>NC_137122.1:56946976-57586976 GCF_949319135.1 Squalius cephalus | reverse complement strand
ACATGAACACGTCACCACCGCTATAATATTATTCTTCGGTGTTCAGTTTAAACAGGTTTTCTAATTGTTATTTAATATATATAGGCTATATATATCGGGTCGGGTCGGGTTCGGGCTTAACATGTAAATGTAATTGTCGGGTCGGGTCGGGTCGGGTTAAATGATCGCGGGTACGGGCCGGGTTCGGGCTTCAGTTTAAAGCCTGTGCAGACCTCTAACTCAGATACAGGAGCCAAACAAAATCTAAATTTAATAATAAAAGGGTCAAGAGCCCAACTAAAGCAAACACCCATCACCATAACGGTGGCTTACAATTTGAGATTTTCTCCTTCAGTGATTCTGCTTGTTATCATCAGGTGTCTTCAATAATGATCAATCATCACCAAATTAATCACTTAATTATCTCATTACCTTCAACACTCTTGAGTGTGGACTCATATACACTCCCAGGAGTGTTCATTTAACACTGGAGTTTTTGCTGTGTACAAAGAGCCGTAGTTAACTGACAAGCTGAGCCATATCGCATTAATTATCGCTGGCGATACGTCCGCGATATTAATGCGATATGGCTCAGCTTGTCAGTTAACTACGGCTCTTTGTAGTAAATGCCACTCCATCTGAAAGCAGGTGATGGCGATTTACTACTAATCAATTAACCGTCTTTACTGACGAGATGCGCATAACAATCTCACGATATATATAGCCCAGCCCTATGTTTGAGGGTTATCTGGCTCAGCTCTATGGTGTTCCGGGTGAAACTCTGGTGCCGCTACTCGAAGATCACTACCCAGCTCATGATGGGACTGTTTGAGAGTGACTTTTCCCCTTTCATATACTGGGACTGGTCTGGGATTACAAGCATATTCTTCCTCGTCCCCTGAATCACCGGGGTCGTGCTCTAAGGTATCAGACCTGTGATGTCGGCTGTTCCTGTGGTGTTGTCTCTGCCTTTGTTGTTTCCGTGTCAGATTGTCCTCTCCATTATGTTCAATGGGCAGATCATTCACAGGCAAAAGAAGATTACGGTGCAAGACACGTAGAGTGCGATCACCAGTTTCGGCTTGAATTCGATACACAGGACCAACTCCCATCCTCTCAACAACACGGTGAACCTTGTTCTCCCAGTCAGGACGGAGTTTGCCGGGCCCGCCTCTCTCTGATAGGTTGCGTACAAGCACACGATCACCTGGCTGAAGCACAATTCCTCTGACACCACGATCATAGTATTTTTTCCCTTTTGCAGAGCTCTTTTTACTATGTTCAGAGGCGATCTTGTATGCCTCCTGCATCCGGGAAGCCCGCTTCTGCGCATATTCCTGATGGGTTTCAGTCTGTGGCTCAGGATCCAGGTTAAAAAGCAAATCAATGGGCAACTGTGGGGCCCTTCCAAAGAGGAGAAAGAATGGTGAATACCCTGTGGCTTCATGCCTCGAACAATTGTATGCATGCACTATGTGTGGTAAGTGGTCTTTCCATTCAGATTTTTTTTCCTCTGACAGTGTCCGTAGCATCTGAAGAAGTGTTCTATTCAAGCGCTCAACGGGGTTCCCCTGTGGATGATAGGGTGTTGTTCGAGAATGGGTAATGCCAGCCAGTTGCTGAAGCCGCTGGAATAAGTTATTCTCAAATTCGCTGCCCTGATCATGGTGAAGCTTTTGTGGATACCCAAAGCGTGGTATAAAGTCAAAGAAAATCTTTTCAGCAGCCGTTTTTCCAGATTTGTTCCGCATTGGGTAGGCCTGGGCGAAACGAGTAAAGTGATCTACAAGAACCAAGATATACTCGTAGCCACCCTTACTCGGTTCAAGATGCAGATAATCAACAGACAGTAGCTCAAATGGTACACTCGTTGTAATTGAGCCCATTGGTGCCTTTTCAGGAACAGCAGGCCGCTTTTGCTTAATACATGGGCACTGGCGGATGACATAATCTTCAATGTCACGCTGCATGAAAGGCCAATAAAATCTTTGCCTTGCCAGGTGGGTAACTTTGTCAGCCCCGACATGCCCCATGTCATCATGAAGGTGTTTGAGCACAAGAGACTTTAGAGAATCAGGGAGAACCAGCTGTCTGTGTTGTCCGGTCTGTCTGTATAAAATTCCCTGGTCAAGTCGAAGTTTGTTCCATTCGTGTATGAGCCGTCGTGTGGTGGGTTCCATTCGTCTCTTGTCTTTGTCATTGGGGTTCCATCCTTTCTCTTTCAATGCAATTACGTCAACGATGGAAGCATCTCCTTTTTGGGCAGCTTGAATGTCTTCTGGAGGAAACAAGGGTATACTGGCCGGAAGCATATTATCATCAGTGGAGCCCAGCTGAAGGGCCGCAACCCACGGTACTTCTCTTTCTCTCTGGGCTTTATCTCCCTGCCATATGGCAGACACAACATCTGGAGGTAAAACCTCAGAGTACTCTCTGATGTGGTCCTGGAGCTTCACTGGGAACCGTGATAGGGTGTCAGCGTCAGTGTTTGTCTTGCCTGGTCTATATTTTATGGTGAAATGAAAGTCGGCCAATTCACCCACCCAACGATGCCCAACAGCACTCAACTTGGCGGTACTCAGGATATAGGTAAGGGGATTATTATCTGTGAATACGGTGAACGTGGGGGCGTAGTAAAGGTAATCTCGGAATTTATCGCAAATGGCCCACTTTAAGACAAGGAACTCAAGCTTGTTAGAATGGAGGTGATAATTCTTCTCAGCGGGTGTGAGTGTCCTCGAGCCATAGGCGATAACGCGTAGTTTACCCCCTTGTTCCTGATAGAGTACAGCCCCCAGACCTTCATTGGATGCGTCGGTGTGAAGGACAAAAGGTAAATTAAAGTCTGGGTATGCCAAGATAGGAAAGGTGGTCAACATGTCGACAAGGCGACAAGGGAAGCAACCACAGCACGGTGTTCAGGGGTCCACTGGACTGGTGTCTTGGATGGCAGCTGACCTTTTTGTATACTTTGCTTAGTTGTCCTAGTTTTGACAGATTTCTCTCCAGACTCCTCGGGACTCTCTTTAAGCTTAAACAGTGGTCGGGCTATTCTGGAAAAATCCTGAATGAAGGCCCGATAGTAGCCCAAAAATCCCAAAAGAGCTCTTACTTCTCCAACATTCTTTGGTTCCCGCTCCATCCATTGCATCACTGCTTCCAAGTCTTTGGGATCGACTTGAATGCCCTCGCTTGTAACTAGGCGCCCAACATACCTCACTTGGAGTTTAAATAATTCACACTTCTTTGGTCGTAATTTCACACCATGCTCCCGTAAGCGGCAAAATACTCTCTTCAAATCTTTGACGTGGTCCTGAAAGGATTTGGAAAAGCAGAGAACATCGTCTAAGTAGGGAAAACAGCATTCATCCCTCAGACCACTCAACACACCTTCCATACACCTTTGGAAAGCCGCCGGTGCATTGGAAAGGCCAAAAGGAAGACGGATCCACTCATACAATCCCCAAGGCGTGCTGAAAGCTGTCAGGTGCCTGGAATTCTCCTCAACAAAGCCCTGGTGATATGCACTGCCCTGGTCAAGTATGGAAAACCATGAGTAACCTCCCAGGCTATCTAATAGATCCTGAATACGTGGAAGGGGGTGACGGTCGGGGATAGTTTTGCTGTTTAGTCCACGAAAATCAACACAAAGGCATAGGCTCATATCTTTTTTTCTTACGCAGACCACAGGAGAGGAATAAAGTGATACAGACTTTCTAATCCATCCATGATCTAGCAGCTTTTGAACATGTTCCTTAACCCCCTGAGGTCGACAATCGCGCCGGCGTGATAGGCTCGCTTTTTTTCAGTTAAGTTCAAAAGAAATTAATTTTGCTCTGTTGACTTTGATATTACAAGCAAGTTTCATACATCAATCGATTCTGTTAAATGTGTATTATTTTTGTGTATACTCACAATAAAAACAAAGTGTTGTGCTTTTTGCCAAATAAAGAAAAATAAACGTGATGCGAGTTCTGTCTTCTCTCTGTCAGTGAAGACCATTCTGAAACGCGTCCGAAAATGAACTGTAACTCAGCGAATACTCAGTCAAACAGGCATACAGACACACAGGCATAAAGCTTGAATTCTCTTCTTTTAAATGAGGTAATTTATATAAAAAAACAAATATTCTCATCTTGTGAAATCTGTATTAAAAGAGAGCAATTCCAGTCGAGCTAATTAGAGCTCATTCAAAGGTAATGTGAACCCGCCCACGGAGAGCGCGTGCTATTCAAACGCAAATTACTGAGGCAATCCAAGCAAACCTGTGAACGCCCCCATATCAGCTCGAGAAAACACAAGTTTAATCATATCATTGTAACCTATACGTGTTTACACCATCTGGCAGCGCTGTGAGGAATAATAATAATGGAAAATCTACCTCAGAGTGCGGGTATTGCAGGAGAGAGGATCCGAATACTGTAGTTAGTAAGTTTTTTTTCCTTCTCAAGTTAATCGCGTTTCTGTGAATGAATGAACAGCAGCCGCAGAGATGCGCACTGTTTATCACAGCTCGCAAAAAGACAGTTTAAATTTAAATTGCGTCTCTGTGTGAATGAATGATGATGTTTTAGCAAACTGTATTGCTATACTGAGTTGAGTAAAAATCGACAGAAATATGTTGAAATAAAATGTAGGCTATTTGTATAAGCAACGTATTAAACTGAAAATTAACATTTATATGCCCTAATATTTCATAAAAACAATGTTACAGTCAGGCGTTTCTGTTTGTGAATGAATGTTTCGGTTTTAGCAAACTGTATTGCTATACTGAGTAAAAATCGACTGAAATATGTTGAAATAAAATGTATTTGTATAAGCAACGTATTAAACTGCAAATTAACATTTATATTTCTTATAATAAAAATGAAAGACCTATGTTACAGACATATGAAAGACAACATTTCATTGATTAGTTTTGGATAGATTATACATTTTTACTGTAAAATATCTTCCAACTCAAATAAGCTTTTGTTTGCCAATATTTGCTCATGTTAAATATAGTATGTTTTGTCAAAAAAAAGTAATCAAATAATCAATCAAATCCTTAACTTTGAAATATGTATGATAAAATGTATACTTTAGTTTTTACAAAGAAAGATTACACTTGAATTGTTGTTGTAATTGTAACCTTTTTAATAAAAAAATATATTTACAAGGTAGATGTAAACAAACTATTAAAAGGTAAATATAAGCCTTTTCTTTAAAGGGCACCTATTATGCCCCTTTTTAGAAGATGTAATATTGGTCTTGGGTGTCCCCAGAATGTATTTGTGAAGTTTCAGCACAAAATACCCCACAGTTCATTTATTATAACCATTTGAAAATGTCATTTTTGGGGCCTGTTTTAAAAAGAGCTGTTTTGGCGTCTACCACTTTAAATGTAAATGAGCTGCATATCCCCGCCCTGCTGCTGGACCTAGATGATGAAGAGACTCCGGCACAGAATAAACACGAATGAGAATGGACTAAACGTCTCGGAATGGTTATTTGATACATTTACGTACTTACAAAGTTTTAATCGCGTCCCTTTTGCCATTATGGATGTGCAACACACACACACGAACTGTGATAACGTTCGCGCAATTTTTTGAAACTACACACACACACACACACACACACACTACTGTGAAGTACAAACGAATTTTTTTTTTTTATTTCTTAAGGGGAGGGAGATAGACGTTTATATAGCCTACTGTCTATGGAGATAGAGCAGACCTTAATTTATTTAGGCCTACATTTGTTATTGCTGCAAAAATGCCTAACTTACGTGACATAAAACTGTCTGACGTTGTTTGTTGAGACATCCTATGACGACGACAATAAATAGCTTTAGACGCATTTGTTGTTGAACTGGCTGACATCGATTGAAATGACTATTTGCTCAAAAATCATAAAATACACTTACTTTTTCTGGAGGTGACTTGGATCGTGAATTAGGCAACGATCCACACTCTAGGATTAACTTTGACCCTCGTTAACAGTCAGTCAGAAAATGAATCTCGTATTTAGGAAGTTTAAGTGGTGCCTTTTCTTCATAAATAAAATCCATCCGCTGCGTTTTCAGTGGCTCTGATGTCAGTGAAGACTAGTATGTCCATTCTTACATCCCACAACACACTTCTTAGGAGACATTACCGGCTGTCGCTGAAACAATGGAGGATGCAGATCACCGAGGGCGGGGTCTATGCCAAAACCAGATGTCAATCAAATCACGTCGGTGGGGCTTAGCTCATTTCTACGTCACAGTGAGGAAAATCTAGAACAGGGTGTTCTGAGACAGTGCTTATGATTTATTGAGATAGTAAAAAAACTACTGGGTGGATTTTTATCATTCTAGGGTGGTTTTGCTCACACACTGCCAACACACATTTATGTTCAAACACCATGTAAAAGTGAATTTTGCATAATAGGTTCCCTTTAAATAATTTTTATTGTGTTTTATTAGTGACAAATTTGGGGAGAGGATAAATATTCCAAAACTGAAAATACAGTATGAGAATTAACTGCACAATTACTAGACATGTTTTCCTTGGATATTATAGGCCAAATTGCAAGCACAATATGTGGAAAAATAAAAAAGAATTGAGATGCTTCCAACTGTTGCTTTTGCATTCTTGTGGCTCAGTGACTCACCTGAATGAATGGCTAATTAAGTATGCAGGCCCCATTGTCTCCTCAGGTGTGAACCACTAAATATGCATGATCGTTGACGCCCACTCCACATATTGCCTTTCCAAACAGAAAGTGCTTTGCAAAATTCAAATCAATGTATTGTGAATGATTAGGCAGGGTGATTTTCACATCATTTTGAAGAAAAAACACTAGGCGATGAAATCCATTAGTCAAAAGTCTTATTGGCACATATTTAGTATGTGTTTTGTGGTCTTATTTCAGAAACTTTAGTTTTTAGTTTTTTCAATAACCACGCATAAACATTATTCTCTCAAAAATGCAGACATGTACATTCTTGTTGCTCACATATTATGGTAGTCATGTTTGTGCTAAATAGTGTGTAATTTTTTTTTGCCATTAATATGTTTATAAGCAACTGAAAAAAGCACAAATGTCAGGGCATGTCATAACATCTCAAGGACCCCCAAAACACCTTAGATCCCAGAGGGTTAACCCTCTGAGGTCGACAAACGCGCGTTTTGCTGGATTTTCTCCACATTGTAGCACTATAAACTTAAATTACTCCGTCATTTATGGTCATACAGAAAAAAGAAATATAAAAAAAGAATCTGTGATATTTCTCCTTTTGTATGTGTCCATTTACAATCAAATCAAAACATTGTGCTTTTGTAAAATAAAGAAAATAAACAGGGTGTGCGTTCTGCCTCTCCGTCGCGGTGAACTTTTTTTTCTTGAGCACGTCTATAAACTGAAACAAAACTCAGTGAATACTTGTCACACATTTATGAGCCATATACCTTTATAAACATTTAAGTGTGTACTTTTAAATGATCGGATTCAAAACGAAAACAAATATTCTCTGTTTAAGTAATTTGTATAAAACCAACAAGATGTCCAGCTTCTCAAACACTTGCTCATTACAGTTAATTTGGCCACGCCCACTCGCGCAAAAGATATTCACATGCAAATCTCCACATGGAACGCGAACTCATTACCTCAACAACAAAACACTTCACTTCACTTTTCGTCGAGTTTGAAAGACGTGCCTGAGCTTACATTGGATTTAGGCTACCTCAGAAGAAGAAGAACGCGATTTGAAGACAAGAAAGATGTAAGGTAAGAAATTCTTACATATTAGTTTGTTATTGTTGCATAAATGTCACGTTGCAGTTGAACTGTTGCTAGATATATGGGGAATATTATAATATTTAGACCCGTGTTTACTGTTACTGTGTTTGTGGATATCTGCTCAGCTCAAACGTAGATATGTATATGGTAACCATAATGTTTTATATTTGAGCGCGATCACGTTTGAATGTATCATATTTTGCAGCGCGATCGCGTTTGAATGTATCATATTTTGCAGCGCGATCGTGTTTGAATGTATCATATTTTGCAGCGCGATCGCGTTTGAATGTATCATATTTTGCAGCGCGATCGCGTTTGAATGTACTGTATCATATTTTGGATGAAAGCAAAATGCACCAAACGGCTTCATGTTTTTATTATTATCTCATTTCATACCATCATAACGGATGGAAACATTTGAAGTAGCATGATAGTCAATATATTTTTCTCTAGCTTAGTTGTTACTGAAATCTTTTGGAAGATTTATACTGCTATAGGTTATTTATTGTTATTATTATTTTATCCGGCACTGGGCATATACCTTATGCCTACAAGGCACAACAAACCTGGTGTTCATTATATTATATATTGTTGGAAACATTTGTGTGTGTGTGTGTGTGTGTGTGTGTATTCTGTGAATTTTAAAAAGGAATTTTAAAAAGCAATTTTAACCAGAAAAATCTAATATTTATTTCCAAAATCGTGCAGGCCTTTCTCTTGATATCAGTATGTTCACTTTTTTTTTCAGGGCCCAGATGCCACTGAGGACTTCAACATTCACATGAGTCCCTGTACATGAACATGGTAAAGTGAAAATTTTGGAAATGAAAGGTATGTACAATGTTTTTAGGAATGGCACAAAGGTCTCTGTCTTTGAAGTGCTTTTTTGGCATTTGTTGTGTATCTTTGGATTATGTTGTGTTGTAAATAAATCCAAACAATTTAAAAGCCATTCTTTTTTAAATCTCCTCATTTACAGTATTGTGCAAGGTTGCTCAGAATGACAGGGCCTGATAGCTCCTAATAGGGCCGTTAGTGGAGGTTCTTTGTCTTTCTCAGGTGTGAAAAGCTTACATATTAATGAGCTCCCGCATAAAGCTTTTTCACACAAAACACGTCGTAAAATTTTTAAATCAATATATTGTCTTATCTGAATGAGCAGTCAGGGTGATTTTCACATAGTTTTGCAGCAAATATTCTAGGCTACGTCATACAATTTTAAAAAGTCTTGTGAAGAAATAATCAGTATGGGTTTCATGGCCTTATTTCAGTGAGAATTTTTTTTTGTATTTTCACAAACCACGCATAAATGTCATTATCTCAAAACTACAAACTTTCACATACATGCTGCTGATATATTATTGTAGCAGAGTTTGTGCTGAATACAGTGTAATTAGACTTTAGCCATGAAAATGTCACAAATAACAGAAATAACCAGAAATGTCAGAGCATGTCAGAACACCTCCAGGGCCCAGAAAACAGCTCAGACCTCAGAGGGTTAACCTCTCTATACAAGGGCTTTGGGACTGCGTTGTAGGACCTTTGGACTGGTGTATCATCTTTTAAGTAGATTTTGAGTTGTAAGTCAGAAATGCAACCAATATCGGTGTCATCTTTGGCAAAGACATCTGACTGGTCGAATAACATACATTTCACAATCTCCTGCTCTTCCTCAGCTAGATGAGACAAGTCAACAGGAGGATGCCATTTGTCTTTGGTCATGTGTGTGGTTTTATGCATTTCTTTTTTTCTCAAAGTCTGCTCATGAGTACACAATTGAGCTGCACACAAGTGGGCTGTATTCTGAGGCGTTGGCTCACAGTTTATGGAGGAATGAGGGATTGGTTTAAGATCAAGTATATCTTCAAGAGTACCAAGAACGGTTTTCTTTGCAAGATAGATGTCATGTTTCGTCAAGTTCTGAATCGGGATTTTGATGCGCTTGGATGAGCCAGCAGGGACATCAACTAAAGCTGGGAACAATTCTAGACCCTCCAGGCAATGATTCTCAGGGCTCGGCTGAAACATCATCGTACCTCCACTGTTCCATCCTCGAATTCTACACTGGACTTCACGGATCTTGCCTGCAGGGATATTTACACCTTTCTTGCAAAGGCGTACATTACACTGTGGCATCTCGGTGGGTCTAATGGTCTGGAGAGTGAAGACTAATGCTTCCACGGTACTGTCACTGACACTCAAAGCTTCTTTCAGTATTTCAATTACATCAACAATATCGTCCTGATCAATGTTTGTTTTGATCATCTCCGCAATTACATTACTACCTAAAAGAGGGTAGTTGCATTCACGACTGATGAGCAGTGGCACTCTGATTGTCAGGCGCCCATGACGCTGGCTGCATATCTGAAGATCAATCTCTGCCCATCCATCAAGGGGAACCTGAGTATTATTAGCAACAGAAATTTCAAGGGAATTATCAAATAACGATCAAAGTGGCTATATTTTGATACAGGGTAGTGCTTATTCAATCCACGATTTGCTCACCATGGTCACTTGTGCCCCTGAATCAAGCAGCATCTGAAGAGGTACCCCATTGATTGAACATGAGACCATGCATCGCTTACCAATGAGTTGAGCTACTCTTTTCTTTGGGTCTGACTGGTACTGTAAGTTTGACTGTGAGTGTTTAGGTGTTTTGACCTTTTCTCAGGGCTCATCACTGCTTAGGATCACTGGCTGCCCCTTTCCAGCGACCTCTTCCCGTTTCCCGACAACCTTCGTTGGAGACAGCCAATGGCGCGATGTCCTGCCTGGCCACAAACAAAGCAGTGAACACAGTTGGTATTGTTTTTTTGTACACAGTCATTGCATTTACCTCTGGTCTCAGATAATGGTGGTTGTGTGGGGTCAGTAAGTGAGCGGCATTCTTTCAGCTTCACCTCAGTGGGGGTGGACATCTGGGCTAGATGCTTGGTTAGAGAAGAAACTTGAGCAGTTAATTCTTTGATAGCATCACGGTTTGCTTGTAACTCAGTGTCAAATTTTGTTCGGGTGTTCAGTTCACTTTGGGAGTGCACCACTAAAAACACACACAAAAACTGATTTGTTTTATTATAATCTCACACGGGTAGGCTACTGAATGCTTAGTCATTTCTGTCTCTCACTCACTCTCTCAATGTAAACAGAGAGAGCGCTCACGCTCAGAGTGCGTGAGAGAGGAACTCCCGCACTTTCACGCAGCCAAATATTAGAGTAAAATATTATTAATAATTGTAAACTTACTTAAAAAAAACTAACGTTCACTTTCCCAACATGAATCTGAAACGAAATAGGTTTTCTCAATCCTAGCAAATCTGCTCCATATAGTGTGAATGACGTCAGACAGATATAACGGTATTAACGGTGAAAGTGAATTTCAGCAGCGCTGAAAGTGTACCATATGGGAAAAAAGCCACAAAAAAGGCAGAAAGGCCATTGTTTATGAGAACAGAAGATCAAGATGTGTACGTTTAACAGACAGGCCGTCCATTTTTACACTTATATATACAAAAAATAATTTACCTCAGTAAAACTCTCAGTCCAGCGATGACCTCTCATCCAAAGGGGAGTGGGGCTGTGTGCGCGATGGGCGCGTGTCCCTTGCTTATATACCCTCGATCTGGTTCTTTCGCGGTCTTTGCACTTGGTGTGAAATAGTAACGTTTATATATATTTTTCTTTATTATTATTATTATTATTATAAGCAAAGTCCATTTTGATGGGATAATACTACTACTAATAATACAATTATTTTTCTCTTTTTTTGTTATTATTATTATTAAGCAAAGTCCATTTGGATGGGATATAATACTACTACTACTACTACTACTACTACTACTACTACTACACAGTAAATTCCACAGTGTTAAATCAACACTGCTCAGAGCAAATATGGCCCCACTCTACAGAGTGTTAAAGTAATACTAAAGCGGTGTTAAAGTTAATGAGATAATTAAGTGATTAATTTAGTGATGATTGAGCATTATTGAAGACACCTGCAGTTAACAAGCAGAATCACTGAAGGAGAAAATCATAAATTATAAGTTACTATTATGGTGATGGGTGTTTGCTTTAGTTGGGCTCTTGACCCTTATAGGTTTACATTAAATGTTACTGTTCTTTGTCTGCTGTTATTGATTTATAACAGTTAAATGAACAAAGTAAAGTGTGATCTGATAGTGTTGGTTATGTTTTGACGTAATCATGCTGTGATCTGAAAAATGAAACTTATTGAGATAGTTTGGTGTAACTTGTTACTAGCAGCTTTGTGATTTTAACAGCATACGATTATCAGTACTTTACTTATAATCCAAAATATTTCATAAACATTGTTCTGATCAAAAGACTTTCAAATAAATTCATTTAGAAACACAGACATCAATAATCAGCCTGTGAATCCCAACAATGGTGACAGTAATAAAGCATGTTGCAGTGGCTGCCACCAATCACAACTCATTAATGGCTCCCATCATGCATTGCGGTATGAATAAATTATGATCTGAATTGTCTATGTAGGGCTGGGAGATTTAAATCGCGATATTGTTATGCGCATCTCGTCAGTAAAGCCGGTTCCTTGATTAGTAGTAAATCAACATCATCTGCTTTCAGATGAAGCGGCATTTAGAGCTGAGGAGATAATTAAGTGATTAATTTAGTGATGATTGAGCATTATTGAAGACACCTGATGTTAACAAGCAGAATCACTGAAGAAGAAAATCACAAATTGTAAGTTACCATTAAGGTGATGGGTGTTTGCTTTAGTTGGGCTCTAGACCATTATATGTTTACTTCAATATTTACTGTTGTTTGTCTGCTGTTATTGATTTATAACAGTTAAATGAACTAAGTAAAATGTTATCTTATAGTGTTGTTTATGTTCTGACATAATCATGCTGTGATCTGAAAAAGGAAACTTATTGAGATAGTTTGGTTTAACTTGTTAGCAGCAGTTTAGTGATTCTTCAGCCTATGATTATCAGTACTTTACTTATTATTCAAAATATTTAATAAACATTGTTCTGATCAAAAGACATTCAGATAAATTCATTTCAAACACAGACATCAATAATCAGCCTGTGAATCTCAACAATGGTGACAATAATAAAGCATGTTGCAGTGGCTGCCACCAATCACAACTCATTAATGGCTCCCATCATGCATTGCGGTATGAATAAATTATGATCTGAATTGTCTATGTAATTTACTTTTCCTAATTTAATATTCTGCTCGTCACCATTGTTGAGATGCATAGACTGAATCTTGACATCTGTGTGTGCCTAAAAGAATGATTTTTTTTTTTAAACAACTTTATAAAAATCCTTTATATTATATCAAAAATTCTGGGCATTTATGCAGATTCACTAACCAACAACATAAATCGAAGTCAGAAAGAAGGATTTTAATGAGTTCAGTGATCAAGTTCAAATGATGATTGTCATAACATAACCAACACCATCAGATCACTTTTTTCTTCGTTCAACTGGTGATTATAATTCAGAAACAACAGCCAAACAAAATCTAAAGTTGATAATATATGGGTCAAGAGTCCAACTAAAGCAACCATTGATCGTCATAACGGTAACTTACAATTTGTGATTTTCTCCTTCAGTGATTCTGCTTGTTAACATCAGGTGTCTTCAATAATGCTCAATCATCATTAAATTAATCACTTAATTATCTCATTAACTTAAACACTCTTGAGTGTGGACTCATACACTCCCAGGAGTGTTCATTTAACACTGGAGTTTTTGCTGTGTACAAAGAGCCGTAGTTAACTGACAAGCTGAGCCATATCGCATTAATTATCGCTGGCGATACGTCCGCGATATTAATGCGATATGGCTCAGCTTGTCAGTTAACTACGGCTCTTTGTAGTAAATGCCGCTCCATCTGAAAGCAGGTGAAGGCGATTTACTACTAATCAAGGAACCGGCTTTACTGACGAGATGCGCATAACAATCTCACGATATATATCGCCCAGCCCTAACTCTGAACTACTATAAAGTCACAAAAAAGCTTTGTTGGTTGTCACCATTGTTGAGATTTATATGTTGATTCTTGATGTCTCTATACTACAATAAAAATTAATCAGCTCAAAACCTTTTCTGAATTTTTTTTTTTTTTTTTCAGATTGTTATAATAATGATACCATAATATTTCAAGGGTCATGTGAAAAATTATGGCATTAATTATAGACTTTGTATAAAGCTAAAATCCATCTACATATTACGTAATCTAAGCTAATATATTAAGAGATTTAACCATCATATGATGACTATAACATCACCATTAACTGACCAAAATCTGATATTTTCTCCTGCATTTATTGCTATAACAAATGTGTATCATATACACAGTTAAAGCAGCCAGAGAAAACTAAAGTTAAAAACTCAAGGGTCATGAGACCAACTAAAGCAGACACTGATCTCAATCATGGTGACATCAAATTTCTTTTAAAGTTTTTTACACTTTATTTAAATTAGATTTTTTTTACAATGAAGGTATATGATCGTGATTATTCAGGAAATATCTGTAAAATAACAGTGCAGTTTATTTAATTTAGGATGTTTTACAGTTTTTTGGGGAGCTGACAGTCAGTTGAACATTTTATCATTTAACTGTTCTGTTACTGTTTAATTACAGATTATATTTGTAATTTTACATACATTTTTATGTAATTTAAGAAAACAGAAAAAAATACTATATGAAAAATACAATCAATTTTCTGTATAAAAAATGTGAATTACTGGAATTTGTCATTAATGTCACAATACCTAAAATAACAGCTGAATTTTTATTTTACAGATATTATTTGTAATTTACAGTGTTTTGAGAACAATTTAAAATGAAAGAAAATGATCGTCAAAAAATCACAGTTATTTTCTGTAAAATTAGGATTTTTTTACGGTGTAGGATAGTTACCATCATGGTGACAAGTGGTGCATGCAGCTTGATTTGAGAGCAAATAATCCCTTTATATTGATGCGCTCATACAGCAAGTGCTTCTGTATAACATACTTTTGCTAATATGTTAGCAAATTAGAATGTTAGCAGATTAGCTTTTAAAAGCTAAGTTTATACTAATAAAAGTGTTCACATTGAGATTACCTGAAAGTTTTAAGTTAATTGTATGAATTAATGTACTTTGAATTTCAGAACTTAAAAAATTTGAGGCAATTGATTGTCTTAAATGTTTTGAGTTCTGCCAACTTATTCGGGTTTACAGTGTACTTCATAGATTTGAGTTATATTAATTGAATGGACTTAGTACTATTAACTTTATTTACCAAGTTATCTTAACAATAAGTTATTGAGTTACTTGGACACAAATCAAATATTTTTTTTATGCTTAAATTGTTTGAGTTAATAAACTTAAATGATTTAAGGCAATCGGTTTCCTCAAATGGTTTGAGTTGAGCTAAATGAGCACTTTAATTTAACCGTCATCAAAAGGTACAAGTAGCAGTAATCCAACCTTTTAAGTTCTGGGAAAATTGTGACTTTTAAGTTAATCAACTTAAAAAATTTGAGGCAATCGATTGCCTACATTTTTTTGAGTTCTGGTAACTTATTTGGGTTTACAGTGTGTTAATTCTCAATAAAAACTTCTGTAGACGTCTGACAGAAATAAAGTCAGTCTGGTTAGTAATAAGTGAAGCTGGTAATGCTGTTTGTGGAGTTGTTTAATCCTCCTCTGCTGAGATCTTCACAGATTTAATGTCTTCTTTTCTCTTCAGTTGATTTCATCTAAGGCTGTGTCTGAAGTCAGTTGTAGTTCTTATGTTTCTGCTTGTCTCTTTTTTCTGTTCTCTTCTTTCTTTCAGTGATTCTTTTTGTTAACTTATTAAGGCTGAGATGACTTCATATTTAATATATACAGACTTTGTGGCTCAGATAAGGTCCAGTTCTGGTTTATTTCTTTGCTCTTGGCTGACATGTGGCATTGCTATGGCCTGCTTGTGGCCCAGATCTGGCAAACAGGAGCGGATTCACAGATCCATAACACAAAGATAGTTTTTTAATGTTGTATTATGAGGCAGACGTTCTCCTTGTTAACTGAAAGACTGTTTGACTCCTCGACTTTATGTGCTTTCTTAATACAGCCACATATGGTTACACAGTGGATGTTTTTTGTTTATGTTTGAGATACTGTATCCTCCTTATTTTTAACATGTGGAAGTAAGCTATTTTCTTTTAACCCCAAGTTAATTAACACAACCTGAGAAAGTCAAAAAGTGTAAAGTTGTGCCCCACTCTCCCCTATACCCAAAGTGCACAGAAGGTGTTGTATTTCTTGTTAAGTAGGCATATGTGAATAACATAACACAAAAAATAAAGGATTTGCGAGCATTCAACAATAAATCCTTCAACAGATATATTTTATTTATTATGAGAATACTGTTGTTTTAATGCATATTTCATAAGATGTATTTTCTTGACTTGAGCTTCAGTTATTGCATTATTAACTAAATGACAATCATGTCTATGTTAGACTCACCAATCAGAGGGATTTTATCAGCCGTAGAGGGCAGTGTGTCTTTAAGAATCAGCAGCAACACAGAAATAGACAGAAGTAAAGTCACTTTAAAGCACAGCTTGTCTGATCCACTCGTGTCAATGAAGAAGGAGGCCACATCCAGCACTATGAAGAAAAATACTGGTAGGATAATGTTGAAGACATACAGAAGAGGTCTCCTTTTGATGGTGATCTGCCATGAAGAGAGAGTATTATTATGACTGCCGCTAGCGTAGCTAGCGAAAGCGGTCATATAGGGATTGTCAAAGTTTTTTTTTTTTTTTTTTCCCGTCACCTTACTGAATTTTTCGTCAACGATACCAGGGACACCGAAACACCGGGGAACATGAAATTTGGTGGGCATGTAGCCCCACTAGACTTGTACGGAAAAATTTCGTTTGGTCCCCAGGGGCCACTCCCCCCCCGCGCTGGGCCCCCCCAAACCCCCAAAAATGCAGTTTTTCCTAAATAACTACCTGAACCGTGGCACCGAGGATGAAGAATTTTTTATGGTATGTTGGTCTACTAGACTTTTACGGAAAAATTTCGTTTGGTCCGGGGGCCACTTCCCCCCCCGCGCTGGGGCCCCCGTGAATTTTTCGTCAACGATACCAGGGACACCGAAACACCGGGGAACATGAAATTTGGTGGCCATGTAGCCCTACTAGACTTGTACGGAAAAATTTCGTTTGGTCCCCGGGGGCCACTCCCCCCCGCGCTGGGCCCCCCCAAACCCCAAAAAAATGCAGTTTTTCCTAAATAACTACCTGAACCGTGGCACCGAGGATGAAGAATTTTTTATGGTATGTTGGTCTACTAGACTTTTACGGAAAAATTTTGTTTGGTCCCCGGGGGCCACTTCCCCCCCCGCGCTGGGGCCCCCGTGAATTTTTCGTCAACGATACCAGGGACACTGAAACACCGGGGAACATGAAATTTGGTGGGCATGTAGCCCCACTAGACTTGTACGGAAAAATTCCGTTTGGTCCCCGGGGGCCACTCCCCCCCCGCGCTGGGCCCCCCCAAACCCCAAAAAATGCAGTTTTTCCTAAATAACTACCTGAACCGTGGCACCGAGGATGAAGAATTTTTGATGGTATGTTGGTGTACTAGACTTTTACGGAAAAATTTCGTTTGGTCCCCGGGGGCCACTTACCCCCCCGCGCTGGGGCCCCCGTGAATTTTTCGTCAACGATACCAGGGACACCGAAACACCGGGGAACATGAAATTTGGTGGGCATGTAGCCCCACTAGACTTCTATGGAAAAATTTCGTTTGGTCCCCGGGGGCCACTCCCCCCCTGCGCTGGGCCCCCCCAAACCCAAAAAAATGCAGTTTTTCCTAAATAACTACCTGAACCGTGGCACCGAGGATGAAGAATTTTTTATGGTATGTTGGTCTACTAGACTTTTACGGAAAAATTTCGTTTGGTCCCCGGGGGCCACTTCCCCCCCGCGCTGGGGCCCCCGTGAATTTTTCGTCAACGATACCAGGGACACCGAAACACCGGGGAACATGAAATTTGGTGGGCATGTAGCCCCACTAGACTTTTACGGAAAAATTTCGTTTGGTCCCCGGGGGCCACTCCCCCCTTGCGCTGGGCCCCCCCAAACCCCAAAAAAGGCAGTTTTTCCTAAATAACTACCTGAACCGTGGCACCGAGGATGAAGAATTTTTTATGGTATGTTGGTCTACTAGACTTTTACGGAAAAATTTTGTTTGGTCCCCGGGGGCCACTTCCCCCCCCACGCTGGGGACCCCGTGAATTTTTCGTCAACGATACCAGGGACACCGAAACACCGGGGAACATGAAATTTGGTGGGCATGTGGCCCCACTAGACTTCTACGGAAAAATTTTGTTTGGTCCCCGGGGGCCACTCCCCCCCCGCGCTGGGCCCCCCCAAACCCAAAAAATGCAGTTTTTCCTAAATAACTACCTGAACCGTGGCACCGAGGATGAATAATTTTTTATGGTATGTTGGTCTTAAGGGCCCACATCAACCTAGCCCATAATCGATTGTCAAAGTTTTTTTTTTTTTTTTTTTGTCATCTACTGAATTTTTTCGTCAACGATACCAGGGACACAAAAACACCGGGGAACATGAAATTTGGTGGGCATGTAGCCCCACTAGACCTTTACGGAAAAATTTCGTTTGGTCCCCGGGGGCCACTCCCCCCCCCCCCGCACTGGGCCCCCCAAACCCAAAAAATGCAGTTTTTCCTAAATAACTACCTGAACCGTGGCACCGAGGATGAAGAAATTTTTATGGTATGTTGCTCTTAAGGGCCCACATCAACCTAGCCCATAATCACTCATTTGTGATTTGCGCCCCTCCCATAAAAAATGAAAATGCAATATTATTCTGCTTTAATCGCCCCTATCTTCAGTTGAGATGTTCAGAACTGCACCATATTTCATGTGTATGATTAACTTGACATCCTCTGGGGGTATGCTAAGTTTCGTAGAATTTCATCCATGGGGGGGTATAAAATAAATTAATTTATGTGCACATATAGTGACTGTACACTCATCGGCCTGTAGATGGTGGTGTTGAGCGAAGGGTTGCTGGTTTAGGATGATACTGTCACTAAGGTTGCCAACTGTCCCGAATTAGACGTCCCGTATTTTGGGCCTAATTTATTTGTCCAGTGCGTGACCTCCCGTGTCCCGTTTTTGGACAAGCTGATAAACCACTGACTGATACAACAGCAACAGCAGCAGTGCTGACCACGACACTTGAGAATGATCACCGACACCTGTCATCATCCAATCACAGCTTTTTTTAATCACTGTTTTGAGACAAATCATTGTTTGATTTGCGAACATCCTCTGCCGTCTGGTCGCTTCCGCTTCAAGCCGGACTCGTCTCACGCTAACGGTAATTTCCTTTCACTGTCCACGTTTTGATTTCGGCTAATCAATTTTGGCGAATGCAAACAACGTGATTATTGTTCATGAGTCTAACATCCAGCCACGCAAGAAAACATGTAATCTACATTGTACCTGAGGGAATAATATGCTCAAAAAACATTTCTGATTATTATTAATGTTTTAAAGCTTTTAGAAAGTACATAGAAAGCTTTTGTAACATTACCTTAACTGTCACTTTTGATTAATGTAATGCATCCTTGCTGAATAAAAGTAGGCAATTACTTTCTTTATTTTTTTCCCCAAAAAATAATCTTACTAACCCCAAACTTTTGAACTGTAAGCCTAGTGTATAATGTTAAAAAAGCTTTCTATTTTAGATAAATGCTGTTATTTTGAACTATGGTTTGTTTGTAATGTGACTTTTTTCATGTATGACATTAAAATTATTTTTAGAATTAAATACATAAATAGGTTAAGCAATACAAATGTGTTTATGTCTGATAACCTTTTAAACACAAACTTAACTGCAGACACTGAAATGACGTACACTGTGTGATACAGTACAAATATTTTGAGTGTCCCTCATTTTCCTATAAATAACCACGATTGTCCCGCATTTTCCTTTTCTGAAGTTGGCAACCCTAACTGTCACACACACACATGCAGGAATACAAACAAACGCAAGCATGCACACACTGACATCCACACGCACAGACACACACCCATACACACACATACAAATCCACATGCACAGACACACACACACAAACACACACGCGCACACACATGTACGCACGCATACATACACACACACACACAGACACACACATACACAAACACACACACATACACACACACACAGACAGACATGCACATACTACTACTTTTTTTTAGGTATAGGCCTATACATAAACACGCAATACAGCCAAATTGCTCCACGTCATTTATTTTTGTGGAAAGCCAGTGCAGGCCTGAGCGGCGGTCATATTTTGTACCGCCATGCGGTACATCTAGTTAATTTCATGGTGAAAACACATCAAATTGCACCAATCAAATACAAAAAAGAAAATGGACATTTAATTTTTACTGCAATCATGAGTTTGACTGTACAGCAAAAAAAACCCTAGTTGTGTCTGAGTAATTTATAAGTTACACTTTATGTGCAGAACTTTATGCTGATAATGTTACCACCAATAAGAAACATCATCTGATTTCAACTATAACTGGCTTTTTCATCCACAAGATAAAAATGTGCTTTACAAACACACAGTTATAGTAATCAGAGAAAACCTAATATTAAAAAGTCAAGGGTCAAGAGCCCAACTAAAGCAAACACTTTGAGCGTTATTATTTTTAATAAAACAACTTCCAAATCTCTGTTAATTCTCAAAAAGAACTTTTTAGACATGACTAATGGCCAATAATCATTTGTAAAGTGAACCTAATTGGTAAGTTAATAAACTGTATTTTAAGCACATGTTAATGGACTAACAAAAGCAACATTCCTTTTTCTAATGATCCACCATTGCGTGATGTACAGTGAGAAGAGTAATCTGCTGTGTCAGCACAATATGATTAAACAGCCTGCTGGAACATGTAGCTTTCTGATCTGATGAAATCCAGCAATTGTTATTGCTTAAGTTAAAGGAAACTAAAGCAAATATATAATTTTGGCAAATGTACACAGCAAAAAAGTTAATTTAACTCCGCTCAGAGCACATATAGTCCAGTCATTTTAAGCCAAAATGGGGGTCAACCTTGAACAAATTGCAATAGAAGCAAACTCAACTGATTTTGTATCCTCAATATGTCCTGAGTAAGGAAAAAAAAGTCCAGAAGAATCCCATTAGGGGAAAGTTTCAAAAAAGACCCAAATATAGCCTATTCATATGCCTATTCATTCTTTTTCTTACATGAATAGGGTAAAAATTTAAACATTTAGATATCATCATGGAAATTACTGTGTTGATTACTTGCATCAAGACAAACAAAAAATGTATTACAAGTTTTTTTTTTTTTTATTGTTTGTTAACATGGACAAACGGTGCATAATCTAATTACGTATGTGCTAATTTTCATAAATACCACAACAGGTCTAAACATTGGGTCTTGCCAGGTGAAAATGTCTTGTTGAATCTTGTTGACACATAACAGTAAAATACTTAATGTTAAGGTGTGAATGGAACCCATCCCACATAGCAACATTGTGTCGGCCCAGATCCGGCCCACATCTGGCACACGAGGAAAGATGATCTGGCCCACATGCAGCGTGGAATTACGGCACTTGGGCGGGCCGCTCCTGTTTGCCAGATCTGGGCCACAAGCAGGCCATAGCAATGCCACATGTCAGCCAAGAGCAAAGAAATAAACCAGAACTGGACCTTATCTGAGCCACAAAATCTGTATATATTAAATATGGAGTCATCTCAGCCTTAATAAGCCTGTTAACAAGCAGAATCACTGAAGGAAAGAAGAGAACAGAAAAAGAGACGAGCAGAAACACAAGAACTACAACTGACTTCAGACACAGTCTAAGATGAAATCAACTGAAGAGAAAAGAAGACATTAAATCTGTGAAGATCTCAGCAGAGGAGGATTAAACAACTCCACAAACAGCATTACCAGCTTCACTTATTACTAACCAGACTGACTTTATTTCTGTCAGACGTCTACACAAGTTTTTATTGCGGGCGGGCGGGCGCGTATAGATATATACACTAGATGTTGCCTTGGCTACGGTTTCGTTCCAATGAACTGCAGTAGCGAAGGCGACATCTAGTGTATATATCTATACCCGCCCGTGCCCTCAGATCATTTGGCTGTGTTCAAGAGGTAACAACGATATAAATACTGTTCGTTTTCTCACACAAACCGCTCGTTTCGTGTCTTAGGCCATCAATGTGTACTTACAATGGGGAATTGTTTAATTTGGACGATGGGGAATTGTTTTAATTTGGACTCTGTGCATGCTCTTTGAGGTGGTGACCATAGACCTGCATGAAATGACTGACAGACAAGAACGGTTTGACCTAAAAATATCAAAATTGAAACTACTGCGGAAAAAAAGACACCTACATCTTGGATGCCCTTGAGGTAAGCTAAAACATACCAAAATTTTATTTTAAAGTGAACTATCCCTTTAATACATGAATCATGACTTATGTTGAAACAACCTTTCATTTTGAAGCAAAAGCATTATATTTGCATTATATAGTGTATTCCACCAGATGACGTCACTACATAGGTATTCCCTATGGGGGGAAATGCACGTTATTTTCCTGGTTTCCACTAGGGGCACTATTGACTGTGTTATGAAGCATTTTAATGGTTCAATGATCTAAAATAATGTTTCTAAGTATGTGTGGATGTCTGAGAGCAATGTGTGTCTGCGTTGACAAAAGTGTGTGTGTGTGTGTGTGTGTGTGTGTGTGCGTGTGTGTAGGGCCTAAGTTAGGGCCTAGGGCCTAATACATGGTGTTTAGGCTAGTGACAAAAATCATAATATCCATCCATCCATCTTCTTCCGCTTATCCGGGGGCCGGGTCGTGGGGGCAGCAGTCTAAGCAGGGATGCCCAGACTTCCTTCTCCCTCGACACTTCCTCCAGCTCTTCCGGGGGGACACCGAGGCGTTCCCAGGCCAGCCGGGAGACATAGTCCCTCCAGCGTGTCCTAGGTCTTCCCCGGGGTCTCCTCCCTCTCGCGCCGGACGGTTTGCCAGAATCTCTTCGAGGCCGACCGGTAGTCCTTCTCCATGGCCTCACCGAACTCCTCCCAAGCTCGATTTTTTGCCTCCATAACCACCCGGGCTGCAGTCTGCTTGGCCTGTCGGTATCCATCAGCTGCCTCAGGAGTCCCACAAGCCAGCCAGGCCCGATAGGACTCCTCCTTCAGGTTTGGGGATTGCCGCCTCGACAGGCACCGGAGACCTTACGGCCACAGCTCTGAGTGGCCGCGTTGACAATGAAGGTGGAGAACATGGTCCACTCGGACTCAATATCTCCAGACTCCCTCGGGATCCAGTCAAAGCTCTGCCGGAGGTGGAAGTTGAAGATCTCTCTGACAGGGGATTCGGCCAAACATTCCCAACAGACCCTCACAGTACGTTTGGGTCTGCCGAGTCTGTCCAGCTTCCTCCCCCGCCATCGGATTCAACTCACCACCAGGTGGTGATCAGTTGACAGCTCCGCCCCTCTCTTCACCCGACTGTCCAAGACATACGGCCGGAGGCCAGATGAAACGACCACAAAATCAATCATCGACCTCCAGCCTAGGGTGTCCTGGTGCCACGTGCACTTATGGACACCCTTATGCTTGAACATGGTGTTCGTTACGGACAAGCTGTAACTAGCACAGAAGTCCAATAACAGAACACCACTCGGTTTCAGATCAGGGGGGTCGTTACTACCAATCACGCCCCTCCAGGTGTCACTGTCGCTGCCCACGTGGGCATTGAAGTCCCCCAGTAGAACGACGGAGTCACCAGTTGGAGCACTTTCCAGCACCCCTCCCAGAGTCCCCAAGAAGGCCGGGCCGTTTAGCCCATAGGCGCACATGAAGGCGCAGGGAAGCGACCCTCTCGTTCACCGGGGTGAACTCCAACACATGGCGGCTGAGCTGGGGGGCTATGAGCAAACCCACACCAGCCCGCCGCCTCTCACCATGGGCAACTCCAGAGTGGTGAAGAGTCCATCCTCTCTCAAGGAGTGTGGTTCCAGAAAAGCACCGGCCCCTTACGGTCTCTCCTGCAGGTGGTGGGTCCACGGAAGGGTGGGTCCACGGGAGGGCAGCCCCGCGTCGCTCCTTCGGGCTGAGCCCGGCCGGACCCCATGGGGGGAGGTATGATTTTTATGATATTATGACAATGGGTTCAAAAATGGATATTTTAATGGGTTTAAATAGGATCAAATTTGTCCTTAACGCGCTATGTGTGTTTTTTTTTAAATCTGACATAGCACAAAAAATAAAAATGCACCAAATATAATGTTGCTGCTAATCATAGACATATTCAAGACTGTGATAATCCAAAGCCACTTTGCATTAAGTATATGGAAAATAATTACATTTATGTGTTTTTTCCTCTTATACAAATTGATGGTATCGTCACCAAAACTGGAATTTAAAGGGTTAAAATCCTGAAATTAAATAAATAGTTGGTAGTTATGATGAGGACTGATGCTGGTTAAAAGATTTAACTCAGTAAAAGTGGAAAATAATAATAACATATAATATTTTAGGCAGTGTTTAATATGTGACCATTTTTGGTCCTTAACGCGCTAAGTGTGATTTTTTTTTTGTAAAATCTGACATAACACAAAATCTTTAAATACACCAGAAATAATGTTGCCACTAATCTTTGACATATTCAAGACTGTGATAATCCAAAGCTAAAGTTTTCTCTTTGCATTTAGTGTATGGAAAATAATTACATTTTTGTGTTTTTTCCTCTTATACAAATTGATGGTATCATCACCAAAACAGTGTTGTTTTTGGCAGCCCTTTTAGTTTTAGTCTTAGTCTTAGTCTTTTGGACGAAAATGCTTTTTAGTTTTAGTCACATTTTAGTCACTTATAAACTTGATAGTTTTAGTCAAGTTTTAGTCTACGAAAACACAAAAAGGTTTTAGTCAGGTTTTAGTAAATTTTAGTAAAAAAAAAAAAAAAAAAAGTAGTCTTTAACAAATTAATTTAGGTTAAAAAGTATTGGAAATGGGCTTGGTTTGACAGGTTGTAACAAGTGTTGCAATTCATAACTATTTTTTTTTTTTTTTTTGAAAAATAACCCCTGAAATGATGACTTCTGGTGAATATTGTGGAAACTAATTGATACATTTAGATAAATATATTTCATACCTTATAGCATATTATAATACAACTTATATATTTATAGAATAGCAAAGTAGGCCTAATCAATATACAAGACTGAACCACATAGTGAAATATAAAGGCTATCATGATCATTTTGCCAACAATGAACCATGGATTTGTTTAGTTTATAATACGTTTTATTTTTAACTTAAACAAATACAACATATAACATTCAAAACTCACCGGCTTAGACTGCATTTGAAGAAAAATAAACACAACAGTTCTGTAGCCTTGTGCGAACTTATTCAATAGAATTATTAGATTATCTCCTGATGCGTGCTGCTTAATATCACACACTCCGCCGTGACAAACAGAAAAAACGCGACGGCATATGGTACAATTGGCCTTGTATTCATTGTCCCTCATGCATTCCAGCCACGGGTAGTCATTTTCCCATTCAATTTTACATTTCTGTGCTCTTTTCTTTCTCGCCGGCTGCTCGGAGGTAGTCATTTTTACATTTCCCGCTGTTGTCACTTGTCGTCATCATTGCTACGATACGTGACTCACAATAACTGAAACGACCAATTAAAAGGGCATTCTCTGATGATGTTCCAAGATGTTAAAAACGCTACGCTGATCATAGACAAACAGAGGGAGAAATTAGTATCTACCGCACCGTCGGGTTTTTTTCTCATAGCCTAGTAAGCCTACAAATGTCTTCGTTCATAGTCTGACATACACTGTTAACCCTTGCTGTAAAAAAAGGCCAAATTCTGACAATATCATACCATTTTCCATTAAAACAGTAATATACCGTAGAAAATAAAGCTAGCCTACAGGAATATACTGTGAATTAACAGCACTCAAAATTGACACTCAGAGGCTGTTTTCCCAATCACACCCTATACCCTCATTCACTATTCCCTACATTAGTTCACTAATATAGTCCACTTGACAGAGTGCATGGAAATAGAGTGAATTAAGACACTGATGAACACCTGATAAGCAGAATCACTGAAGGACAGAGAAACAAGAACAGAAAAAAGAGAAACACAAGAACTACAATTGACTTCCAGCAACACTGAGTATGGAAACAGTTTACAAACCAGTTTAACATTATTTAACATTCGTACAAAAGTTATTGTTGAGAATTAACAGATATTTAGTTGTTGATGTTTTATTGAAAATAATAAAGTTTGTTGTCACCATGATGGAGATCAGTATTTGCTTTAGTTGGGCTCTTGACCCTTGACTTTCAAACATTAAATTATCTCTGGCTGCTGTAACTGTGAGTTTATAAAACACCTTTGTTATGGCAAGAAAAAGTCAAGAGGACGATAATAAGGTGTTTCTGACAGTTGTGATGATTACATAATCATCCTGGACATATCTGATTATCTGGTCTTATCTAGTGAATAAGCATTAAATTTATGGGTATTTCATATTTATCATACTGTATATCTGTTAATCTACAACATGAAACAGAACAATGTTTCTGTAATTAGTTATGCTGAAGAATATTGAAATCATGTAGTGCTTTAAAACATTTTGAACTCTTGCCAGACTTAGACACACATAGACATCAACAATCAGTATATGAATCTCAACAATGGTGACAATCAAAAGTCTCAAGTCGCAATGCATGCTGGGTTCCAGGAGAGCATAAAACTCCCAGCATGCACTGCTGCATGAATAAATAAATAAAAATAAATGCAGGTGTTGCTTTTTTCAGGCTGTGCATGTGTAAAAAAAAAAAACATCATCATAACTTATTAGTGTAGTTTCACAGTGGTGATAATGAAACACTTTTGATACAGAATTAAAAACTGAATGCGATTTAGTGAATGAACAGGCTATATGGTGATTTTATCATCACAATCAATATAACCACAACCATTTACAAACCGTGTGTGTGCATATGTGCAAAAATACAGTTCAATTAGCCAGTGAAAAATCTAAGGATAAAAAGTTAAGGGTCAGCATCCCAACTAAAGCAAACAGAGATCTCTATAATGGTAACATTAATAAATTAATAACAGAAATAAAGTCAAACTGAGTAATAATAAGTGTAATGATTTGTAATGGCTCGAAGTCAGTTGTAGTTCTTCTCATTCGCTTATTTCTCATTCGCTTATTTCACTTATTATTCAACATATTAACTTAATTATCTCACTGCAACACTGCATCAATGTTACTTTTTACTCTTTGTGGTGTGGATTTCCCTGTGGGGTTGAAAGGGTTAACAGTGTAAGATAAAAAGACACACCCACTGAATGTATTTTAACAGTGATAAACTGTAAGTTATAAAACAGGTTTATAATGGCAACACTGTTGCCAGTAGTTTATTGTAAAATTAATTTTTTGGGGTCACCATTGTGCTGAAGAGTAGAGCCTGTGCTTCAATCCAGGAGAAGAACGATAGACATTGATGATTTGCTGCATGTTGCTTTATTTAAAAGGCAGTGACTGTAGTTGCTGGTCCAATGGTAATTTTTTTATGTTCAATAGTTTTTAGTGGTCTCAAATGAAATAAGTTCACAGTAATACTTTGGCCACATTATTTATGCATTTTAAATTTTAGTTAATACATTTAAATGACAGTTGGTCAATTTAAGGCAGTCGGTTTCTCCAAGTGAAATTAGTTAACTCGAGTTTTAATTTAGTGCATTTTTACAGTAACATACTGTAGATTACAGTAAAGAACTGTACAATTAACAGTATATTACTGGCAACAGTGTTGCCAGTATTTTACTGTAAAAAAACCTGGTAAGGTCTAACAGTGTATATTAGTAGCTATGTGTCTGTCATGGATTTGCACTGAATTGATTCTCAAAAATACGAAACAAAGTGCGTTCCGTATCAGTTCAATACGGAACAAGACTTGTATGTGTCAAATACGGGACGATTCCGTAGGCTATTATACGGAACGGTTGGCAACGAACGTCAGACTTAATTTTCGTTCTGTCTCGTGTCGTCAACGAAAACTCGAAAACGTCTCGTCATGTTTTAGTCATCTTAGAGCCATTTTTAGCTAGTCATCGTCGCGTTATTGTCATAAAAAAAGGTGCGTCAACGAAATCATTTAGTTATCGTCATCGTTGACGAAAACAACACTGCACCAAAACTGGAATTTAAAGGGTTAAAATCCTGAAATTAAATAAATATTTGGTAGTTATGATGAGGACTGATGCTGGTTAAAAGATTTAACTTAGTAAAAGTGGAAAATAATAATAATATATAATATTTTAGGCAGTGTTTAATATGTGACCATTTTTGGTCCTTAATGCACTCAACGTCGTAAAACATATAATGCAGCACAAGGGTTAGGGTTAGTTACATTCTCTCTACACAAACTTTAAACGCGAACCTGTGAGAAACGCTGATGGCGGTCACATGCGCATTAAGAATTGGTTCTATAGTTATGTGCATTTGAATATATGTGCGCAGGTTTGTAATTCCCTACAAACCAAGCCTAAACAAAGTACTGGTGTTTCCTTATAGTTTTGATACAGAATTTTATTTTATTTTATCATTTTATTCGGGGTAGATACGCAAATTGAGTTTTCCCGACGACGCTTTATCTGTAGAGTGGTAAAGGGATCCTCCATAGGGAGAGACTAGTTGGCACTTCAGCACTGCGCTGACATCGGGTCCAGGCGAAAGTCCTTCGTAAGATCTGGATACAGCCTGGATCCGTCAGGCTGCGGGAAAACCTCGGGATAAACAAAGACACTAAAATTAGCGTAGATGCCATTCTTCTCATGATGTAACGAGTACATCAGGATTTATGGGAAGTGTTCCCGGTTCCGGCTGACCTAATCTATGCAGCCTAACATTGAATTATATAAGTCTATAATGTATTATGTGAATGCTAGGTCAAAGAGATGTGTTTTTAGTCTAGCTTTGAACTGACAGAGTGTGTCTGCTTCCCAGACAATGTTAGGAAGACTGTTCCAAAGTTTTGGTGCTAAATAGGAGAAGGATCTACCGCCAGCAGTCGATTTTGATAGGTATTATCAACTGGCCGGAATTTTGAGATCGCAATAGACGTGAAGGACTATAATGCGTTAAGAGCTCGCTCAAGTACTGCGGAGCTAAACCATTCAGTGCTTTGTAAATAATCAGCAAAATTTTAAAATTGATGCGATGTTTAATAGGGAGCCAATGCAGTTTTGACAGAACTGGGCTAATATGGTCATACTTCCTGGTTCTGGTAAGAACTCGAGCTGCTGTGTTTTGAACTAGCTGTAGTTTGTTTATTAAGCGTGCAGGGCAACCACCCAGTAGACCATTACAATAATCTAGCCTTGAGGTCATGAACGCATGAACTATTGTTCCGCATTTGTCAATGAGAGCATATGGCGCAATTTAGATATATTTTTAAGATGGAAAAATGCAATTTTACAGATACTAGACACGTGACTTTCAAATGAAAGATTGGTATCAAAGAGCACACCCAGGTTCCTAACCGACGACGAAGACTTAACAGAGCAGCCATCAAGTGTTAGACAGTATTCTAGGTTATTACGTGAGGAAGTTTTTTGTCCAATAATTAGAATCTCTGTTTAAAGTAGGAAATTATAAGTCATCCAATTTTTTATATCAGCTAAGCATTCTGTTAATTTAGTGAATTGGTAAGTTTCGTTAGGTTTTGAAGAAATATAGAGTTGAGTATCTTACACTGTTAACACTTTCAACCCCACAGGAAAATCCACACTTCTTTAGGTGAGCGTGATTTGAACTCGAATAGCATACCATAGTCCAGCAACTTCTTTTAATTAAAGTTTAATAACAAAATTAACTGGAAAATGTTACATGGTCAAAAAACTGTATCACTCCAATATTGCTGTCATATAACTGCACGAGGACACAGACAGAGGAGATCCAAAAGCAGGCTTTAATGAAGGATAATCCAAATAACACAACGAATACTCAGGCAGAGGGTCAGAGTCCAGGTAAGCAGTCCAATACAGCAGAAGTACAAAACAGGGACAAGGCAAACGGGTAAACCAGATACAGGCAAGATGTCCAGGAAACAGGGATACTCAGACTAGAACAAGATACAAGGTAAATGTACAGACTTGCAGCGTGACAGTCAAACAACACTTCACAATGAGACAAAGGAAAGCCAAGGCTTAAATCAGAGACTCTAACAAGCATAATCTGAAACAGGTTAATGACATAAAGCATAATCAGTCCAGGTAAAGCTATAAGATGAAATGATAGAGAAGGAGTGCCCCCCAGTGGCTCACACGGGCACTCCAGCCGCTGATCGTCACAATTGCATCACAAGAAAAACTAACCGTCATATATTACACATATAAAAATATTTACTTTTAATTATTTACTGATTGCTTAATGCACACAATTATTTATTCCACATTGTTGATGATGCTTTCCACTTCGCACATGATGGTATGAAGACTGTCATCGTTAGTCTGTTCCTTTAAGAGAGCATTGAGAATCTTTCTTACGGTACGGATTTGACGCTCCCAAACTCCACCTTGATGATGAGAAGCAGTTGGACTGTTGAAGATCCATTCGATCCCTTTTTGTAACAGTGCATTTTCGATTTTGTTATGGTTCAGGTTTCTCAATGCTTCTCGCAATTCTCTTTCTGCACTGACAAAATTTGAGCCATTGTCTGAGCGGATGACTGACACCTGTCCTCTTCTACACTGTTAAAAATGTTCGTAATTTTAACAGTAAAAAACTGTAAAAAAGCAACGGAAAAAAAATGTTAATTCCTTAACGGTATGTACCCTTACTATATACAGTGAAAAACTGTAATAGCTCTCACGGGACATTTCATGTAATTGTACATTAATATACTGTTAAATGTACGGATTTTGGAAGTACACTGTAAAAAAAAAACTTACCGTTGCATTTACCGTACCTTACCGTAAAAAATACGGTAGCAAATGTTTACTAATTTTACAAAGTTTTACATCATCGAACTAAAAATTACGGTGAAAAACTGCCAGCTGGTTGCCAGTACTTTACCGTAAAAAATATGGTATAAATATTTATGTTTTACGGCATTGAACTAAAGTTTACGGTAAAAAACTGGCAGCTGGTTGAAAGCGATTTACCGTAAAAAATACGGTAGTAATATTTTAGGTTTTACGGCAGTGATCTAAATATTACGGAAAAAAACTGGCAGCTGTGGTTGCCAGTACTTTACCGTAAAAAATACGGTAGAATTGTTTTTGCTTTTACGGCACTGAACTAAAGTTTATACGGTAAAATACGGTAGTAATATTTTAGGTTTTATGGCATTGAACATTGAACTGAACTTTTATATAAAAAATAAAAAATAAAAACCTGCCAGCTGTGGTTTCCTGTAATCTAATTATTTAGAATTACCAGAGGTTTAGACCTTGATGTTTTATTGAAAATGATCAAGTTTGAAGTTACCATTATGGAGATGAGTGTTTGCTTTAGTTGGGCTCTCTGACTTTTTAACTTTAGATTTACTCTGACTGCCTTAACTGTGTGGTTATATAACACAAATGTTATGGCATGAAAATCAGAGAAAAAATGTGACCAGGTGATGATGGCAGGTTAATAATGAGATACTCGTCATATTGTGGCCTGATTCACTGACCTCATAAAGAGTCTTATCTCTCACTTTGAGCGAAGTGATAATATAATATTATAGATTATAATATTACAAATAAATATTTCACATTATTGAGTATAATATTTCTGTAAATGAGCAACAGATAATCTGAAGAACTTTAAAAATACATGGTGTAGAAAAAAGGATTTAAACTACTGCTTGATTTAAACCAACACAGACATCAAGATTCAGCGTATGAATCTCAACAACGGTGACAATCAACACAATAATCAGATAAAACTCTGAACATCACAAAACAAGCTACTAAAAAGCTGCAACAAAAACAACATCAAAAATAAAAGCAGATATAATAATAAAAGAAAATACTAAGGCAATTCAGCATAATGTATTCCTGCTGCAATGCATGCTGGGAGATACTGATGAGTTTTGATTGGAGGCTCAATTAGGGCTGGGCGATTTAAATCGCGATATGGTTATGCGCATCTCGTCAGTAAAGCCGGTTCCTTGATTAGTAGTAAATCGCCATCACCTGCTTTCAGATGAAGCAGCATTTAGGGCTGAGGAGATAATTAAGTGATTAATTTAGTGATGATTGAGCATTATTGAAGACACCTGATGTTAACAAGCAGAATCACTGAAGAAGAAAATCACAAATTGTAAGTTACCATTAAGGTGATGGGTGTTTGCTTTAGTTGGGCTCTAGACCATTATTTGTTTACTTTAATATTTATTGTTGTTTGTCTGCTGTTATTAATTTATAACAGTTAAATGAACAAAGTAAAATGTTATCTTATAGTGTTGGTTATGTTGTGACATAATCATGCTGTGATCTGAAAAAGGAAACTTATTGAGATAGTTTGGTTTAACTTGTTAGCAGCAGTTTAGTGATTCTTCAGCCTATGATTATCAGTACTTTACTTATAATTCAAAATATTAATAAACATTGTTCTGATCAAAAGACTTTCAGATAAATTCATTTAAAACACAGACATCAATAATCAGCCTGTGAATCTCAACAATGGTGACAATAATAAAGCATGCTGCAGTGGCTGCCACCAATCACAACTCATTAATGGCTCCCATCATGCATTGCGGTATGAATAAATTATGATCTGAATTGTCTATGTAATTTACTTTTCCTAATTGAATATTCTGCTCCTCACCATTGTTGAGATGCATAGACTGAATCTTGACATCTGTGTGTGCCTAAAAGAATGATTTTTTTTTGTTTTTAAACAACTTTTAAGAAATCCTTTTTCTAAGAAAAAAGTCTGGGCATTTATGCAGATTCACAAACCAACAACATAAACCGAAGTCAGAAAGAAGGATTTTAATGAGTTCAGTGATATCTGTGTGTGCCATCATTGATTCACAACTGCCATCACACGATTCATTTTCTCTCTGATTTCCTAGCCATAATCAACATGTCTTATAAACACAGAGTTACAGCAGGCAGAGAAAAACTAAAGTTAGAAAGTCAAGGGTCAAGACCCCAACTAAAGCAGTCACTGATCTCCATCATGGTGACTTCAAATGAAACAATAAATCATCAACATCTAAACCTCTGTTAATTCTCAAACAGAACTGTAGGCGTCTGACAGAAATAAAGTCAATCTGGTTAGTAATAAGTGAAGCTGGTAATGCTGTTTGTGGAGTTGTTTAATCCTCCTCTGCTGAGATCTTCACAGATTTAATGTTTTTTATCTTCAGTTGATTTCATCTGAGGCTGTGGCTGAAGTCAGTTGTAGTTCTTGTGTTTCTGCTCGTCTCTTTTTTCTGTTCCTGTTGTTTCTCTAAATGGACATTCCCAGAATTCCCTGTGTGACACTTCACATTTGATGCTATTTCATTTAAATAATTATGTTTCTTCTTGGTTTTTGTTATCAGTTTATATTATATTTTTTTGGTTTATATTACATCATATATTGTTTAATGAATGTTTATGGCATTATTTGGAGTCACGTGTGTATGTCACCATGATGGTGTTTTGTGTTTGTGTGTATGACACTGTGCACCTTCTCAATATTACCATGTACCTCAGTTTGTGAAAAACTAATGGTATACTTAAATCATAGTGTTTTTTTTTTTCTTTTTTGCCATTTGTGTTATTATGATGGTTTTCAGTATATTGCAAAGATATAAAGTAATCTTTAATACTTCAGTGAAATTAAATGATAACATTTATCGGTTTATGTAATATAACGGTTGTCCCGTGAAAACTAAAAGGTTCCTACTGTATTTTTTATGGTAAAGTACTGGGAACCACAGCTGATGTTTTTTTTTTTACCACACATTTCAATCCTGCTGAAGGTTTTTTTTTTTTTTTTTTTCAAAGTAAGGTTGCTACCATATTTTTTACGGTAAAATACTGGCAACCAAGCTAACGTTTTTTACCGTAAATTTCACAGGGGTTTTTTTACATTGTGCTTTTTTGCCCGTAAATTTAAATCCCGTAAAACATAAAAGGTTGCTACCTTATTTTTTACGGTAAAATACTGGCAACCACAGCTGCCGGTTTTTTACCGTAAATTTCACGTTTTTTTTTTTAACAGTGTACTTATAAAACGCCTTTTATGCATTTATGCATGAATCAGTGTTCAAACTATCAGCTATCTCAATGTGTACTGCTCTGATTGTAAGGCAAGTGAACAACACTCCATACATTTTTACAGTACTCCGGCAGTGTTTTACATCGAAGGGTCCAAAGTAATCTACGCCCACGTTCGTGAAAGGGGGTTTATCAGGTAGCAAGTGGTCTTCTGGCAAACTTGCCCTTTTTTGCTCTCCAATTCTTCCATTGAATCTGCGACAAACTGAGCATTTATGTATAAGCTTCCGAATTGCTGAGTTGGCTTGCGGGATCCAGAATTTTTGTCAGAGAGTAGATAGCATGTAGTTTCTACCACAGTGATAAATGTCATTTAGAATGAGAGTTGTACGGAGCCTGGGAAGTCACCTGTGGGAGAAAAAAAAACAATCCGTGGCGACAGTTTTGCAATCAGTCCTCTCAGTTTATAAACCGTACTCACAAATTCTCAAACTGTTCCCTCGGTTTAACAGATCGTGCCCACAGATTAATAAACCGTACCCACAAGTTTCTAATCCGCGCTCTCAGATTTGTAAACCGTGCCTTCAGTTTTTGCAATCTGTACCCACAAATTCATAAACCGTGCCCACGCTTTCACAATCCGTTCCCACAGGTTTGTAAACTACTCACGGATTTGTGGCTCGCCCTCAACACCAGGAGGTACGTTGTTAACGAATAAATCACATTGTCTTAACTGCTTCTGCATGCTTAAAGTGATTCTCAATTGTAGCGGGTATGGGGTGGAATATGCTATTTGATATGAATGACGTGCATCAAAATCTTTTGTTTATTTAGAGTTAGAGTTGAAACCCTGGAGCCTTTTGATTTTTATTTTTATTGCGGGATGTTTAGATTCCTCTGGCATGGCTGCTCGGTTGAGCCTACACTCTTATTATCCCACCCTGAAGCACAGGATCAAACTTGTACAGCAGGAATGTGTTTTCTCACAGCCTCGGTTTTATTCTGAAATTGTTGTTTTTGACTGTATTGAATGAGCTGAATTTCCACTCTTATAAAATGATGTGTTGAAAACAACACAACCTGTAAAAAGAGATGTTAATAATGACACATGTTGTGTAGATTTTAACACATGTAGTGTGTGTGCTCAGGGACAGCACATGTTGTGTAGATTTTAACACATGTAGTGTGTGTGCTCAGGGACAGCACGTTTTGTCAAATTTAACACACAACCTGTGTCGTTTCTTAACACATCTCTGTGTTTATATAAGGACTACACATTTTTTGTTACAATTTGTTATTCCTCTTACACAGAAGTGTGTTGAAACCTTTAACACACTAATGTGTTTTAGTTACACAACTTGTGTCAGATTTGTGTTACATGTGACTGTAGTCAGTGTGTTTTTACGATTGAGTGTTTGGATGAACCCTGAAACGTATTGTTAACTTGTTTTTATGTAGTCCAGTGATGTTTAATAAAGAGTTTGTTTGAACATTTTATTGCCTGGATGTTTAAGACATCATGAATCTACATAGACAAGCTCTTATTGAGAATTAACAGAGGTTTAGAGGTTTCATTGAATGTTTTATTTAAAGTCACCAGAATCGTGATTAATGGCTCCTTTATTTGGGCTCTTGACCCTTTACTCTTCTTATAGTGTTTCTCTGGCTGCTGCAACTGTATTTCAACAAAATACATTTGTTATGACGAGAGAAAATATGATCAGTTGTTTCTTGGTGATATCATAATCAGCAAGTGCTGATCTGATCAAGTTTTTGAGTATATGGATGGTGTGCATTTATTTTATTTATGTGCTGTTAGTTATAATGGTCTTGTAAAACTACATCATGCTATCCAGCAGTGCAGAATGATTTCTTAAAAGTGCATTAAGCAACTTTTCATGTTAAAAATACCCGTTTTCTAACCCATACATGCTTAAACAATTGCCTGATGGGCTGAATGAGCCCTTCTCTGATCACTGAGATTGTCTCTATAATCCTGTAAAGTAAAATAAATAAGAGGGATTCGGGCCGGAATTTTAGACTGGGCGTGACGTCATGCGCGTTCACGGCACGCTCACCTGGCTATGTCTGGCAGGTTTGTGTATTCGCCGCCATTCTCCGTAGAAGATGGATTCTAAGAGACCGGCTTGTAGTTCATTTCAAACACCAACGCAAACTCCACATAAGATAAAAAAAAGAAAACTTTTGTCCGTGAGTGTGCACACTTCTGGTTGCAGTTTCGCTTGCCGCCAGAGGGGGCATAGTTCTGCAAAAACTCAGAGACTTGCGCAATGCACCTTTAAAGGGGAACTATGCAGTTTTTTTTTAGCTTAATTTACCTTAACTGAACAGCTTAGGAGTCATTGGAATGGTTATATGACTTTTTTCGGGTTGAATGGTGGCCATCTCGCTTCCCCCTAGCGCAGGGATGGGCAAACTCGGCCCTGTAGGGCCACTGTCCTGCAGAGGGGAGAGGGGGGATTCTCTAACAATTCTCTTTTTAGAGTGTTCAGTCACAGTAACTTTTTCTCCATTGTTGATCTGTATTTTTGCATCTGCTCCTGTAAAAGGGACGATTTTTTTTTCTGGGTCTTTCTCTGATTGTGCAATGGATTCTTGAAAATGTCTTCTTGCTTTACATAACTGTAACAGTGTTTCCTTGAGTCTTAGCATCCATGCAACTGCCTTTTTCAGATGAAACCAGCTTGAGTAGTAATGAGTTAACTTACTCATAATGTCATTGTTTTCTTTGTTTTAATTCAGAGGATGAAATCCAGTGGGAACTGTAAAGTTCGGTTATGCCAAAGGCGTTTGACTGTACAAAACATGAAAAAAATCACTACACACATGTACGCTTGTAATAAAATGAGTATTCATTTATTAATTTCTTTATATACAAATGAAACCAGACACAATTTAATCATTTTGATGCTGTTTTCACCAGTGATACATTTATTGTTTTCTATTTTACTCTAAATGTTTAGTGCACATACTGCAGTTTGATGTAATTAACAGCTGATCTTTTCAGATAGGTTGAGTCAATTTGTCATACCATCACAAGTTATAACAGGTACAGGTGCATCCTGAAGTCAATATTCAGCTTCAACCGTGTTCAGTCAATGTGTCACTCATCCTTAGGAATGTCTCAAAATCTGTACAGCTTAACCACGGAGGTTTAATTGCTCGTTTGTTTCCTGGTTTGATGCTGCCTCCCCTGACAATGACCACCAAGTCTGATATGCCTGAATGTTCATCTTTTTGACATTGGTGACTCTCCATTGACAGCGCAGGCAAAACATAGTCTTTGTGAAAAGATCGAGACATGAGAGGTGTTTTCGAATGGGATGTTGGGCAGAGGTGGGTAATCCAGGGGTCAGAAAATAGAAGTCCTGCCATATGTTTATTCCACCCATAAACTCAGTCAGCTGATTTCACTAATTAGTTCTGTCTCCTGCTGAATTAGCAAATCCAGGTGATTGGAACAAAATACTGAGGAGGACTTTTACTTTCTGAACCTGGACTTTACACCTCTGCATAGCAATGCCACATGTCAGCCAAGAGCAAAGAAATAAACCAGAACTGGACCTTATCGTAGCCAAAAAATCTGTGTATATTAAATATGGAGTAATTTCAGACACAGCCTTAGATGAAATCAACTGAAGAGAAAAGAAGACATTAAATCTGTGAAGATCTCAGCAGAGGAGGATTAAACAACTCCACAAACAGCATTACCAGCTTCACTTATTTACTAACCAGACTGACTTTATTTCTGTCAGACTTCTACAAAAGTTTTTAGTGAGAATTAACAGAGGTTTAACTCTAATGTGTTTCATTTGAAGTCACCATAAGAGTGATCAGTGTTTCCATTAGTTGGGCTCTTAACTAGGGCTGGGCGATTTAAATCGCGATATGGTTATGCGCATCTCGTCAGTAAAGCCGGTTCATTGATTAGTAGTAAATCACCATCACCTGCTTTCAGATGGAGCGGCATTTAGGGCTGAGGAGATAATTAAGTGATTAATTTAGTGATGATTGAGCATTATTAAAGACACCTGATGTTAACAAGCAGAATCACTGAAGAAGAAAATCACAAATTGTAAGTTACCATTAAGGTGATGGGTGTTTGCTTTAGTTGGGCTCTAGACCATTATATGTTTACTTTAATATTTAGTGTTGTTTGTCTGCTGTTATTGATTTATAACAGTTAAATGAACAAAGTAAAATGTTATCTTATAGTGTTGGTTATGTTTTGACATAATCATGCTGTGATCTGAAAAAGGAAACATATTAAGATAGATTGGTTTAACTTGTTAGCAGCAGTTTAGTGATTCTTCAGCCTATGATTATCAGTACTTTACTTATAATTCAAAATATTAAATAAACATTGTTCTGATCAAAAAGACGTTCAAACATAATAATTTAAAACACAGACATCAATAATCAACCTGTGAATCTCAACAATGGTGACAATAATAAGGCATGTTGCAGTGGCTGCCACCAATCACAACTCATTAATGGCTCCCATCATGCATTGCGGTATGAATAAATTATGATCTGAATTGTCTATGTAATTTACTTTTCCTAATTGAATATTCTGCTCCTCGCCTTTGTTGAGATGCATAGACTGAATCTTGACATCTGTGTGTGCCTTAAAGAATGATTTTTTTTTTTTAACAACTTTTAAGAAATCTTTAATATTATATCAAAAATTCTGGCCATTTATTCAGATTCATAGTTATGTTGTAACCAACAACATAAATCGAAGTCAGAAAGAAGGATTTTAATGAGTTCAGTGATCTAGTTCAAATGATGATTGTCATAATATAACCAACACCATCAGATCACTTTTTATTCTTTGTTCAACTGGCAGTTTTAACTCAGATACAACCGCCAAACAAAATCTAAAGTACACATAAAAGGGTCAGAGCCCAACTAAAGCAACTACCCATCACAATAATGGTAACTTACAATTTGCGATTTTCTCCTTCAGCGATTCTACTTGTTAACATCAGGTGTCTTCAATAATGTTCAATCATCACTAAATTAATCACTTAGTTATCTCATTAACTTAAACACTCTTGAGTGTGGACTCATACACTCCCAGGAGTGTTAACACTGGAGGTTTTGCTGTGTACAAAGAGCCGTAGTTAACTGACAAGCTGAGCCATATCGCATTAAATATCGCTGGCGATACGTCCGCGATATTGATGCGATTTGTCTCAGCTTGTCAGTTAACTACGGCTCTTTGTAGTAAATGCCGCTTCATCTGAAAGCAGGTGATGGCGATTTACTACTAATCAAGGAACCGGCTTTACTGATGAGATGCGCATAACAATATCGCGATTTAAATCGCCCAGCCCTACTCTTAACTCGGTTTCACTTTATTTTGATGGTCAGTTTAACACGTTCTGTTGACTAGAAGTAACGTTGCACCTACATGTCTACTAGCTCTCATCAGAGTATTAATAGAGTATTAATAGACTGGTAGGGTTAAGGATAGATTAAGTTGACATGTAGTTGCAAAATTACTTATAGTCAGTAGAGTGTCTGTTGGAGGACCATCACAAAAAAAGTGTTTGCTTATATTAAGCAGACAGTCAACTTATACTCCAGTGAAAGTTAGTTGACATATAGTTGCAAAGTTACTTATAGTCAACAGCACGTTCAAAAGGGACCATCAAAATAAAGTGTTACCCTTAACTCTTATTATATCTTTTGTCTTCTTTGGCTGCTGTGACAATGTGAATGTCAAAAACATTTGCAGCAGCAAAGAAAGCTAAAGTGAACCTACCTACCTGTTGATGGTTTTATAATCACCATGAAATAGACTGATTCGCTGAGGTATTTTAATCTAACAATTATGTTGTTCCACTAATAGAGTCACATCACAAACCATGTGTTACTGCAGCATGAAATCCAGCAATATTATAACAATAAGTTTGAAGACTTTAACAAACATGAGCACGAAAAAGTCATTTTAATATGACACACACAGACATCAACAATCAACGTATGAATCTCAACAATGGTGACAATCAAAAGTACTGTGCTGCAATGCATGCTGGGTACCAGCATAGTACAAAACTCCCAGCATGCATTGCAACATGAATAAATTATGCAGCTGAATTGTCCTATTATTTTGTTTGATTCTAAATATTTGCTTTTATTTTTTGCTGTTGTTTTTGTTGATATAGATATATGTACAGGTTTCCAGCCTAAGCTGCAGGGCGAAATCAAATCGCTGGCAGATCAGGCTGGGTTTGCCCAGTGTAAGTCAAACTCCTTTCTATGTTGAAATAATGAAGATTTCAGGCCCCTGCCTGGCCACTCCTATAAAAATATCCTGCTCTACCACTGGTTGAGAGTGAGAATGTGTTGTTCCCTCGCAGTGTATAAATATGACCAAATGACTGAAATCTGTTCAAGAGTGACTCCTCATCCTACAGCAGAAGTATCTCAGACACTTGAGGTTTTTTCCCACTATTGAACATGTTCCCGCACTTGCTAATATTTGCTCTTGTCTTAATGGGTAAGTCAATTTTTTTTAATGATAAAACTTTACAATAAGGTTAAATTTGTTAACATTAATTAATGAATTAGACATCACAAGTTACATAAATAGCATTTTTTACTTATTTGTTAATCTAGAAAATGTTAATTTTATAGATATTGTTCATTCATGTCAGTTGATAATATAACCAGCGCTTGTCATTTTATAAAATTATAAAAATGTATTAGTATAGTATATTATAGTATTAAATGCTGCAGAAGCACTGCCTAGATAGCAAGCAACCATTGAAGCAATGTTAATGCATCAACGTTAATTGCATTGAATCAACTTCACTGTTGCACCCACAATTAATGCTGAAATAATGTTGAACTTTAAGGTACAATATGTAAGAATTTTGTAATAAAATATCCCAAAATCACTTGACCAGTGTTTTATATTTCCTGCAGTTGTGTACTTACAATATCCCAAAAGTTCCCAAAGATTTTTAATTTAAGAGAAATTAAAATTTTAAATAGTTGTCCGTCCCGGAAAAAATGTTCACTTGTCCCGTCACTGACGTAATATCCTCCCTGGTTTCCGCCAGGGGGGCAATCATTCGGAAAAAAACTGAAGCTTCCCTGGGGGCCGCCATTGATTAGCAGACCATCACCTGCAGTTAGCATTCCATTGACTCCCATTCATCTTGGCGTCACTTTTGACAGCAAATAACTTTACATCAGAGGTGTTTAAAGACTCAATTTTTCCATTATTTATTTCTAAAGAAACACAAAAATGTATAAAAGGCTCCATTACCTTGTATCTTACGTTATGGTCCCGTAGAAGCAGTTTTTTGTACAAATAGGCTAACAATTGCATCATAACCAGGCGACTCTCTGTTGCACAGTAGAGAGATTACCGTATGGACAGGAGGAGAAGCTCGCGGGCAATCGGAGGGACGTGGAGGCAAAATGACAAAATAATTAATCAGAATACTTAGCAAAAGTTTCTCCTGCTCCTAGCTCATGGACACCTCCTACTCACACTCTCCGTCTCTGCAAGTTTCGAAAGGGAATGATTCAGATTTCTCTTGGCACAGCTACTAGAAGACAGACGGGTTGCTCACGTCACATCCACGTCGTCAAGCTCAGTTTGAGTCTGCGCAGTCGCTCAACCATCAGGAAGTGAGTGCTTCTAATTGACTTCACTTTTCTCCGTTGAATCCAATGGGGTCGCTGTGTCCATTTATTTTACTGTCTATGGTTTGTACTGCCATAGTAACCATGGTGATAGACGTGGACAACGGTGTAGTTCGTAATGTCTATCTGCACGCTGTTGTTTCGTTCAAACATTATGGACCATGGCAAGCAGATTTTGGGGAAAAAATGAGAACTAAAACTAAGATCAATATCAGCGTGCCGTTTGAGATGCCGAGAGCTCCACGTCCTTGACAAACTTCAAATTGACAGAGACGCCGCTCCTGCATGTACTTTATTAGACAGGTGAGCAAATGTATGTGGCAGAGTGGGGGACAAGAGCAAATCTAGACAGCAAGGAAGTTCACATTAAATAAACTCTAATAAGATTTTCAATGTAGCCAACTACGCCCCACCTCGGGACTTTCACCCAAGGATATACTCAGATAACACAAGTTCGTTCTTCACAAAGAGGACTGAGACGGTTCTGACAATAGGCTAGTTGCACGTGGCCGCCATTTTGGATTTCGGATCAGCGAGTGTGCGGTTAAACACTTCCGGTTTCGCATTACGCCCGGTGCAGGGAGCCGGAGAAAGCCTAAATGTATCTTTTATAGTTGTTTATAGAATCAATTATCACTTAAAATACTACTAAGATCCATATTACTATCACACGAGCCAATGACAATTAAATGCACGGATGCATAGTCAGATTAATGAATGAAATACAATTGTTCACGAACAGAAGATTGTATTTGACTCATGCTGCATACACATACGCAATGACAATTATGCCTACTGTAAATATAGTTACAACTACGATTAGAGTTGTTTGCATAAAATGCACCTTGAACATTCACACGTTTGCCCTGTGATAGGCTACAATTCGCTCTGTGCATGGTGACCGTTGTTCGAACTTGAGTGTGTGGGCCAGTAATTTCAGTGAAAACTTACGGTGATCTGACAGCGAGAGCGAGAGACAACAGCGACCGAGTTCCATTACCACAGAGATATTTTTTCACAATGAGTATTCAAGAGAGGTGACTTGACTTTCAGACGGTGACAGCCTCAGCACTTCATCGTTGTGTGCCGTTTTGTACCATTTCGTCACGTTACAACAGAGAAGTAAGCTTTCATGCATCCCCCGTTGACGCTGCGGTACGGGCTGAGTGGATACAGAAGATCCGGAGGGATGACTTCAACCCGATCAAATTTTTAAATGCATATAATTTTCAGTGTATTTCACCTGTGCATTTCTATTCTTTCTATTACTGCATTTATTTTGTGCAAGTGAGATGAGTAAAGAGATGTTTCATAAATAATAATAATAATCTGTCTGGTGTTTATAAGCAGCACATACAGTATTGTACTATGTGTAAAATATACACAAACTTACCTATATTAAATTGTTTGTGGTACCTACAGTAAAAAATGTAAATGTAAAATATGTGATGATAATATTGATCGAGCAATTGATGTAAGTAAGTAAAAATGCATGCAGAATTGAGAAAATATTTATGGAGATAAATTGTAACCTATCACAGGGCAAACATGTGAATGTAAACGGTTTATTTTATGCAAACAACTCTAATCGTAGTTGTAACTATATTTACAGTAGGCATAATTGTCATTGCGTATGTGTATGCACCATGAGTCAAATACAATCTTCTGTTCGTGAACAGTTGTATTTCATTCATTAATCTCACTATGCATCCGTGCATTTAATTGTCATTGGCTCGTGTGAAAGTAATATGGATCTTAGTAGTATTTTAAGTGATAATTGATTCTATAAACAACTATAAAAGATAAATTTCAGCTTTCTCTGGCTCCCTGCACCGGGCGTAATGCGAAACCGGAAGTGTCTAACCGCACACTCGCTGATCCGATATCCAAAATGGCGGCCACGTGCAACTAATCTATTACATAAAATCTTCTCACATTGAAAAACACAACATTCACAAATAAATACCTTCCAAACATTTACCTCTTAATTACCTGCATATGTTAATACAAAAAAGAAGGTATTTAAAATAAAAAAATAAAAAGAAAGAAAGAAAGAAAAACAAAGACAATAAATAAAGACTGGGGGTTAATCGAAGACACTAACAGGAGAAAGAATCTCTGACCCACCTTGTAAGTAATCACTCACTACACTCACATGCTAGTGTCCCACACTACAAAGGCAATGAAACAAATCCACACTCAAGTTTGTTTAACACTACACCCCAAACGGAGGTGGGCCAAATACCCCCTTCAGATGTCCCAGGGAGAACCCACTTAAATTACAGATTCCATAAAAATAAATAGACAAAACACAGCAAATTAAAAGGGAGACAAAAACAGACAAACCCATAATACTTAGCAAATGTTGCATCATCAAGGGTTGTAACACTACGCCTTTGTTTTTGTAAGAGGTTAGTAAAAAAAAAAAAACATATTGTATCTTTAATAAAAAAACAAAAAACAACAACAATGATAATGACATTAAGTCAATGTCACAATATGATGTTGGTTCAATTGTTGCTTTTATTGAGCATTAACAGAGGTCTAACACTAATTCATGTTGATGTTTTATAGAATGTGAGTTTTGTTTGAAGTCACCATTATGGCGATTGGCGTTCCCTATCAAAAGCTACCCTCGATGCTGTATTCTCATACATAATGGGAGCTACTTTTGATTGGCCGGTGTGATTTTTTTATCACACCGGCCAATACTCCGGCCACACCCCCCCCATTACACATTATTGCACTTATTTTTACCAGTTTGACTTTATTTCTGTCATACATCTACACACTTTCTTATTTAGATTTAACAGAAGTTTAGATGGTAATGTTTTATGGAATGTTTCGCTTCATGTCACCATTATGGTGATCAGTGTTTGCTTTAGTTGGGCTCTTGACCCTTTACTTTTTGACATTAGTTTTTCTCTGACTGCTCCAACTCTGTGTTTATAAAGCACATTTGTTGTGGCAAGAGAGTCTATGAAACCCTGCAACTCAACCTAGCACACAACCTCAACGTCATCGTTCTCAGCCACTCCCTCTGTTCGCTGATTGGACAGTCAAAAATTTGGCCAGAGAAAACCCAAGACTATAGCGCAAACCCAGATGAAATACTGAAGGAAAATGAAAATTGAGGGGAAGTATGTAGGAGGGCGGAGCCAGGCTAACCATTATGGTGATCAGTGTTTCCTTTAGTTGGGCAGTTTGACTCTTGGCTTTTATGTGAGTTTGTGAACTTTGCAACAGTGTGTACTAAAACACATAATTTATTGCAATGAAAGCCAGGAAAAAAGATTTTTAGGTGAAATAGTTTTGTAACCGCACTGGGTAGTACATTAGCATTAGCTCAAATGATCTATAGGGAATTTTAGTACTTAATCATGAATATGATTAATATATTGCATATTACAGTTACATTAAATTATCGAAGTTGAAAATAGATCGATTGTATATATGAATAATCAGTCACAACGAATTATAATTCCTCATTCATATAGCAATAGTCTTATTTCAGATATGTCTATGATGAGTCTATGAGATAACCCTGAATGGAAATTAATGTAATTATCAAACAGTTGTTTGTCCAGCAAACGGCCGTAAGATTAACTTATCAACTTCCGGCCTCAACTTGGGGTCCGGCCGGGCTCAGCCCGAAGGAGCGACATGGGGCCACCCTCCCGTGGACCCACCACCTGCAGGAGGGACCGTAAGGGGCCGGTGCAAAGTGGATCGGGCGGCAGTCGAAGGCGGGGGCCTAGACAACCCGATCCCTGGACGCGGAATCTAGCTCTAGGGACATGGAATGTCACCTCTCTGGCGGGGAAGGAGCCTGAGGTTGTGCGTGAGGTTCAGAGATTCCGACTAGAGATAGTTGGGATCACCTCTACGCACGGCTTGGGCTCTGGAACCACACTCCTCGAGAGAGGATGGACTCTTCACCACTCTGGAGTTGCCCATGGTGAGAGGCGGCGGGCTGGTGTGGGTTTGCTTATAGCCCCCCAGCTCAGCCGCCATGTGTTGGAGTTCACCCCGGTGAACGAGAGGGTCGTTTCCCTGCGCCTTCGGGTCGGGGATAGGTCTCTCACTGTCGTTTGTGCTTACGGGCCGAATGGCAGTGCAGAGTACCCGGCCTTCTTGGAGTCTCTGGGAGGGGTGCTGGAAAGTGCTCCGACTGGGGACTCCATCGTTCTACTGGGCGACTTCAACGCCCACGTGGGCAGCGACAGTGACACCTGGAGGGGCGTGATTGGGAGGAACGGCCCCCCTGATCTGAACCCGAGTGGTGTTCTGTTATTGGACTTCTGTGCTAGTTACAGCTTGTCCATAACGAACACCATGTTCAAGCATAAGGGTGTCCATCAGTGCACATGGCACCAGGACACCCTAGGCCGGAGGTCGATGATCGACTTTGTAGTCGTTTCATCCGACCTCCGGCCATATGTCTTGGACACTCGGGTGAAGAGAGGGGCGGAGCTGTCAACTGATCACCACCTGGTGGTGAGTTGGATCCGATGGCGGGGGAGGAAGCTGGACAGACTCGGCAGACCCAAACGTACTGTGAGGGTCTGTTGGGAATGCTTGGCCGAATCCCCTGTCAGAGAGATCTTCAATTCCCACCTCCGGCAGAGCTTCGACCAGATCCCGAGGGAGTCTGGAGATATTGAGTCAGAGTGGACCATGTTCTCCACCTCCATTGTCAACGCAGCCACTCGGAGCTGTGGCCGTAAGGTCTCCGGTGCCTGTCGAGGCGGCAATCCCCGAACCCGGTGGTGGACACCGGAAGTAAGGGATGCCGTCAAGCTGAAGAAGGAGTCCTACCGGGCCTGGCTGGCTTGTGGGACTCCTGAGGCAGCTGATGGGTACCGACGGGCCAAGCGGACTGCGGCCCGGGTGGTTGTGGAGGCAAAAACTCGGGCCTGGGAGGAGTTCGGTGAGGCCATGGAGAAGGACTATCGGTCGGCCTCGAAGAGATTCTGGCAAACCATCCGGCGCCTCAGGAGGGGGAAGCAGTGCCCTACCAATGCTGTTTACAGTGGAGGTGGGCAGCTGTTGACCTCGACTGGGGATATCACCGGACGGTGGAAGGAATACTTCGAGGATCTCCTCAATCCCGCCGTCAATCCCGCCATCACGTCTTCCATTGAGGAAGCAGAGGCTGAGGGCTCGGAGGCGGACTCGTCCATCACCCGGGCTGAAGTCACCGAGGTAGTCAAGAAACTCCTCGGTGGCAAGGCACCGGGGGTGGATGAGATCCGCCCTGAGTACCTCAAGTCTCTGGATGTTGTGGGGCTGTCTTGGCTGACACGCCTCTGCAACATCGCGTGGCGGTCGGGGACAGTACCTTTGGACTGGCAGACCGGGGTGGTGGTCCCTCTTTTCAAGAAGGGGGATCGGAGGGTGTGCTCCAACTATAGGGGGATCACACTTCTCAGCCTCCCTGGGAAAGTCTATGCCAGGGTACTGGAGAGGAGAATCCGGCCGATAGTAGAACCTCGGATTCAGGAGGAACAGTGTGGTTTTCGTCCCGGTCGTGGAACACTGGATCAGCTCTATACCCTCTACAGGGTGCTGGAGGGTTCATGGGAGCTTGCCCAACCAATCCACATGTGCTTTGTGGATTTGGAGAAGGCATTCGACTGTGTCCCTCGCGGCAGCCTGTGGAGGGTGCTCCGGGAGTATGGGGTCCGGGGCCCTTTGCTAAGGGCTATCCGGTCCCTGTACGACCGGAGCAGGAGCTTGGTTCGGATTGCCAGCAGTAAGTCAGACTTGTTCCCGGTGCGTGTTGGACTCCGGCAGGGCTGCCCTTTGTCACCGGTTCTGTTAATAATTTTTATGGACAGAATTTCTAGGCGCAGCCAGGGGCCGGAGGGGGTCAGGTTTGGGGACCACACGATTTCATCTCTGCTCTTTGCGGATGATGTGGTCGTGTTGGCCTCATCAAACCAGGACCTCCAGCATGCACTGAGACGGTTTGCAGCCGAGTGTGAAGCGGCCGGGATGAGAATCAGCACCTCCAAATCCGAGGCCATGGTCCTCAGTCGGAAAAGGGTGGCTTGCCCGCTTCAGGTTGGTGGAGAGTTCCTGCCTCAAGTGGAGGAGTTCAAGTATCTCGGGGTCTTGTTCACGAGTGAGGGAAGGATGGAACGGGAGATTGACAGACGGATCGGTGCAGCTTCTGCAGTAATGTGGTCGCTGTACCGGTCTGTCGTGGTGAAGAAGGAGCTGAGCCGCAAGGCGAAGCTCTCGATTTACCGGTCAATCTACGTTCCTACTCTCACCTATGGTCATGAGCTTTTGAGCTCAGAGTAGAGCCGCTGCTCCTCCACATCGAGAGGGGTCAGTTGAGGTGGCTCGGGCATCTTTTCCGGATGCCTCCTGGACTCCTTCCTGGGAAGAACAGATAATACGCTGAGGAAAGAATTTATACCATCTCAGACAATTGAGTATGACATATAGAACGGGCAGTGAACTTTAGGGTGGTCACTGTAAATATACTGCACTGGGAAAACTATTTAATTCAGTAGGTGGCGGTAATGCAACAATTTGGATGCCAACTGCCATAAAACCTAAAAAGAAGAAGAAGAAGAAGAAGAAGAACATTTTGACCATGTATTTAAAAATCTAAATTCTGAACATTTGATCTGTTGCAAAAAAGTGTTGACAGTAAATAACCACTTTTGTTCAGGGGTAAAAATAGTGATCTATTCTACTTCTATAATTATGCTGGAAACTATTTCACCTGATTATCTTTGTTTTTGGCTTTTTTTGCAACAAATGTAAACACTGTTACAAAGACACATTGTAACATTGACTCAATGCCATTGATTTATGGATGCAATTTCAACATTTTTTCAACATTAATTGTGGGAGCGAAGTGATGTTGAGTCAAAAAATTTACACATTATTATTGATTTAACATTGTTTTGATGGTTGCTATCTATCTGGGACTCTAATCAAACACACCTGAACCAGTCTTCAGGATTACTAGAAAGCTACAGACAGGAGAGTTTATCAGGGTTGGAGCTAAACTCTGCAGGACAGTGGCCCTCCAGGACTGAGTTTGCCCATCACTGCTCTAGACCCTTTACTATTTAATATTATTTTTTCTCTGGCTGTTCTGTGTTTATAAAGCACATTTGCTGTGGCAAGAGAATCTATGACCTGGCCTGTGTTTCCCGAAAGCATCGTAAGCCTAATCTGATCGTACAGACCATGCTGCAATTGTTCTACTATCAAGTTAAGCTTAAGATGCTTTTGGTAAACGCAACCTAAGTCAAAATGGTTATGTTTCAATAATGAAATTACAGTCTTGCAGTGGCCTGATTCACTGATCTCACCCAGCATTATAAACTGATTATATAAATGCTTTATTCATTTTTTTTTATTACAGTAACTAATTGCTGTAATAATCCAAAGGTTTTAAAATCACACAAATGATGCTTCATGTTGCAGTACACAATGGGAGCCACCAATCAAAACGCATCCATGGCTCACATCATGCATTGCAGGATTAATTGTCCTTTCATTTCCATTGGTTTTTCCTTTTTGCTTTTATTTTGCTATTGTTTTGTTATGACTTTAGTAGCTTGTTTTGTGATGTTCAGAGTTGATCTGTTTGTCACTAGTTTTATTATTGTCAACATTGTTGAGATTCACATGCTGATTCTTGATGTCTGTGTGTCTAAACATAACAACTTCTGTGCCCAAAATATTTTCTGAATTATTCATGTTCCTGTTGGATCTCAAACTGTAGAATCTCAAGGTGATTATACACTGAGCAACTTTTTGAGCAATATTGCCGTCACCGGGCAACCAAATGAGACACAGGGCCCATGACTGATCTAATTTATCCAGTTATAAATGTATTGCCCATTTTCAATGGGAAAGCGCCCAACAAACAATCACTCGGCAAGATTGCCCATTTGACATTGCAGATTGACATTGCTCAAAAAGTTGGCCTGTGTATCATCACCTTCAGGGCTAAAATCACCAATACTAAAATGAGACCAAGTATATAGTCAAAGATTTAGACTCTGAATGACATCAGGTCACTACATGATGATAATATCATCATCAAAACATATTGTGAGCAGGTCATGTTTTCTTTTGCAATAACAAATGTGCTTTATAAACACAATGTTGGAACAGTCACAGAAAAGGTAAGATTAAAAAATGAAAAGGGTCAAGAGCCCAACTAAAGCAAACACCGACCACCATAATAGTGACTTGAAACGAAGAATTCCATAAAACATTACCATCTAAACTTCTGTTTAATCTCAAAAACGTGTGTAGATGTATGACAGAAATAAAGTCAAACTGGTTACTAATACGTGCAATAATGTGTAATGGCTCAAAGTCAGTTGTAGTTCTTGTGTTTCTCTTTTTTCTGTTCTTTTTGTTTCTCTTTCCTTCAATGATTCTGCTTATTAACATTAGGTGTCATCACAAATGGCCAATCATCACTTAATTAATAACTTAATTATCTCATTAACCCTCTGGGCGCCACGGTCGAGTTTACTCAACAAGATGCGGCACTGAATAAAACGGCCGATTTTGTCAAATAGGGTGTCAAATTTCGTTCGACCTCCCCTCCACTAGTTGGCAGACATGTCATACTTCATCCCAGACTCAAAAAAAAGTCATGCTTCTATACAAAATCTTCGAGCTAGAGCGCATTGAATCAGTGCGAACAAAAGCGGAGCTAGTGTGCGAGTGAGCCATTTTATCAGAGCAATATTGTCAACGTCAGCGAGTATTTGCATTAGATTATTATTATTATTATTATCTAATGGCATCAATAAAGCTTACCCGCAATGAAGTGTTGGGTCTTCTATTCGCGGACCCTGATTCTGAAGGGGAATAACGTTATCTGCCTTCAGAAAATGACGGTGATTCTGAAAGTGAAAGTATAGCCCTACACCAAGCACAAACGGTGAATCCTTTGCCCAATATAACGTTAGATGGTCCTTTGCCCAATGTCAGTGGTGGGAACAATGTTTCCCGGGGTCGGAGTGTTCATCGCGAAGTTAGCAGGCGTGTTATGGGGAACGAGTTAGCAGTGTTGTGGGGAACGAGGCGGCCGCGGGAGATTTTTACCGCGCTAGCCATGGTGACCGCGTGCGTCTCCGCAATCGCGGCGACAGTATTGTGGTGGAGACTTTGTCTAATGCCACTGGGTATGTTAGACGAGGTCGAAGTATTCATAGGACAGTTAGGGGTCAACGTGGAGGCAGGGTGGGGAGTCGCAATGACAATGACAGTAGTCCGAGCTGTGCACATTCGGCGCGCGCGCGAGGCAGATCTGGCCGCGCCCGCGCGCGCTGCTGCTCGTAGCAGGAGAAGAGGCGGTGTAACACGGGGCAGAGGGGCTATTATGCATAGTCTATCGCAAGACCACACCATGAAACACTACAAGAAATGTCACCTGGATGGACAGGGAGTCATTATCTCTACAGCAAAAGCCCTGCAACAATTTTTTTTGTCTGCCATTTATTACACTGTTGATTTACTATCTATTTCCCTGACCATTTAGTAGTGTACAATATGTGTTCTTTTTTGTGTGTTCATGTCCTTGTGATGTGTGCGTCTTCGTCAGCTAAAAAATAAAAAATAAATAAATAAACATCAACAAAAACCACAAAAAACAAAAAAAACTAACATTGTCTCTCGTCTTGTCTCGTCATCTCACTCATGATCTGTGCCTTGCCGTGGAGAGTGAGCTTTTGAACTAAACAGGTCTTGTCTACTTGTGTTTGTGTGTCATATGAATAATATATATGTGCCCCATACACAGCAAAAAGTCCAGTGTTAAATTAACTCTCCTGGGAGTTTATATGGCTCCAGAGTCAGTGTTAAAATATGAGTGTTAAATTAACACTGAAGAGTGTTAAAGTTAATGAGCTCATTAAGTGATTAATTGAGTGATGATTGAGCATTATTGAAGACACCTGATGTTAGCAAGCAGAATCACCAAAGGAGAAAATCTATTTTTTTTTAAGACACCGTTATGGAGATCAGTGTTTGCTTTAGTTGGGCTCTTGACCCATAAACTGTAAACATTAGATTATCTTTGGCTGTTGTATCTGAGTTATAACTGCCAGATGAACAAAGAGAAAGTTGATCAGGTTTTGTTGGTTATGTTTTAACATAATCATAATTTCACTTGAATCACTGATCTCATTTAGAGTCTAATCTCTGACTTAAATGTATATTGTTGATTACAGCATCATTGTGCTTCTACAGCATAAGATCTTTTTTTTCTAACTAGTCTAAAGGATTTCTTAAAAGTTGTTCTGATAAAACAAAATCTTTCTTTTAGGCACACACAGACATCGAGAATCAGTGTATTGATCTCAACTATGGTGACAAACAGAATATTCATTTAGGAAAAGGAAATTAGTTAGACAATTCAGATCATAATTTATTCATACCGCAATGCATGATGGGAGCCATGAATGAGTTTTGATTGGTGGCACCCAGAATGCACTGTAACATGCTTTATTATTGTCACCATTGTTGAGATTCACAGGCTGATTATTGATGTCAGTGTGTCTAAATAAAGTAATTTTCTAAGTCTTTTTATCAGAACAATTTTTAAGAAATATTTTGGATTATGTTGATAATGAAAATCATTTGCTGTAGAATCACAGGCTGCTGTAATCAACAAGGTAAATCTGACTCTCTAAATGAGAGTTGATATTCAGGTCAAATTACGACTATCAAATCATAACCAACACCACCTGATCACCTTTTCGCTTTGTTCATCTGAGAGTTATAACTCAGATACAACAGCCAAACAAAATCTAAAGTTAATGCTTTAAGGGTCAAGAGCCCAACTAAAACAAACACTGATCACCATAACGGTATCTTAAAAAAAAATGATTTTCTCCTTTGGTGATTCTGCTTGCTAACATCAGGTGTCTTCAATAATGATCAATCATAACTCAATGAATCACTTAATGAGCTCATTAACTTTAACACTCTTGAGTGTTAATTTAACACTCATATTTTAACACTGACTCTGGAGCCATATAAACTCCCAGGAGAGTTAATTTAACACTGGACTTTTTGCTGTGTACATGGAATCAGAGTGCCTACTGTATGTAGTAAATGGAAAATCTCTACAGCAAAAGGCCAACCGCTACATGCATTCGGTTTGTTTCTACCATTTATTAGTAATGATTTACACAGTTTGTTTACTACTTACTATTTACCTGAGCATTCAGTATTGTGCAATATAGCATACAGAAGGTGAGGGACATTTTGGGGGGAAAGAAGTGCTGCATTTTATCATTTAAACATGTGACTTTTCATAAAAATTCTATAATCCAAGATGGCCGCCACCATATGACGTCATAATATGCAAATTAGATGGGAAAATGTAATCCCTACATAAACTTTGGGTCATCCTTAATATTTCTCTAATTTACAGAAAGTCTCTATCTTTTATCACTTTTAAGATATAGCCTTTTGAAATTAAGATGTCAAAATCGAACGTTTTAGGAAAAAAACTCTGGCGCCTAAAGGGTTAACTTATTGTAAGCCTAATTTGATTGTACAGACCATTTGCTTGATCTACGATCAAGTTAGGCTTAAGATGCTTTTGGGAAATCCCAGCTAGAAATGTTTTGTTCTAAAAACATTCTGAGAGCATTTCCATGAAGTTCTAATAATGTTTTCAGCGGGTAGTTTTATTTTGGTTCCCAGAATGTTCTCCTAAAACGTACACAGCAAAAACTCCAGTGATAAAAAGTTAATGAGATAATTAAGTGATTAATTGAGCGATGAGTGACCATTATTGAAGACACCTGATGTTAACAAGCAGAATCACTGAAGGAGAAAAGCACTATTTTAAGTCACCATTATGGTGATCAGTGTTTGTTTAGTTGGGCTCTTGACCCTTAAACTAATAACTTTAGATTTTGTTTGGCTGTTGTAACTGAGTTATAACTGACAGATGAACAAAGAGAAAAGATGATCAGACTTTGTTGATTATGTTTTGATATAATCATCATTTGAACTGAATCACAAAACTCATTTAGAGGCTAATCTCTGATTTAAATTTATATTGTTGATTAGATCATCAAGTGATTCTCTAACATAAGATCCAGAATTTTCTATTTATTCCAAAGAATTTCTTAAAAGTTGTTTTGATAAATAAATAAATAAATTGTTTAGGCACAAACAGACATGAAGAATGAGTGTATGAATCTCAACAATGGTGACAAACGAAATATTTAATTAGGAAAAGGAAATTACTAAGACAATTCAGATCATAATTTATTCATAACACAATGCATGATGGGAGCCATGAATGAGTTTTGATTGGTGGCACCCAGAATGCACTGCAACATGCTTTATTATTGTCACCATTGTTGAGATTCACAGGCTGAATCTTGATGTCTGTGTGTCTAAATAAAATCTTTTGAACAGAACTTTTAAGAAATATTTTGGATTCTATAGAAAATGCTACAAATTGTATGTTATAAAACCACCAGGCTGCTGCAATCAACACTCTCTATGCTTTAGTCCTTCGTTGTAAGTCGCTTTGGATAAAAGCATTTGCTAAATGACTAAGTGTAAATTACGTCAAAACATAATCAACACCATCTGACCAACTTTAATTTTTGTTCATCTGTTAGTTATAAATTATAACGCTAATCACCATAATGGTAACTTAAAATTAGATTTTCTCCTTTGGTGATTCTGCTTGTTAACACCAGGCGTCTTCAATAATGGTCAATCATCACACAATTAATAACTTAATTATCTCATTCATTTTAACACTCTTCAGTGTTCATTTAACACTCATATTTTAACACTTTAACCCTTTGAGTGTGGAGTCAAATAAATTCCCAGGAGAGTTAATTTAACACTGGAGTTTTTGCTGTGAGAAAAAATGTCGTTTTAACGAAATAACATCACGTTATTACGACATAAGATCTCGTTATTACGACATAATTGAGTGGAAAAAAATAATATGTATGTGGCAGCAATGCATCACTGTAATCTCCTATATCATCTTGTGAAAAAAAACCCACATAAAACACTTCAGTTTAATATTTACTCGCCTTATCAGTTATTGACTTCGCATAACATTTTTCTATGAACTTTCACTAATATTTCAGTTAAATTAACTTCTTTCGTTTATTAAATCTGACTGTTACATTTTACAGTATATTACTGTTTTTCCTTGATTTTATGGTAATCTATTCTACAGTCCCTAGAAATCTTTTTCTACAGTTTTATGCCGTAAATTAATTTACAGTTGAATACCTTTAAATTACGCTTCACTCTGTTTTTATTTTTTATATGACACATTTAACCCTATTAAACCCACTGCAAAATCTTCAGTTTTAAATGAACACTTGTGTGTCCACACTAGGGCTGGGCGATATATCGCATGACATTGTTAGGCGCATCTCATCAGTAAAGCCGGTTCCTTGATTAGTAGTAAATCGCCATCACCTGCTTTCAGATGGAGCGGCATTTACTACACAGCAAAAACTCCAGTGTTAAATTAACACTCCTGGGAGTGTATATGAGTCCACACTTATGAGTGTTAATTAACACTCAAGAGTGTTAAAGTTAATGAGATAATTAAGTGATTAATTAGGTGATGATTGAGCATTATTGAAGACACCTGATTTTAACAAGCAGAATCACTGGTGATAAGTGTTTGCTTTAGTTGGGCTCTTGACCCTTATACATTCACTTTAAATTTTGTTTGTCTGCTGTTATTGATTTATAACAGTCAAATGAACAAAGAAAAGTGTGATCTGTGTTGGTTGTGTTTTGACATAATCATGCTGTGATCTGAAAAATGAAACTTATTGAGATAGTTTGGTTTAACTTGTTAATTACAGCAGCTCTGTGATTCTACAGCCTATGATTTTCAGTATTTTTCATATAATCCAAAATATTTAATAAACATTGTTCTGATCAAAACACTATTTATTTAGAAACACAGACATCAATAATCAGCCTGTGAATCTCAACAATGGTGACAATAATAAAGCATGTTGCAGTGGCTGCCACCAATCACAACTCATTAATGGCTCCTATCATGCATTGTGGTATGAATAAATTATGATCTGAATTGTCTATGTAATTTACTTTTCCTAATTTAATATTCTGCTCGTCACCATTGTTGAGATGCATTGACTGAATCTTGATGTCTGTGTGTACCTAAAAGAAAGATTTTTTTTTTAAACAACTTTTAAGAAATCCTTTATATTATATCAGAAATTCTGGGCATTTATGCAGATTCATAGTTATGCTGTAACCAACAACATAAATCGAAGTCAGAAAGAAGGATTTTAATGAGTTCAGTGATCAAGTTCAAATGATGATTGTCATAACATAACCAACACCATCAGATCACTTTTTTCTTTGTTCAACTGGTGATTATAATTCAGAAACAACAGACAAACAAAATCTAAAGTTAATAATATATGGGTCAAGAGTCCAACTAAAGCAATCATTGATCGTCATAATGGTAACTTACAATTTGTGATTTTCTCCTTCAGTGATTCTGCTTGTTAACATCAGGTATCTTCAATAATGTTCAATCATCACTAAATTAATCACTTAATTATCTCATTAACTTCAACACTCTTGAGTAGGGCTGTGCGATATATATCGTGAGATTGTTATGCGCATCTCGTCAGTAAAGCCGGTTCCTTGATTAGTAGTAAATCACCATCACCTGCTTTCAGATGGAGCGGCATTTACTACAAAGAGCCGTAGTTCACTGACAAGCTGAGCCATATCGCATTAATATCGCGGACGTATCGCCAGCGATAATTAATGCGATATGGCTCAGCTTGTCAGTTAACTACGGCTCTTTGTACACAGCAAAAACTCCAGTTTTAAATTAACACTCCTGGGAGTGTATGAGTCCACACTCAAGAGTGTTTAAGTTAATGAGATAATTAAGTGATTAATTTAGTGATGATTGAGCATTATTGAAGACACCTGATGTTAACAAGCAGAATCACTGAAGGAGAAAATCTCAAATTGTAAGTTACCGTTATGACGATCAATGGTTGCTTTAGTTGGACTCTTGACCCATATATTATCAACTTTAGATTTTGTTTGTCTGTTGTTTCTGAATTATAATCACCAGTTGAACAAAGAAAAAAGTGATCTGATGGTGTTGGTTATGTTATGACAATCATCATTTGAACTTGATCACTGAACTCATTAAAATCCTTCTTTCTGACTTCGATTTATGTTGTTGGTTAGTGAATCTGCATAAATGCCCAGCATTTTTGATATAATATAAAGGATTTCTTAAAAGTTGTTTAAAAAAAAAAATCATTCTTTTAGGCACACACAGATATCAAGATTCAGTCTATGCATCTCAACAATGGTGACGAGCAGAATATTCAATTAGGAAAAGTAAATTACATAGACAATTCAGATCATAATTTATTCATACCGCAATGCATGATGGGAGCCATTAATGAGTTGTGATTGGTGGCAGCCACTGCAGCATGCTTTATTATTGTCACCATTGTTGAGATTCACAGGCTGATTATTGATGTCTGTGTTTTAAATGAATTTTCCTGAATGTCTTTTGATCAGAACAATGTTTAATAAATATTTAGAATTATAAGTAAAATACTAATAATCATAGGCTGAAGATTCACTAAACTGCTGCTAACAAGTTAAACCAAACTATCTCAATAAGTTTCCTTTTTCAGATCACAGCATGATTATGTCAAAACATAACCAACACTATAAAATAACATTTTACTTTATTCATTTAACTGTTATAAATCAATAACAGCAGACAAACAACAGTAAATATTAAAGGGTAACTAAACCCTAAACCAACTTTTTTTAGTTAATGATATGTAAGAACGGGGCTTTATTAGTGCTGTTCATTGATTCGAGTAGCTTTTTTGACATTTGGGTATAAAGTGTTTTAATTCTACAATATATGGTGTAAAAACGTCTGAGTGCTGCCCTCTTAAGGTTGAACGGTGGCTACTGCAGTTGAATTTTCCTATTGGATGTTGCGGTACTGCGTGAGCTAAAAGGTACTGCGTGACGTAAGCAGGTTCCAGCTCACCACGCCCTCCCTTGGTACGAGCTCACCACGCCCTTGGATGAGCTAGCGTAGATCTGTATTTAGTACAGTGGTAGGTGTAGTGTTGCTGGATGCAACAGCACTGCTGGACTGCATAGCTTTCCAGCAGACTTGGAAATTAGGCGCCAGTGGTTGCATGCACTTGGCCTGGAAGACCGTGAGTGTAAAACCTGCATTTTACGCTGAATTGCTTTCCCAACGCAATAGAGGTGGAAATGGGCTTCTCCACACAGCTTGCGCTGAACAGCGACGCAGTGCCAAACGCTGCTCCTCGATCCTGCATGGACTCCACCACCGCAGCGGCGTCTTGATGTGAGTGATCATATATTTTAATCACAATTTATGGTTAGGCTAAAGTTAATCCTCTGGGGTCGACAAACGCGTCGGCGCATTTTGCTGGGTTTTTTCACATAGCGGCAAAATATGAATATGCCTATAGAGAGCGCGCTCTATTGACATCAACTCGATAAAACTCATCAGATGCATATTTACGTCGTCTTGCGACCCTGTGAGCAAACTATCCATTTTAGACAGTCTGAAAGCAGGGACTCTCAGGGGCACGCCCTTCCGCTCACGGTTCGTCCCCTCTATCTCCTCCGTTGGGGTCTGCCCACTTTTCTAGCATTTTTCAAATATTGCCAGTGGGTGGAGTCAGGCTCTGACCAGGGGTTTAGTTACCCTTTAAAGTAAACATATAATGGTCTAGAGCCCAACTAAAGCAAACACCCATCACCTTAATGGTAACTTACAAATTGTGATTTTCTTCTTCAGTGATTCTGCTAAATTAATCACTTAATTATCTCCTCAGCCCTAAATGCCGCTCCATCTGAAAGCAGGTGATGGCGATTTATTACTAATCAAGGAACCGGCTTTACTGACGAGATGCGCATAACAATCTCACGATATATATCGCACAGCCCTACTCAAGAGTATCACTGAAGAAGAAAATCACAAATTGTAAGTTACCATTAAGGTGATGGGTGTTTGCTTTAGTTGGGCTCTAGACCATTATATGTTTACTTTAATATTTACTGTTGTTTGTCTGCTGTTATTGATTTATAACAGTTAAGTGAACAAAGTAAAATGTTATCTTATAGTGTTGGTTATGTTTTGACATAATCATGCTGTGATCTGAAAAAGGAAACTTATTGAGATAGTTTGGTTTAACTTGTTAGCAGCAGTTTAGTGATTCTTCAGCCTATGATTATCAGTACTTTACTTATAATTCTAAATATTTAATAAACATTGTTCTGATCAAAAGACATTCGGATAAATTCATTTAAAACACAGACATCAATAATCAGCCTGTGAATCTCAACAATGGTGACAATAATAAAGCATGTTGCAGTGGCTGCCACCAATCACAACTCATTAATGGCTCCCATCATGCATTGCAGTATGAATAAATTATGATCTGAATTGTCTATGTAATTTACTTTTCCTAATTGAATATTCTGCTCCTCACCATTGTTGAGATGCATAGACTGAATCTTGACATCTGTATGTGCCTAAAAGAATGATTTTTTTTTTAAGCAACTTTTAAGAAATCCTTTATATTATATCAAAAATGCTGGGCATTTATGCAGATTCACTAACCAACAATATAAATCGAAGTCAGAAAGAAGGATTTTAATGAGTTCAGTGATCAAGTTCAAATGATGATTGTCATAATATAACCTACACCATCAGATCACTTTTTTTTCTTTGTTTATCTGTCAGTTATAACTCAGATACAGCAGCCAAATAAAATATAAAGTAAACATATAATGGTCTAGAGCCCAACTAAAGCAAACACCCATCACCTTAATGGTAACTTACAATTTGTGATTTTCTCCTTCAGTGATTCTGCTTGTTAACATCAGGTGTCTTCAATAATGCTCAATCATCACTAAATTAATCACTTAATTATCTCATTAACTTAAACACTCGAGTGTGGACTCATACACTCCCAGGAGTGTTAATTTAACACTGGAGTTGTTGCTGTGTACAAAGAGCCGTAGTTAACTGACAAGCTGAGCCATATCGCATTAATTATCGCTGGCGATACGTCTGCGATATTAATGCGATATGGCTCAGCTTGTCAGTGAACTACGGCTCTTTGTAGTAAATGCCGCTCCATCTGAAAGCAGGTGATGGCGATTTACTACTAATCAAGGAACCGGCTTTACTGACGAGATGCGCATAACAATCTCACGATATATATCGCACAGCCCTACTCTTGAGTGTTCATATACACTCCCAGGAGTGTTAATTTAACACTGGAGTTTTTGCTGTGTACAAAGAGCCGTAGTTAAATGACAAGCTGAGCCATATCGCATTAATTATCGCTGGCGATACGTCCGCGATATTAATGCGATATGGCTCAGCTTGTCAGTTAACTACGGCTCTTTGTAGTAAATGCCGCTCCATCTGAAAGCAGGTGATGGCGATTTACTACTAATCAAGGAACCGGCTTTACTGACGAGATGCGCATAACAATATCGCGATTTAAATCGCCCAGCCCTACTACAGAGTGTAGGAGTAACACTGATGCAGTGTTGAAGTTAATGATATAATTCAGTGATTAATTAACTGATGATTGAGAATTAGTGATGAACACCTGGGCTGCGTTCAGCCCCGACAAAACGTTGTACAACGTTTTTTAAACAGAAACGGTGATGCGTTGAACACACTGTTCTGATGACGCAAGAGTTGCAACTATGGCAGCTGAGAAGGCCATTCTTTGTGTTCTTTGTGAAGAATTTTCGGAGCATGATGAAGTCGGTATAAATATGTGTTTAATACTACAAAATATGCCTGATGTTACAGTTACTGCACTTGCCGCCCAGAACAAAAGAGAACATCCCAATCGAGTGAAGGCTGAAACTGAAATAGAAGCACACATCTAATTCAGACTAAAACACATCTATTTAGCCTCACATACTGACTTTATTTGTAGTTCATACTGTTTTAATACCCTGTATTTTCTTTCTCATTTTTAGGAAAAGCACTTAATTACCATTGTTTATTTCTATACCAAATTTCATACACTTGCAATGAAGCTAAAAATAGAAACTACATCATTATGTTGATATCCTATATTTTTACAATAAAACTTACGACAAACATGCCTTCTAATATCCTCAGTTGTGAATATGAATATGTGAATATGAATCGCGTATACCGAGCTGCATCGAACACATTTGTAAATTACTTTCCTTGAACCCATTGTGCGAGTTCACTTTAATACCGCGTGCTTTATATACATGTTGCTGCTGATTGGACTGCAGTTCTGACACACCCACCAAACAGGAGAAAACATATCTCAAACCCCGTTGCACACCAGTGCACGCCGTTTCCAAGAAACATGACGTTCAACCCAGAAACCGTAGCAAAACGTTGCGCACCGTTTTGAACTTGAACGTGCCCCTGATGTTAACAAGCAGAATCACTGAAGGACAGAGGAACAAGAAGAAGATAAAAAAACGAAACACAAGAACTACAAATGACTTCAGCCACAGAAGACATTAAATCTCTCAAGATCTCATCAGAGGAGGATTAAACAACTCCAAAAAATATAATTATTATTAATAATAATTTAATTAGATGTTACCATTATGGAGATCAGTGTTTGCTTTAGTTAGGCTCCTACAGACAGATTCACAGCTGTTATTGTTTTGCTGCTTTTACAGGTGTGCTGTATAAAATTGTAAAATTGCCAGTAAGTTGTTGTAAATTTCACAGCAATTTTTTTTTTACAGTGTGGGGTTTTTGCTGTGTACAGTCACTTCTTATTTGTGTAAATATCAATAACATTTCGATGACTAACTAAGAGCAATAGTCGACATTTGATTTTCTGTGTGTTTGTGTATGTCTGACAAGAGTATGAAATGAAGAAGGATAAATGTTTAAACATGAAATTCTCTTTCATGCGTGCTTGGAGAACATATTCTCTGTGTTTCTGAATGTCTCAAACACAGGGCAGATGTCAGATGCTACAACCTGCAATTCAACACAACATGGTGACGCTAAAATTAAACTTTGGAAACATCTCGGCTTAGAAGACAATAACACTCATAATGAAAGAATGTGGCCCCTGATTTACAACTACGACCCCTACTATGGCAACAAGCGTGCAGACATTCATGTGGACATATATGTGACCTCCATCACCAATGTGGTATGAGTCCAGCATGATTTATCTTCTCATTCAAGTCATCATGGGATGTCAAGTAGTTGTAGTATCATCTCTCAACACATCTTTTTATCTGCAGGATGAAAAAGCCCAAAGTCTCTCAACACAGGTCAAAATGATAACTGTAAGTGTTTTAAAAACCTATTTTATTCTTATTTCACAAAGTTTTACTCAATTTACAGAATATTGTAACATGATCAGAGGTTTTATTTAATTTTCAAGCATACATTATCTGTCTTATAATTATTCTGAACTTCATTTAACTTTCCAGGCGTGGCCAAATTTGAGAATGAAGTGGAACCCAGGCGATTTTTGTAAAATTACAACATTTGCAGCCCCCAAAAATATGTTTTGGACTCCAGACATTGGCATAATGGAAAGGTATATATATATAAGGATTTAAAGGCTTTGTTTCACTGTTAACTAGGGCTGGGCGATATATATCGTGAGATTGTTATGCGCATCTCGTCAGTAAAGCCGGTTCCTTGATTAGTAGTAAACCGCCATCACCTGCTTTCAGATGAAGCGGCATTTAGGGCTGAGGAGATAATTAAGAGATTAATTTAGTGATGATTGAGCATTATTGAAGACAACTGATGTTAACAAGCAGAATCACTGAAGAAGAAAATCACAAATTGTAAGTTACCATTAAGGTGATGGGTGTTTGCTTTAGTTGGGCTCTAGACCATTATATGTTTACTTTAATATTTAATGTTGATTGTCTGCTGTTATTGATTTATAACAGTTAAATGAACAAAGTAAAATGTTATCTTATAGTGTTGGTTATGTTTTGACATAATCATGCTGTGATCTGAAGAAGGAAACTTATTGAGATAGTTTGGTTTAACTTGTTAGCAGCAGTTTAGTGATTCTTCAGCCTATGATTATCAGTACTTTACTTATAATTCAAAATTATAATTTAATAATATAAAATTTAATAAACATTGTTCTGATCAAAAGACATTCAGGAAAATTCATTTAAAACACAGACATCAATAATCAGCCTGTGAATCTCAACAATGGTGACAATAATAAAGCATGTTGCAGTGGCTGCCACCAATCACAACTCATTAATGGCTCCCATCATGCATTGCAGTATGAATAAATTATGATCTGAATTGTCTATGTAATTTACTTTTCCTAATTGAATATTCTGCTCCTCACCGTTGTTGAGATGCATAGACTGAATCTTGACATCTGTGTGTGCCTAAAAGAGTGATTTTTTTTTTTTTTTTTTTTTTAAACAACTTTTAAGAAATCCTTTATATTATATCAAAAATTCTGGGCATTTATGCAGATTCACTAACCAACAACATAAATCGAAGTCAGAAAGAAGGATTTTAATGAGTTCAGTGATCAAGTTCAAATGATGATTGTCATAACATAACCAACACCATCAGATCACTTTTTTCTTTGTTCAACTGGTGATTATAATTCAGAAACAACAGACAAACAAAATCTAAAGTTAATAATATATGGGTCAAGAGTCCAACTAAAGCAACCATTGATCGTCATAACGGTAACTTACAATTTGTGATTTTCTCCTTCAGTGATTCTGCTTGTTAACATCAGGTGTCTTCAATAATGTTCAATCATCACTAAATTAATCACTTAATTATCTCATTAACTTAAACACTCTTGAGTGTGGACTCATACACTCCCAGGAGTGTTAATTTAACACTGGAGTTTTCGCTGTATACAAAGAGCCGTAGTTAACTGACAAGCTGAGCCATATCGCATTAATTATCGCTGGCGATACGTCCGCGATATTAATGCGATATGGCTCAGCTTGTCAGTTAACTACGGATCTTTGTAGTAAATGCCGCTCCATCTGAAAGCAGGTGATGGCGATTTACTACTAATCAAGGAACCGGCTTTACTGACGAGATGCGCATATCAATATCGCGATATATATCGCCCAGCCCTACTGTTAACCCTTGCTGTAAAAAACAAAAGTCAAATTCTGACAGTATCACACCATTTTCCATTAAAACAGTAATACACAAAACAATGCATTATAGGTAATATTTGTTGTTTTGGAGAAAATAGCCTACAGGAATATACTGTGAATTAACAGCGCTCAAAGTCGACACTCAGAGGCTGTTTTCCCAATCACACCCTATACCCTCATTCACTATTACCTACATTAGTTCACTTCACTCATATAGTCCACCTGACAGAGTGAATGAAAAGACAGAGAAACAAGAACTACAACTGACTTCCAGCTACACTGAGTGTGAAACCAGTTTACAAACCAGTTAAACATTATTTCTTTCATACATGTACAAAAGTACTTGTTGAGAATTAACGGAGATTTAGTTTGTGATGTTTTATTGAAAATAATAAAGTTTGTAGTCTTACAAGTTTACAAAATGTAAGAACAGATCATATATGAAACCCCCATCAGGTTCAGCATCTCACTCTACAACACTTTTAAATTAATGATAAAAAATCAATTTTTAAACTTCCTTTCTAAAAACACTTTTGATCTGCTTTATACAAGGTAAATTGTTCCAGGCTATAGCACTAGTATAAAGAAATTCATCAAACTCAGTGCATCAAAGTCAGTGCTACTTCTTCACTATAAAAATGAATACGCTATGGAATGACTATCTTAAATCTTAAAAACGCTCCACCGTCGCGTTCTTGTCTAAACGGTAAAAACGCAAAAGTCTGCTAGACAGTGAAGGCACCGATCAGTGCTTCACATTGCCACCTAGCCGCCTGGAGTGCACACTACATTGAATTTCACACACTTTTTGCGTCACCATATTCACGCAGATTTCCCCCACATAACGCTCGTCTAAACGCAGAATAAAAAGTGATCACTTTTGCGTTTTCTCTTCAGATCGTTTCCGTGTAAACGTAGCCTGAGTCTACACTCAAAAGTGTAAAGTGTTAAAATATGAGTGTTAAATTAACACTCATGAGTGTTAAAGTTAATGAGATAATTAAGTGATTAGTTTTGTGATGATTGAGCATTATTGAAGACATCTGATGTTAACAAGCAGAATCACTGAAGGAGAAAATCACAAATTGTAAGTTACCATTATGGTGATCAGTGTTTGCTTTAGTTGGGCTCTTGACCCTTATATGTTTACTTTAAATGTTGTTTGTCTGCTGTTATTGTTTTATAACAGTCAGATGAACAAAGAGACAATGTGATCTGATGGTGTTGGTTATGTTTTGACATAATCATGTTGTGATCTGAAAAACTTGGTTTAACTTGTTAATTACAGCAGCTCTGTGATTCTACAGCATATGATTTTTAGTGTTTTTCATATAATCCAAAATATTTAATAAACATTTTTCTGATCAAAAGACTTTCAAATGAATTTATTTAGAAACACATACATCAATAATCAGCCTGTGAATCTCAACAATGGTGACAATAATAAAGCATGTTGCGGTGGCTGCCACCAATCACAACTCATTAATGGCTCCCATCATGCATTGCGGTATGAATAAATTATGATCTGAATTGTCTATGTAATTTACTTTTCCTAATTGAATATTCTGCTCCTCACCATTGTTGAGATGCATAGACTGAATCTTGATGTCTGTATGTGCCTAAAAGAAAGATTTTTTTTTTATTTTTCAAAACAACTTTTAAGAAATCCTTTGTATTATATTTAAAATTCTGGATATTTATGCAGAATCACAGTTATGCTGTAAACAACAACATAAATCTAAGTCAGAAATAAGGATCTTAATGAGTTCAGTGATCAAGTTCAAATGATGATTGTCATAATATAACCAACAACATCAGATCACTTTTTTTCTTTGTTCATCTGACTGTTATAAAACAATAACAGCAGACAAGCAAAATCTAGAGTAAACATATAAGGGTCAAGAGCCCAACTAAAGCAAACACTGATCACCATAATGGTGGCTTACAATTTGTGATTTTCTCCTTCAGTGATTCTGCTTGTTAAAGGGATAGTTCACTTTGAAATTAATTTTTGGTATGTTTTAGCTTACCTCAAGGGCATCCAAGATGTAGGTGTCTTTTTCTCCGCAGTAGTTTCAATTTTGATATTTTTAGGTCAAACCGTTCTTGTCTGTCAGTCATATAATGCAGGTCTATGGTCACGGTCTCAAAGAGCGTGCACAGAGTCCAAATTAAAACAATTCCCCATCGTCTAAATTAAACAATTCCCCATCGTAAGTACACATTGATGGCCTAAGACACGAAACAAGCTGTTTTTGTGAGAAAACGAACAGTATTTATATCGTTTTTAGCTCTTATAAACAGCCATGTCCAAGTGATCTGAGGGCGCGAGTGCATCCTGCTGTGTGATGTGTACGCAGACTGGTGCATAGATGTATACACTAGATGTCGCCTTAAAGACATTCGTTCCAATGAACTGCCGTAGACAAGGCGACATCTAGTGTATATATCTATGCACCAGTCTGCGTACACGTCACACACCAGGATGCGCGCGCGCCCTCAGATCACTTGGACATGGCTGTGTTCAAGAGATAACAACAATATAAATACTGTTCGTTTTCTCACACAAACCGCTCGTTTCGTGTCTTAGGCCATCAATGTGTACTTACGATGGGGAATTGTTTAATTTGGACGATGGGGAATTGTTTTAATTTGGACTCTGTGCATGCTCTTTGAGACAGTATCCATAGACCTGCATTATATGACTGACAGACAAGAACGGTTTGACCTAAAAATATCAAAATTTAAACTACTGCGGAAAAAAAGACACCTACATCTTGGATGCCCTTGAGGTAAGCTAAAACATACCAAAATTTTATTTCAAAGTGAACTATCCCTTTAACATCAGGTGTCTTCAATAATGCTCAATCATCACTCAATTAATCACTTAATTATCTCATTAACTTTAACACTCATATTTTAACACTTTACACTCTTGAGTGTGGACTCATATACACTCCCAGGAGTGTTCATTTAACACTGGAGTTTTTGCTGTGCAGGAGCAGTCCGCCCAAGTGCTGTCATTCCACGCTGCATGTGGGCCAGATCAGCATTCCATGTGTGCCAGACGCGGGCCAGATCTGGGCCAAAACAATGTTGCTATGTGGGAATTACTTTTGCATTTACATTTGATTCGAATAATTGCTTTCTCCAATCATCATGTCTTTAATAATCAGTACTAATTTATATTTTATCCATTCAGCATCAAGACAGAGTATGGAACAAAGGAGTCTCCATATGTGCTGTTGATCAGTAATGGCTATATGCTCTCATCTGATGTTTTATCTCTGACCACGGCCTGTAAGATGGATCTCTACAGGTTTCCCTTCGACACCCAAAACTGCAATATAACACTTCAGTCTACAGTGTATTCAGGTACATCTGACAAACAAACACAAGATAACATGCACAGCAAAATCTCCAGTGTTAAATCAACACTGCTCAGTGTTTATATAATCCACTCTCAGAGTGCTATAAGTAACACTGAAGCAGTGTTAAAGTTAATGAGATAATTAAGTGATTAATTGAGTGATGATTGAGCATTATTGAAGACACCTGATGTTAACAAGCAGAATCACTGAAGGAGAAAAATTGACCCTTAGTTTTTTAACTTTAGATTTAATTTGGCTTTAGTTTTTAGTAACTGAGTTATAACTGCTCAGATGACCAAATAGAAAATGTGATCTGATAGTGTTGGTTATGTTTTAACATAATCATTTTTTGACCTGAATCACTGAACTCATTTAGAGCCTGATCTCTTGAGTTAGATTTACTTTATTGATCATAGCAGCACTGGCCTTGTACAGTATAATAATTTTAGCATTTTCAACGTAATCCAAAGGATTTCTCAAGTTATTCTGATGATGATGATGATAATAATAATAAATAATAATAATAATAAAAAAAATAAATAAAAAAAAATCATTCCTTCATGCACACACAGACATCATGATTCAGCGTATGAATCTCAGCAATGGCGATAAACAGCATATTCAGATAAACAGATCAACTCTGACCATTAGAAAACAAGTGACTAAAAAGTCACATAAAACCAGTAGAAATCAAATAAAATAGTAAAAATAAAGGAAATTAACAAGAAAATTAACCGTATTATTTATTCACGCAGCAATGCATGGTGGGAGCCATGAATGAGTTTTGATTGGTACCCAGAATGCACTGCAACATGCTTTATAATTGTCACCATTGTTGAGATTCACAGGCTGATTATTGATGTCTGTGTGTCTATACGAAGTAGAAAAAAACCTCAGGATACAGCCCTCAGGATATGTTCAGAAGCAATGAGAACTTCTCCTATATCAGCGCTTCAGGTTGAAGTAGATGAAATGCCATTTGAGTTGAGGCGACTGCAAATATCATTGTCATATTATGTTAATTTAAAGGGGCATATGGAAGACCATCCAACTAAAAGTGTCCTCATTTCAACATGGGAGCAGGCAAAAAGTAAAAGAGAGTCGTTTAGTGCAAGCATACATGAAAAGGTAAAGCAAGCAGCTGTAGAAAATTTCGCATTTAGTCCATCTGTAGTCTATCCACCGCACCCACCGTGGATGCTACTGGTTCCAGATGCTGATATAACTTTGCATGAAAAGATTAAAATAGTGGACAAATGGCTATGAGATATGTGGATAACTATTATGGGTACGTGCAAATCTTTACTGATGGGTCAAAGCAACTGGATACAGGGAAAGTGGCAATTGCAGTGATACCAGAGTTTGATATTAAGTTTTCTGCAAGAGTTTCGGATCATTTGTCAGTGTACTCAGCAGAGCTGATAGCAATTGTGATGGCGTTACAGTGAGTAGAACAAATTAAACCACTAAGAGTAGTTGTATGTTCAGATTCGTTGTCAGCCTTAGAAAATTTTAAATTAGGTAACTCAAGTGAAAGGTATGATATTGTGTGTGAGATATTGACTTTGCTTTATGGTATTCAAAATGGGGGGACGCATGTAAAGTTTGTTTGGGTTCCGGCTAGTGGTGGGCCGTTATCGGCGTTAACGTGCTGCGTTAACGCGAGACTCTTATCGGGCAATAAAAAAAAATATCGCCGTTAATCTATTCTCCAAGTTGGGTTGGGAGCTGATTCTATACTACACAAGCTATGATGACGCAATCTACCCGCGGCCGCGAGGTACACCCGGCTGCAACACATATTCGTCGTCATCTTAAGTAAACACGGCTGAAAGTGAAACTGGTGAAAAAGATCGGTGCAACATCCATTATTTGGACTTGGTTCGGATTTAAGCCGTCCGACAAACAGCAGCAAACTATAGACAGAGTGTGTGGGGTAACAGTTCGGTAAGTTAACACACGACTAATCCTTTCTACCACCTCAAATTCAAAACGAAACATCACTGAATACCAGCGCACGCGTATTATTCCCATTCCAATATATCTTAGTGGTGTAGCACATAATCTCTGTCTGCGCCCGATTTTAAGAATCGTTGTTGTGTTTCCTTTTAACTGAAAAGACATCAGTTAGACAATATTCTAATTTTAAATGTGGGGTTTCATAAGCTCCAAGCCATAATAAACATTAGACCTACTTAAGTCTCTGCAGCTAGTGTACTTAAATTTTATTTATCTGCAAAATTATGTTGTATACTTACAGTTTTGCACAATATATGTTCTAAAAACTACATACACCATACATTTAGCAGTTGTTTAGCAGGGTCTGTGTAACCTGTTCTGAAATGGTTTTATTATATCGTTATCGCAAGAGGCTGCAATGTATATCACAATATAGATTTTAGGCCATATCGCCCATCCCTAATTGATAGCCTATAGTAGTTGATAATAACAAAGGCCTACCTAATGTTGCCTACGGACGTTAACAGTACAGTAGTAACCGTTTACAGTCTATGAGTAGAACAGCTTTCTCAAGCAGTTTGTGATGCATTTTGGAAACAGGAGATGAGCCCCTGGACTAATGCGCCTCCTGGCTTGAGAAACCCGTTCTCAAAGACTTACTTTTATAGTCATTATTTGGATAGCACACATATTCTTGAATGCCTTCGGCAGAATTCAAATGAGCCATTTTAATCTAGATTAATCTAGATTAATTTCAAAATTAATCTAGATTAAAAAAATTAATCTATGCCCACCTCTAGTTCCGGCTCATGTAGGTATGGCTGGTAATGAGTTGGCAGACAAGTTTGCTAAACAGGCTTTGAAAGCCACAAATGTGTCTATTCAGTGTAAAATATCAAAATCAGAGGCTAAGGCAATGATTAAAAAAACATGTTAAAAAGTTGTGGCAAGATAAATGGGATAGGGGAGATAAAGGGAGGGATTTTTACATTGTAAATCCTGAGGTTGGTCTGGGGCGTCTGGTAATAAGGTGTCGAAGAGAAGAGGAAATTTTTACAAGAATGAGAATAGGGCACACCGGACTAAACAAAACATTACAGCTAATAGGAAAACATAATTCAGGAAACTGCGAGATTTGTAATGTGCCAGAAACAGTGGAACATGTCTTTATGATGTGTAGAAAATTTAATAGAGAAAGGATTTTAATTAAAAGGAAAATAGAGGACAGTGGGGAAAGGTTTATTTTTAGAGATATTTTGTCTAAGGCTTCCGACCATAGAGTAATAAAATATATGTTTGAATTTTTAAAGAACACTGGACTCATTGACAGAGTATAGGTAAAAAAAAAAAATTATGTATTTATTTACTTATTTATTTTTTTATTTTTTTGTATCTTACAGGCTACATTATTCCCAAAGATGTAAGCCATAGTGATGATCAGGCACAATTTATCTGGAGGGTGGCGGTAGTGCGCTAAGTTAGTCCGCATCCGCCGTTAAGCAGTCAAAGAAGAAGAAGAAGAAGAAGAAGTAGAAAAAAAACTGAATTCAGAAAAACTTGAAGAAATCCATTGGATTACTCGGAAATATAATATATTCAACGAAATAAGCTTAACTCAGATATCAGGCTTCTAAATGAGTTTAGTGATTCAAGGTAAAGGGATGGTTTGGAGTAAAATCAACCTAGGGTCATTAGCACCATGACCTCGTAACAAACACCCCCCCAACCCCCATCCCCCATCCCCCATCCCCATGCTACTGCTACTGCTACTGTCTCATGCTACTGCTAACCCGCACATCGAGGTCACTTCTGTTATTTGGGAAAAGCGCGTAAAAGTCCTGGCAGAAAGCGATACATAAGGATGCAGTGTAAATTTGTGATTTTCTCATTTAGTGATTCTGTTTGTTTACATCAGGTGTCTTAATGCTCAATCATCACTCAATTAATCACTTAATTATCGCAATAACTTTAACACTACTTCAGTGTTACTTATAATACTTTGAGTGTGTGGATTATATGAACACTGAGCTGGATTTTGCTGCATGGTTTAGTCTTCTAAACTATTTGACTTATATTAAAATATAAAATAATAAAATATTTATGTCTGTTTTCACAGAACAGGAGATTAAAATGCATACCTTGTCTAATGTACTTTTTGGTAAACATCATATTATTATTAAGTCGAAAGAGATCTTTCAGAGCCAGGGAGAGTGGGATCTCATCAATATAACTACCAGTTATCATACCACTGATGATGATCTTGAACATCTTAAAATGTCTCAGCAGATCTATAAGGTACAGCACACTGGATATGGAATGTAAAACAATATTGAATATATAAATACAATTATTTTATAAAACAAAACAGCTAGGTTCATGAGTTTGTGAAAAATATGTGTAATAAATTTAATTATTATATTTTTAAACCTTAAAAAGGCAGGGGTATCAAATATATTCTAAATTAACCATTTATTTGTTTTTTGTTTGTTTTCAAATATACACCAAAGTGTGAAATCATACTATAATATATTATAGTATACATTATTTTTATCTGTAATATAATGTTCAAAGTCAACATATAAATTCTATGTAGGTGTTGCTCAAGAGAGTATATTCTTTAATAATATGGTTCTCACGCCAGAGGTTGAACAGATGTTGCATGGAAGCTGTGAATGTGAAGGGAGTTGTGTGTATGTATATTAGAATTAATTTATTTACTTATAGACCCTGAATAATTTTTCAGTATTCAGTTAACCTCTTAAGTGTCACCGGCCCACCGGTGGGCCCAAAATCATTACATATTTAAAACAGTAATATCCTATAATAAACATAAACTAATCTTGACAAACTATATATCATTTGAAAGCTTACAAACTCTAGTTTGTATTGTTCATATTTGGTGAATGATTTCCAAAATAAATTAGAGAGGAGCTGTAATTTATCAATTTGCAACAAGAATATTTTCATATTCCTAAGGCGTGTTCAGACCTTTATTTTGAAATAGCAATGAACATGAAAAATCATGAAAGAATGGATGAAACCTCAGTTTGTTTTCATGCCAAGAGTTCAAAAGATATCATCCATTCAATTATTTTAGAAAAAAATATATTAATATGTTTTTAATAACACATATGGAAATGAAGGCGCCCTTATATGGGCAGTAATGGAGTCTGGTTATCACCTAGTGAAAATGTTTGGTACTGCGCCCAAACAAAATCTCACTGAAAGCTCATTTTTTGAGATATCAACCTAAAATTTGAAACACAACTTATTCAGATTTTTGGCTTTGATTTTCTAGCAGTTTTAGAGTCGGCCAGGTTTTAAAAATATATATTTTATATAAAATATGAATAATTAAATTTTTTAAATTGTACATTTTCATATACACAAACTTTTTTTTTTTTCACTTTCTTAATTTATTTCACTTCAACAAAAATCTGCCAAATGTCTTCTTTAAAACAAGACCAATTTTACGTCTATACTCCAAAGCATTCTTTAATTACAACCATTTAAAGTCGAAATGTGCATTTTCATGTATATTTAAAAAAAGGGGGGTGACACTTAAAGGGTTAAATTTGTTTGGAATAAAGCATTCATATTGATTATAAAAAAGATTCTAAGGATATTCACTTTTCACAGTGGCAGAGAAGTGCAAAACAAATCACAATGAAAACATACACCCGGCGCAATGCGGTGCCAGGCATGGCGCAAGTGTCTTCTGCTAGTTTCAGCCCGACGCAGTTATTATTTTCACATCCTACGCCACATTGTTTAAATGGCAAATGCATTTGCGCCCATGGGCATGCCGGTCTGAAAACGAGGTGTGTTCAGGTGCACTCACGAAAAGATCCGTTTCCTCGTTAAAAAAGCGTTCAGTTTTTCCACCGTCAAATTCCGTTATGTAAATAGCGAATCCGCCATGGCGTGACCGCAACTGGCTTTTAAAGGGAATGGGAGATGAGACTGATTGGTTTATTTCACATTACACCCAAAACACACGCATTACTCATTAAGAGAATAGGGACAACCCTTTAAGAACATGCGCCGGGATTGCCTACCATTTTTCCCGTCGTTAAACTAGCAAGTGGATTCAGACACACCCTAAGTGCACTTGGCTGTGTGCTTTATACCATGCATTTAGATCCTTAAAAAAGTGCCCTATATATTCCTGTGTCTTTATATAATCATCTAACACTTAACTAAAACTGCCAGCAGTTAATTCAGAAACAAAGCAAGTGTCTGAAATCACCCCCATACCCTTAAATAGGACATTTTTGGGGGAGACAGTCATTTGTAGTGGTGTCCGAAACCATAGTGGACGTTAGCAAGTGCACTCATTCAATCCAACAATGCTCCACAATAACGAGTGTACAACTGATGTATGCTCAACGGCTAGAGAATACCCATAATGCAATGTGAGAGTCATCCGCTAAATGAACTCACTTTCCAAATGAACTCACTCGTTTTCATTCATTCCCTCAATTGGACTATATTAGAGGAGTAATGTGGGAATAAGGGTATAGGGCACAGCCTCTGTCTTTATGAATGGGTCACTGAATCATTGACTCACCCGATACATTCAAACACGCCGATTTATTCAGTAATGATACGCCGCTAGAAAATGAATGTTGCTTTTGTTAATCCATTAACATGTGCTTAAAAAAAGACACTATGACCTCTCCTCTGTGACCACTGTGCAGAGATAACCTCCACAGTGTGGAAAACAAGTATTCTCCTTCAGCACCACCTACATGTTGAGTTTGACAATGTAAAATGAAAGATAAAATGGGTTCCACTTTACAATAAGGTTTCATTAGTTAAAAAATTTAGTTAACATGAGCAAAAAATGAACAATACTTCTACAGCATTTATTAATGTTGGATAATGTTAATTAATTTTAACATTTACTAATACATTATTAAAATAAAATGTTGTATTTGTTAAGATATTTAATGCTCTGTGATCTAACATGAACAAACAACGAACAGCTGTATTTTTATTAACTAACCAGAGGTAATGTATTATTCCACCCAGGAACTCAGCCTGCTGATTTCACTAATTAGTTATATCTTCTGGCTGAAAAACTGTGCTGATTAGCAAATCCAGGTGATTGGAACAAAATACTGAGGAGGACTTTTACTTTCTGAACCTGGACTTTACACCTCTGTAACTAACATGAACAAAGATTAATAAAATACAGTAATAAGTGTATTGCTCATTGTTAGTTCATGTTAGTTAATACAATAATTAATGTTAACAAATGATAACATTGTAGTTTTAACGTAAAATAAAAAATGTAACCAAACAGATCTATCACCATTTAAATCGAAAGGAAATGAATATGGGATTGGCATTATGACCAAATTCATATACTGTATCACCAAATACGTTTTATTCCACATATATCACATTATATGAAGCTCTTTAATTAAATTCTTACTAGTAAGAATTATGATTAGAAATGTATCTTATTCAATTATTACTTGTTAGTAGCCTGGTAATACCAGACTCTGCTACTTCACTTTGATTTGTAGACAGAGTCTGGAATAGCATAATAGAGAAGTGTTTTCTCTCTCGCGGGGGGCGCTTGTCTGAAGTTTAAAATCATTGGTTACCCGTAAGCCAATCACATAACGTTTGGTTATGGCGTGTGTTATGCGCATGCTTAGCCGCATCTAACTTCCACTGTAAACGCATGTATGATGCAAAAACTAAACCATCGAGCGAAATACCGGAGTGAACATGGCTGTGAACGACTTTTGCAGATTATGTGAAGTAAATCTACGCATCCACGGTACAATCAGTGTCTACGTCACGGCTCTCAGCCCGCCCTCTGTTCATTGATTGGCCCGGCTGTTTTCAGGCCGGTGGAAAACTGAAAGATAGGCTGCTATCTCAGACTGACTACAGGAGCGAAATTAAATTAGCGGAAGTAGGAAGTCTGACGTAGTCAGGCTAACTTGTTAGAGCCCCAACTGTTTTTTCTTGGTACATGGTGCACCCCTATTTAATTAATGTATTTAATTTATATTTCTCTTATTGTTGAAGTCCATTGTGATGATAATGCTAATCTCTCTCCTCCCCATTGCAGATCACCATAAAAAGGAGACCTCTACTGTATGTCATCAACATTATAATACCAGTATTTTTCTTCCTTGTGCTGGATTTGATCTCCTTTTTTGTTGACTCAAGTGCAGCAGAAAAGCTGAGCTTTAAAGTGACTTTAATGCTGTCTGTTTCTGTGATGCTGCTGATTCTTAACAACACACTGCCCTCTACAGGGAAAGACATTCCTCTGATTGGTGAGTCTAAAATTTACCTGATTATTTAATATTACTTAATTTTTAAGAATACAATTCAGTATTTGAATCTCAAATGAAGTCACGACAATCAAACAAAAACGATTTAAACCTAGAGTATTCCCTTAAAATTAAGTATAGTTGAGAATTTAAGGATTTAAGGCAGAACACTTGCAAATCCTCCTCAAATCAAATTAAAGTTGATGCCTCCTGTCCAGCAGAGGGAAACAGAGCACAAGATAATCCTCCTCCTGACTTCCAGTTCTTTATTTAATTATTAGTTCAGTGAGTTCTTTCGACATGAAGACAGTTTCACACGGGATGTGGAAAACACAAGTCTCCAGTTCATTTTCAAAGAGAAACACATGGAAAGCAGCAAATCTTGTCACTTGCACAGGTCTTCGTTGCAGTTATAAATATAAATATTAGGTGTTTAATAAAATAACAGTAACAATAACATACTCGGTTCCCTGAGAGTAGGGAATAGGGATGGGAACTGTTAAGATTTTATCAATATCAATGCCACTGACGATTCTGCTTATTGGTCCGATTCTTTAACGAATTCTGCTTTTTCTTTTATTGATTCTTGATAGCACTGTGTGGAAAAATGTAGTCATATGCTTTTCAAAAAACAAGTGCACAGCAAAAACTCCAGTGTTAAATTAACACTCCTGGGAGTGTATATGAGTCCACACTCAAGAGTGTAAAGTGTTAAAATATGAGTGTTAAATTAACACTCAAGAGTGTTAAAGTTAATTAGATAATTAAGTGATTAATTGAGTGATGATTGATCATTATTGAAGACACCTGATGTTAACTAGCAGAATCACTGAAGGAGAAAATCTCATATTGTAAGCCATCGTTATGGTGATGGGTGTTTGCTTTAGTTGGGCTATTGACCCTTATATGTTTACTTTAATTTTGTTTGGCTGTTGTATCTGAGTTATAACTGCCAGATGAACAAAGAAAAAAAGTGATGGTGTTGGTTATATTATGACAATCATCATTTGAACTTGATCATTGAACTCATTAAGATCCTTATTTCTGACTTAGATTTATGTTGTTGATTACAGCATAACTGTGATTCTGCATAAATATCCAGAATTTTAGATATAATACAAAGGATTTCTTAAAGTTGTTTTTAAAAAAAAAAAAAAACTTTCTTTTAGGCACACACAGACGTCAAGATTCAGTTTATGCATCTTGTAAGGCCCGCTATATTGGTCCAATCTGCCGGTTCGCCAATACACGGGGAAGGTATCACGTGTTCTGTCCTCACTCATGCAAAGTATTGGTTGGTTAAATTTGTAATACATTAATCATATATTTACTTGTTTATTTCATCTGACTCCATAAATGAAAGGTTTTAATAATATCTGTGCCTCACTAAAAGTGAGCGAATGTTTGACTATTCCGTTTAACTCTTCAATGAAAATAATGTCAAAGTCAGTTAGAATAATCAAATGTAACAATTTATTATGTCAGGTAAATGTATCATGCCAATTTCATAATCAATTCAAAGATAATCGATACAAAACATCAAATGTTCTGGAATAGAGAGAAGATGCAAACCCAACTTTAAGAAATACGTGAGGCTAAGAGATCGCTCTCTCAGCCTCATGGACCGATCTGAAGTACAGAAAAGGCTCCGATCTCCATGCTGCATTTCATTAAATAGTCAGACCTCTTTCACATGGAAACATGTGCTAACAAAAGAAATTTGCATTCAGAGGTAGCACCTCTTGGGGGTGAGTGACCATTTGACTTGGGAGACCACCTTCCTTTGTAAGTCAACTATCCATAAACTCTTAAAACCTTATTACCTTGTGTTTTATTTATTCTGAAATGAGACATTTGTACTAGTCGCACTGTGACATTTTAAACATGAAAATACTCTGTGATAATCATTCACATTAAACTATACATTTTCTTGGGTGAAATCAGGTGATCATCTGAGCATGATAGAGAGGGGGTGAAGGGAGAGGGAACGAGATGTAGATTAGGATGACTCGGAGGTGAGACTTTTGTCTCAATGGTGCATGAGGGCCAGTTCAAATGGTAATCTCCAGAGAGGTCCTTTTGTCCTCTCAGGGCCTGGTCACCCCCAAAACAGACTGTCCGGAATTTCCTAATTTATCAATTCTTACAATCTCAACAATGGTGACGAGCAGAATATTCAATTAGAAAAAGTAAATTACATAGACAATTCAGATCATAATTTATTCATACCGCAATGCATGATGGGAGCCATTAATGAGTTGTGATTGGTGGCAGCCACTGCAACATGCTTTATTATTGTCACCATTGTTGAGATTCACAGGCTGATTATTGATGTATGTGTTTCTAAATAAATTCATTTGAAAGTCTTTTGATCAGAACAATGTTTATTAACCTGTTAAGCTGCAACCCCACTTTTGAAAAATCCCCAGAAATGACATATCCAAACTGAAACAGATACAGTTCATGAACCCTTTGTACTAAAAGCACAAGTATGGTCTCATTTGAAAGCTGACACCTGGCAGTTTATTGTAAATGTAGAATTAATTATTGTCATAATGACAAAAATTGTTATAAATAGCTTCAAAGTTTTGTAAAGTTATTAGAAATTAATTTTAATGAAACATCCTCATGAAAATAAAATTGAAGTTGGCACTGGAGCAATCTAGAAATGCACTACAGCTAAAGCCACATGTCTAAACATTTTATGTTTAAAATCTGAAGATAATAAGTCCAAAACTCTGTATTTAGTTACATGTTTTTCAAGACCATGTCAAATTACTTTATTTTGATTTGACACTAAAATGCTGCTGATGTTTAGTCGTCTTCTAAGTCATCCATTCAGTCTTATTGTCTCTATTGTTTTGTGGTGCAAACGAGCCCCATTCAGTCTCAGTCTCCCCCTGCACACATTCACACCTCTCCAGCCTGGTTATGGCTCGAAATATGCATTTCTTTTGTCTGCATTATAGTTACTAACGACTGGCTATTCACATGCTATTCATAGGGTTTGAGTCCCTAATTTCTTTTCTCAAAGTTCACCTCACATTTTAAATAAAGAATAAAGAACATTCTTGAATAAAGAAACTTTCAGTAAGCATTCAAAAAAACATAAAAGTATAACTTCTAGGTTGCAGGTGCACCTAGGGCTAGCTAGCATGTTAGCTTAGCACACCATCAATACACGACAATTTATGAGATTAAAACCATGTTTGTGCTCCAAACTTACTTTAAAACGCAAGATGAGTGTTTTAAATAATCTTCTGTGATCTAATTTGGCTTCAGATAAAAAAATCAGACAGAAAATATACTATTGTATACTGTTCTGCACAATGATAGTCTATATAGATTAGCATTACATTATAAATATAATCTATTATTATGAAAATACCTGGCATGTCTTGAAAAACACAGGTAACTCAAATATCATTGCAATCATGTTTATTATCTTCAAAACATCTGTATCTGCATTTTACAGCGCGAACTCTGTAGCTTTGTGTGTATCAGTGACGTCCTGGAATGTCACATGATCATGGCTCTTCTTCATGTTCTATATATGGACTATTATTGTGCATAATAGCGCCCTCAGGCTGTTGGTATGGATTGAAAACACAGTATCAGAGTATGCAAGCGCTCATAATGATTACATCGACGCATTTGGTATAAATTCAATAAATATTATTCCTGTCTATAGAAATATGATGTGAATCTATGAGAATATATCAATATTTCTCCAAGTCTGCACATTTTTGAGCTAAAGCCCTGAAGGACGTTGTTTTGTGTATCGCTGTCATGACGACAGCACGGGAGTTTTTTATGAATGAAAGCAGCTGACGCGCATAATTCATATTAAAGGTATCGACTCATTTTTTCATTTCATAACTCCTGACACAAATTAAGAAATAACTGTCGCTATAAGTTTCTCAGAATACAATAGTGGTCAAATACTGAAACTTGAGTCTTATATCTTTTTAATGATGTATAGTTTGTCGAAGTATAACATTAAATCTGATAGTAACTTTGAGCTATTATATAAAAAAAAACGCTTCAGTGCGCCGACGCACTGGTGAGGCTTAAAAGGTTAAACGTCTCGTTTTTCGTGTGTTTTTGAAGCTTTGATTGTGTTTACAGTGTGCAATATAACATGTGTTCATGTTTCGCGTGTAAAAAAAACACAGTATTTTTCACACAATTTACTTATCTGTATACCGCTGTTTTCACTGTCCTAAGAACGGGCTGATAACTTCCTTGTTCTATGAAGTCCCTCATTCAGAAATACGTAACGAGTTCTGATTGTGCCAGCGGTTCCTGTGTTGTGATTCGACAGCAGCTTAGCGCACGTTTCCCGGAAAGGTCACACCTCTTACCATAACGTGGAGATGCATGCGCTCAGTGTTATTGTAAACATGTCTTTAATATTACCCTATCAATTTGAGCCGGAATCGACGACATGGCGACAAACACACTCTACAACCGCAACTCTTCCTCTTCTCAGTGGGAGCGCAACAAGACCACACCCCCTTTTTTTGTGTATTCCTCTGGGCGAAGGTTAGTCAAAAAACTGTGACGTCTTTATTCTAGTGACGTCATTAAAGAAGGAAGTAGAGTAGAGGGATGTAGTCCCTCGGGCGGCAGTGGCTCAGTGGTTCATGTAGGTTGTCTACAAACCGGAAGGTTGGTGGTTCAATCCCCGGTTCCACCTGACCAAGTGTCAAGGTGTCCATGAACAAGACACCTAACCCCAGCTGCTCCTGAAGAGCTGGATGGCGCCTTGCATGGCTGACACCGCCGTTGGTGGGTGAATGTGAGGCTATGTAAAGCGCTTTGGTGGCCATAGGTCTGTGAAAGCGCTATATAAATGCAGTCCATTTACCATTTACCATAGTCCAAACCGGCCGTTCGATGTAGGCGACTTCTGTTAAATAAAATATCTCGCTTGACATTGAACTTTGAGCTTTATAATTTTACAGATATTATTACTATTATTATTATTATTATTATTATTATTACTGTAACAAACTAAAGTTTGAAACATGGGATCACGAAGAACGGGACCTTTAAATATTTTGGATTATATGAAAAATACTGAAGATCATATGCTGTAGAATCACAGAGCTGTTGTAATTAACAAGTTAAACCAAACTATCTCAATAAGTTTCGTTTTTCGGATCACAACATGATTATGTGTAAACATAACCAACACCATCAAATCACATTGTCTCTTTGTTCATCTGACTGTTATAAATCAATAACAGCAGACAAGCAAAATTAAAGGAAACATATAAGGGTCAAGAGCCCAACTAAAGCAAATACTGATCACCATAATGGTAACTTACTCCTTTGGTGGATCTGGATATCCTAGGTATGACCAAACGCCTCGAATTAAGTGATCTTAAAGAGCGCGATGGATTGTAGGGCGATAGAAGATCAGTTAAATAGACTGGAGCTAAGCCGTTTAGGGCTTTATAAGTCAGTAGCAATACCTTGTAGTTAATACGGGACTTTATAGGTAACCAATGTAGTGATATTAAAATCGGTGTTATATGATCATATTTTCTTGATCTAGTAAGAACTCTAGCGGCTGCATTTTGGACTAACTGTAACTTGTTTATTGAGGATACAGGACAACCAGCTAATAAAGCATTACAGTAATCCAATCTAGTCTCGAGGTCATGAATGCATGAACTAACTTTTCTGCATCAGAAACTGATAGCATATTACGTAGCTTAGCAATGTTTCTAAGGTGGAAGAAGGCTGTTTTTGTAACATATGAAATATGATTTTCAAAAGACAGGTTGCAATCTAATATAACACCCAGGTCTTTTGCTGTAGAGGATAAAGTAACAGGGCATCCTACTATGTTAAAGTTGTAGTGTGAGAGGTTTTGTGGGTGGTTTTTTGAACCGATAAGTAGTACCTCTGTCTTGTCTGGATTTAATAAAAGAAAATTACGCGTCATCCAATCTTTTATATCTTTAACACACTCTGTCAATTTGGATAATTTAGCGTTTTCATCCGGCCGTGATGAAATATATATTTGAGTGTCATCAGCATAACAATGGAAACTAATTCTTATAATCTTTCCAAGTGGCAACATATATATTGAGAATAATAGAGGGCCTAACACAGATCCTTGCGGCACTCCATAGTTTACTGGAGTTATGATCGATTTTTCTCCATTTAAATAGACAAAATGATAGCGGTCAGATAAGTATGATCTGAACCAGCTTAATGCTTGTCCTTGAACACCAGTATAATTTTGTAGTCGATCTAAGAGTATTGTGTGATCTATAGTATCGAACGCAGCACTAAGATCAAGTAAAACTAGTATTGAGATACAGCCTTGGTCAGAAGCTAAAAGTAAATCATTTGTGATTTTAACAAGCGCAGTTTCAGTGCTATGGTGCGGCCTAAAACCGGACTGAAACTTTTCATAGATGTCATTTTCTTGCAAGAAAGAGCCCAGTTGAGTGGACACAACTTTTTCTAATATTTTAGACATAAATGGAAGATTTGAAATTGGTCTATAATTTGCTAGGTTATTATGATCTAATTGTGGTTTCTTAATGAGTGGTTTTATAACTGCCTATTTAAATGTTCTTGGAACATGACCTAAAGATAAAGATGAGTTAATAATATTGAGGAGAGGCTCTTCCACTACAGGTAACACTTCTTTCAGTAGTTTAGTTGGTATAGGATCTAATAAACATGTTGTTGTTTTAGAGGAAGTGATAAGTTTATTTAACTCTTTTTGTTCTATAGTTGTAAAGCACTGTAATTGTTCTTGCGGGGTGATAATTGAGGCTGAATTATAAGGCGCGATTGAAGATTGAACGTTTACAATTGTGGTTCTGATGCTTTCTATTTTCTCAGTGAAGAAGTTCATGAAATCATTACTACTAAACTGTAACGGGATATTTTGTTCCAGTGATGCATGTTTATTTATTAGTCTAGCCACGGTGTTAAATAAAAACCTTGGATTGTTTTGGTTATTTTCTATTAGTTTGCGGAGGTGCTCAGCCCTGGCCGATTTTAGGGCCTTTTTATAACGTGACATACTGTCTTTCCACGCAATTCTAAAGACCTCTAAATTAGTTTGTTTCCATTTACGATCTAAATTACGGGTTTCTCTCTTTAGAACATGCATAGTATTGTTGTACCATGGTGCTTTAATTTTCTCTCTGACCTTTTTTAATTTAACGAGTGCAACAATATCCAATGTTCTGGAGAGAATGGTGCTCATAGTGCTAGTTAGTTCTTCTAGTTCATCTGTTTGTTTGGGTTCAGGCAGCAGCAGAGACAGATCGGATAAGCAATTTGAGAAATTATCTATGGTAGATGGGAGGATTGTTCTGCCTGTTCGATAACGCGGCGCAGCATGACATATTACAGCAGTACGTAATATGCAAGTTACCATGTAATGGTCAGTAACATCATCACTTTGCAGTATAATATCTATATCGGTTGGATCTGTTCCATATGATATAATTAAATCGAGTGTATGATTAAGACGATGAGTGGGACCAGTGACGTTTTGCTTGACCCCAAAGGAGTTTAATAAATCTGTAAACGCAGTCCCTAACGCATCATTTGAATTATCTACGTGTATGTTAAAATCTCCAACAATTAATGCTTTATCGACATTGACCAATAGATCTGAGAGAAAATCTGCAAACTCTTTTAGGAAATCAGGGTAAGGCCCTGGCGGTCTATATACGGTAGCCAAAGCTAAAGATAATAGGGATTTTTTTCTTACATCTGAGAGCGTAACATTTAGTACAAGTACTTCAAACGAATTAAACTTGTCACCTGTTTTCTGGGTAACATTAAGAATATCTCTATAGATTGTTGCAACACCACCGCCATGACCAATCAGACGGGGCTCATGCTTATAACAGTATCCTGATGGTGTAGACTCATTAAGACCGAAATAATCATTTGGTTAAAGCCAGGTTTCAGTAAGGCAAAGTACATCGATGCTATTGTCTGTGACTATTTCATTTACAATAACTAACTTAGGTGTGAGTGATCTAATGTTTAGAAGACCTAGCTTTAGAAATTGTTTTTGTTCACTAATAGCGAGATTTTCTGTTTCAATAGCAATTAGATTTTTCCTAGATCCTGCAGTAGATTTATTTGATCTCACTAAACAAGGAATAGACACAGTTTCTATGCAATGTTCTACACTAATATTTATATCAATTAAGTTGGTGCAGCAGAGACTGTAATTTGGACTTTTGGTTACTAGTCAAACGGTATTTAATGACTTGGAGATGTTATCAGACAGAAGATCTGCTCCGATTCTACTTGGGTGTAAGCCATCAGCACGGAAGAGCCTAGGACGTTCCCAAAACAGATTCCAATTATTTACAAAGAGCAGTTTCTGCTCATTACACCATGACATTAACCATTCATTTAGCGCAAATAATCTACTGAACTTTTCATGCCCTTGTCGGTACGTGGGAAGCGGTCCAGACCCGAAGAGGGGAGAAACGGTTCTGGGTGGAGATCTCGAAAACCGGGAAGGGCGGAGAGATTCTTGCTCTGATCCTGGCCCCCGTCTTCCGCTGCGGAACCACCCAGGGTTCGTGGTGGCGTGTCGGAGCCGGAGTGAGCGAAACCATGGCTGATCGTGACCTGGGCGCTCGGAACCAATGCTGAGAAACGCACGGAGTAGACGAGGTCAGAGTCAGCGGGTTAGTAACGTTAATCACTGATTTGTGTGCATCGGCACGTGATGTTTCAAGAGCTAAACGCCGGTCTCTCAGCTCGGCTTGTCTCACTAAAAGGTCGTGGATCTGTTTCTCAACAGCTTCCAGCTCAGACTGCAGTGCGTGCAGCTCAAATGTGTCCTCACCTGCACCAAAAGGTAGACTACTTACATCTGATATATTCGCCATTTTAACAGATGGGCAGTAAGTTAGCAACGACGCTACCAGTGATGCTATCAATATTAATACTAATTTATGACTGAAGTCTTGGATATAATCCATCTTTTTAGTGGTACGGGTGTAGAGTAGACGCACGATAGGCGAAAAAATGTTTGTTTGTAAGTGAGTGTGGAGAAGACGCGTTCAGCCATGATCCACAGGAGTAACCTATAAGAGTATCCGATGTTGGATCACTAATAGGCTTGAGACGCGTCTGCTCAACAGTCCGCGTTGTAACTATGAGGTGAGGAAAAGTAGAAAATGTTCGTTGTAAGTGAGTTTAAAGAGAAAATCAAGAATTATAAATCAAATCGATGGAGCTCCAAAGACAACAACGTGTTCAGACGCGACGCATGCGCATTCGTCAACTAGTGACACATGTACACTATGTCTATAGGCTCCGGTTTCAGCAAATATCAGGTTTGAAGCGACTGAAGCGACAAAACCTTGACAGTTTGCAATAGTGCAGCAGGCTATGTAATACTCGTTCCCTACTCTCAGGGAACCGAGGTTACGTTAGTAATCAAGTATGTTGCCTTTCGAGAACGGTCACTTAGTATTGTGTAGCTAATACACAGTGGGGACGCAATGTAACATGGCGCACAATTAGCAACTGGCTGCATACAACTGGAGCCTAGATAAGCACACTGAGGCTCACAGAAACAAGCCGTAATAAAACCCCAACATAAGTGACAGTAACCGGACCTGAGTCGGGTTTCATGAATAAGGGGCTGAAGCATAAGAGCCTAGCTCACTTCCAGCATAAGTCCCAGGACAATTGTGCTTATGGACAGTAAAAGATAGACTAATAAGACCGGGCACGATCATGTCTAATTATCCTTCGCCCTTCGCCATAATGGTGACCAAACATTTTCAAGAAATCGTCAACATCTAAACCTCTGTTAATTCTCAGTAAGAACTTCTGTAGACGTCTGACAGAAATAAAGCCAGTCTTGTTAGTAATAAGTGAAGCTGGTAATGCTGTTTGTGGAGTTGTTTAATCCTCCTCTGCTGAGATCTTGAGAGATTTAATGTCTTCTTGTCTTCAGTTGATTTCATCTAAGGCTTTGTCTGGAAGTCAGTTTTAGTTCTTGTGTTTCTCTTTTTTTCTGTTCTTGTTGTTTCTCTTTCATTCAGTGATTCTGCTTGTTGACAGCAGGTGTTCATCATTAATGCCCAATCATCACTTAATTAATCACTTAAGTATCTTATTAACTTTAACTCTGATTCAGAGTTATTTTAACTCTCTGTAGAGAGGGACCAAATGTTCTCTGAGCAGAGTTAATTTAACTCTGGGGATTTTGCTGTGCACTCGCTTAACTGATGCCAGAGCCAGCAGCAGAGCAGTTTTCACCGAAAGTGGCTTAAGATCGTCCGACTGTAGCGGCTCAAATGGGGGAGCCTTCAGGGCCCCAAGGAACTTGGAGAGGTCCCAAGCCGGTATAGAGGGGGACCTGGGGGGGCTCAACCTCCTGGCTCCTTTGAGAAAACAAACGACGAGGTTGTTTATTCCCAGTGATTGGCCAGCCACAGGAACATGGTAGGCTGCTATGGCTGCCACATATACTTTGAGCATGGATGGAGAGCGACCCGCATCCAACAGCTCTTGCAGGAAGGAGAGTACTATTAGTACCTCGTATGACTAGGGTTCTTAGTCTCTGGCTGTACACCAGTCGGTGAACACTGACCACTTTAGGGTGTAAAGGCGTCTAGTAGATGGTGCTCTAGCCTCAGTGATAGTATTCAAGACCCTCTCGGGGAGGTTCCTGTATACTTGTTGAGGGGCCATACATGGTGGGTGCCATATCGTTCTGTTTGCCTGTGTGAGGAGATCCTTCCTCACTGGCACAGGCCAGGGGACCGCGTCCATCATCTGAGCCAGCTCTGGAAACCACACCTGGGTTTTCCAGAGGGGGTTATTAGGAGGACTGAGCATCCGCTTTCTCTGATCTGTTTGATGACCTGAGGGATAATAGAGACGGGCGGGAATGCATATAGAGGGCGACTAGGCCAAAGATGGGCCAGTGCATCGTTGTTCTTCGAAAAGAATGTTGCGCAGTGAGTGTGGCTCTTCGAGGCAAAGAGGTCGACCTCTGCCCTGCCGAATACACTCCATATCATACAGACCGTCTGTGGGTTGATGTGGTGAACTCTGAGGTCTGGCAGAAACGCCTTCAGGGCTAAACAAACTGCTTTCATTTCCAGGCAGCTGATATGTAAGCTCTTCTCCGAGCTCCAGAGACCAGAGGCCGGAGACAGGTTTGCCCTCGTGCAGCGCCCCCCAACCTAGGTTGGAGGTGTCTGTGAAAATCACCTTCCTCCTGGAGGCCACACCCATGGTCACGCCCGACTGGTAACAGTCTCTGGCTTTCCAGGGAACCAGGGCTTGTAAACAGCTGTGGTTCACCATAATGTGCAGGCGACCTGATCACCACGCATGGGCTGGCCCACGGCGCTTAAGCCAGTGCTGAAGAGGGCGCATATGCAGTAATTAAAGGCGGAGTACTGAATATGCTGCGGCCATGAGACCGAGAAGCCTCTGAAACTTCCTGAGGGGTGCGCGCACACCTACCCTGAAGGAGGCTATCAGCTGTTGGATAGAGAGAGCGCGCTCTGATGTGAGCTGTGTTCTCATTAGTGTAGAGTCGATAACTGTGCCCAGAAAGGTTGTGTTCTGGCTGGGTAACAGTTTGCTCTTGGGAAACTTGATCCTGAGCCCAGACATTCAAAATGGCTGAGGAGCAAGGATCTGTGTACCAAAAATTCGGTCTTCAACTGGGCCATAATGAGCCAATCCTCAAGATAGTTCAGCGCACGCACTCCCTGTTGTCTCAGCGGAGAGAGCGCTGTGTCCATGCACTTCGTAAATGTACAGGGTGCCAGGGACAGAACGAACGGTAGGACCGTATATTGATAAACCTGCCCCTCGAAGGCGAATCTCAAGAATTGCCTGCAATGGGGCATTATCTGAATATGAAAGTAGGCATCTTTCAGATCCACCGTAAAAAACCAAGGGGGCCTAGTGAAGGGGGACTGATAACCTGTGTGTTGTGTGCTTAAAACATACTCTTTATATGATTTATTTGGGTCGCTGTAAAAACAGCTTGGTGTGCAGGGCCGATGCCGCCTGACCGGAAGCGAGCCTGACAAATCGAGCCTGAGGTCTGAAATGGCCGCGGTGAGGATGTGCAGCAACTCAGTGTCTGAATTAGTCCTTGTTGCAGTAGCGCTAGCACCAGACTTTGAGAGGAGGGCAGAGTCCACTGAGCCCGACCACTCTTCTTAAGACACAGGAATGGAGAGGCTGTCGTCCTGCACTTTGTCCGATCCGCTGAAGGAGACGAGACCCACCGCTCGACGAGAGTGAACAGGACTGGCGAAGGAGACTGTGAAGGAGAAAGCGATGCACACAGGGACGCGGCTGGCGTGGGTTCGCTTAACTCCATGTGTTCGGGCTGCCGCTGGCTGCGGCGCTTCTTCTTCCGCAGCTGAAGTAGTGCGGGGAAAGAAGAGCAGGGAGAGCGGTGTCACTGTCTTTAAAGAGAGCTAACTGCGTCCACAGCGTCGAGATCGGTAAACTCTCGCAGTGAGAGCAAACTCTGTCAGAGAGTACAGGGCAGCTACCAGGAATGCGGCGCACTCTGTGTGCCCATCGGGCACGTGCAGACGGCATCCCCACAAGGTGCATGAAGACTGAGGCATTTGCAAAAACGCCTCGCAAATTTGCTCTTTTAGAAACTGTAGTGTCGCAGCAGCAAACACATAGTAGCAGTAAAAGTATATAGCGTCATTCGCCAGATGGCCACAGGAGAACGGTGACAGAAGAGAAGCAGCTTCTAGGTGAGTGAAGAAGGCGCTGTCCGCAGTATGCAAAGCTCGTTCTGGCTGTAAAAGGCTTGTTTCCACAGCGAAGGCTTCAGAGGAGACAGAGACATGAAGTGTCGCTGAAGGAGATAAAATCTGATATTTGGCTAAATCAGAGACTATTTATAGACATAGGCCCCGCCCATTCTGGCGGGCTATGACGCGCTGATTGGGCCAAGCATCAGAGGCGCTTCGCCATAGGGTGTGCAGTTGCCGCAGCACAGCCAATAGGCGAGCTAGACGCTCTGCTGTGTTCGCTGTGCAGCTGCTCTGCGTTTTTAATATAGGCTTCAATATTTCTCAAGGAAAGGAGTTTCCCCACTGCGTATTAGCTACGCAATACGAAGTGACTGTTCTCGAAAGGGAACAGTGTGTCCACACTACAGAGTCTTACAGTTACTCTGAAGCATTGTTGAAATGACTGAGATACTTAAGTTATTGATTAAGTGATGATTGTGATGTGTCTTCGGGATACCTCCCTGAAATGAACTTTTGTAGGTTGGGATGTCTGCACATATTACTGACCAGTTTGCCTTTATTTCTGTCATCTACAAAAGTTATTATTTAGAATTAACAGAGGTTTAGATGTTGATGCTTTGTTTTATTTGAACATACATTTTTATACATTTATCAGTGTTTACTTTAGTTGAGCTCTTGACCCTTTATTTGTAATGCTAGTTTTTCTGTGCCTTCTTCAACTTTGTGGTTGTGAAGCACATTTGTTATATACCCTATATACTGTATACCGTAGAAAAAATGCATTCTGGGTGATATTTGTCGTTTTCGAGAAAGTAGCCTACAGGAATATACTGTGAATTAAGGGCGCTTTCACACTAGCACTTTTGGTGCGCACCCGGGTTCGAATGACGTCAGAATTTGGTTCGTTTGGATGATGTGAACGCTGTCTTCCGAACTCGGGTGCGCACCCGCGAACCGTACTCGAGTCCGATTAAAAAGGTGGTCTGGGGTACGGTTCATGTGAACTCGGGTACGGTTCGCTGCTGATATGAACGCAATCGAACCAAACCGCGGAACTGAACCACTATTGATGACGTATAATGTGTCTTCGGCGGACAGCCCGCTGTCTTTGAAACGTTTTCAGAATTTTTGCGGCAGACAGACGCAAGTGTGTTTCTGTATGTCTACACTCTCAGAAATAGGGGTACAGCATGAGTCCATTTCTGTCCCCCAAGGTACATATATGTACCTTTTTGAGGGTCAAAAAGGTACATATATGTCCCCAAGCATTAAAAGGTACAATATATATACCGTTTCTTTTAAAGGTTAAGGTACAATATCAAAAGACAGCCTCTGCTAAGTAATTTTATTTTATTTTTTGTAAAAAAAAAAAGTTTTTTTTTTTTTAAAGGTTTTAATGATACCTTAATCATTTAAGGTAGATTTTAACTTATCACTATATTAGAGTAGCCTTGAAATAAAGGAAATAAAAGTTTTGTAAGTCAATTTACTGATATTAAATCATTATAACACAGCAAAAACTCCAGTGTTAAATGAACTTTCCTGGGAGTTTATTTGGCTCCAGACTCAAGAGTGTTAGTAAAATCTCGCCAGTAAAGCCGGTTCCTTGATTAGTAGTAAATCGCCATCACCTGCTTTCAGATGGAGCGGCATTTACTACAAAGAGCCGTAGTTAACTGACAAGCTGAGCCATATCGCATTAATATCGCGGACGTATCGCCAGCGATAATTAATGCGATATGGCTCAGCTTGTCAGTTAACTACGGCTCTTTGTACACAGCAAAAACTCCACTGTTAAATTAACACTCCTGGGAGTGTATGAGTCCACACTCAAGAGTGCTAAAGTTAATGAGCTAATTAAGTGATTCATTGAGTGATGATTGAGCAATATTGAAGACACCTGATGTTAACAAGCAGAATCACTGAAGGAGAAAATATATATTTTTAAGACACCGTTATGGTGATCAGTGTTTGCTTTAGTTGGGTCTTTTGACCCTTAAACTGTTAACATTAGGTTTTGTTTGGCTGTTGTATCTGAGTTATAATGGCTAGATGAACAAAGAGAAAAGTTAATCAGGTGGTGTTGGTTATGTTTTGACTTAATCATAATTTGACCTGAATCACTGAACTCATTTAAAGTCTAATCTCTGACTTAAATGTATATTGTTGATTACAGCATCACTGTGATTCCACAGCATAAGATCCAGAGTTTTTTAAATAATCTAAAGGATTTCTTAAAAGTTGATCTGATAAAACAAATATTTCTTTTAGGCACACACAGACATCAAGAATCAGTGTATGAATCTCAACAATGGTGACAAACAGAATATTCAATTAGGGAAAGGAAATTAGTAAGACAATTCAGATCATAATTTATTCATACCGCAATGCATGATGGGAGCCATGAATGAGTTTTGATTGGTGGCACCCAGGATGCACTGCAACATGCTTTATTATTGTCACCATTGTTGAGATTCACAGGCTGATTATTGATGTCAGTGTTTCTTCGTAAAGTAATTTTCAATGTCTTTTGATCAGAACAACTTTTAAGAATTTTTGGATTATATTGAAAATGCTGAAAATCTTTTGCTGTAAAATCACAGTGATGCTGTAATCAACAATATACATTTAAGCCTGAGATTAGATTCTAAATGAGTTCAGTGATTCAGATTAAATTATGATTATGTCAAAACATAACCAGCACCACCTGATCAACTTTTCTCTTTGTTCATCTGGCAGTTATAACTCAGATACAACAGCCAAACAAAATCTAAAGTTAATGATTTAAGGGTCAAGAGCCCAACTAAAGCAAACACTTATCTCCATAACGGTGTCTTAAAAAATTCAATTTTCTCCTTCCGTGATTCTGCTTGTTACCATCAGGTGTCTTCAATAATGGTCAATCATCACTCAATGAATCACTTAATTAGATCATTAACTTTAACACTCTTGAGTCTGCAGTCATATAAACTCCCAGGAGAGTTCAATTAACACTGGAGTTTTTGCTGTTGGATCTCAAGATACATATATGTAACTTTTTGAGGATCAAAAAGTATTAAAAGTTACATATATGTACCGTTTCTTTTAAAGGTTAAGGTACAATATTGTACCCTTGAGGGTACAGCCCCAGTGACAAGCCATTGTACCCCTAAAGGTACAATTATGTTCTTTATTTTCTGAGAGTGTATGTAGAGCCAGCCCTGATTGGCTGCTTGAATCTCAATTTAAAAGAATGTCCAGTTCCGGGTCTTTCTTTCTTTGGCCATCGGTGGAGAAGAAGTCATAGCATGGTTACTCATGGTTCTTACAGGGCTTTCAACCGAGGAGGTCCTTCAGAAAATATCAGAAGCAGGCATAGAAGTAACCGACGTCGAGATGAAAGGACATGAAATGGACTTTCAGGCAAATGACATTTACTCGGATGATAATATGTCACAGTTAGACATTGAGTTTAAAATGAAATGTTGGAAAATGTGAAAATGAAAAGGATTTAATAAATTCTGATTTTAATTCAGCGTGTGTGTAATATAATATATATATATATATATATATATATATATATATATATATATATATATATATATATATATATATATCATTGTTGTCAACGATTGTACCCTGTCAAAGCCAATTTTGTACCATTTTTGAAGGGTCCATTTTTGTATTGTTAAATAAAGGTACAAAATTGTCACCACAGGTACAAGATTGGTCTCTTAAGGTACAAATCACAAGGGTACAAATATGTACCCTATGCCAAGGGTACAATATTGTACCCTTGAGGGTACAGCCCCAGTGACAAGCCATTGTACCCCTAAAGGTACAATTATGTACTTTATTTTCTGAGAGTGTATGTTGAAAACAAAACCAAAGGTTAAAAAAATAGAAGAACAAATGTCAACCGAGCAAGTCTATCCATTTGGTCGCCTTCATTCGCGGTTACCATGGCGGTTACCAAGCAACACCATTACGCCAGCTGCAGCCTGATGACGCAAGCGTACCGCGGTTCGGATAGAAATAATATAATGTGAACAGTCCATCGGGGGCAGGGGGCAGGGGGATAGGGGAGCAATCGAACTCGGGTTCGGAACAGGCAATCGAACCAAGTGTGAAAGCGCCCTAACACTACTCAAAGTCGACACTCAGAGGCTGTGTTCCAAATCACACCCTATACTCTCATTCACTATTGCCCTACATTAGCTCACTAATATAGTCCACTTGACAGAGTGAATAATAATAATTAATAATAATAATTCATGTTAATTCAATTAATTTTCAAGTTAATTTAGACACTGATGAACACCTGCTGTGAACAAGCAGAATCACTTAAGGAAAGAGGAACAAGAAGAACAGAAAAAAGCGAGGATTAAACAAATCCACAAACAGCATTAACAGCTTCACTTATTACTAACCAGGGCTGCGTTTCCCAAAAGCATCGTGAGCCTAAGTTGATCATAAAAATGATCGTACGACTGATCTTAATATTATGGTCTGTTTCCCAAAAGCATCGTAGCTTAAAGGAGTCATAACCTAGTATTACCTTGTATACCTACTGCTGTATTATAGTCTTTCAGGCCCTTCTAAAAAGAAAAGTGGAAAAAAAATAAACACAGAGCTCCTCAGACCCTTATTTCTGAAGGCATTATTGTCTCGCGAGATCTGATGCGATATTTTGGCTGTCGTGGACGGTCATTTTAATAATGCAAATGAGGGGCGCGTTGATTGGTTGCAGGAAGGAGGGGGGTTGACACCGCAGGTAATGCTTTAGCATATCATTCCAAAATGACATCATGGTGCAAGTTGTGAATGAACCCGACCTGGCCGCGACCGGCTTCCCGGCCAGTGTATAAGCGTTAGGCAATCAATAATAGCCGAGTTCATGATGATCTCAGTCATTTGTTTTTTGCAAAGTATGTTAGCAGCCATTCCCCATGTTTACCTCGAAGCTAATACTCCCGCCAGTGTTGTGCCTGAACGCGTTCATTGAACGATAGTTCATGAACTCGTTCATATTTTGGGCGAACGTGAACTGAACGCATTACTGCCTGATGAACGTTACTGTGAACTCATTCATTCTGGTGTCTGAACGCCACGCTCTCTCAGTTTAACTTCGTTCAGTAGGATGCCGGATTTCTATAAAGCCTTCCAGGCGAAAACACACCTAAAACACACCGTAAACCGGCCTTAATATGTACCGGAAAAACACCCAATCTGGCAACACCAGCCACCAGTGTCCATTGACTCTCTTGTTCGATATTGTTCATCAAAATGAACAAATCTTTTTTCGAGTCATTTCGTTCATTTAAGGGGCTTTACATGTTACTATTAACTGGCAAATTCCCCGAACACATCAACCTACGCAATCTTGATCATATTCTGAATTAAGAAATCATTATAATGCAGTCAAAAATCGTTTACAGGGAACATAAATAATTACTTCACCTCGAGTCTTTCGTTTATTTGTCTAGTGACAGACGCAATAGCATACAATAGCCGCATTAGCAGTTAGCTGCTGTTTGTAACACAGTAGAGCAATAAAAACAGTCTTACCGTTTCAATTGCAGGCAATTTTGTTGGAATGGCGCTTTTCCCGAGCTTCGATGACAACTTCGCCTGATATTGCCCCAAATTTGTGAAAGATTCCGGCGTACAATGTTTAGCACAGCGCAAACACCTAACGATAAGCCAGTGGGAAGGGTTGAAGGAACCGCGTCATTAAAAATGAATTTAATCCACTGGTCCCTGATAGATAGGTCCGTTCTTGGTAGAGAAAACACATTTACATGTTGATTCTGACAGTCAACCACAGAGCAACTCACGTGTGCACTACGTTTCTGCATCTTTCGCGACTGAATATGAGGGGGAGAGGGGAAGGGCGGGCTTCCTGCTGCGGTGTCCATATGGTATATCCTGCCCCGTCTTGACGTCAAGACGGGGCAGAAATCAAAATCTCGTTTTTTAGTGCGCGTGCACGTGGGCTATTTTACAAACCCTGAGGTAAACAAACGCTTCACTTTTAAATATCGGCTTCCCGGCCAGTGTATAATCATTATGCAATCATAACATACATTGATTCTCGTGGAAAAGTGAAAATTGCAGGTTATGACTCCTTTAAGTAGCACTTGAAAAACTTCGTAGAACTACAAGTGCTCTGGAGTAATCGTACATCCCCGAGTGCATCGTAAGAAGACAGATTTATGAGGACACCTGCAGGACAACTGGCAGATTACACCTTTAACTTTATTCAAATGTAATGTGATTATAATATAAGGTTTTGATTGTACTTTATTGTACACTTTACATTTAAAGTGTACATTACATTATTACTCTTTTTTTGTTGTTGGTTAAATTAATGTATAAATTAAATAATTAAAAAGGTCAGAAAACAAAACAAAAAAATATAAATAATTGAATCTAATAATTTTAATCAAAATTAAATGAATGAACAAAAAAATAAATAAAAGAAATCCTTTAAATCTGTTAAAAATTACATCTTTGTTTCTCCTCTAAAAGGACATTAATGTAATCTTTTTGAAAGGTATCTTTTTTTTTTTTTACATTTTCAACATTTTGTCAGTGCCTCTGCTTGTAGGTGCTTTATATAGACTTGTCTTGATTGCTAATCCACAACATATGACAATTATTAGGTTAAACGTTCAGAATGCGATTCCATATAAGGTTATATTTCAGAACTTTGCGAATGGACAGCGACTCTTAAGTAGCACTTAAAGCACAGCTGTGAACGATAGTGCTAAGTGCATTTTTGTGAAACGCACGTGAAATGAACACGAACGTTCGTAAAGTCGCTCGCAGAAAATCCTCGTAAGTGCTAAGATCCATCGTTAACGGGAAACCCAGCCCAGATTGACTTTATTTCTGTCAGACGTCTATATATGTTCTATCTATATATCTATCTATGTTCTTATTAAAAGGTGACAGAGGTTTAGATGTTTTTTTTTTTTTTTTCATTTGATGTCACCATTATGGTGATCAGTGTTTGCTTTAGTTGGGCTCTTGACCCTTGACTTTTTAACATTAGTTTTTCTTTGGCTGTAATAGCTGTGTCTTTAAAATATATTTGCTAAAAAAGCTGAAAGAAAACAGGTTCATGATGAGTTTCATGAAAATCATGAAAGATCATGCTGCAATGCATGTTGGGTACCAGCATAATACAATAAAATCCTCCATGACTCCCAGCATGCATTGCAGCATGAATAAATTATGCAGCTGAGTTGTCTGGTTATTTTCTTTAATTTGTACTTTTTGCTTTTATTTTTGCTGTTGACTTTTATTGGAGTATTTTGTGATGTTCAGATTTGATGTTATATTTTTGTTGATTGTCACCATTGTTGAGATTCATTGGCTGATTATTGATGTCTGTGTGTGTATAACTGTAGCTGTAGTTCAGATTTTTTTAGTGAATGATGAGTTTATAAAATGCTTCATAACTGATTTCACAGCACTGTTTGATCTTTTGCTGTAGTTTCACAGTGTAGTAATATAAAGCTGAATTAAAACAACACATTTTTGATAAGGGATTAGACACTGACTGAGATCAGTGATCCAAACATTATGTGATGACATAATCAGCAACACCTGATCTCATTTTTGTTTACTTCTTTTCTGCCACAACATATGCGTATTAAAAACACACAGTTACAGCAGATAAAGATAAACTAATGTTAAAGTCAAGGCTCAAGAGCCCAACTAAAGCAAACACTGATCTCCATAATGGTAACGTCAAATGAAACAAAACAACATCTAAACCTCTGTTAATTCTCAATAGGAATTTCTGTAGAAGTATGAAAAAATAAATAAAGTCAATCTGGTTAGTAATAAGTGAAGAAGTAATGCTATTTTTTTGGAGTTGTTTAATCCTCCTCTGCTGGGATCTTGAGAGATTTAATGTCTTCTGTGGCTGAAGTCAGTTGTAGTTCGCTTTTTGTCTTCTTCTCGTTCCTCTGTCCTTCAGTGATTCTGCTTGTTAACATCAGGTGTTCATCACTAATGCTCAATCATCAGTTAATTAATCACTGAATTATATCATTAACTTCAACACTGTTTCAGTGTTTCTCCAGCACTCTGTATAGTGTGGACACACACGTGTTCATTTAAAACTGTAATGAAGCCTCGTTTACTGAAATCACATGAGTCTGGCATTTTGATGCATGCTACAAACTAGGGCTGGACGATTTAAATTGCGATATTGTTATGCGCATCTCGTCAGTAAAGCCGGTTCCTTGATTAGTAGTAAATCGCCATCACCTGCTTTCAGATGAAGCGGAATTTAGGGCTGAGGAGATAATTAAGTGATTAATTTAGTGATGATTGAGCATTATTGAAGACACCTGATGTTAACAAGCAGAATCACTGAAGAAGAAACTCAAAAATTGTAAGTTACCATTAAGGTGATGGGTGTTTGCTTTAGTTGGGCTCTAGACCATTATATGTTTACTTTAATATTTACTGTTGTTTGTCTGCTGTTATTGATTTATAACAGTTAAATGAACAAAGTAAAATGTTATCTTATAGTGTTGGTTATGTTTTGACATAATCATGCTGTGATCTGAAAAAGGAAGCTTATTGAGATTTAACTTGTTAGCAGCAGTTTAGTGATTCTTCAGCCTTTGATTATCAGTACTTTACTTATAATTCAAAATATTTAATAAACATTGTTCTGATCAAAAGACATTCAGATAAATTCAATTAAAACACAGACATCAATAATCAGCCTGTGAATCTCAACAATGGTGACAATAATAAAGCATGTTGCAGTGGCTGCCACCAATCACAACTCATTAATGGCTCCCATCATGCATTGCGGTATGAATAAATTATGATCTGAATTGTCTATGTAATTTACTTTTCCTAATTGAATATTCTGCTCCTCACCATTGTTGAGATGCATAGACTGAATCTTGACATCTGTGTGTGCCTAAAAGATTTATTTTTATTTTTAAACAACTTTTAAGAAATCCTTTATATTATATCAAAAATTCTGGGCATTTATGCAGATTCACTAACCAACAACATAAATCGAAGTCAGAAAGAAGAATTTTAATGAGTTCAGTGATCAAGTTCAAATGATGATTGTCATAACATAACCAACACCATCAGATCACTTTTTTCTTTGTTCAACTGGTGATTATAATTCAGAAACAACAGACAAACAAAATCTAAAGTTAATAATATATGGGTCAAGAGTCCAATTAAAGCAACCATTGATCGTCATAACGGTAACTTACAATTTGTGATTTTCTCCTTCAGTGATTCTGCTTGTTATCATCAGGTGTCTTCAATAATGTTCAATCATCACTAAATTAATCACTTAATTATCTCATTAACTTAAACACTCTTGAGTGTGGACTCATACACTCCCAGGAGTGTTAATTTAACAGTGGAGTTTTTGCTGTGTACAAAGAGCCGTAGTTAACTGACAAGCTGAGCCATATCGCATTAATTATCGCTGGCGATACGTCCGCGATATTAATGCGATATGGCTCAGCTTGTCAGTTAACTACGGCTCTTTGTAGTAAATGCCGCTCCATCTGAAAGCAGGTGATGGCGATTTACTACTAATCAAGGAACCGGCTTTACTGACGAGATGCGCATAACAATATCGCGATTTAAATCGCCCAGCCCTACTACAAACCATTGATTCGGAACAAAAGATTTGTAAAGGTTTCAGAGCTTCATGAAGCAGTGTTTTGAAATGGCCATCACTACAATTAACAGTAAATTACTGGCAACAGTGGGTTTATTTACAGGAATTTACTGTAAAAAAAAAAAAAAAAAAAAAAAAAAAGTAAAAAAGCCTGGTACTCTAACAGTGTAAAGTCAAGAAATCTGCAGATGTTTTGCGTTCTCAGAACCAACATTGAATATTTGGAGTACGTTCTTGTAACAAAACTCTGTTTTTTTCACAGGGGTTTTCTGCGGTGCGACCTTCTGTCTAATTGGCATCAGCATTTTGGAGACCATCTTTGTGAATTATCTGAAGGTTAAAGGAGCTAAGAAGAGATCAGTGGAAACTAAAGATGCTGTTACTGGACAAGATTGTAAGAGTTGACACAACATCAGATTATGAGGAACTTTTTCATGTATTTTATACCTTTACTTCACAAATTAAGGTTTATTAGTGGAATTCCATTTAAGGTTTGTTTGCTTTATAGCTTTGGTACATATAAAAAGAAAACCTAATAAAATGAATCTTTGAGTAAATTAGACTCAGTGGAAAAAAAGAGAAAATATATGCATGTTCCAGCATGCTTGTGTCTCTAAAATTGGACAACCGGTTTAGATGGATGGATGGATGGATGGGTGAATGGATGGATGAAAATAGCATTTGAAGTCTGCACTTAGCAAATGTAAAACCAAATGTAAAAAAATATGCTTTATCACATATTTGAACAAGCCACCCCAAAACCACATGTGAAATTAATTTGTTTTTCTATAATAGAGTATTAGCAAAGATTCCCCATCAAAAAATCGTATGTGAGATTATGCAGACAAAACATTTATACAGAGCTATGCTTTTTTTCTTCTCACAGATAGTGTAATAGACCAGCAGAATCCTCCAGACTCAGTTAGAGATCAGAATGAAGAGCAGTTTTGCACTCCCGACAAGATCCTCACTGAGTGCCATCAGAAGACACCTCTGTACTGGACCAGAGTGGCAAGAATCATAGATGTGACCTTCTTGGCTCTTTACATGATCACTATTATTGTGTTTCTGTGTGTGCTTTGGATGCTTTTGTGTCAATCAAAATACTTAAAATAATTAATTTGTCTGAGTAGGGTAAACTTAAGTTAAATAAATTAGTTAAATCAAATGAACTTTTATGAGTATTTAGAACTTTATTTTTCATTTGAGTTCACAGAACTCACATTAAGTAATCTGAATTGTTTAATTTAATTCAGAAAAACTTAAATGTAACTAAAACTGTGCTGGGATTATATAATGTGCTATAAGTGTTATGTTTTATGCAAGATTAATGTTAAGAGGGAAATGTTTAATGTTTTGCTAATTTAAAATAATTTCTGTTATGTTGGAATTTTTAGGGGGGTTACCATTATGGTGAAGAGTGGAGCATGAGCTTGGTTTGAGAACAAGTATATATGTATGTGACCCATGCTGACTAAGTATACATGAATATGTAAAAAAAAAAAAAGAGTTCTTGTTATTTTTACATTCTCCATTAAATAAAAATCCTCTTCAAACTAGTGATGGGCAAATGAAGCTTTGGTGAAGCACTGAACCACTTAGAATAATTGTTTTGAAAATGTGTTCATCACTCAAAGCTTCAGTAACAGCGACCTCGCCTGATGAAGTGCCAAGGCTGCATCTAAATTATCCCAGCTAGATAGTGGACAGGAGGCTGAAATAAATCTAGTGCTAATATAGTTCAAATTAAATTGCAGTTAATGGTTTGAAGCACGTATCAAAGCTTCAGTGTCAGACTGCCATCACTACTTCAAACTGAAAAAAAAAAAAGATTGATCTACACCTAACTGAAGTACATTTTGAGATCTAGTTAGTTTCCTGAATGTTCCAAAGCATAATCACTTTTCAACCAAACCTTAAAACATATGCTGATAATAACACAAAATTTGGCACACACCAAGTAAAAAACGTTTAAAGGGGAAATATGTGTTCGACTTTATTGAAAATATTTATATAAAGAATATTCAACATTGTTAATGATTTTTCTGCTAAGCAGTCAGTTTGAGAAGCATGTCATTGGTTAAAGGGATAGTTCACCCAAAAATGAAAATTAGCCCATTTTATTTCATTTTTATTTATCTCGAACAATCAGCAAAACAAAATTTTAAAACCACAAAATACAAGCCAAACAGTCAGAATTTAATAAAAATAAAAATAAAATAAAAAAACAGGATTAGTTTGAGAAGGAGCAGGTGGAAGCACATAGCTTATTTAATCCTGCCCCTTATTTCACAAAATAATATTATTACAACTTAAATAGGTATACAAATACCGCATATAATCTTTCAGGTCTTACAATAACTTACAACAATATACAACAATACCTTTAAATTACAATTCCATTCCTGAGTTTAGGTCTATTAATTTCTGTATAGGTCAAGTAATGATTTCTTTAATCTATTTTTGAATTGAATGATATTATGGCTCTGTTTGATGTTATTGTTCAACCCGTTCCATAAGGTGACCCCACAAACCAAAATACACATGCTTTTAACAGTAGTTCGCACAAGAGGTTGTTTGAACACACAATGTCCTCTTAAATGATATCCCCCGTCTCTTTCATGAAACATCTCACGTATGTTACAAGGTAAGTTATTTTCTTTAACTTTAAACATAAATTGTGCAGTTTCGAATGTAACAATGTCCATAAATTTCAACAAATGTGAATTAAAAAACAGATGATTGGTATGCTCATAATACCCGGTGTGGTTTATTATCCTAATTGCTCTTTTTTGCAATGTGCAAATTTTGTAGGTATTTATAGGTATTTCCCCAAACTTCCACACAATACAACATATATGGTAAAATAAGTGTGCAGTATAGAGTATGTAATGTATGTCGGTTCAAGATGTATCTGGTTTTGCTCTGTATACCAATACTCCTGGCCATCTTCATGCAGCACAGATATTGTATGTGTGGCTTCCAGCAGAGTTTATGGTCAAGTACAACACCCAGAAATTTATTTTCATCGACTCTTTCAATTGATTCGTTATAAATTACTATTTTAACATCTGTATTATTAGTGCGATTTCCCAAATATCATGAATTTAGTTTTGTTCAAGTTTAAGGACAACTTGTTTGAATCAAACCAGAGTTTTAATTTATTTATTTCATTAGTGACCATTTCCACGATCTGCTGTAAGTTGTTCCCACATCCAAAAATATTTGTATCATCTGCAAAAACAGTAAATTTTAGAACATTTGATAATTTACACATGTCATTTAAGCATAGGATAAACAATTTTGGGCCTAAAACTGCCCCCTGTGGAATACAACAGGAATTACTACGGCTCACTGACCTGTGATTACCCATTTGAACAAACTGACTCCTGTTTTCAATATAGTTTTTTATCCAGTTGAAGGCCACACCTCTTATGCCATACCTTTCTAATTTTTTTTTGATCAGTAGTATCAAAAGCTTTTTTCAGGTCAGTGAAAATCCCCACTGCGTAATTTTTATTTTCAATACAGTTTGTTAGTCTTCCAACTAACTCGATAAGTGCCATAGACGTTGATCTACTGCTTCTGAATCCATAGTGGCTGTCCATTAGTCAGAGGTGGGAAATCCAGGGGCCAAAGAGTAAAAGTCCTGTCATATGTTTATTCCACCCATAAACTCAGTCAGCTGATTTCACTAATTAGTTCTGTCTTCTGCTGAATTAGCAAATCCAGGTGATTGGAACAAAATACTGAGGAGGACTTTTACTTTCTGAACCTGGACTTTACACCTCTGCATAGCAATCCTTCCCTCACCTGTACGCTCTCTCCCTCTCTGCAGGTGAGGGCCGTCTCCACCATGCTGTAGTCTTGTCCCAGCATCCACGATCGGTCAATGAGCTGGACGTTGTTTCCGCCGGGACAGGCGAGGTTGTGCGCGCTCAGACCGTCTCTTTTAGCTGGCTGAGGGACTCTTCTGGAGTGATAGATGTTGAAGATCACGTCGCCTTTACACACGTCAAAGTCCCACGTGATGACGGACGATAATCCTGCGCACCATAAAGAATTCAACTGGGAATCTGGAATTTGAACTGGTGCAGCGAAATATTCAAATCAGGTCATGTGAGTGATTCCTTCAGAGTGAACACGAGTGAATCTGACTGTTTTCGGTTGAAGTCCAAAGTAGTCGATTGTCGAGTTCACGCGCATAGGTTTAGTTACCTATGATCACGCGCGTGAACTCAGCAATCGACTACTTTGGACTTCAACCGAAAACAGGATGTAAATACAGGTATGAGCGCTGGCTTAAATAACATCATTTTTTTTCCAATTCTTTCACATCTACTGCAGTCAGATTCACCCGTGTTCACTCTGAAGGAATCACTCACATGACCTGTGCACTTGTAATGACACATCAAGGATGTTAAGAGGTTAAAAGCAGGTTTAAAACTTGCCCCATTGAAGTCAACAGGGTGCAAATTTTAAAAAGAGGATAACATGGTGTAGGCAACACCGATTTTTGTTGTTGTTCTCTGTATTGACAGCACTCCAAATTGACAAAAAAATGAGCTCAATGTTAAAATTGACCGGAGTTCTCCTTTAAGGAAGTAAAAGTAAAATTTTGGAAGAAAGTCAGTAAATATGTACATATCTGCACTTTAAAGGTGATCTAAGTAACTTTTTTACCTTAACTGAACAGCTTCGGAGTCATTGGAATGGTTATATTACTTATTTTGTGTTGAATGGTGGTCGTTTCGCACCCCCCTGGTGCCCGTGAGCGGAAAATCCGCACTTGCAACTTTGAGCCGGTGGGTCGCCGGCCGCTGCGTCAGGAAGTATCGCGTGATATCAGGTCTCGCGATGTAAACAATTGCTTTACGGCCAAAAGAAATCTGCTAAAATGCTGTCATTATTGCGCTCCCTCACGCTGTTCGAACCCGAATGAAAAAGACGTTTTAAAGAATGTCCGATCTGCTTTGATGTCGTTGATCTACTAGCCTCTGGTGTCTGAGAATCGCCAACGAGTTTTTACAACAGTGTTGTCAAATATCTATTCCGAAGCTGTGGGGGGAGCTCTAGAGAGAAACCTGCGAGCAAAAAGCGAGAATACAGCGAAGAAATCCCAAAACTACTGAGCCCTGCTTTAAAACAGGGGGGAAGGGTTTCATAAAATATTGAAGCTTCCCCGGCCGCCGCCATTGATTAGCAGACCATCACCTGCTGTTAGCATTCCATTGACTCCCATTCATTTTGGCGTCACTTTGACAGCGAATAACTTTACATCTGAGGCGTTTGAAGACTCCATTTGTCCATTATTTATTTCTAAAGAAACATGAAAATGTATAAAAGGCTCCATTACCTTGTATCTTACTTTATGGCCCCGTAGAAGCAGTTTTTGTAAAAATAGGCTAACAATTGCGTCATAACCATGTGACTCTCTGTCGCACAGTAGGAAATTACCGTATGGACAGGAGGAGAAGCTCGCGGGCAATCAGGGGGACGTGGAGGCAAAATGACAAAATAATTAATCAGAATACTTAGCAAAAGTTTCTCCTGCTCCTAGCTCATGGACAGCTCATACTCACACTCTCCGTCTCTGCAAGTTTCGGAAGGGAATGATTCAGGTTTCTCTTGGCACAGCTACTAGAAGACAGACAGGTTGCTCACGTCACATCTACGTCGTCAAGCTCAGTTTGAGTCTGCGCAGTTCGCTCGACCATCAGGAAGTGAGAGCTTCTAATTGACTTCACTTGTCTCCATTGAATCCAATGGGGTCGCTGTGTCCAGTTTATATACTGTCTATGCTTTAAACAGAACTAGACTAACAGTATTTGACTTCACACTGCATGTCTTCTTATAACCAACAGATGGCACCACTTATTAACTCATTGTATATAAAAGTGAACGTTGCCCAGCTGAAGTAACCAGTAAAAGCTGTGTATTGTTGAGTGTTGAGAGAGTGTATGAGCTGTACCTCATGTAGGGCTGGGCGATATATCGCATCACATTGGTATGCGCATCTCATCAGTAAAGCCGGTTCCTTGATTAGTAGTAAATCACCTTCACCTGCTTTCAGATGGAGCGCAAAGAGCCGTAGTTAACTGACAAGCTGAGCCATATCGCATTAATATCGCGGACGTATCGCCAGCGATAATTAATGCGATATGGCTCAGCTTGTCAGTTAACTACGGCTCTTTGTACACAGCAAAAACTCCAGTGTTAAATGAACACTCCTGGGAGTGTATGAGTCCACACTCAAGAGTGTTGAAGTTAATGAGATAATTAAGTGATTAATTTAGTGATGATTGATCATTATTGAAGACACCTGATGCTAACAAGCAGAATCACTGAAGGAGAAAATCTCAAATTGTAAGTCACCGTTATGGTGATCATTGTTTGCTTTAGTTGGGCTCTTGACCCTCATATTATTAACTTTAGATTTTGTTTGGCTGCTGTATTTGAGTTATAACTAGGGCTGGGCGATTTAAATCGCGATATTGTTAAGCGCATCTCGTCAGTAAAGCCGGTTCCTTGATTAGTAGTAAATCGCCATCACCTGCTTTCAGATGGAGCGGCATTTAGGGCTGAGGAGATAATTAAGTGATTAATTTAGTGATGATTGAGCGTTATTGAAGACACCTGATGTTAACAAGCAGAATCACTGAAGAAGAAAAGCACAAATTGTAAGTTACCATTAAGGTGAAGGGTGTTTGCTTTAGTTGGGCTCTAGACCATTATATGTTTACTTTAATATTTACTGTCGTTTGTCTGTTGTTATTGATTTATAACAGTTAAATGAACAAAGTAAAATGTTATCTTATAGTGTTGGTTATGTTTTGACATAATCATGCTGTGATCTGAAAAATGAAACATATTAAGATAGTTTGGTTTAACTTGTTAGCAGCAGTTTAGTGAATCTTCAGCCTATGATTATCAGTATTTTACTTATAATTCAAAATATTTAATAAACATTGTTCTGATCAAAAAGACGTTCAGACATATTCATTTAAAACACAGACATCAATAATCAGCCTGTGAATTTCAACAATGGTGACAATAATAAAGCATGTTGCAGTGGCTGCCACCAATCACAACTCATTAATGGCTCCCATCATGCATTGCGGTATGAATAAATTAAGATCTGAATTGTCTATGTAATTTACTTTTCCTCATTGAATATTCTGCTCCTCACCATTGTTGAGATGCATAGACTGAATCTTGACATCTGTGTCTGCCTAAAAGAATGATTTTTTTTTTTAAAACAACTTTTAAGAAATCCTTTATATTATATCAAAAACTCTGGCCATTTATTCAGATTCACAGTTATGCTGTAACCAACAACATAAATCGAAGTTAGAAAGAAGGATTTTAATGAGTTCAGTGATCATGTTCAAATGATGATTGTCATAATAAAATCAACACCATCAGATCACTTTTTATTCTTTGTTCAACTGGCAGTTTTAACTCAGATACAATTGCCAAACAAAATCTAAAGTACACATAAAAGGGTCAGAGCCCAACTAAAGCAACTACCCATCACAATAATGGTAACTTACAATTTGCGATTTTCTCCTTCAGCGATTCTACTTGTTAACATCAGGTGTCTTCAATAATGTTCAATCATCACTAAATTAATCACTTAATAATCTCATTAACTTCAACACTCTTGAGTGTGGACTCATACACTCCCAGGAGTGTTCATTTAACACTGGAGTTTTTGCTGTGTACAACGAGCCGTAGTTAACCCTTTAGGCGCCAAGTTTTTTTGAAAAAATGCTGGATTTTGACATCAAAATTTCAAAAGCTTGTGGCTTAAAAGGGCTTAAATATAGAGATCTACTGTAAATTAGAAAAATGTTGGGGATGACTGAAAGTTTATATGGGGTGTAAATATACTAATCTAATTTGCATATTATGACGTCATCAGGGGGCGGCCCTCTTGAATTTCATAATATTCAGGAAATAGTAGATATTGAACTGATGTTTGAACTTATTTGCATGTTTTATTTTTATTTATCCTCATTCCAAATGATGAGAAAAGAGGAAACCAACAATAACAGGAGAAAGTACTAAATTATTACTATACTATATAGTAAAACGCATGTGAACAGTAGCCTACTTTTTGATCAGTTCATCAGTAATATTCAGGAAATAGTAGATATTGAATTGATGTTGGAATTTATTTACATAAGAGGAAACCAACAATAAAATAGGAGAAAGTACTAAATTATTACTATATTACAATACTTTAGTAGTAAAACACATGTGAACAGTAGCCTACTTTTGGATCAGTTCATCAGTAATATTCAGGAAAAAATATATATAGAGTGTTTTTTTTTTTTTTTTTTTGTCTTTTTATCCTCATTCCAAATGATCAGGAAAAGAGTACACTAAGCTTACGCCCACCCCCGCCACCCCCATCCCCGTTGGGCAAATGGTCAAAATGATCTGTTTGTGCTTCGTGAACACTCGCACCTTGCACGGCGGCACCATTGCGCGGCAAAGATGTACCGGGAGATGCGCGCGCGTGCGGCACGTTGCGCGGCAAAGATGTACCGGGAGATGCACGCGCGGCACCATTGCGCGGCAAAGATGTACTGGGAGAAGCGCGGGCGGCACCATTGCGCGGCAAAGATGTACCGGGAGAAGCGCGGGCGGCACCATTGCGCGGCAAAGATGTACCGGGAGAAGCGCGACCATTAGACGGCCGATCGTCATTTCCAAAAGGCAAATATTCCTCTTCAGAGTCAGAATCGGCGAATAACATTTGAACACATCCTCACGGACCACAGTACAAGTTTTTATTAGCCATTTTCTCTCACAAATCTCACAATTTACTCAGACGCTCTGAACTGAACTGCTTCCGCATCAATGACACGATCGCTCACTTGCTCTGCTGTTTCCTCCAACACTTTGAATAGGAACATGACGTCATTTTGGTCTTGAATCGAAGTATTACATGTCTGCCATCTAGTGGTAGGGAATTCAAATGAGATATTACACCATATTAGGATCTACAGCCTGTTTTATTAAGTATGACGTCTTGTCGCAATTTTGCGACTTTGGCGCTTAGAGGGTTAACTGACAAGCTGAGCCATATCGCATTAAATATCGCTGGCAATACGTCTGCGATATTAATGCGATATGGCTCAGCTTGTCAGTTAACTACGGCTCTTTGTAGTAAATGCCGCTCCATCTGAAAGCAGGTGATGGTGATTTACTACTAATCAAGGAACCGGCTTTACTGATGAGATGCGCATAACAATATTGCGATTTAAATCGCCCAGCCCTAGTTATAACTGACAGATGAACAAAGAAAAAAAGTGATCTAATGGTGTTGGTTATATTATGACAATCATCATTTGAACTTGATCACTGAACTCATTAAGATCCTTATTTCTGACGTAGATTTATGTTGTTGATTACAGCATAACTGTGATTCTGCATAAATATCCAGAATTTTAAATATAATACAAAAAAATTCTTAAAAGTTGTTTTATAAAAAAAAACATTCTTTTAGGCACACACAGACATCAAGATTCAGTCTATGCATCTCAACAATGGTGACGAGCAGAATATTCAATTAGGAAAAGTAAATTACATAGACAATTCAGATCATAATTTATTCATACCGCAATGCATGATGGGAGCCATTAATGAGTTGTGATTGTAAGTAAAGTTTATTTCTAAAGCGCTTTTCACAGATAAAATCACAAAGTGCTGTACACGAGAAGGTAAAACAAAACAATATAAAAAATGTATATACATATGTAAAATCACAGTGACACTAGTGAAAACCCATCAAACAAAAGCTTTCTTAAATAAACAAGTCTTCAGATCTTTTTTAAAAGAGTCAACAGAGTCTGCCAGACGCAGAGACAGGGGCAGGGCGTTCCACAGTCTGGGGGCAACAGACTGAAAAGACAGGTCCCCTCGGGTCTTATAACGAGTCTTGGGGACCATAAGCAGGTTCTGGCCAGAGGACCGAAGAGTTCGGCTAGAGGAATACGGGGTCAGAAGGTCCATGATATACTGTGGGGCCTGACTGTTTAAGGCCCTGAAAGTCAGCACTAAAATCTTAAAATCAATCCTGAATTTTACAGGGAGCCAATGGAGAACCAACAAAACGGGAGTGATATGAGACCTTCTGGGGGCACCAGTTAGAAGTCTAGCAGCAGAATTTTGAACCATCTGCAGTTTGTTCAGAGCTGACTTATTCAAGAAGGTAAAGACAGCATTGCAGTAATCAAGTCTAGTTGATATAAAAGCATGAATAATAATTTCCAGATCCTTCTTTGACAACATTTTGCGTATTTTAGAGATATTTCTAAGGTGATAGAAACAGTTTCGGACAAGCTGTTTTGAGTGTATCTCCATAGACATGGCCTGGTCAAACACAACCCCCAGGTTTCTGAGGCTGGATTTGACAGAGGAGCCAAGAGAGCCAAGGTGCTGTTTGATCAGCGGGATCTTGTGGTCTGGAGCAAAGATCAGTGTTTCAGTCTTACTTGCATTTATCTGCAAAAAGTTAGTGGCCAGCCAGTCTTTGATGGAGGACACACACTCTAAGAACAGTGACAAACGATGGAACTCAGCATCATTGAAAGAACAGATTGGTGGCAGCCACTGCAACATGCTTTATTATTGTCACCATAGTTGAGATTCACAGGCTGATTATTGATGTCTGTGTTTCTACATAAAATCATTTGAAAGTGTTTTGATCAGAACGATGTTTATTAAATATTTTGGATTATAAGGGAAGTACTGATAATCATATGCTGTAGAATCACAGAACTGCTGCTAACAAGTTAAACCAAACTATTTCAAAAAGTTACATTTTTCAGATCACAGCATGATTATGTCAAAACACAACCAACACTATCAGATCACACTTTTCTTTGTTCATTTGACTGTTACACTGTAAACCCAAATAAGTTACCAGAACTCAAAAAAATTGAGGCAATCGATTGCCTCAATTTTTTTAAGTTGATTAACCCTCTGGAGTCTGAGCTGTTTTCTGGGCCCTGGAGGTGTTCTGACATGCCCTGACATTTGTGCTTTTTTCAGTTATTTATAAACATGTTAATGGCAAAGGTGTAAATTCACTCTATATAGCACAAACAGGGCTACCAAAATATCTGATCAACATGCATGTATATGTTTGAATTTTTAAGAGAATAATGTTTATGCGTGGTTATTGGAAAAAATAAAAATGAAAGTTTCAGAAATAAGGCCACAAAACACATACTAAATATGTGGCAATAAGACTTTTGACTAAAGGATATCATCGCCTATAGTTTTTTCTTCAAAATTATGTGAAAATAGTCTTGCTTTATCGTTCACATAAAACCATACATTGATTTAAATTGATGTAAAACAGGTTTTGCTTGGAAAGCCAATATGCGAGGGGGGCGTGAACGAGGAGTGGTTTTCACCTGAATTACCACCCACTCTGCATAATGATGAGCCATTCACTCAGGTGTGACAACTGACTGAGCCACAATGCAAGGACCATTTAAGATTTTGCTTACATCTATCTTGTAAATATGTTTTGCTATTTTATTAAAAAGGTTACAATTACAACAATAATTACAATTTCAACAATATTTCAAGTGTACTCTTTCTTTGTAAAAAAAAGATTATAGGCCTACATTTTATCTATGTATTCATTACTTTGAATATAGCCAACATTGGAACAGCTAACATCTTAGTTGATGACTTTATTTTTGACAAAAATAGTAGGCTATTTTATATATAGAAATTGCTAAACAAAAGCTTATTTGACGAGGCAGTATATTCTACAGTAAAAACTGTACCCAAATCTACTAAACAAAATGTTGTCTTTCATATTTCACCTGACTGTAACGTTGTTTTCATGAAATACGCTTACACACGCTTAAAATGATGATAATTAAGTGTAAAGATAGGTATTACTGAAAATATTTGGTGTTTGGGGTGAGGATTGGGGTTGATCCATTTATAAAGTAGCTGTTTTTTATTTATTTTTCTGATGTGCACAAATAAGCGACAGGTATCATAAGATTTTCTTCTCCATGTTCCTTTTTTTCTATTATTTTATTCGTTCATGCATGTAATAATGAATGAATGAATGAATGAATGAATGAATGAATGAATGAATGAATTTATGTATGACTTGTGCAATAAATAAAAAAAAAATAAAAAAAATACGATAGGCTATTGACTCGCGATCTTCGCAGTAGGCTAGTGAACGCACCGGAGAAACGCACATTTATTAGGCTACATAGTTTTTTTGTTTTGGATGGTTTTGTTTAGAACCAGCTGTAAATGTAAATATATTTCACATTTTTTAGACATGTGAGGCGAGTAGGCTACGGTCTGGTTGATGATCTCCAGTTCAAGCACCTTATTTTGTGATTGCTAGCCTATATTTACTTTAAATCCAGGAAATTTGTTAATGAAAAAAATATTAAAATTAAGATACAATTGATACAAAACGAAATTCGTTTTAAAGAAAGGATTTGTACTTTCTGTTTTGAGGTATCTGTGAATGTTTGAAAGTCAACTGTCACGTAATATTGTTTTTTGCCAGCTGTGGTAAACAGCGCGCATCTATGCCGTTCATTCATTCATAAACAGAAACTTGAGAAGGAAAAACTTACTAGTATTCCTCAGCTCATATTCCTCGTATTCGTCATTATTCCTCACAGCGCTGCGTTGTAAACAAGTAATGTTCTGAATAAACTGGTGTTTTGGTTTTCTTGTGCTGATGATAGGGGCGTTCACAGGATTGCGTGGATAACCTCAGCCATTTGCGTTTGAATAGCGTGCGCTCTCTGTGGGCGGAGTCACATTACATTTGAATTAGCTCTAATGAGGTCGACTGGAATCGCTCTCTTTTAATACAGATTTCACAAGATGAGAATATTTGTTTTTTATATAAATTACTTCATTAAAAAGTAGAGAATTCAAGCTTCATGCCTGTGTGTCTGAATGCCTGTTTGACTGAGTATTCGCTAAGCTACAGTTCATTTTCGGACGCGTTTCAGAATGGACTACACGGACAGAGAGAAGGCAGAACTCGCTTCGTGTTTATTTTTCTTTATTTGGCAAAAAGCACAACAATTTGTTTTTATTGTGAGTATACACAAAAATAATACACATTTAACAGAATCGATTGATGTATGAAACTTGTTTTGTAAAATCAAAGTCAAAAGAGAATTTCGGGTCTCAATCAACTCATAAGGAAAAAAATCGAGCAGATCACGCCGGCGTGATCTCAGACCCCTGAGGGTTAACTTAAAAGTCACAATTTTCCCAGAACTTAAAAGGTTGGATTACTGCTACTTGTACCTTTTGATGACGGTTAAATTAAAGTGCTCATTTAGCTCAACTCAAACCATTTGAGGAAACCGATTGCCTTAAATCATTTAAGTTTATTAACTCAAACAATTTAAGCATAAAAAAAAAAAAGATTTGTGTCCAAGTAACTCAATAACTTATTGTTAAGATAACTTGGGTAAATAAAGTTAATAGTACTAAGTCCATTCAATTAATATAACTCAAATCTATGAAGTACACTGTAAACCCGATAAGTTGGCAGAACTCAAAACATTTAAGACAATCAATTCCCTCAACTTTTTTAAGTTCTGAAATTCAAAGTACATTAATTCATACAATTAACTTAAAACTTTCATGTAATCTCAATGTGAACACTTTTATTAGTATAAACTTAGCTTTTAAAAGCTAATCTGCTAACATTCTAATTTGTTAACATATTAGCAAAAGTATGTTATACAGAAGCACTTGCTGTATGAGCGCATCAATATAAAGGGATTATTTGCTCTCAAATCAAGCTGCATGCACCACTTGTCACCATGATGGTAACTATCCTACACCGTAAAAAAATCCTAATTTTACAGAAAATAACTGTGATTTTTTGACGATCATTTTCTTTCATTTTAAATTGTTCTCAAAACACTGTAAAATTACAAATAATATCTGTAAAATAAAAATTCAGCTGTTATTTTAGGTATTGTGACATTAATGACAAATTCCAGTAATTCACATTTTTTATACAGAAAATTGATTGTATTTTTCATATAGTATTTTTTTCTGTTTTCTTAAATTACATAAAAATGTATGTAAAATTACAAATATAATCTGTAATTAAACAGTAACAGAACAGTTAAATGATAAAATGGTCAAATGACTGTCAGACCCTCAAAAAACTGTAACACATCCTAAATTAAATAAACTGAAAACACTGTTATTTTACAGGTATTTCCTGAATAATCACGATCATATACCTTCATTGTAAAAAAAAAAAATCTTAAAAAAATGGTCAAATGAAAACAAAAACCATAAAATTTATGTAAAATATGCTAATTTAAATAAAGTGTAAAAAAAACTTTAAAAGAAATTTGATGTCACCATGATTGAGATCAGTGTCTGCTTTAGTTGGGCTCATGACCCTTGAGTTTTTAACTTTAGTTTTCTCTGGCTGCTTTAACTGTGTATATGATACACATTTGTTATAGCAATAAATGCAGGAGAAAATATCAGATCTTGGTCAGTTAATGGTGATGTTACAGTCATCATATGATGGTTAAATCTCTTAATATATTAGCTTAGATTATGTAATATGTAGATGGATTTTAGCTTTATACAAAGTCTATAATTAATGCCATAATTTTTCACATGACCCTTGAAATATTATGGTATCATTATTATAACAATCTGAAAAAAAAAAAAAAAATTATTCAGAAAAGGTTTTGAGCTGATTAATTTTTATTGTAGTATAGAGACATCAAGAATCAACATATAAATCTCAACAATGGTGACAACCAACAAAGCTTTTTTGTGACTTTATAGTTGTTCAGAGTTAGGGCTGGGCGATATATATCGTGAGATTGTTATGCGCATCTCGTCAGTAAAGCCGGTTCCTTGATTAGTAGTAAATCGCCTTCACCTGCTTTCAGATGGAGCGGCATTTACTACAAAGAGCCGTAGTTAACTGACAAGCTGAGCCATATCGCATTAATATCGCGGACGTATCGCCAGCGATAATTAATGCGATATGGCTCAGCTTGTCAGTTAACTACGGCTCTTTGTACACAGCAAAAACTCCAGTGTTAAATGAACACTCCTGGGAGTGTATGAGTCCACACTCAAGAGTGTTTAAGTTAATGAGATAATTAAGTGATTAATTTAGTGATGATTGAACATTATTGAAGACACCTGATGTTAACAAGCAGAATCACTGAAGGAGAAAATCACAAATTGTAAGTTACCATTTATGACGATCAATGGTTGCTTTAGTTGGACTCTTGACCCATATATTATTAACTTTAGATTTTGTTTGGCTGTTGTTTCTGAAATATAATCACCAGTTGAACGAAGAAAAAAGTGATCTGATGGTGTTGGTTATGTTATGACAATCATCATTATGAACTTGATCACTGAACTCATTAAAATCCTTCTTTCTGACTTCGATTTATGTTGTTGGTTAGTGAATCTGCATAAATGCCCAGAATTTTTGATATAATATAAAGGATTTTTATAAAGTTGTCTAAAAAAAAAAAAAATCATTCTTTTAGGCACACACAGATGTCAAGATTCAGTCTATGCATCTCAACAATGGTGAGGAGCAGAATATTCAATTAGGAAAAGTAAATTACATAGACAATTCAGATCATAATTTATTCATACCGCAATGCATGATGGGAGCCATTAATGAGTTGTGATTGGTGGCAGCCACTGCAACATGCTTTATTATTGTCACCATTGTTGAGATTCACAGGCTGATTATTGATGTCTGTGTTTGAAATGAATTTATCTGAATGTCTTTTGATCAGAACAATGTTTATTAAATATTTTGAATTATAAGTAAAGTGCTGATAATCATAGGCTGAAGAATCACTAAACTGCTGCTAACAAGTTAAACCAAACTATCTCAATAAGTTTCCTTTTTCAGATCACAGCATGATTATGTCAAAACATAACCAACACTATAAGACAACATTTTACTTTGTTCATTTAACCATTATAAATCAATAACAGCAGACAAACAACAGTAAATATTAAAGTAAACATATAATGGTCTAGAGCCCAACTAAAGCAAACACCCATCACCTTAATGGTAACTTACAATTTGTGCTTTTCTTCTTCAGCGATTCTGCTTGTTAACATCAGGTGTCTTCAATAATGCTCAATCATCACTAAATTAATCACTTAATTATCTCCTCAGCCCTAAATGCCGCTTCATCTGAAAGCAGGTGATGGTGATTTACTACTAATCAAGGAACCGGCTTTACTGACGAGATGCACATAACAATTTCGCGATTTAAATCGCCCAGCCCTACTATAAAGTCACAAAAAAGCTTTGTTGGTTGTCACCATTGTTGAGATTCATATGTTGATTCTTGATGTCTCTATACTACAATAAAAAATATTCAGCTCAAAACCTTTTCTGAATAATTTGTTTTGTTTTTTTCAGATTGTTATAATAATGATACCATAATATTTCAAGGGTCATGTGAAAAATTATGGCATTAATTATTAATTAAAGCTAAAATCCATCTACATATTATGTAATCTAAGATAATATATTAAGATATTTAACCATCATATGATAACTATAACATCATCCTTAACTGATCAAGATCTGATATTTTCTCCTACATTTATTACTATAACAAATGTGTATCATATACACAGTTAAAGCAGCCAGAGAAAACTAAAGTTAAAAACTTAAGGGTCATGAGCCCAACTAAAGCAGACACTGATCTCAATCATGGTGACATCAAATTTCTTTTAAAGTTTTTTACACTTTATTTAAATTAGCATATTTTACATAAATTTTATGGTTTTTGTTTGGCAGCCGCAGCTGCCAGTCATTTGACCATTTTTTTAAGATTTTTTTTTTTTTTACAATGAAGGTATATGATCGTGATTATTCAGGAAATACCTGTAAAATAACAGTGTTTTCAGTTTATTTAATTTAGGATGTTTTACAGTTTTTTGAGGGTCTGACAGTCATTTGACCATTTTTTATCATTTAACTGTTCTGTTACTGTTTAATTACAGATTATATTTGTAATTTTACATACATTTTTATGTAATTTTAAAAAACAGAAAAAAATACTATATGAAAAATACAATCAATTTTCTGTATAAAAAATGTGAATTACTGGAATTTGTCATTAATGTCACAATACCTAAAATAACAGCTGAATTTTTATTTTACAGATATTATTTGTAATTTTACAGTGTTTTGAGAACAATTTAAAATGAAAGAAAATGATCGTCAAAAAATCAGTTATTTTCTGTAAAATTAGGATTTTTTTACGGTGTAGGATAGTTACCATCATGGTGACAAGTGGTGCATGCAGCTTGATTTGAGAGAAAATAATCCCTTTATATTGATGCGCTCATACAGCAAGTGCTTCTGTATAACATACTTTTGCTAATATGTTAGCAAATTAGAATGTTAGCAGATTAGCTTTTAAAAGCTAAGTTTATACTAATAAAAGTGTTCACGTTGAGATTACATGAAAGTTTTAAGTTAATTGTATGAATTAATGTACTTTGAATTTCAGGACTTAAAAAATTTGAGGCAATTGATTGTTTTAAATGTTTTGAGTTCTGCCAACTTATTCGGGTTTACAGTGTACTTCATAGATTTGAGTTATATTAATTGAATGGACTTAGTACTATTAACTTTATTTACCCAAGTTATCTTAACAATAAGTTATTGAGTTACTTGGACACAAATCAATTTTTTTTTATGCTTAAATTGTTTGAGTTAATAAACTTAAATGATTTAAGGCAATCGGTTTCCTCAAATGGTTTGAGTTGAGCTAAATGAGCACTTTAATTTAACCGTCATCAAAAGGTACAAGTAGCAGTAATCCAACCTTTTAAGTTCTGGGAAAATTGTGACTTTTAAGTTAATCAACTTAAAAAAATTGAGGCAATCGATTGCCTCAATTTTTTTGAGTTCTGGTAACTTATTTGGGATTACAGTGTATAAATCAATAACAGCAGACAAGCAAAATCTAAAGTAAATGTATAAGGGTCAAGAGTCCAACTAAAGCAAACACCCATCACCATCACGGTGGCTTACAATTTGTGATTTTCTCCTTCAGTGATTCTGCTTGTTAACATCAGGTGTCTTCAATAATGCTCAATCATCACTAAATTAATCACTTAATTATCTCATTAACTTTAACACTCTTGAGTGTTAATTTAACACTCATATTTTAACACTTTAACACTCTTGAATGTGGACTCATATACACTTCCAGGAGTGTTAATTTAACACTGATGGAGTTTTTGCTGTGTAGTAAATGCCGCTCCATCTGAAAGCAGGTGAAGGTGATTTACTACGCTCGACCATCAGGAAGTGAGAGCTTCTAATTGACTTCACTTGTCTCCGTTGAATCCAATGGGGTCACTGCATCCAGTTTATATACTGTCTATGCATTAAACAGAACTAGACTAGTATTTGACTTCACACTGCATGTCTTCTTAAAACCAACAGATGGCACCACTAATTAACTCATTGTATATGAAAGTGAACGTTGCCCAGCTGAAGTAACCAGTAAAAGTTGTGTATTGTTGAGTGTTGTGAGTGTATGAGCTGTACCTCATGTGGAGATAGGGCTGGGCGATATATATCGTGAGATTGTTATGCGCATCTCGTCAGTAAAGCCAGTTCCTTGATTAGTAGTAAATCACCATCACCTGCTTTCAGATGGAGCGGCATTTAGGGCTGAGGAGATAATTAAGTGATTAATTTAGTGATGATTGAGCATTATTGAAGACACCTGATGTTAACAAGCAGAATCTCTGAAGAAGAAAATCACAAATTGTAAGTTACCATTAAGGTGATGGGTGTTTGCTTTAGTTGGGCTCTAGACCATTATATGTTTACTTTAATATTTACTGTTGTTTGTCTGCTGTTGTTGATTTATAACAGTTAAATGAACAAAGTAAAATGTTATCTTATAGTGTTGGTTATGTTTTGACATAATCATGCTGTGATCTGAAAAAGGCAACTTATTGAGATAGTTTGGTTTAACTTGTTAGCAGCAGTTTAGTGATTCTACAGCCTATGATTATCAGTACTTTACTTATAATTCTAAATATTTAATAAACATTGTTCTGATCAAAAGACATTCAGATAAATTCATTTAAAACACAGACATCAATAATCAGCCTGTGAATCTCAACAATTGTGACAATAATAAAGCATGTTGCAGTGGCTACCACCAATCACAACTCATTAATGGCTCCCATCATGCATTGCGGTATGAATAAATTATGATCTGAATTGTCTATGTAATTTACTTTTCCTAATTGAATATTCTGCTCCTCACCATTGTTGAGATGCATAGACTGAATCTTGACATCTGTGTGTGCCTAAAAGAATGATTTTTTTTTTTTAAACAACTTTTAAGAAATCCTTTATATTATATCAAAAATTCTGGGCATTTATGCAGATTCACTAACCAACAACATAAATCGAAGTCAGAAAGAAGGATTTTAATGAGTTCAGTGATCAAGTTCAAATGATGATTGTCATAACATAACCAACACCATCAGATCACTTTTTTTCTTTGTTCAACTGGTGATTATAATTCAGAAACAACAGACAAACAAAATCTAAAGTTAATAATATATGGGTCAAGAGTCCAACTAAAGCAACCATTGATCGTCATAACGGTAACTTACAATTTGTGATTTTCTCCTTCAGTGATTCTGCTTGTTAACATCAGGTGTCTTCAATAATGTTCAATCATCACTAAATTAATCACTTAATTATATCATTAACTTAAACACTCTTGAGTGTGGACTCATACACTCCCAGGAGTGTTAATTTAACACTGGAGTTTTTGCTGTGTACAAAGAGCCGTAGTTAACTGACAAGCTGAGCCATATCGCATTAATTATCGCTGGCGATACGTCCGCGATATTAATGCGATATGGCTCAGCTTGTCAGTTGACTACGGCTCTTTGTAGTAAATGCCGCTCCATCTGAAAGCAGGTGAAGGCGATTTACTACTAATCAAGGAACCGGCTTTACTGACGAGATGCGCATAACAATATCGCGATATATATCGCCCAGCCCTACGTGGAGATCCCTTCAACACACTCGCGCTCTTGTAGATGGATTCATTCCACAGTTTAACCTCCTCGCTTTCCAGATCCTCGGCCGTACGGTACAGAGACTTGGGAACCAGACCTCCCTCAGGAACATCACACTGAATTAAACATGAGAAACACAGACGTATAGATTAGATTAGAGTCATATTTTTGATCATTTCAAACATATATCACAACAGCATGGTCTTATGTCATGATGCTATTACATTATTTTACTCTAACATTCCAGGAGAAAAACAGCACATCACAATATTTCTATTTTTGTTATAAGTACTCTTTTGCTCAAGTATGCTGAAACGTAATGCCTGTTAAAGTGCCTTAGTGGAGCATCTTTTTGTCACAAACCAATGACTTTTTATAAATATATACACAAAGATCAATATTTAAATAGACGTATGCAAATTAATATCTGGGAATGAGTTGTTGGCCTAGGGAAGGTGCGTGACATGTCCTATCACTTCTAAACAGAGTTCCAGCTCAATGATCCCACATGTATCAAAAAATAGAAAAAAAAAAATCATTTAATAGAGTGAAATCTCACTCAGTGCTCGCTCGGCACGATGGGTGTGTTCCTATGGTAATGCTGGCACGTAGGGCTGGGCGATATGGCCTAAAAAAAAAATCCCCGATTTTTTCACAAAAAACTCGATTTACGATTTAAACCGATTTTTTTTCTTCCCCTACTTAAAATCAATCTGCAAATGACAAAGAAATTGTTCAAAACAATTTTTAACTTTATTTTGTTTTGATTTTCCCTTCTGGGATTTGATTTGGATTTTCCCCTTGGGGTTAAAGTGCAATCAGAAACAACAAGCCAAAAAGACAAGATGGCAGGCCCTGCCTTTGTAAACAGTGAAAATGTAACAGAACAGAACAGAACAGAACAGAACATGAAATGGATGGATTGGGATTGGTGGGGAACGTGAAAAAAAATGTACATCACAATAAAGTGTATTGTGATTGTCAAAACATTTGGTAACTAAACAGAATTTTAGTTTAGTTTAGTGACAACACAATGTTTACATGGTACAATGACTGGTATGCTACTGTTTTTATTATTGCTTTCACAATTTCATTTCAATTCAATTCTTGTGATTTGATTCTGATCTTGATTCAATATCGATTCCTTTGGATAAATACTAGGTACAGATACATGTTAATTTAAAGCCCTGTCAGCTGGTATTATTATTAAAGGTTAAAAATAACATCTCAAATGAAATATTATGTGTTTTTTTATAATAACAAGTTCAACATTATAATATTTTAATGATATAGGTAAAAATATAATAAATAGGTAATATAGTTATCATATTTACCAAAATACTACTCTCTACAGCAATTATTTTAAAGTCCAACTAACGTGCAATGGTCATTAATGGGCTTTCCAGAGGTAAAAGTAACTTCACGTGACATATTGTCTTCTAGCTGTTAGACCTCTTTCCGCAGTTGAAAAACACAGATCGATCGATTTTATTTCATTTCGGTAAGTTGAACTGTATCTTTCAAATTACCTATTGATCATTCGTGTTTATTTAGCCTACTATTAACTAGTAGTAAAGAGTAACAGATGATCGGTTCACGTGCCGCTTGAACTCTGTCAGCGATCTGTCAAGCGCCAAAACGGTGTTTATTGTTTGAATTTCGTAATTAAATCGACAGAATCTGAGAGCTGAGAATTTGTTTCATAGCAATAGTAACCTTCTCTGTCTTGTCTGTCGGTGTCAGTGTCCTCTTTGCTTCGCGATTTTTCTCTGCGTGAGAAAATGGATGTGTAGCGTGAGAGCGTGTAAAAAGTGACGATTGCGTGAGTCTCACGGTGAATTCGTGAGAGTTGGCAGCACTGCGGATTCAGTTTGTAAGACTGTAGATTGTTTTTTGGCGGGTGTGCTTGTGCTGCCGCGGTCTTGCCGTGTTGTTTGTGTATCTCTATGCCAAATGCGCGGGGGAAGAGCTGAGCCCGTTCGGGGCTACGGGAGCCCAGAGGGGAGCGTCGGCGAATGTTAAAGAGAAAACCGATTTTCATTCAAAAAAATCGACGTAAACTGCAAATTCGAATTAATCGATAAAATCGATTTATCGCCCAGCCCTACTGGCACGTTAATCTCGTAAATGTTGACTGCTTTGGTAAACAGAATTAATAATTAAAGACTTTTTTTTTTTACATGCATGTTGTATTTGGGAGTTTTCAGAAGGTTTTCAGAAGAATATATTTTTATCAGAGCTATATTTAATAAATCCTTTGGATAATTTTGAAATTTTTGGATCTTATGCTGTATAATGACTGTGATTATGTAATCAACAATATAAGTCAGCCATTAGGCACTAAATGAGTTCAGGGATTCAGACCAAATTATGATTGTCAAAATAAACCCAACTGATCACTTTATCCCTTTGTTCATCTGACAGTTACAACAGCCAAACAAAATCTAAAATGTAAACTTTACGGGTCAAGAGGCCAATGCAAGCAAACGCTGATCACCATAATGATGACTTAAGATAGTGCTTTTCTCCTTCAGTGATTCTGCTTGTTAACATCAGGTGTCTTCAATAATGCTCAATCATCACTCAATTAATCACTTAACTATCTCATTAACTTTAACACTGTTTCGGTGTTAATTTAACACTCTTAAATGTGGACTAGGGCTGGGCGATTTAAATCGCGATATTGTTATGCGCATCTCGTCAGTAAAGCCGGTGTTACAATATATTCGGTTCCTGAAATATTTGGTTCCAATGGGTGGAGCTATCATGAATATTCACAAGACCATAGAGTGCATGGGCGGGGCATATACAAGTGAGTGGAACAGAAATTATTAGCGTGAGCGCCTCAAATCGCGTTCTGTTAACAAGCAGAATCACTGAAGGAAAGAAGAGAACAGAAAAAGAGACGAGCAGAAACACAAGAACTACAACTGACTTCAGACACAGCCTTAGATGAAATCAACTGAAGAGAAAAGAAGACATTAAATCTGTGAAGATCTCAGCAGAGGAGGATTAAACAACTCCACAAACAGCATTACCAGCTTCACTTATTACTAACCAGACTGACTTTATTTCTGTCAGACGTCTACAGAAGTTTTTATTGAGAATTAACAGAGGCTTAACTCTAATGTGTTTCATTTGAAGTCACCATAACAGTGATGAGTGTTTCCATTAGTTGGGCTCTTAACTCTTATATCTTTTGTCTTTTTTTGGCTGCTGTGACCGTGTGTTTGTCAAACACATTTGCAGCAGCAAAGAAAGCTAAAGTGAAATGAGATCAGATGGTGATGGTTACCTGTTGATGGTTTTATAATCATCATGAAATAACCTGTTTCACTGATGTCTTAGGAATCTAACAATTGTGTTGTTCCATTAATATTTTCACATCACAAACCCTGTGTTCAAATGAAACAGAATTAAATCTCTGTTAATTTTCAATAAAAACTTTTGTAGAAGTCTGACAGAAATAAAGTCAGTCTGGTTAGTAATAAGTGAAGCTGGTAATGCTGTTTGTGGAGTTGTTTAATCCTCCTCTGCTGAGATCTTCACAGATTTAATGTCTTCTTTTCTCTTCAGTTGATTTCATCTAAGGCTGTGTCTGAAGTCAGTTATAGTTCTTGTGTTTCTGCTCGTCTCGTTTCCTGTTCTCTTCTTTCCTTCAGTGATTCTGCTTGTTAACAGGCTTATTAAGGCTGAAATTACTCCATATTCAATATACACAGATTTTGTGGCTCAGATAAGGTCCAGTTCTGGTTTATTTCTTTGCTCTTGGCTGACATGTGGCATTGATATGGCCTGCTTGTGGCTCAGATCTGGCAAACAGGAGCCAGGGCACAAGGGCCGTCATTCACGCTTCATGTGGGCCAGATCCGCATTCCACAAGTGCCAGATGTGGGCTGGATCTGGGCCGAAACAATGTTGCTATCTGGGTTTGGATGCTAAACTATTCTTTATTATAGGCTTTGTACTTCACTCACATCCCAATATCGAATAAAAACAAAAACAAAAACATCCTCTTCACACGCACAAAAATGTGCTTGGAAACATCACAGTGGAGTGGTGCTTACTGTGAATGGTACGAATTGTACTACTGACTAAACAGAGCAGTGTATTTTTTATGTTAGATTTACTATTTTATTTTTATATTTTATTAAGGCTATACTGAACAGGCTGTGATGTCAAGATTGCATTGTGCTTTTGTAAAACAAATTCAAGCAATCTGTATTTTGGAGATGGAGAACATTTCTGCATTGATAAAGCAGATCAACATGTCTGTTATAATAACAGACAAGTGACTGCTTTTTCTATAGTTGATGACTTAACGAATTGAAAATGTGATACTCAACAAATGAAAAAGATGATTTGCAACATATAGTTTCAGCTCCTGAATGTTGATTGCTGTGAGTTTAAATATGAAACACTGAATTTGTTTTAGTTCTGTTGCTTTGAGCTGCAAACTTGCTTTGAGTTATTTATACACTCACAGACATCGACATTCGGTGTATGAAACACAACAATGGTGACATTCTTCATGCCAGCATACAAAACACATTCATGGCTCCCAGCATGCATTGCGGCATGAATAAATTATGCATTTGAATTATTTTTTTGATTGTCACCATTGTTGAGGTTTGTATGACGAGTACTGATGTCTAAGTGTGTCATTTTTAACTTTTGAAAAGTTTTGGACAATCTCACATAAATTGCTTTAGTTACAAGTGACTTTTATCACATCAGAGAAGTTCATTACCTTCTTCTCTAAATAGTTTAAGTTCCAAAAGTAAATCAATCAATTAAAATTACAGTGAATGCACTTGATTAACAGCAGGCCTTTGTCTGTTATTAAAGCAGACAAGTTGATCTGTTTTATCAATGCAGAAATGTTCTTTATGAACATCTACAACTGCTGATAAAGCACTAACTCAAATATAGTTAAGGGTCGAGAGCCCAACTAAAGCAAACACTGATCTCCATGATGGTGACCTCAAACGGCATTAATTCTCAATAAGATCTTCTGTAGACGTTTCAGAAATAAAGTCAGTCTGGTTAGTAATAAGTGAAGCTGGTAATGCTGATGGTGGAGTTGTTTAATCAGATCTTGATAGAGTTAATGTCTTCTATCTTCAGTTCATCTAAGGCTGTGTCTGAATAAAGTTGTAGTTTGTGTTCTTATTACTCTTTCGAAAGATGATTGAAAGAATGTTTCAGGAACATCACACTAACCTTTAAATAATGTTCTAGTAACATTCAGGAAACTAGACATTTTTATGTTCTTGGAATGTTAGAAATCAACGTTCCTATAATGTTGAATTTTAAATCAAAATTAAGTTGAAAGAACGTTTGAGGAACATTATACTTTTAAAACACGTTCCTCTAACGTCAAGAAAACTGGACATTTTTCACGTTTCCTGAACCAACACTGAATATTTGGAGAACGTTCTTATAACAAAAGTCTGTTAGCTGGGTATGTGTGTGTATGTTAGAGTAGTTTAAGTGTTTAGACTAGTTAATAAAATCTTGTTCATGTCACACGTAAAGTTGTCCATGTCTCAAGCTCATAACTGGAGTCACTAATCATTTAGATTTCGGCTACTGCTCTTAGTAGTACTGTAAATTAAGAAAGACATTTCCCATGCCCCGGAAATGTACATTTCTTAGAGTTAATAAACAATTAATCCTGAGTGTTCACGAGACAAACAGGTTAATTGATTGTAAGGGTACTTTCACACCTGCCTCATTTAGTTCGGTTGAATCGCACTAGAGTTCGTTTTCCCCATTGGTGCGGTTCGTTTGGGCAGGTGTGAAAGCGGCAATCGCACTCGGGTGCGCACCAAAAGCGGACCAAACAAGCGTACCGAGACCTGCTCGAAGAGGTGGTCTCGGTACGCTTTCAAACAAACTCTGGAGCGGTTCGTTTGTGGTGAGAACGTCCTCGAACAGAACCGACCTCGAACAGAACCAACTGCCAAAGAACTGCGCATTTTGCACTAAACCAGTTGCCGTAGTCAGCTGTGCTGTGCATTATGTGATGAGGAGAAATGTTTGTTGACAGTTTGCACTTTAAGCATGGCAGCCCGCGGACAAACTTGGAGTTGTGAGGAGGTGCGGAGCCAGATAGAAATTATTAACATTATTTTCGAGCCGCATCCTCGCTTCATTCTCAAATATTATTGTTTGTCTAAAGTGGTGTAAACTATATAATAATATGACGAAGGATACACAGTAAATTCCCCAGTGTTAAATCAACACTGCTCAGAGCACATATGGTCCCACTCTACATGGTGTTAAAGTAACACTGAAGCAGTGTTAAAGTTAATGAGACAATTAAGTGATCAATTGAGTGATGATTGAGCATTAGTGATGAACACCTGTTGTTGTTAACAAGCAGAATCACTGAAGGAAAGAGAAACAGTAGGGCTGCGTTCAGCCCCGACAAAACGTTGCACAACGTTTTTTAAACAGAAACGGTGATGCGTTGAACACACTGTTCTGATGACGCAAGAGTTGCAACTATGGCAGCTGAGAAGGCCATTCTTTGTGTTCTTTGTGAAGAATTTTCGGAGCCTGATGAAGTCGGTATAAATATGTGTTTAATACTACAAAATATGCCCGATGTTACAGTTACTGCACTTGCCGCCCAGAGCAAAAGAGAACATCCCAATCGAGTGAAGGGATTGCTGAAACTGAAATGGAAGCACACATCTTACCTAATTCAGACTAAAACACATCTATTTAGCCTCACATACTGACTTTATTTGTAGTTCATACTGTTTTAATACCCTGTATTTTCTTTCTCATTTTTAGGAAAAGCACTTAATTACCATTGTTTATTTCTATACCAAATGTCATACACTTGCAATGAAGCTAAAAATATAATATCATTATATCATACAATATATCATCATTATGTTGATATTAGGGCTGGGCGATTTAAATCGCGATATTGTTATGCGCATCTCATCAGTAAAGCCGGTTCCTTGATTAGTAGTAAATCGCCATCACCTGCTTTCAGATGAAGCGGCATTTACTACAAAGAGCCATAGTTAACTGACAAGCTGAGCCAAATCGCACCAATATCGCGGACGTATCGCCAGCGATATTTAATGCGATATGGCTCAGCTTGTCAGTTAACTACGGCTCTTTGTACACAGCAAAACCTCCAGTGTTAAATTAACACTCCTGGGAGTGTATGAGTCCACACTCAAGAGTGTTTAAGTTAATGAGATAACTAAGTGATTAATTTAGTGATGATTGAGCATTATTGAAGACACCTGATGTTAACAAGTAGAATCGCTGAAGGAGAAAATCGCAAATTGTAAGTTACCATTATTGTGATGGGTAGTTGCTTTAGTTGGGCTCTGACCCTTTTATGTGTACTTTACATTTTCTTTGGCGGTTGTATCTGAGTTAAAACTGCCAGTTGAACAAAGAATAAAAAGTGATCTGATGGTGTTGGTTATATTATGACAATCATCATTTGAACTAGATCACTGAACTCATTAAAATCCTTCTTTCTGACTTCGATTTATGTTGTTGGTTACAGCATAACTGTGAATCTGAATAAATGGCCAGAATTTTTGATATGATATTAAAGATTTCTTAAAAGTTGTTTAAAAAAAAAAATCATTATTTTAGGCACACACAGATGTCAAGATTCAGTCTATGCATCTCAACAATGGTGAGGAGCAGAATATTCAATTAGGAAAAGTAAATTACATAGACAATTCAGATCATAATTTATTCATACCGCAATGCATGATGGGAGCCATTAATGAGTTGTGATTGGTGGCAGCCACTGCAACATGCTTTGTTATTGTCACCATTGTTGAGATTCACAGGCTGATTATTGATGTCTGTGTTTTAAATGATTATGTTTGAACGTCTTTTTGATCAGAACAATGTTTATTAAATATTTTGAATTATAAGTAAAGTACTGATAATCATAGGCTGAAGAATCACAAAACTGCTGCTAACAAGTTAAACCAATCTATCTTAATATGTTTCATTTTTGAAACATAACCAACACTATAAGATAACATTTTACTTTGTTCATTTAACTGTTATAAATCAATAACAGCAGACAAACAACAGTAAATATTAAAGTAAACATATAATGGTCTAGAGCCCAACTAAAGCAAACACCCATCACCTTAATGGTAACTTACAATTTGTAATTTTCTTCTTCAGTGATTCTGCTTGTTAACATCAGGTGTCTTCAATAATGCTCAATCATCACTAAATTAATCACTTAATTATCTCCTCAGCCCTAAATGCCGCTCCATCTGAAAGCAGGTGATGGTGATTTACTACTAATCAAGGAACCGGCTTTACTGACGAGATGCGCATAACAATATCGCGATTTAAATCGCCCAGCCCTAGTTGATATCCTATATTTTTACAATAAAACTTACGACAAACATGTCTAATATCCTCAGTTCGAACACATTTGTAAATTACTTTCCTTGAACCCATTGTGCGAGTTCACTTTAATACTGCGTGGTTTATATACATGTTGCTGCTGATTGGACTGCAGTTCTGACACACCCACCAAACAAGAGAAAACGTATCTCAAACCCCGTTGCACACCGGTCAACGCCGTTTCCAGGAAACATGACGTTCAACCCGGAAACCGTAGCAAAACGTTGCGCACCGTTTTGAACTTGAACATGCCCCAGAACTACACTCAAGATTGTTGAAGTTAATGAGATAATTAAGTGATTAATTGAGTGATGATTGAGCATTATTGGAGACACCTGATGATAACAAGCAGAATCACTGAAAGAGAAAATCTCAAATTGTAAGCCACCGTTATGGCGATCAGTGTTTGCTTTAGTTGGGCTCTTGACCCTTAAATTATTAACTTTAATTTTTGTTTGATTGTTGTATCTGACTTACAACTGCCAAATGAACAAAGAAAAAAGTGATCTGATGGTGTTGGTTATGTTATGACAATCATCATTTGAACTTTATGTTTTTGATTTATGTTGTTGATTACAGCATAACTGTGATTCTGCATAAAAATCCAGAATTTTAGATATAATATAAAGGATTTCTTTAAAAAAATTTTTTTTTTTTAAATCTTTCTTTTAGGCACACACAGACATAAAGATTCAGTCTGTGCATCTCAACAATGGTGACGAGCAGAATATTCAATTAGGAAAAGAAAATTACATAGACAATTCAGATCATAATTTATTCATACCGCAATGCATGATGGCAGCCATTAATGAGTTTTGATTGGTGGCAGCCACTGCAACATGCTTTATTATTGTCACCATTGTTGAGATTCACAGGCTGATTATTGATGTCTGTGTTTCTAAATAAATTCATTTGAAAGTGTTTTGATCAGAACAATGTTTATTAAATATATTGGATTATAAGAAAAATGCTGATAATCATATACTGTAGAATCACAGAGCTGCTGCTAACAAGTTAAACCAAACTATCTCAATAAGTTTAATTTTTCAGATCACAGCATGATTATGTCAAAACATAACCAACACTATCAGATCACACTTTTTCTTTGTTCATTTGACTGTTATAAATCAATAACAGCAGACAAACAATGTCTAAAGTTAATAATATACAGTAAGGGTCAAGAGCCCAACTAAAGCAAACACTGATCGCCATAACGGTGGCTTACAATTTGAGATTTTCTCCTTCAGTGATTCTGCTTGTTATCATCAGGTGTCTTCAATAATGCTCAATCATCACTCAATTAATCACTTAATTATCTCATTAACTTCAACAATCTTGAGTGTAGTTCTACTGTTTCTCTCTCCTTCAGTGATTCTGCTTGTTAACAACAACAGGTGTTCATCACTAATGCTCAATCATCACTCAATTGATCACTTAATTGTCTCATTAACTTTAACACTGCTTCAGTGTTACTTTAACACCATGTAGAGTGGGACTATATGTGCTCTGAGCAGTGTTGATTTAACACTGGGGAATTTACTGTGTACAATCAGCCCACGCAGTCGTCTCTCCATAAACATCGGCGTGTTGTCTGCCGGATTTTCCACCTCTTTGTTTACCTACGGGAGTTCTGTTGGAATTTTCCCGCACGTTAATTCTGACCAAAACGAAGTGCAGTTATGGAAATGCGTTCAATACTGGCCAACGAGTGATGTGGATGTTGTCACGTGACTGCATTTTGGTTCGTTTTATCAATTCATAAACTGATTCGGACCAGAGCGATCAGTGTAGTGTGAAAAGGAACCAAAACAGCTGAAAAATGCAACAAAGTATCATTTTTCGCCCTGGGTCCGGACCAAATGAACCGGACTACAGATGTGAAAGCACCCTAATATTAATTTACGACAGTAGTTATACTAACTGATCCAAATATTCATAATCAATTATAACCAGTTATTATTGATTATTAATATTTCATAGAGCTAATTTGCTACAACTGACTTCAGACACAGCCTTAGATGAAATCAACTGAAGAGAAAAGAAGACATTAAATCTGTGAAGATCTCAGCAGAGGAGGATTAAACAACTCCACAAACAGCATTACCAGCTTCACTTAATAAGTTAATTACTTCACTTAATTTCATCTTACATTTAGTCATTTAACAGACGCTTTTGTCCAAAGCGACTTACAATTTAGGACTAAATTAAGCGAGTCATCGTGAAGAGGCAAAAACAATGCAAGAACTGCTCAAAATACGAAGTTCAGGCATTGTTCAGAGTAGCATAATGTCACGGGGTGACTATACACAAGTTAACGCGCCAAATCACGGGCAGCGCCATAACTCTACACAAATGCACTTAATTTCTGACGGAAGTGGTTTGCGTAGCATCTACTGGTGTAAACACAGCGATTGCGATGCTAGCTTGGGAACACGGTTCTACTACTTTGACTGGAGATGGCGTTACTCTCCCCCACCCGAATTCAGTGCAGAACTGGGAGGATAACATGACGATGTGGCCCAGCATAACGTACAGCAAGATTTGCTCCTACTTCGTGCAATCCATGGCAATACATGGAAAAGCGATGGACAATCTGAAAGCCTCCGAGGCATATCAATATGTGCACAGCAACAAAGTCGGTTGTGTCATGTCATACAAACATGATCGTTTTGTTTATTTGAAAGCAAATGTAGAGCCTAGCCAGTGTTTGAACAATGCGTGGCATAATGCTTGGGTGCTGGTAACTGAAGCTGGAGAAGTCAAAACTGCGGGATGTACGTGTGTTGCTGGACCAGGGAGATCTTGTTCCCACTCAGCTGCGATCTTGTGGAAGGTAACTAGATTATTTGATCATTGTAGTCTAGGCCTATCCAGTCCCTCCAGTTTTTCGCAATTCCGCGATCGCTGAATACAACACAAAACCAACAAAATGTCGCATTTAAAGTCTTAAAGTGACAGTAACCTAATTTGCCTGCTGTTGTCAGTGTTGTTAATGTTAATCAAGCAACAACAATACAGCACAATTAAAAAGAACCCCGTAAATTATCCACTGATTATGCATTTGATTATGAATTACTGAATTTGATTTAAAGGAAAATCATGAGATCGGAAAATTAGATACATGTTTACACATTTCTCAAATGGTTATATATTGAATATATATAATTAACAGGGTTTATTTCTCCTTCTCAGTGAGAATAAAGTAAGAGTCGCAGCTTTCTGGACATTCTTTTGGATCGTAAAATCCTCTTATCAGTCTCTGTGTGTCCTGTAACAAGACACCGCGTTCTGCCAGTGTGTTAGCTTCATATGGGATGTTAGTTTTGGGGGAAGTTTCACAGGCATTTGTTGGGAGAGTGAGTTTGCTGGATTATTCATTAAATAAATGAATAATTTGTGTGTGTCTGATTGGTCCAGACGCTACACAGCAAAAAGTCCAGTGTTAAATTAACTCTCCTGGGAGTTTATATGGCTCCAGAGTCAGTGTTAAAATGTGAGTGTTAAATTAACACTCAAGAGTGTTAAATTTAATGAGCTCATTAAGTGATTAATTGAGTGATGATTGAGCATTATTGAAGACACCTGATGTTAACAAGCAGAATCCCCAAAGGAGAAAATCTAATTTTTTAAGACACCGTAATGGTGATCAGTGTTTGCTTTAGTTGGGCTCTTGACCCATAAACTGTAAACATTAGATTATCTTTGGCTGTTGTATCTGAGTTATAACTGCCAGATGAACAAAGAGAAAGTTGATCAGGTGGTGTTGGTTATGTTTTGACAATCATAATTTCACCTGAATCACTGATCTCATTTAGAGTCTAATCTCTGACTTAAATGTATATTGTTGATTACAGCATCACTGTGATTCAACAGCATAAGAACTTTTTTTTCTAACTAGTCTAAAGGATTTCTTAAAAGTTGTTCTGATAAAACAAAATCTTTCTTTTAGGCACACACAGACATCAAGAATCAGTGTATGAATCTCAACTATGGTGACAAACAGAATATTCAATTAGGAAAAGGAAATTAGTAAGACAATTCAGATCATAATTTATTCATACCGCAATGCATGATGGGAGCCATGAATGAGTTTTGATTGGTGGCACCCAGAATGCACTGCAACATGCTTTATTATTGTCACCATTGTTGAGATTCACAGGCTGATTATTGATGTCAGTGTGTCTATATAAAGTAATTTTCTAAGTATTTTTATCAGAACAATTTTTAAGAAATAATTTGAATTATATTGATAATGATGAAAATCATTTGCTATAGAATCACAGGCTGCTGTAATCAACCAGGTAAATCTGACTCTCTAAATGAGAGTTGATATTCAGGTCAAATTATGATTATCAAATCATAACCAACATCCCCTGATCACCTTTTCTCTTTGTTCATCTGAGAGTTATAACTCAGATACAACAGCCAAACAAAATTTAAAGTTAATGCTTATTGGTCAAGAATAACCAATATTGGTCAATAAGCCAATAAGAATGCTTATTGGCTTATTGGTCAATGCTTATTGGTTAATGGTCAAGAGCCCAACTAAAACAAACACTGATCTACATTACGGTGGCTTAAAAAATTAGTTTTTCTTCTTTGGTGATTCTGCTTGCTAACATCAGGTGTCTTCAATATTGGTCAATTATCACTCAATGAATCACTTAATGAGCTCATTACCTTTAACACTCTTGAGTGTTAATTTAACACTCATATTTTAACACTGACTCTGGAGCCATATAAACTCCCAGGAGAGTTAATTTAACACTGGACTTTTTGCTGTGTAGTATAAGACCTCATCTAAAAGTAATGTGTAAAATGTACATCTAAAATGTTTTGATCATGAAGAGACAGAAATCACTAAGTGTTACTTAACTCACCTCTCATTGTGAAGTTCTGTGCCCTTCTAAGAAGGACATATTTTTTATTTATTTTTAGAAACACCATGAGGTGTTTTTTCAGATTTCCAGATTTTTTCAATTCATAAAAGGGTTTAAATATTTCCTTATCTATATTGCCAGCCCAAGTGACAAATTCAACAAAGATGGGTAGGTTTATTTATATGAATTGTGGTTGAGACTCGTTATTATTTTAAAACATCACCATAGCTAATTGGATGTTGAATGCTTCACAAACTATGTACTGAACCAATTCTTTATTGGCCAAAGCTGTGTACAATAGTAAATTGCACAGACATAGAGGTCAGAAACAGAGGTCAGTTTCTCAGGTGTGGTGGGACATGGACATATAATTAAAAAGTATTCTCACTTAAAGAATATAATACATATAATTTTTATAATATAAAACTATATGCATAAAGTTATCTACCTATCCTAAATATGTATCTAGACTTTAAAATTGATTAACAAAAACACATGTTTTTTTTAAAGCATTCATTCATTAACTTGAAATTATTTTTATAGTAAGATACAGTGTCTTAAAATTACATATTTTATTCATATTCAGCTGTAAAAACAAGAATGTTAGACAAGAGAAAAAATGGGATCAAGGACAAAATTAATACAGCAGGACTAATAAAATATTTACTATATTGTTCAAATATGTATTTATAACCTTTCCTTAATATTTTGGTATACCCATGCCTTCTACACCAGTGTGATTTTCTGTTCACTTGTTTTCAAAAAGATTATATAAGAATGATAACATTACTAAACTGATAAGATGTAGGCCTAACCAATTTTTAGGATGGTTAGTCATTATTATCAATTAATTTGACCAACGTTCTAAAGCATTGCTGAAAACAACTGTTAATGCATCTGAAGCTTAACATTTATGATAACCTTTGATAAAGTAAAGGTTGTGTATCAAAACGATTTTCAGTTAAGTCAGTATAAAGCAACATCCAAAGCATGCAACATGCAACTCCAAGTAGCCTACTTGTTATAATGTACTTGTTGTAAGTTATGTCGTCTTGAGCTATATCAGCCTATAATTTAAAGGCTATTTTAATAATATGCAGACAACTTTGGAAGACAGAATAAAGACACAAGAATATATTTGCAAATATTTATTTAAACCGCAATCACACACCTTTAAAAATCCTAATCTCAGTCACTCATGAGAAACGAACAGTTCTATAATGTCAGCAACAACTAATCTGGGAAAATTTGGAGAAATATGTCTTTATTGTAGGTGACATGCTACAAAACATGCTACAAAACGATTAGTTATTTATAAAATATATACGAGTAGTTAGGGCTGGGCGATATATATCGTGAGATTGTTATGCGCATCTCGTCAGTAAAGCCGGTTCCTTGATTAGTAGTAAATCACCATCACCTGCTTTCAGATGGAGCGGCATTTAGGGCTGAGAAGATAATTAAGTGATTAATTTAGTGATGATTGAGCATTATTGAAGACACCTGATGTTAACAAGCAGAATCACTGAAGAAGAAAATCACAAATTGTAAGTTACCATTAAGGTGATGGGTGTTTGCTTTAGTTGGGCTCTATCTAGACCAGTGGTTCTCAACCTTTTTTGGCCCAGCGCCCCCGATCCAATATCAAAATCCCTGAACGCCCCCCACCTGTAAACTAATGAGTGGTCAGGTACGAGTGAGAGTTAACAGATGAAATAAGTGCAACATTGTTTTTTATTAATACAATGGAACTATACTCCACAGTGATTCATTACAAATCATTAGATTTTTGGTAAATCTATGGTGAGTGGACCTCGGTCCCTCTAGGGGGGTTCGGGGGCATGCCCCCCTGTAAGAAAATTTTGTGCATTTTAGTGTTAAATTCAATAAATCTGGTGCACTTTGAGAGTTCAAAATTAAAGTGCCAACCCATATTCAGTGTGCAAATTAAACAAAGAAAAAATTCAAACCTCTTTTAGTTGTGTCTACATTACACTACTATATAATAATAGTTATAATATTAATCCCATATATTGTAAAACAAATGCACTGAAAAATAAAGGACGGTCATTAAAGTGGTAATGTTTGCACTTAGGTTTTATTACGCATTTAGGAGAGTATTGCAAGAAGCTGCTTACATTAACCTTACTTTCGAAAAATAAATAAATACGATCATGATTTTTCATGAAAAATTATGTTAGAATTGTAGGCCTAAAATACCTTGGTTTCAACTTGTTTTCATCAATGGTAATACAATTACAATTAATTTGGTTTGTCGTGATTAATTTGTGTTCATAATCAGTAAAAAAAAAAAAAAAAAAAAAAATCTTCTAACAAGATTAAACACATATGAACAATTAAATTATTATTGTATTATTAATTATTTTTATCCTGAAACTACCCAAGCAGCGTTTCGCACTCAGATGTGATGGCGGAATGAATACATTACCAAAATGTGATTGCAGTATATATTTAAATTATCCATCAAATTGTCATTTTCTCCTTACTGTCTTGCGAGTTAACAATAATGATTGACCAGTAAATTACTCGGTGAACAAGAAAACATTTTGGCATTAGGCATTGGAATTAGTTAATGCCTAAAAATGTAAAAGTTTTACCTTATAAATGGAATATAGTTTAATTAATTTTAAAATTCGTTGCCAGAGTTTATGGGAACATGATTTATTGAAAATATTTGAAAAAATCTAAGTGTTTCTTAAGTCAATAATTTTTAATGGCTTGTCAACTTTCCATTCCTCCGCTGCGTGATTCTATCAGTGCTGGATTCTAGACACCACCGGATTGCTGTCAGTGCGAAACACATTTTTGAGCTCGTGAATGCTGATTCGTGTCAGCGCTGGATTAGTCAGTGCTTGAGCGCTGGTCTATGACTGGAAAAATAATAGTCGTTGCAAAAGTAACGATAGGCTACATGTCGCTTTAAACTGGAAGATTTTAGAATGTTAGGCATTCTAAACATTTGAATAAGAAATAATATCAAGTCGTCAAAATACAACTCGTCAAAACTCCGCGAATCACAACAAGCGCGCGCGGTGAGAACTCTCACAGCAAACACGTACCCGAACTTGACTGCACATCATATTTTTGACATTATTGATAATGTTTTCAATTGTAATGCAATAGAAATGAATACAAAAAACCTGCCTAGTGCCTACCTATAACACTGACGGTGGACTTGCGGTCAGGAGTAGAGCGGGTGCGGACGAATGTTTTTTTTTTTTTTTTAGCGCTGCTGACGTATTCTTTCACGCACACCAAAGATGCGCGTGCACACACAATATGATATCACATTCTGCGCATATGTTTTACAACATAATTTAACAAAAACATAGTCCTAACACTTTTTAAATAGCCCACTTAAAGTGTTTATTACAACTAAATTACTAAATGCTTAAAATGAATAAAAGTAAATGAACAAAAATTTGCGTTACATATTTAAACTCGTGAACGCCCCCCATTAACACCTGAACGCCCCCCTTTCAAAATTCTTGCTTCCAACGCCCCCCGTTGTTCTCTGAACGCCCCCCGGGGGGCGGTACCGCCCCCGTTGAGAACCACTAATCTAGACCATTATATGTTTACTTTAATATTTACTGTTGTTTGTCTGCTGTTATTGATTTATAACAGTTAAATGAACAAAGTAAAATGTTATCTTATAGTGTTGGTTATGTTTTGACATAATCATGCTGTGATCTGAAAAAGGAAACTTATTGAGATAGTTTGGTTTAACTTGTTAGCAGCAGTTTAGTGATTCTTCAGCCTATGATTATCAGTACTTTACTTATAATTCTAAATATTTAGTAAACATTGTTCTGATCAAAACACTTTCAAATGAATTCATTTAAAACACAGACATCAATAATCAGCCTGTGAATCTCAACAATGGTGACAATAATAAAGCATGTTGCAGTGGCTACCACCAATCACAACTCATTAATGGCTCCCATCATGCATTGCGGTATGAATAAATTATGATCTGAATTGTCTATGTAATTTACTTTTCCTAATTGAATATTCTGCTCCTCACCATTGTTGAGATGCATAGACTGAATCTTGACATCTGTGTGTGCCTAAAAGAATGATATTTTTTTTAAACAACTTTTAAGAAATCCTTTATATTATATCAAAAATTCTGGGCATTTTTTGCAGATTCACTAACCAACAACATAAATCAAAGTCAGAAAGAAGGATTTTAATGAGTTCAGTGATCAAGTTCAAATGATGATTGTCATAATATAACCAACACCATCAGATCACTTTTTTCTTTGTTCAACTGGTGATTATAATTCAGAAACAACAGACAAACAAAATCTAAAGTTAATAATATATGGGTCAAGAGAGTCCAACTAAAGCAACCATTGATCGTCATAACGGTAACTTACAATTTGAGATTTTCTCCTTCAGTGATTCTGCTTGTTAACATCAGGTGTCTTCAATAATGTTCAATCATCACTAAATTAATCACTTAATTATATCATTAACTTAAACACTCTTGAGTGTGGACTCATACACTCCCAGGAGTGTTAATTTAACACTGGAGTTTTTGCTGTGTACAAAGAGCCGTAGTTAACTGACAAGCTGAGCCATATCGCATTAATTATCGCTGGCGATACGTCCGCGATATTAATGCGATATGGCTCAGCTTGTCAGTTAACTACGGCTCTTTGTAGTAAATGCCGCTCCATCTGAAAGCAGGTGATGGTGATTTAATACTAATCAAGGAACCGGCTTTACTGACGAGATGCGCATAACAATCTCACGATATATATCGCCCAGCCCTACGAGTAGTTTAAGATTAACTTTGTTCAACTTTATTACCTGTTTGAAAATGAGCAGGCGCTCACGCTAATAATTTCCGTTCCACTCGGTTTTATCGCCCACGCTATGGTATCGTAAATATTCATGGTAGCTTCACCCATTGGAACCAAATATTTCAGGAACTGAATATATTGTAACACCGGCCCTGCTGTCTGCAGTACGCAGTGTCTCGGAGAAGAGAGGCGGGACGCGTTTGATAATAAAAGGCTATTAAAAGTACCAAAATTGAGGCAATAGACGCTGTTCCAAATGCGGCGCGCGCTCCGAAACACACCGCAACAAGACAAGCAACGTATATTTTGGGCTTCGTGTGCACATCGAAACGATCAAATATGTCAAAATGGCTGTCTTGGAGATTCACTTAAACAGTTTATTCACTTAAAGGGTAATTTTACCCGTGGAGACATGAATGTGTATTAAAAGTGGGTCATTTATGTAGAAGAAATGTGAAATTATTTTTGAATTTGGAGCTTTCTAGACTGAGAAAAGCCAGAAAATGTATTTTTGGCTTATGTGGATGAAAGACAACAACTCCCAGAATGCACTTGCTTCGCTGCCCTACAAGGCCACTCCCAAGCCACGCCTACCGGTAAGACAGCGCAGTTGAAAACAAAAACATCAAGGCAAGGCTAGGCTACGAGTGAGTCTCCGTGACGAGTTTGCCCAAAATGTCCGTGATTCGGCTTTTGCGTTCTACAGTCGCCATTCATCATGTTTACTGTGGCGAGCAGGACGAGGCTGAGGGGCGCGGGAGAACGGCGCGAGGCCGGTGGCGTGATTACTGACGACCGACACCTGTGAGGCACTGTTCTCGTATCTCGCACGGAGGAGCAGGTATTTTCTTAGCAATGGTAAAACACACATCAACCGATCACGCCACCGGCCTCACGTCTTTCTCCCGCGGCGCTAGCCTCGTCCTGCTCCCTGTATTACTGTGATTACTGATGAGCGCGCCTGTGAGATGCACCGGTCTCATGGGCTATCTCTCACGGAGGTGCGGGTATTTTCTTAGCAATGTTAAAACGCAAATCAACCGATCACTTGTTTAGCATTCATGTAAACACTACATTCAGATTCACCAATCGGGGTGAATTCAGTTAGATTGAAACAAAAGGTGAGCATGTAAACAATGGATGGCGAACGCAGAAAGCAAAAGCTGAATCCCGGACATTTTTGTCGATCTCGATGGCCGGACATGTCCGGGAAATAGAGTATGGTAACCCCTACTACTCAGCTTTCTTCGTCCCTGTTTTCTGCAGGTTTCTGCCGTTGAAATCAAACGCACTCGCACTGATCTGTGATAGGTCTGTTAGCGCATTAGGTCCAACCCCCTATGGGCGGGTTTGAAAGGGTGGATCTAGTGCTTGTAGTCTTAACAGAAATCCCCCCCTCTTACACTTCCTCCTACAATGATGCAAAATGACAATTTTTGCGTCATTGTAGGAGGAAGTGTAAAGAGGTAAATACAGATTTCTCTCGTCTCGGGGGAAAATGAAAAAATGTTGCATGACCATTCAATAGTATGACTGGGTTTCTAACAATGCAAAGCTTAATGCAAATGGGTGAAGTGTCCCTTTAAATACAGTTTATGTCTTAAATGGGCGTTAATAGTTGTGAGAAAATATGATGCGTAATAATGATTAGATCTGCATTTGGTCTTAAAGAGGCAGCAGTTTAAATAAATATCCATTAATGTGAATCAAACAACAAAAGGCAAAGAGAAAATCAGTCACAGCTCTGGCATGATATAAGCTTTAATCTATCTATGATAAACTATGCAGTGTTATTTTAAATCTGACTTTATTAGATGTCTTTTTAGCCCATATTACTCCTGAACAGTAATACCGACATTACTGAAATTAAAGCACTGGGTATATAATTTGTATATTTGTTTAATTGTTTAGTTTTTTTGTTTGACCATGTGTTTGTACTTTGTTTTTGGTGTCCTATGTCTTCTGAATATAAAACACAAAAGCCTGCACCCTTCTGCATAACATGCATGTTTTATTTGTTTTGTTAAAGCATTGCTTTTTCTTTTGCTATAGATATTTATTTTACATTTCAAAATATAAAGCAATATTAATTGTGTTCTAAATATTTTTGTTTCCCCTTTTTTTAATATAACAAAAAGAGCCGATAAGAATACCGTTAAAGTACCGGATCGATAAGGAGTATCGGTAAGAGTAGTGATACTGTTAAAACCTTAACGATACCCATCCCTATTGGCAGCAACAAATTAAAAGTTATGGCCAATTTAACTGTGATTAAATTCAGTATATATACGTCTGCCATATGTTGCCACCCCTCAAAAATTCCTGCCCCCCTCTCGCCACCCCATAAATATTTTTCTAGATCCGCCCCTGCAGTTAACCAGTTTAAACATGCTTGCAGAAATATACATTTGATTATATTTTGGAGAACCGACAGAAGAAGATCCGTCGATGTACTTTTTTTTTTTTTTTTTTTTGTGTTCAGATATTCAGTAGCAGTCATGAGCGCGAGCACATGTAAAGAGTTTTAACTCTTTCTTCTCTGTGTCAATTGCATGCCTTTGAATGCAACACTCTGCAGATTCACTTTATTTCGACATTGTCTAATAATCCAAATGTAGTTGTATAAGTTATATTACTATTATACAAACCAAGGACAGGCAATGATTTTCTTTTTCGGGCTACAGATGGGAGAAAATGCTTTTTGTTGCAAAGAGAGCCAATCTACTTATGAAAATAATAGTCATTTAAATAAAAATAAAAAATCTAAATAATATAATTTTATATATATGACGACTTCAGATGCAAAAGCCTCTAAGTACCATCTGAAATTTTCTTCTAAAAGAGCATTTTTATCAAGCTTGTATGTTTATGTTCAGTTATTTCACTTAAATGGCAATGAAAAGTACCTATTAATTGTCATTAAAGTGAAATTACTGAACTTAAATATACAAGCTTGATAAAAATGCTTGTGTTAGAAGAAAGTTTCAGATGGCACTCAGAGGCTTTTGCATCTGAAGTCTTCTTCATATATATATATATATATATATATATATATATATATATATATATATATATATAATCCAAAGTAAGTTACTCGCTACTTGAGTAGTTTTTTCATTGGATACTTTTTTACTCTTACTCAAGTAACTATTAAGATTATTACTTTTACTTTTACTTTGAGTAAATATTTCTATAAGTACTTGTACTTTTACTTGAGTACAGTTTTTGGGTACTCTACCCACCTCTGTGTGTGTGTGTGGTGACATTTCAAAGAGGCCACCTGGGTTTCTCGCTTGCAGAGAGAGGGGAGAATCGATAACAATCTCTTTGAACTGCAAGCGAGGATCTTGGTGATGGTTCTGCCAAACTTCATTCGGCAACAAAAGTGTCAAAAGAGATCAATTCAGCCCAGACTCATCGGCGCTACACTGTAATTTACATCTATGAGTTAAAGGGTTAAAAGCAGTTCTGAATTCTAAAATGACAGGTCATCGTGAGTTTGTCCATACGCTACAATGCTTTATAATTGTCACCATTGTTGGGATTCACTGGCTGATTCTTGATGTGTGTGTGTGTGTCTTAAAAAAAATAAAATTAAGTTAGAAGATTGAAAGAAAATTTGAAAATTGAAACTTTAAGAAATCCAAAGATTGAAAATGTAATGTAAAAAAATATTATGCTATGCAAGAACAGTGCTTGTTAACATCAGGTGTCTTCAATAATGCTCAATCATCACTCAATTAATCACTTAATTATCTCATTAACTTCAACACTGAGGATTTTGCATCGTATCATCTCTCAACACATCTTTTTATCTGCAGAATGAAAAAGCCCAGAGCATCTCAACACAAGTCAAAATGATAACTGTAAGTGTTTTAGAAACCTATTTAATTCTTATTTCACAAAGTTTTACTCAATTTACAGAATATTGTAACATGATCAGAGGTTTTATTTAATTTTCAAGCACACATTATCTGTCTTATAATCATTCTGAACTTCATTTAACTTTCCAGGCGTGGCCAAATATGAATATGATGTGGAACCCAGGCAATTTTTGTCAAATTAAAACATTTGCAGCCCCCAAAAATATGTTTTGGACTCCAGACATTGGCATAATGGAAAGGTATAAAAAAGAAGGATTTAAAGGCTTTGTTTATACACTGTTAACCCTTCCTGTAAAAAAAGGTCAAATTCTGACAGTATCCCATTTTCCATTAACCCTCAGAGAGTCTTCGGTCACTTCTGACCGAAAAATTTTCTGTTTTGAATTTTAAAAAATCACAGCTTCATCGGAAGGTTATGATACTTGGTGACTTTTATGGCATTAGGTATGTGTATGCAAAAAAAAAATTGAGGTCATGATCCGAGCATGCTAAGTGGTCGTAAAAAAAATAGTCACACTCAGTGCCTTCGGTCAAAAATGACCGACCCATAGGAAATGAATGGGAAATTTACAAAAACACAAAAATTCTCTGAATTTTTGTCTGTACAATCTACAAATCGGCCACGATTCTAAAAAAAAGTACACCGCAGTAAAGGGGTGACACTCTACAACATCAAGAGTGCAAAAAATTCACACCCACCCACACACACACACGTACAAACACACTTTTATACACATACACACCAATAAATTAAGATTACAAAAAATCTGTTTTGAATTTTTAAAAATCACAGCTTCATTGGAATGTTACGAAACTTGGTGACTTTTCTGGCATTAGGTATGTGAACACAGAAAAAAATTGAGGTCATGATCCGAGCATGCTAAGTGGTCGTAAAAAAAATAGTCACACTCATGGTCTTCGGTCAAAAATGACCCCCATAGGAAATGAATGGGAAATTGACAAAAACACAAAAATTCGCTACAAATTGGCCACGATGCGGAAAAAAAGTGCTCAGCAATGAAGGGGTGAAACTCTAAAACATCAAGAGTGAAAAACATAACATAATTAATAATTATAATTAATATATATATATATATAATTAATATAATAATTATTAAAATTATTAAAATAATAATTAATAAAATGTTATAAACCTTGGCAAAAAGTATTATTTGAGAATTTCTAAAAAAATACAATCAATCCACATCTTAAAAGTAAGTAATTTGGTCCAAAAACAACTAGAATTCACAAGCATCTCCATTTAGAGCTATTACAGGCATCTAGTGGTAAACCCATGCAATAACATGATTTATTTAATTTTATGTTTAATAAATTGATTTATTTTTTTTATTTTTATTTTTTTTCTGAAAGCCTAGTCTCTATTTTAACCGAAAATACCGCATAGAAAAAATAAATAAATAATAATAATAAAAAAAAAAACACATTATTTTCAATGGCAAAAAATGGACTATAAATGTTGCATAAATATTAATAAGTTCAATCAAATTGTCTCAAAATACTAAATTAAAAAGAATAAATATTATAGAACAAAAATAAATTGCATTGGTTTTTACTGGGATGGAGGAAGTTTCATTTTTAGGTGTCCGGTCACTTCTGACCGGGAAGGCACTGAGTGTGACTGCTAAACGAAGACTCTCTGAGGGTTAATACAGCAATATACCATAGAAATCAATGAATTCTGGGTAATATTTGTCATTTTGAGAAAATAGCCCACAGGAATATACTGTAAATCAGGGATGGTCAAACTCGGTCCTGGAGGGCCACTGTCCTGCAGAGTTTAACTCCAACCCTGATAAACTCTGCTGTCTGTAGCTTTCTAGTAATCCTGAAGACATTGATGAGCTGGTTCAGGTGTGTTTGATTAGATAGTCCCAGATAGATAGCAACCATCGAAACAATGTTAAATCAATGTTAATGTGTACATTTTTGACTCAACATCACTTTGTCAAATCCAATCTGACTGACTAAGTCACTATGGAGTCCATGTGCTATCCTAACAATGACTTGAACTCCTTGTCTGTCCATAAAGGGGTAGCTAGTCCACCTTTCTCAGTTGTTGGAATCAGCCTAGCATTCCTTCTAACCATGTTGTGATGTTTTCCTGACACGGTACTTCCCTGACAAAATAGAGGATAAACCAATAACTTCTCTGACAAAGCAAAGTATAGCTAATTATGAATACTCATCATAATGTATTCAACCTTCCCTGGCAAGCAGAGGAGAACCAATTTGCTAACACACTTTTAACAGTTGTTAATCTTTCCTGATTAAACAGAGGATGAACCTTCTTCTCAAGCAAAGTAGAGGATAAACTACTGTTAACACATTGTAACTGTTGTTAAACTTCCCTGGTTGAACAGAGGATTAATCTTTTAAATCACCTTCCCTGGTAAAGCAGAGGATAAATTTTCCCTAACTTTACAGAGGATAAACCTTCTCTAGCAACGTAGAGGATAATTCTAATAATAATAAAGGATCTGATTCTCTGATCTCATCCTGTGTATAAGATTTGAATTTACGGGTGTTTAAAATTTAGATATTAACGGTGACATGCTTCATGCTGCAAAGCATTCTGGCATGAAGCATGTCACCATTATTGAGATTCACGCGCTGATTCTTGATTCTAAGTGAAACAGTAAATTAATATCTTTGTTATTTTTTTTGTATAAAATCTCTGTTGGATTAGTAGTGGGAAGTTTGGATCATTTTACTGACTCGAATCTTGTTCAACAAAATGATTTTTTTTGTGTGTGTTATCATTTTGTTCATTTCATCAGAATGTATTCAAAATGTTAAATAGCCAAATTCCCCAAACACATCAAATGTTGATCACATTTAGAATAAGAAAAAAATTGCAATGTAAGGAAAAGGCCAAATAATGAGAAACAGAAACAATTAATGTATCTGGGTCTTCAGGATAAGCAGTCTGTTAGTTTACCTCACCTCCCGATCTGAGCCGTTCCTTCATCACGTGGCATCCTCATAAACTGAGCAATAGCACAGCAGGATAAAGAATTGATAAGTTCATCTCTCGGGTTCGAGTCGTTCGGTTTTCATGTCACATAACATGTTGTTATTATAGGCTATATGGGTATCTTCATAAAAATGTTTTTCCCATCACAGATAAAAGTTTAAAGCATTACCAACTCTTTAGTACCACATTCATATGGAAATGAACCATGTTATGACAGAAATTCTAAAAATGATCAATTGTAAGAAATAAAAAAAAGCTATTTAGAGACAAAAACCAGCATGTGATTATAAAAATAAAAATAATAATCAACATTATTTGTGGGTGCGAAAGTGATGTTGATTAAATGCAGTTAACATTGAAACATTAACATTGATTTAAAGGGCTCATGAACTGGATTATTTTATTATTTTATAATGTTTCCTGGGGTGCCCTACTGCCCTTATAATGTTAGTATGATTTTTACATCAAAAATTGTCATAATTTAGAAATAAGAACTTCTGTAGACGTCTGACAGAAATAAAGTCAGTTTGGTTAGTAATAAGTGAAGCTGGTAATGCTGTTTGTGGAGTTGTTTAATCCTCCTCTGCTGAGATCTTCACAGATTTAATGTCTTCTTTTCTCTTCAGTTGATTTCATCTAAGGCTGTGTCTGAAGTCAGTTGTAGTTCTTGTGTTTCTGCTCGTCTCTTTTTCTGTTCTCTTCTTTCCTTCAGTGATTCTGCTTGTTAACAGGCTTCCCAGCCAGCACAGCCATGTGGGGCCCAAATGGGTTTGACCTGGGCTATCTAACTGGGACCCAGCCAGTTTTGTCCTCGGTTTCCATGTAGGCCCCACATGGCTTTGCCCAGATGAAACACTGCTTAGTGTGCACAGTACAGGCTGTTAAATGTAACACTTAATCAGTGTTGGAGGTAATGAGATAATTAAGTGATTGAATTTTGATTGTGCATTATTGATGAACACCTGCTGTTAACAAGCATAATCACTGAAGGAAAGAGAAACACAAGAACTACTTCCAGCCACAACCTTGGATGAAATCAACTGAAGATAAAATACATGAAATCTCTCAAGATCTGATTAAACAACTCCACAAACAGCATTACCAGCTTCACTTATTACTAACCAGACTGACTTTATTTATGTCAGACATCTACAGAAAAGAATTAAGAAGAGGTTTAGATGTTGATTACTTATTTGAAAGTAATAGTTTGATTTGATGTTACCACTGTGGCGATCAGTGTGTGCTTTAGTCAGGATCTTGACTTTTTAACATTAGTTTTTCTCTGGCAGCTGTGTCTGTTTGTTATGGCGAGAACAGCAAAAGAAAATATAATCAGATGCTGTAAGCTGATTGATGATAAGAGTATAATCATCATGTAGTGGCTTAGCTCATTGATTATGTGTGAGGTTTATATGGGTAGTATGTTATTCATTTTGTTTTATTGTTGTGATTCTACAGCAAGAGAATAATAGAATTTAATCAGAACGTCAAATGATTTTTAACAAACCATTTACATATTTTGGGCTCCTGTGAGATTTGCTCGCACACAGACATCAAGAATCAGCATATGAATCTCAACAATGGTGACATGCTTCATGCTGCAATGCATTCTGGGAGCTATGGATAAGTTTCATATGATGCACTCCGAATGCATTGCACTATGAAGCATGTCACCATTGTTGAGATTAATATGCTGATTCTTGATGTCTGTGTGCGAGAAAATCTCAAGTAAAGTACTAACAAGTAAATCTTGTTAAAAATCATTTGACGTTCTGATTAAATTCTATTATTCTCTTGCTGTAGAATCACAACAATAAAACAAAATGAATAACATACTACCCATATAAACCTCACACATAATCAATGAGCTAAGCCACTACATGATGATTATACTCTTATCATCAATCAGCTTACAGCATCTGATTATATTTTCTCTTGCTGTTCTCGCCATAACAAACAGACACAGCTGCCAGAGAAAAACTAATGTTAAAAAGTCAAGATCCTGACTAAAGCACACACTGATCGCCACAGTGGTAACATCAAATCAAACTATTACTTTCAAATAAGTAATCAACATCTAAACCTCTTCTTAATTCTTTTCTGTAGATGTCTGACATAAATAAAGTCAGTCTGGTTAGTAATAAGTGAAGCTGGTAATGCTGTTTGTGGAGTTGTTTAATCCGATCTTGAGAGATGTAATGTATTTTATCTTCAGTTGATTTCATCCAAGGTTGTGGCTGGAAGTAGTTCTTGTGTTTCTCTTTCCTTCAGTGATTATGCTTGTTAACAGCAGGTGTTCATCAATAATGCACAATCATTATTCAATCACTTATTATCTCATTACCTCCAACACTGATTAAGTGTTACATTTAACAGTCTGTACTGTGCACACTAAGCAGTGTTCATTTCATCTGGGCAAACCCATGTGGGGCCTACATGGAAACCGAGGACAAAACTGGCTGAGTCCCAGTTAGATAGCCCAGGTCAAACCCATTTGGGCCCCACATGGCTCTGCTGGCTGGGTTGATGGCATCGTGGCATCCGAAGCGGGACCAGAAACAAACAAAACAAAAACTCTTCTACCCAGCGGGCACCTTGATGTCAAAATTACGTCAAGAAATAGGTCAAAAATGAAAGTCAAATTGACGTCAAAGTGTTGATGTCAATTTGATGTCAAGATTTGACCTCTGCTGATGTCATTTTGCCAAGCAAAAAGGTGAAATGCATGACCGTACACTTATTACCAGCTTCACTTAAACTAACCAGATTTACTTTATTTAATTTCCGGTTTAAATAAATATAATATTTAACTAGTTTAAAATATATTAAACATATTTTGATGACACCATGATGGTGGTTAGCGTTTGCTTTAGTTGTGCTCTTGACCCTTGACTCTTTAAAATAAAATATCTCTGGCTGCTGTAATTGTGTGTTTATAAAGCACATGTGTTGTAGCTAAAAAAGCCATGAAAAAATTAGATCAGGAGATGTTGGCGATTTATTGAAAATGATGATATTATCATCATGTAATTGCCTGAATCTCTGATCTTATTCAGTGTCTGATGTTTGGTTATATAGGACTTGTGATTTTAATGTTGCATTATAATAGAAGCCATTTAATTTTACAGCATGAGAATAACATCTTTTTAAATTAATAAAGGATTTTAAAAACATTTAATGCATTAAACTCAACATTATTACTTAGCTATCAAGAATCAGTGTATGACTCTCAACAATGGTGACAATCAGTGAAATGCTTCATGCTGCAGTGCATGCTGGGAACCACCAATCAAAACTCACCCACATCTCCCAGCATGCATTGCGGCTTTAATAAATTATGCAGCTGTAGTTGATCTGATTATCTGGATATTTTGTTTGATTGTCACCATTGTTGAGATTCATATGCTGTTTCTTGATGTCTGTGTGCGTCTTAGTAATGCCATAGATGAAATGTTTTTGTGCACTAAATAGTTATTAAAAACCAAGTATATTATTTGATAACATTGCTAGACATGCTGTAGAATCAAATTACTTTTATCATGAATAAAATCACTTTTATACCACAAGTCCTATATAATCAAAGCATTAGACACTGAATAAGCTCAGGGATTCAGGCAGTTACATGATGATATCATCAATAAACAGCCAACATCACCTGGGGCTCGTTCTTCGTACGTTGCTTATTACATCCGAGATCAAATGACACATCCAAGATGATATCATCGTGCTAATCATGATCCGGCTAATTGGGTTCTTCGAACTCACCTGTTGTTTATGATTAGTATCGCTGGATTGAGTTATCTGAGATAACTGCGCGTTCATGCGCTGGCTTAAAAGGGGATATGTATCGATCGTAGAAACATTGATCAGCAACGCTGCTATTGGCTGTTCAGCGTGGCCAAAGAGCGCGCACAGTTTTTCTCCTCAACAGAGCAAGATAGTCGAAGTTTATTCGGAATTTTAATGTTTAATCAAAACGCCAGGGAACACCTCAAAGTCTGCAAAAGCCAGGAGAGAGGGCTGGCAAAAAGTAGCAGACAATTTAAATCTGTTAGAAGTGGCCATGTTAGATGTTTTTATCACTTATTAGCCTTTTTTGTATTTTAATAATTGCATAATTAGGCTACTTTGTTCATTGTAATGTCAGTCACCATACTAGAACATGGGAACAAATAAAAGTGAAGTACAAAAATATTCTACACAGCCTAATGGTAATTTTTAGTTATATTATAGTCTCTTCTCTTCTATAAAAGGCACTGTTAAATAAATGGTTGTCTGTTTATAAAAGCAACCAAGAAAAAGGCTGAAAAAAAGAAAAGATCTTAGTAGCCTACACTGTAAAATAATTGTACAAATATTGCTGCATTAAATGAAGGTCGCATTAAAAGTAATGATGAATTGCTTTGACTTGTGAAAGTGAAAACTGATAAACTTATATTAATGTAAAAATATTTTGCCATGAGTTATTGATCACATTTTCCCGAGTGTAGTTCATTGTAATGACATTGTGTTTTCCTCTTTTGTGCACTTTTACATAATACACCAACACTTGTATCTGTTCCCAAGAAAGTGGTGGCTGAAATATGTGCAGTAAGTGGACATTCTCTAACTTTCCAAAGGAAAGAAAGTATAAGACTTTGTAATGTCCATTTGTTTCCATTGCACTGGACAGTGAATAAACCCTCTCAGATAACTGTCATATGGAGGAACTAGCCTACCTGCAAGTGCATAAATAACTTTACTTAATTTATACTTGTATGCTTTATGGCTGCAATATAAGTTGCAGGATTCCACATCTACAGAAAGGCCTACAGAAGAGTCTGCACATACAGAGGAGACATAGGCCTACAGGTGGGCAGTGTATAGCCAACTTTTCCTTTTTATTTGTTGCATGAGGCATGTGTCTAATATCTTGTTGCAGGCACTTGACCACTGGCTTTTCTTTACAAAGAACAATTGAAATAAAACTCAAGGAACTAAGCATATTTGTCTTTTATTAAACATTTAATGATTTTTTTTTTTTTTTTTTTTTTGGCAATGTTGTGTAATATGGCACATGTAGCAATGTCACAGGCCCTGTCAGGTGTGCAACCCTCAGACTTTTCAGACACTGAAATCTTCCCTTTAGTTAGCTGAAGTTCATTTCATTGTGTGCCCTTGTCCTGGCTAGAGCTGCATTGTAACTGGTTTGGGTCAGGGAATGGGGTCATAAAACACCTGTCTGCAGGAACATGTCATAATCACCTATGAAAAATGCAGTTCTGTTAGGATCAATAAGTGTATGTAATACAGTGAGCTTGATATTTAATTGTGGAACTTTCCTTACCACTTTCAAATAATGTGCAGGAATGTGAATCTCTGAAAATCCTTAAGTCATGCACAGATCCTGACCTTTTTGCTTTCACATTTGTGATTATGGAAGATTTGTCAACTGCCTTTTTTTTTATTTGATATAATATTATTAATCTGGAATATTAAGAATCCCAATTGTAACTGGGCTGCACATTTACATTGTGAACCCCCTTTCTGTTCACATAATCCCCTTCATTGAGGCCTTGATGGCAGCCTATAGTCTATGGTACCAATCACGTTAGTGAAGCCTGAGTGACATACTGTAATCGGCATGGTCATGATTGTATGATCTTCATTAAAAATGATGATAGCCTAAAAAAAAATTTGCTTTAAAAAAAACTGCTTTACAACATTGGGTCTAAAGTGGCTTGGAAATGCCAAAAAAAAAAAAAACCTGTTTTTTAAACCTAAAAGCGCCAGGTAAACTCCAAATGACACGACAGACAGCCCTTTCCATCAACTTCTCCGCATCTCCAATAGCGTAAAGGAAAGAGCCACTCGCAAATAATCTTAGGGCAATGCAAACAGTTTGTGCTGTATTTAAAGTCAGACTCCGACAAGTCGAAAATAAATGTGCGTTTCCAACAATTTAATAATGTAAACGACAATCTCACGAGTCACGAGAAAGAAAAAAAAACATCTCAGAAAGTGCACTATCGCGCTGCGCTGGACTTCCCGTATCAGCTCCGCTTATGAAGCCGCGATCTAATCCTGTTTACATGAAATAAGCCTGCTCCCGAGCTGGTTTGAGCTTGCGCATCTGTTGCTATGACAGCAAGTCCAGGATGAGCTTTGAAGAACCAAACGATCCAAGATCATGCCAAATCGTCAACAATCAAATCCAGCTAACTGAGTTAGCGACGTACGAAGAACGAGCCCCTGATCTCAGTTTCTGATGGCTTTTTTAGCTACAACAATTGTGCTTTATAAACACACAGTTAAAGCAGCCAGAGAATTTTTTATATTAAAGAGTAAAGGGTCAAGAGCACAACTAAAGCAAACGCTAACCACCATTATGGTGACTTTAAAATACAAAATATGATTTCATTAAACTGGAAATTAAAGAAAGTAAATCTGGTTAGTTTTAAGTGAAGCTGGTAATAAGTGTACGGTCATGCATTTCACCTTTTTGTTTGGCAAAATGACATCAGCAGAGGTCAAAATCTTGACATCAAATTGACATCAACACTTTGACGTCAATTTGACTTTCATTTTTGACCTATTTCTTGACGTAATTTTGACATCAATTTGATGTCATATTGATGTTAAATTGACATCAAATGCCCACTGCGTAGCACGTGTGTTTACCTGTGTCAGCTGTGTTGTCGATGCCTCGAGAGAAAAGAAAGTGCAGAGCGAGAAAGCACCAGAGTGACTGAAGGATTGCCGTTAAGCAGTATCTCTGGTCGTACGATGTGTATGACGTCATTGTCATTTTAAAAAACTTTTTAAAGCAAATAAGTGACTCTAAAAAATCTAACACCCAGCAATGTGTAACCGACTCGTCTGTGATTCTCTCAGATCACGTCTTTGCTCATTCACACTGCGTGATTGTCACTCGCGTGAACGAGCACCGATTTGCCTGTGATTTCGGGCATTTGTCGGCGATTTCTCAAAACCTGTCGGCGAGCCAAAATCCGGGCTAAAATCGTGCAGTCTGAACTCGGCATTAAGAAGTCATTCAGTCATTCATTTTGTTCAAACAGCCGATTCGTTCAGGAAAAGCAAGTGTCTGGCCATTTTGTAGTGATGTCCGAAATCATAGTGGACGTTATTTAGTGCACTCATTAAATCTCACAATGCACCGCAATAACAAATGGCACACTCCGGACTTGTGGACTTCCTCAGAGTCCACACTTTGGTGACGTCATGTAGTGCAGACCTATGGTGCCCTTAGCGCGAGTCCACGAGAGTGCATTGAGAGGTATTTTTGGGACAAACTCAATCGTCACACCGGAAATAACGGCCTGGTTGTTGTTGGACAGGAGAAAAGATAAAATATAAAGTCGGCAACACCTAAGCTCCAAAATTATCAAAAATATTTATTTTTAAGACAATTATCGCATAGCGTATGTGACGTTTCGAGCACGCAGGCTCTTCATCAGACTCACCTGATTCAACTCATCAGCTCATTAACCCATGTGATAATGAGCTGATGAGTTGAATCTGGTGTGTTTGATTAGGGAGACAAAGAAAACATGCAGTGTTGGGGGTCCTTCAGGACAGGTTTGGGAACCACTGCACTAGGCATACTAGAAACTTTCAAACAGGTGTGTTGGAGCTGGTTGGAGCTAAACTCTGCAGGGACAGCGGCCCTCCAGGACCGAGATTGGTGAACCCTGGTCTAGAGAATACCCATAATGCAATATGAGATTCACGGGCCAAATGAATTCCCGCGTCTGTCCAGAAGATGGCGCTGCAGCTGTACAGGCAACAGTGTAATATCATACAGGTTCAAATTCCTTTTTAAATTGATTATTAAATTGTTAAATTAAGGTTTACACATGATAGTTTCCATGACAGAGTTCAAGATAAATCCTTTCATTACTGGAGCTGCCAGTTTCAAATGATTACCAAACAGCAAACACAAACTATGCAGACGCGACAGCCCTTCTAGTGCACAGTTCGAATTCACTCATTCATTTTCATTCACTCCTTCTAGTGGACTATATCAGCCGAGTAATGTAGGGAATAGTGAATGAGGGTTTAGGGGGCGATTTCAAACACAGCCTCTGTCTTTATAAATGGGTCACTGAATCATTGAAGATTTGTTGAAAACATGCGGATTCATTCAGTGACGAAGCCCTGATAGAAAAGGAATGTTGCTTTTTTTCTAATCCATTAACATGTGCTTTAAAAACAAGACAAATATGGCAAAATATATCCTGAGTTCAAGTTTAAAAATTGACTCTCTCTCTCTCTCTCTCTCTCTCTCTCTCTCTCTCTCTCTCTCTCTCTCTCTCTCTCTCTCCATTGCAGATCACCATAAAAAGGAGACCTGTACTGTATGTCATCAACATTATAATACCAGTCATTTTCTTCCTTGTGCTGGATTTGATCTCCTTCTTCGTTGAATCAAATGCATCAGACAAAGTGACCTTCAAAGTGACTTTACTGCTGTCTATTACTGTGATGCTGTTGCTTGTTAACAACACACTGCCCTCTACAGGGAAAGAAATCCCTCTGATTGGTGAGTCTAACATTGACCTCCCAGTCACACATTGATCTCACGTTGATCTCTCCATATGATCACAATGGCCCTCATTTATCATTCTTGCGTAGAAACGGGCGTATATATTGGCGTAAGATTATGCTTACACTCCTCTCATCGCCTGATTTATGAAGCTGTGCGTACCTTTGAAATACAGGTGTACGCAATACCTGCCCTTGATAAATGCCGCGGCTGAAAACGATCGTCATTAGAATAACACGCCACTATATATTCAAGTCTCCGCTCCCCCCACGCCCTCATTTTATGCCATGGACACACGGAAGACGGCAAAGAAGAGAAACTTCTTTGAGAAAGAGAAAGCGAAACCAGGGAAGTGGAAAGAAACAAAATTGATTTCTAGATTTTTATTATTAATGACGCTTATTGTTATTTAGAAGAAGAATGTCGTTATTATAATTTGTATTATTATTATTATTATTTAAAAGAAGAAGAATGTCATTTTTATTATTTTGTCAGTCTGAATTATTTTTTTGGTCATTGAAAGCCTGTCATTACTAAACCCAGCACATCTGCCGGGCCTAACCCTGGCCTAACCATCGTTTCAAAGAATAGTACAACGGCGAGCGCGTCGAGTATAAACGCCTCGTCCGTTTGGGGAGGTGCGCGCGCAGTCTGCGGAGACTCGCGCTGCGGAGCCAGGCGAAAGTATAAACAAGGCTTGAAACGTCAGGTAAAGCGCACAGGCTCGCAACTTAAGGAATACATATGCCTACAAATCAAATGCTTTGGTAAAATCACACAAATTAAACATTGAAGTCCATGTTGCACAAAAATAAACACTGAAGTTTATAATTACTATGTTGTTGTTTTTTTACAGTGGGTCATAATATATCATATCTTTTAGTTTGTCAGTGCGTTTTGTGGTGTTAGGAATTGTTTTTCTGCGCATTCCCGCACTCAAAACGTGCGTACACCACCTCCTGAGCTCACCTCTAGAGCCCAACTAAAGCAAACACCCATCACCTTAATGGTAACTTACAATTTGTGATTTTCTTCTTCAGTGATTCTGCTTGTTAACATCAGGTGTCTTCAATAATGCTCAATCATCACTCAATTAATCACTTAATTATCTCCTCAGCCCTAAATGCCACTCCATCTGAAAGCAGGTGATGGTGATTTACTACTAATCAAGGAACCGGCTTTACTGACGAGATGCGCATAACAATATCGCGATTTAAATCGCCCAGCCCTATTACTTTCAAACAAACTTCAACAACCTCTTTTAAAGCAGGGCTCAGTAGTTTCGGGATTTCTTCGCTGTATTCTCGCTTTTTCCTCGCAGGTTTCTCTCTAGAGCTCCCCCCACTAAGAGCTTCAGTCCTGTGTCTGCTGGGACACTTCCCACTAAAACTTCATAAGAATGTTAGGGGATAATGTCATATCAATGTTATCACTAAACATGTTTAAAATGTTTATAGAGAGTGTTATCGTACCTTTTAGAAGAACATTTTGGTAACAAAAATAAAATTAGCTGCAGGAAACATTACAAAAAAAACATTTTCATAACCCTAACCCACTAATGTAGTCCACTTGACAGAGTGTATGAAAAGAAGAGAGTAAAATTAAGACACTGATGAACACCTGATAAGCAGAATCACTGAAGGACAGAGAAACAAGAACAGAAAAAAAGACAAACATAAGAACTACAACTGACTTCCAGCTACACTGAGTGTGAAACCAGTTTACAAACCAGTTTAACATTATTTCTTTCATATATGTACAAAAGTTCTCGTTGAGAATTAAAATATATTTAGTTGTTGATGGTTTATTGAAAATAAAAAATGTTGTCACCATGATGGAGATCACTGTTTGCTTTAGTTGGTCTCTTGACACTTGACCTTTTACTGATAGATTTTTAATAAAGTATTATTGTAAGTTTATAATCCGCCATTGAAAGTACATACAGGTGAGGGGTTCGAATGCCGGTCGCCATATTGCCCCTCCATCTTGAAACTACATTAGCCAAAGAGGGACGTACCTGTAAATTCAAGCTTCGCCTTTCGCGCTTTACACTCAGTGACACCGTGACGAATGCGTGGGGGAGATTTCTCGCGACTGCCGGCAGATTTGAAAGATTGCTGATGGAGGATCACGCCTATTCTCGAGGACATGTAGCAGAGTCGCCAAGGAAGCGAAAGAGAGAATTAAAACGTCAATACTGGAGTAACTTTTCCCAGATGGAAAGAGCTCATTAGGAGCAAAGATTTTAAAACGGACGCCGAAGTTGCCTGCTTTCCTCTCGACAGGTAATTCAGCCTATTTGTGTAAATTTGAAGTTTTATAGTTGCTTGTCTAACCATAGCATGGTTGTGCATAACGCCAGAATGACCTCTAGTATAACTTGCATTACTTTTCCTCGCGTCAATGGTGAAAAAGTATTGTTTACCTTGTAACATAAATCTGTGCTACGACGGATCACAGGTGATAGTTTTAAAGGTGCAATTGGACGAAGTCGAACTGGAAGCCATGTTAATCTTGGAATAATACGGCCACCGTAGGAGTTAAAACGCCCTCGAAATTGAAAGGAACAGAAACTAATATTCACTCGGTAATCATATACAATCTCACCGCTAGATGAGAGAAAATATCACACAGTGTAGCTTTAATCATATATCTGTGTATACAACACGAAATTCAGTAGTGATTCTGAAATCGGTTATTTTCAACGATATTTAAATCTTGCAAAGTATTAGATCATTCCGATCTCCTGGTTGACTCAGACACAACATTCAGTGTATGAATCTCAACAATGGTGACAATCAAAAGTTTCAAGTTGCAATGCATGCTGGTTTCCAGTAAAAAAACTCCCAGATTGCTGCATGAATAAATAAATTAAAAGTATATTGCCACCACTGTTGAGAGACATGTGCTGATGATCTCTGTGTTTCTACAAAGTAGTATAGCTCTGTTTTCTTTGGTTGTGTGTAAGGGTCTGACCGATCAATTTAGCTCAAAGGGACTTATTATTATTAATTAACTAATCGGGAATTTGTAAGAACTACTTATTATGGTCAAGCAAATGACTTGTCCAGTGTTCATTTGAACAGGCCGTAACATTCAGCTCTCCAGCGGATATAAATACCCAAACCACTGAAAACACTGTTTGTTTTTTTTTTGTATAAAGGGGTTTCCTGAGTTCGTTGGTGGGTTTCTCCTCTTGTCTGAATAGATGTCTGGGGCGGCCAATTTACAATCAATCTTCTTTGAAGTTGGAAGCGGGCTTTAACCAAAACTTTGCAGCAAAACTTAACTTAGAACTGAGACTCTCAACGGAAAAGAAAAGAAAATAAGAGAGATCCGAGACGAGAGTAGTTAGATGGCTTGAATGAAGCTGTTTAACCCATGTTCTTTTGATCTTGATTTGGGTTATTTCATCTGCTCGTCTACATGGTTGCTCGTCTGTCTGTCTCCTTGACAATGTATCTTCTAATGCATTCTGGAATCTTCTCTAGCAAAAACTCCCCCGGCTTTCTTCGGGTCCTAAGATTTAAACTCAAATGTTTGTCCAGCCTCCTGAATGAGTTCTGACCTATTAGACACGGTCTTTACATTAGAGGTGGCTGTTATTTCCCCTCTCGTCGTAAGTCGTGCGTTATCTGTGATCTCTTTACTCTCCAGCTCTAGCAGAGAGTACAGAGGGTACAGTTTAGACATGATTCCTATAAGAATACAAAACATTTTACATAGATTTCAATCAAGCCATCTTCATAATTGTGAACATACGATCGCACTGATAGGAAACAAGACACACTTTCATTCAAACATCTAATAGTTATAAAAATTACACGACTTATATGTGATAATACACAGTAAATTCCCCAGTGTTAAATCAACACTGCTCATAGCACATATGGTCACACTCTACATGGTGTTAACGTAACACTGAAGCAGTGTTAAAGTTAATGAGACAATTAAGTGATCAATTGAGTGATGATTGAGCATTAGTGATGAACACCTGTTGTTGTTAACAAGCAGAATCACTGAAGGAAAGAGGAACAGTAGAACTACACTCAAGATTGTTGAAGTTAATGAGATAATTAAGTGATTAATTGAGTGATGATTGAGCATTATTGAAGACACCTGATGATAACAAGCAGAATCACTGAAGAAGAAAATCACAAATTGTAAGCCACCGTTATGGCGATCAGTGTTTGCTTTAGTTGGGCTCTTGACCCTTACTGTATATTATTAACTTTAGACTTTGTTTGTCTGCTGTTATTGATTTGTAACAGTCAAATGAACAAAGAAAAAGTGTGGTCTGATAGTGTTGGTTATGTTTTGACATAATCGTGCTGTGATCTGAAAAATGAAACTTATTGAGATAGTTTGGTGTAACTTGTTAGCAGCAGCTCTGTGATTCTACAGCATATGATTATCAGCATTTTTCTTATAATCTAATATATTTAATAAACATTGTTCTGATCAAAGCACTTTCAAACAAATTTATTTAGAAACACAGACATCAATAATCAACCTGTGAATCTCAACAATGGTGACAATAATAAAGCATGTTGCAGTGGCTGCCACCAATCACAACTCATTAATGGCTCCCATCATGCATTGCGGTATGAATAAATTATGATCTGAATTGTCTATGTAATTTTCTTTTCCTAATTGAATATTCTGCTCATCACCATTGTTGAGATGCATAGACTGAATCTTTATGTCTGTGTGTGCCTAAAAGAAAGATTTTTTTTTTTTAACTTTTAAGAAATCCTTTATATTATATCTAAAATTCTGGATTTTTATGCAGAATCATAGTTATGCTGTAATCAACAACATAAATCGAAAACATAAAGTTCGAATGATGATTGTCATAATATAACCAACACCATCAGATCACTTTTTTTCTTTGTTCATCTGGCAGTTGTAAGTCAGATACAGCAGCCAAACAAAAATTAAAGTTAAAAATTTAAGGGTCAAGAGCCCAACTAAAGCAAACACCCATCACCATAATGGTAACTTACAATTTGAGATTTTCTCCTTCAGTGGTTCTGCTTGTTAACATCAGGTGTCTTGAATAATGCTCAATCATCACTCAATTGATCACTTAATTGTCTCATTAACTTTAACACTGCTTCAGTGTTACTTTAACACCATGTAGAGTGGGACCATATGTGCTCTGAGCAGTGTTAATTTAACACTGGGGAATTTACTGTGTAGGCACATATATACATAGGTTGTAGACACAAGGCATTTTTGCTGGGGGTTTTCGTTGGTTAGCTCAGACTGGCTAGAGCCTCGATTTTATGGTTCTGGATTGGGGTCTGGAGTGTTGAGTTCTAGTGAAATTATGCTTGAAATAATCATTTGGAAGATTTATTTGTGTTTGTTTTGCCCTCAATCCTTCAGTGCATGATGTGTTAAAAAATCCTCATTGTTCCTCATTCTCAAAAACGTTACATTACCACCACTGTGAAACTACAGAATTGAGTTAATCCTGTAGTTTTACAGTGGTGGTAATGTAACACTTTTGACACAGAATTAAGTGAGCTTAATGGATGAACAGGTTTTGTGATGATTTTGTCATCATAATCAATCACAAATCATGTGCATGTGCACAAAATGTGGCTTGCAGAATACATAGGTAATAAAGTCATACTGGTCAATAAGTGTAATAAAGAACTGTACAATTAACAGTAAATTACTGGCACCAGTTAGTGGTGGGCAGATCGAGGCTTTGTGAAGCACTGAAACAGTTGAAGCAAATGTGCAGTATCAACGCTTCAAAACAATCTGACACACGTCTCCCCGGTGACCCCTAGTGGTCAGAACAGTGCAAATGCAACAAAAACCCAGACCAAACATGGATAAAATACCTTTTACAAATCTATTGCAAATTTTAATTGAAAGTTAAAACTTTCAAATGCAATCATCTAATAAGATTATCAAGTGTCTATATGTTATTTTATCAATTTTCAGGGTTTGTTTTGTTTGTTCTATGAATTGCTCAGTTAAACAGGCCAATAAGAGGCTATTAACTATCATTATTCATTTTAATTATAATGTCGAATTAAAATATCTACAAATGCATAAAACTGATCAGAGATCAAGGCAAGGCAAGTTTATTTATATAGCACATTTCATACACAATGGCAATTCAAAGTGCTTCGCATAGAAGAAATTAAAATAATAAAAAGAAATAAGAATAATTAAAACAGTTTAGAAAAATAAAATAAAATACAGTACAGTACAAACAGTCGGACGAACAGTGGCACAGTGCTCATTCAGTAAATGCATAGCTAAACAGAAGTGTTTTGAGTCTGGATTTGAATGTGACTACTGTAGGAGCACATCTGATCTCTTCTGGAAGCTGGTTCCAGCTGCGGCTGGCATAATAGCTAAAAGCGGACTCGCCATGCTTAGAGTGAACCCTTGGTATTTCTAGCTGATATGATCCTAATGATCTGAGTGATCTGTTGGGTTTATATTCAGTGAGCATATCTGCAATGTATTGAGGTCCTAGGCCATTGAATGATTTATATACCAGTAATAATACTTTAAAATCAATCCTAAATTTAACTGGGAGCCAGTGTAAAGACCTGTGGACTGGTGTGATATGTTCATATTTTCTGGTTCTGCTCAGAATCCTGGCGGCAGCGTTCTGTATGAGCTGCAACTGTCTTATGGTCTTTAAATGGGAAGGCCAGTGAGGAGTCCATTACAATAGTCCACCCTGCTGGTGATGAAAGCATGCACAAGTTTCTCTAAGTCTTGTCTGGAAACAAAGCATCTAATTCTTGCAATATTTTTCAGATGATAGTATGCTGATTTAGTTATTGCTTTGACATGACTACTGAAATTAAGGTCTGACTCTAGGGACACACCGAGATTCCTGACTTGATTTTTAGTTGTTTGACCCCTAGAGTGAAGGTATGCGTTCACCTTGAGAACTTCATCTTTGTTTCCAAACGCAATGACTTCAGTTTTGTCTTTGTTTAACTGAAGAAAGTTTTGGCACATCCAACTGTTGACTTCATCAATGCATCAGTGCACAGGGAGTCAATGGGGCTGTAATCGTTAGGCGAAAGGGCTAAGTGGACTTGTGCGTCATCTGCATAGCTGTGGTCAGGTAAAAACCAGATCAGGTAAAACCAAGGATAAAACCCAAGGACACTTGTTCAGTGGTTCTCAGTGACAGTGATTCTGGCAGTTTGGTACATGCTCCGAACCATTGATTCAGAACAAAAGATTTGTAAAGATTTCAGAGCTTCATAAAGTAGTGTTTTAGAAATGGCCATCACTACAATCAACATTGTTGCCAGTAATTTACTGTAAAAAAAAAGAAGCCTGGTAAGGTCTAACAGTGTAACGTCAAGAAATCTGGGCATTTGTTATATTCCCAACACTGAATATTTGGAGAATGTTCTTGTAACAAAACTCTGTTAACTGGGCTGTTTCTTGTGTTTTTCACAGGGGTTTTCTGCGGTGCGATATTCTTTCTAATTGCCATCAGCATTTTGGAAACCATTCTAGTGAATTATCTGATGGCTAAAGGAGCTAAGAAGAGATCAGAGGAACCTAAACCTGCTGTTAGTGAACAAGATGGTAAGAACTGACACAACATCAGATTATGAGGAACTTTTTATTTTAAACTTAAGGTTTATCAGTGGAATTCAGTTTACGATTTGTTTGATTTGTAGCTTTGGTACATATGCAAAAAAAAGCTAATTAAATTAATCTTTGAGTAAATTAGACTCCATGTTCCAGTATGCGTGTGCCTCTAAAAAATAGGACACACGGTTTAGATGGATGGATTAAAATAGCATTTGAAGTCTGAATTTAGCAAATGTAAAACCATGCATTATTACATATTTAACAAGCCACCCCAAAACCACATGTGAAATTCATTTGTTTTTCTATTATGGAGTATCAGCAAAGATTCTCCATTAAAAAATCATATGTGAGATTATGCAGACAAAACATTAATACAGAGCTATGCTTTTTTTCCTCTCACAGTTGTTGTAATAGAACAGCAGAAACCTCCAGTTAGAGATCAGAATAAAGAGTGGTCTTATATCAACAAGATCCTCGACCATCTGAAGTAGATCCTGACTGAGTTCCAACAGCGTCCGTACTGGACCACACAGCAAAATCCCCAGTGTTAAATTAACACTCCTCAGTGTTTATATGTGTCCACACTACAGGGTGTTAAAAATTAACACTGAACAGTGTTGAAGTTAATGAGATAATTAAGTTAACACTGAAGCAGTGTTGAAGTTAATGAGATAATTAAGTGATTAATTAAGTGATGATTGGCTATTAGTGGTGACACCTGATGTTAATAAGCAGAATCATTGACGGAAAGAGAAAAAACAATAACAGAAAAAAGAGAAACACAAGAACTACAACTGACTTCGAGTCATTACACATTGTTGCACTTATTATTACCAGTTTGACTTTATTTCTGTCAAACTGACTTTTATTACTTTATTTTCTTTTCTACATCGACAAAAGTTCTTGAGATTCAACAGAAGTTTAGACGGTAATGTTTTATGGAATTTTTCTTTTCAAGTTACCATTATGGTGGTCAGTGTTTGCTTTAGTTGGGCTCTTGACACTTTTCATTTTTCAATATTAGTTTTTCTCTGGTTGCTACAACTCTGTGTTTATAAAGCACATTTGTTACTGCAAGAGAAAACATGACCTGCTCACATCATGTTTTGATGATAAAAACATTATCATGTAGTGTCCTGATTCACTGATGTAATTCAGAGTTTAAATCTTTGACTATATGCTTGATGTCTTGTTTTAGTATTGGTGATTGTAGCTCTGAGATTCTACAGTTTGAGATCCAACAGCAATATGAAAAATTTTGAAAATACTTTGAGCAAAGAAGTTATTGTGTTTAAACACACAGACATCAAGAATCAGCATATGAATCTCAACAATGGTGACAATAAACAAACTAGTGACAAACAGATCAACTCTGAACATCACAAAACAAGCTACTAAAGTCAGAACAAAACAATAGCAAAATAAAAGCAAACAGAAAAAAACAATGAAAATTACAGGACAATTCAGCTGCATAATTTATTCATGCTGCAATGCATGATGTCAGCCATTGATGCATTCTGATTGGTGGCTCCCATCATGCATTGCAACATGAAGCATTTGTTTGATTGTCACCATTGTTGAGATTCATATGTAGATTATTGATGTATGTGTGTGATTTTAAATCCTTCAGATCTTTAAAACATTGCTGGAAGTAACTACTGTAGTGAAAAAATTTATAAAACAATTGGATAAATCAGTTTATAATGCTGGGTGACATCATTGAATCAGGTCACTAGTAATTTCATCATAGAAACATAACCAGGGCTGTATTTCCAAAAGCATCTTAAGCCTTACTTGATTGAAGACCAACTGCAACAAATGGTCTATACAATCAAATTAGGCTTGCGATGTTTTCAGGAAACACAGCCCAAATCATAGTTTCTCTTGCCACAACACATATGCTCTATAAGCACAGAGTTGGAGCAGCCAGAGAAATACTAATGTTACAAAGTAAAGAGTCAAGAGCCCAACTAAAGCAACCACTGACCACCATAATGGTGACATGAAATGAAGCATTCCATAAAACATTACCATCTAAACTTCTGTTAAATCTAAATAAGACCGTGTGTAGATGTATGACAGAAATAAAGTCAAACTGGTAAAATAATAAGTGCAATAATGGCTCGAAGTCAGTAGTTCTTGTCTTTCTCTTTTTTCTGTTCTTGTTTCTCTTTCCTTCAGTGAGTCTGCTTGTTATCATCAGGTGTCACCACTAATGGCCAATCATCACTTAATTAATCACTTAATTATCGCATTAACTTCAACACTGCTTCAGTGTTAACTTAATAAACTCATTAACTTCAACACTGTTCAGTGTTAATTTTTAACACCCTGTAGTGTGGACACATATAAACACTGAGGAGTGTTAATTTAACACTGGGGATTTTGCTGTGCAGAGTGGCGAGAATCATAGATGTGACCTTCTTGGTTATTTACATAATCACTATTATTGCGTTTATATCTAAGCTTTGGTCGCTTTGGTATCTTCCATAATGCTTAAAATAATTCATTCACCTGAGTAGGGTAAACTAAAGTTAAATACATTAGTTCAATCAAATTAACTTAATAATTTAGAACTTTTTTTTCTTTTGAGTTCACAGAACTGACATATTTTAAGTAATCTGAATTGTTTCATTTAACTTTTAACATACATTTTTTCACAAACTTTTTCTGTTATGTTGGAATTTTAGGGGGGGGGGGCATTTAGTTACATATGCTGACTAAATATTATTATTATTATTTTTTATATATTTTTTTATACAAGAGTTCTTGTTATTTTCACATTCTCTGTTAAAAAAACTCTTCAAACTGAAAAAAATATTGATTTATTGTAAAAGTCATCTACACCTATTTGAAGCCGAAGCCTATTTGAGTCAGCAAAGTAAATTTTGAGAAAGATCTAGGTAAAGTTTTCTGAAGGTTTCAAAACATAAACACAACCAAATCTTAAAACATACGCTGATAATAACACCAAATTTGACGCACACCAAGTCAAAAAAAAAAAAAAAAAAAAAAAAAAACAGTCTAAAGGGGAAATATATTTTCAATTTTATTGAAAATATTTATATAAAGAATATTCAACATGGTTACCTAACTGGCTTTTCTGCTAAGCAGTCAGTTTGAGAAACACGTTGTGATGGACTTTTAATAGATAAGACAGTAAACTAACTTTTAAACTAATGTTTCTAACCTCTAAAGTAAACCTTGCTTCCCCTTTTAGGCCTAACATTCTAATACTTTGAACAAATTGCTTCTACAAATTGAACCAATCATATTGAAAGAAGGTGACATGAGTTAAGTCATGATTTAGTCACGTTAATCTTATTGTTGTGTTGTCTTTATCCAATAAAACCTGATGTAGCCTATTCTTCTTTTTGGGAGAGATTCTCTGAGAACTGCTCGAGAACTCTCCCGGCTGTGATTAAAGCATTTAAAGGACATTTGCTGAAGTCTGTTTGTTTATTATTGCTACGCAGCAAGTTAGTTAAAGGGACATTATGCAAGTCTGAGTGTTTTTTTTCTCTACGAAGCTCCCCTTAGTGTCTGGTAGTATAATGCTTTCAAACACTCTGTCGTAAAAACAAACTGTTGTTCCTCCCCCCTCGCCACGAGCAACCCAGCTGAGCAGAGGAACCGGCTATTTCAAAACCAGTTATGTCTACCGAGGCAAGTAAAGCAATACTTTCTTTCCAACTGATGGCGATTTTTTTTTTTTTATTGTGTTGTCATGCATAGCCTACTAGTATTTTTACCGGGAACGAACGATATGAACGAGGCGAACTACTGTTTTCGTGTTTGTTTGTTTTTGGGAGAATGGGCATGAGCATAAAAAAATATATATATATATCGGAGGCTAATATTTGTCTAAAGTTATATTAGCAAGGTCTATAAGTTCATCTGGTAGAATGATGGTTTACCTTTGCTTGTCTAAGAAAACATCAGAACGTTTTTTCTAGCTTGATCATGATATGTGCAACATTTTGCATGTCTGATATTGCCTACTATCAAACGGTCAGTCTCCCGTTTCCTCTTTCTATGGTCCTCCGACAAAGATTTCCTAGCTTTCTGCTTCTTTTTTTACAGGCTCAGCCATAACTCAATCTATCGTTGCCCTTTGCTTATACATAGCCGGTGCTTGACTGGGGGCGTGTACGTGTGCAGTGCCGTCAAGCAATTCGTTACATCGCGAGACCTCCCACATAGCAACATTGTGTCGGCCCAGATCCGGCCCACATCTGGCACTAGGGCTGGGCGATATATATCGTGATATTGTTATGCGCATCTCGTCAGTAAAGCCGGTTCCTTGATTAGTAGTAAATCGCCATCACCTGCTTTCAGATGAAGCGGCATTTACTACACAGAGCCGTAGTTAACTGACAAGCTGAGCCATATCGCATTAATTATCACTGGCGATACGTCCGCGATTTTAATGCGATATGGCTCAGCTTGTCAGTTAACTACGGCTCTTTGTACACAGCAAAAACTCCAGTGTTAAATTAACACTCCTGGGAGTGTATGAGTCCACACTCAAGAGTGTTGAAGTTAATGAGATAATTAAGTGATTAATTTAGTGATGATTGAACATTATTGAAGACACCTGATGATAACAAGCAGAATCACTGAAGGAGAAAATCACAAATTGTAAGTTACCGTTATGACGATCAATGGTTGCTTTAGTTGGGCTCTAGACCCATATATTATTAACTTTAGATTTTGTTTGTCTGTTGTTTCTGAATTATAATCACCAGTTGAACAAAGAAAAAAGTGATTTGATGGTGTTGGTTATATTATGACAATCATCATTTGAACTTGATCACTGAACTCATTAAAATCCTTCTTTCTGACTTCGATTTATGTTGTTAGTTAGTGAATCTGCATAAATGCCCAGAATTTCTGACATAATATAAAGGACTTCTTAAAAGTTGTTTTAAAAAAAAACATCATTTTTTTAGGCACACACATATGTCAAGATTCAGTCTATGCATCTCAACAATGGTGAGGAGCAGAATATTCAATTAGGAAAAGTAAATTATATAGACAATTCAGATCATAATTTATTCATACCGCAATGGGAGCCATGATTGAGTTTTGATTGGTGGCAGCCACTGCAACATGCTTTATTATTGTCACCATTGTTGAGATTCACAGGCTGATTATTGATGTCTATGTTTTAAATGAATTTATTTGAATGTGTTTTGATCAGAACAATGTTTATTAAATATTTAGAATTATAAATAAAATACTGATAATCATAGGCTGAAGAATCACTAAAGTACTGCTAACAAGTTAAACCACACTATCTCAATAAGTTTCCTTTTTCAGATCACAGCACGATTATGTCAAAACATAACCAACACAATAAGATAACATTTTACTTTGTTCATTTAACTGTTATAAATCAATAACAGCAGACAAAGAACAGTAAATATTAAAGTAAACATATAATGGTCTAGAGCCCAACTAAAGCAAACACCCATCACCTTAATGGTAACTTACAATTTGTGATTTTCTTCTTCAGTGATTCTGCTTGTTAACATCAGGTGTCTTCAATAATGCTCAATCATCACTAAATTAATCACTTAATTATCTCCTCAGCCCTAAATGCCGCTCCATCTGAAAGCAGGTGATGGCGATTTACTACTAATCAAGGAACCGGCTTTACTGACGAGATGCGCATAACAATCTCACGATATATATCGCCCAGCCCTATCTGGCACACATGGAAAGATGATCTGGCCCACATGCAGCGTGGAATTACAGCACTTGGGTGGGCTCACTCCTGTTTGCCAAATCTGGGCCACAAGCAGGCCATAGCAATGCCACATGTCAGCCAAGAGCAAAGAAATAAACCACAACTGGACCTTATCTGAGCCACAGCATCTGTGTATATTAAATATGAAGTCAATATAAGTGTTATAATATGAGTGTTAAATTAACACTAAAGAGTGTTAAAGGTAATGAGCTCATTAAGTCATTCATTGAGTGATAATTGACCAATATTGAAGACACCTGATGTTAACAAGCAGAATCACCAAAGGAGAAAATCAAATTTTTTAAGACACCGTTATGGAGATCAGTGTTTGCTTTAGTTGGGCTCTTGACCCATAAACTGTAAACATTAGATTATATTTGGCTGTTGTATCAGAGTTATAACTGCCAGATGAACAAAGAGAAAAGGTGATCAGGTTTTGTTGGTTATGTTTTGACATAATCATAATTTGACCTGAATCACTGAACTCATTAAAAGTCTAATCTCTGATTTAAATGTATATTGTTGATTACAGCATCACTGTGATTCTAGAGCAGGGGTGGGGAACGTCGGTCCTGGAGAGCCACTGTCCTGCAGAGTTTAGCTCCAACCCTGATAAAAACTCATCTGATTGTAGCCTTAATGATCCTAAAGACATTGATTAGCTGGTTCAGGTGTGTTTGATTAGGGTTGGAACTAAACTCTGCAGGACAGTGGCTCTCCAGGACCGACGTTCCCCACCCCTGTTCTAGAGCATAAGAACTTTCTTCTAACTAGTCTAATGGATTTCTTAAAAGTTGTTCTGATAAAACAAAATTTTTCCTTTAGGCACACACAGACATCAAGAATCAGTGTATGAATCTCAACTATGGTGACAAACAGAATATTCAATTAGGAAAAGGAAATTAGTAAGACAATTCAGATCATAATTTATTCATTCTGCAATGCATGATGGGAGCCATGAATGAGTTTCGATTGGTGGCACCCAGAATGCACTGCAACATGCTTTATTATTGTCACCATTGTTGAGATTCACAGGCTGATTATTGATGTCAGTGTGTCTAAATAAAATAACTTTCTAAGTATTTTTATCAGAACAATTTTTAAGAAATATTTTGGATTATATTGATAATGTTAAAAATCACTTGCTGTAGAATCACAGGCTGCTGTAATCAACAAGATAAATCTGACTCTCTAAATGAGAGTTGATATTAAGGTCAAATTATGCTTATCAAATCATAACCAATACCACCTGATCACGTTTTCTCTTTGTTCATCTGAGAGTTATAACTCAGATACAACAGCCAAACAAAATTTAAAGTTAATGTTTTATGGGTCAAGAGCCCAACTAAAACAAACACTGGTCACCATAACGGTGTCTTCAAAAATTAGATTTTCTCCTTTGGTGATTCTGCTTGTTAACATCAGGTGTCTTCAATATTGGTCAATTATCACTCAATGAATCACTTAATGAGCTCATTACCTTTAACACTCTTGAGTGTTAATTTAACACTCATATTTTAACACTGACTCTGGAGCCATATAAACTCCCAGGAGAGTTAATTTAACACTGGACTTTTTGCTGTGTATATCAAAAAAGAATATCTCTAAGTTCTAAGTTAAACACAAAGGATGTTTGTGTGTGTGTGGGGGTGTGATGTCACGTAGCAGGAGAAAGTTTCGTTATCTCTTTGTGGGTCCCTTTGATGGAGAAGAATGTTGATTTTAGGTTCTGGAGTGTGTCTAGAGGCTCGTAAAAGGTGTTAGAGAGCCATCTAACCCAGCCATGCTGGCACCAGGCTGGTCAGTTAGCTCGCAGAGAGTTTGATTTACATACATGAGTTCAGAGGCTAAAAGCTTTTTGGGTTTCATAAGGAATGTTCATTGTTGTAGATACACTGAGCCATGAGTCATGTGATTCAAAACCAATGGATGAATGAATGAACCGCTCATATGCTACATTGGCTACACGTCTGGTACGAGTTTATGAATGATCTATGACGCTGTTTGGCCGTACTACAGAAATATTAAGTGATAACCATGACCATTTCAGTAACAATCAATTGGATAATGTTTTGATGAACTTACGAATCAAATTAGATGAAGTTACTGTAAAAATGTATTCGTATAGAGCTCAATTCATATCGTTTTCGTTTCAGAGTTTTACAAAAAGTCATATTGTAAGCTTTATTGAGCAGGTTTATGGCTGGACGATATCACGAAATATGTTGCTGATAAATGATACACTGTTTGAGAGTTAGCCTAGTTATACTATTAAATTAATTTACCCGATATATCGGTGCCACTTTTAGTGGGCAATGAGCATGACTGCATGAAATTACTGGCATGTAAAAGTCTGATATAGACAATATTTTTCCGCATGCTATGCATGGCTCCGTAATTTTACTTCATTTATGCTTCTTCGTTTTTCCATTAGGATCTGTGAATAAACACAACATCGGGATTTTACACAGATGGTGTAGGCCTAATAATTCACTGTATTTCAGTAAAACATCAGATAAATCCGAAAGTGTGATTTATTTTATTTTAAAGCAAAACCACTGTGACAAATAAGACAATAATAGGCTACCAAATAGAATACAAGCCCTGCATGGCCATTGAGTTCCCTTACGAGAACGTTCTCTCGTACTGCGTTGCAAACGCATTGGGAAAACTCCTTTTCTCGAGAATATTGAAGCCTTTATTTTAAAACGCATTGCTGCAGCACAGGCGAGAGCATCAGGCTCGCGCGAGCGTGCTGATAGGCTGTGCTGTGGGCAACTGCACGAACCAATGGCGGATCGGCAGAGGCGCGCAAACCAATCAGGGCGCTTGGCGCACTGCCAGTGTCAAGCGCGCGAAACTGCACGTGACCGTAGAATATAAATATAGAGAAAATCCGCCATTTGACAGATTTTATCTCCTTCAGCTCTCGACTCACCTCGTCGCTGATCTTCTCCGGATAGAACACAGCAAAATCCCCAGAGTAAAATTAACTCTGTTCAGAGAACATTTGGTCCCTCTCTACAGAGAGTTAAAATAACTCTGAATCAGAGTTAAAGTTAATGAGATACTTAAGTGATTAATTAAGTGATGATTGGGCATTAATGATGAACATCTGCTGTTAACAAGTTCTCAGCAGAGGAGGATTCAACAACTCCACAAACAGCATTACCAGCTTTACTTATTACTAACCAGGGGTGTGTTTCCCGAAAGCATCGTTGGCCAACTATGGTCGCAAGTTCATCGCAATGTCCATTGAACTCTATTGGTAACGACGGAACTTGCGACCATAGTTGGCCAACGATGCTTTCGGGAAACGCACCCCAGACTGACTTTATTTCTGGCAGACATCTACAGAAGGTCTTATTAAGAATTAACAGAGGTTTATATGTTGATGATTTATTGAAAATGTATGATTACCATTATAGTGATGAGTGTTTCCTTCAGTTGGGCAGTTTGACTCTTCTTGCGAGTTTGTGGTTTTTGTAACAGCTTTTACCAAAACATGTAATTTGTTACAAAGAAAACCAAAAACAAAGATGATCAGGTGATATAGTGTTTAACAGCAGATGGTAAAAAAAATGCGCTTATATCGTCACTGTCCAAAAGTGGTCATTTGATGTTAATAGATTATATTCACTAACAATACTCTCTTGCTACAGATTGGACATTTTGAATTTTTAAAATACATAATAGGGGATTTTTTTTTTTTTTTAAACAAAGACATCAAGAATCAGCTTATGAATCTCAACAATGGTGACATGCTTCATGCTGCAATGCATGCTGGGAGCCACAATAGTATAAAACTCATGGCTCCCAGGATGCATTGCGGCATGAAACATGTTACCATTGTTGAGATTCATAAGCTGATTCTTGATGTCTGTGTCTTAGAAAAAAAAAATCCCCTATTATGTATTTAAAAAAATTCAAAATGTCCAATTTGTGGCAAGAGAGTATTGTTAGTGAACATAATCTATTAACATCAAATGACCACTTTTGGACAGTGATGATATAAGCGCATCATTCTACTTTTTGTTGTTGAAAACTAGATCACCTTAACATCTTTGCATCTGGCATTCTTTGCAACAAATTACATGTTTTGGTAAAAGCTGTTACAAAAACCATAAACACTCAAAAATATAAGCTAGAGTCAAACTGCCCAACTAAAGGAAACATTCATCACGATAATGGTGATCATACATTTTCAATAAATCGTCAACATCTAAACCTCAATTCTCAATACGAACTTCTGTAAACGTATGACAGAAATAAAGTTAGTCTGGTTAGTAATAAGTGAAGCTGGTAATGCTGTTTATGGAGTTGTTTAATCCTCCTCTGCTGAGAACTTGTTAACAGCAGGTGTTCATCATTAATGCCCAATCATCACTTAATTAATCACTTAAGTATCTCATTAACTTTAACTCTGTTTCAGAGTTATTTTAACTCTCTGTAGAGAGGGACCAAATGTTCTCTGAACAGAGTTAATTTTACTCTGGGGATTTTGCTGTGAAGCCGCTCGTCATTGAAAGGCCTTCCAGCGGAACAGCTTCGCATCCCGGCATCTGCCAGCTGAGCGTTTCCCAGTGGCATCCGACGAGTATCCTTTTTCTCTATCTCTCTATTCTAAAAGAGCAAAATCGCTGTTTTCACAGCGCACGGCGTTGTTTCAAATGCCGCTCTCCATCTGTGAATCCTGCGGGGTTCCCCTGCATGTGTCTGACAGACACACACAGTGTGCTGCCTGTCTCGGCCCTGAGCACGCCGAGTCAGCGCTCACTAAAGGCGGCTGCCTTCTCTGCGACGGGATGCCTGTTTCCACTCTCCGCTCGAGACTCGCTCTCGCTTCGTCGGTGAGTGATCCCGCCCATCTTCCGTCTTCGGCACCCCGCGAGCCCCGTAGGAAGAAGCGGCGCGATCAGAGGCGTCCTGAACGCGGTGAGTTTAGCGGATGCACGCCGGGCCTTTCTCCACGTGCTTCGCCCACGCCCTCTTCTCCAGTTCTGTTCTCTCAGAGCGACCAACGCCCCTCGTCTGAAGCGGCGGGACTCGTCTCTTTTGGCGGATCTGCTGAGGATATGGATGACGCAGTTTCCGTGGCGGCATCTGAGAGCGAGGATTGGTCGGGCTCCGCGGACCCCGCCCCCCCCTCTCAGTTGGATCCTTCTGACACTCGAGCGAGCATCGACGCCGAACTCTTCCGTGTCATGTCTCGCTCTGTCAACGAGTTGGGACTCGACTGGCTTTCTCCAGCTGAGCCTGCCAGAAGCCGCCTCGACGAGTGGTACCTGCCGGGGCGCCAACAGGCCCCTCGTCAGCGCGCCGCTCCTTTTCTGCCTGAGGTCCACGAAGAGCTCACTAAAAGCTGGCGCGCGCCCTTTTCAGCGCGAACGCGCTCATCTGCTTCTTCAACGCTCTCCACTGTTGACAGCGCTGAAGAAAAAGGTTATGTGTCTCTCCCTCCACTGGAGGAGGCGGTCGCCGCACACTTATGCCCTCCCACTGCAGGTAGTTGGAGGTCTAAGACCGTGCACCCGTCCAAGCCCTGCAGGACCACTTCGGCCATTGCCAGCCGCGCTTATGCTGCCGCCGGTCAAGCCGCCTCTGCACTTCACGCCATGGCGACCCTTCAAGTCTTCCAGGCTAAGCTCCTCCGCTCGATGGATGAGTCAGGCCCTGACCCAGACACCTTTAAGGACCTCCGAAGTGCGACGGATTTGGCGCTACGGGCCACAAAGACCACTGCTCAAGCCCTGGGCCGCAACATGGCCAGCCTGGTGGTTTTAGAGCGCCACTTGTGGCTGAATTTAACTGAGATCAGGGACGCAGACAAGACCGCCTTCCTCGATTCTCCAGTTACAGCATCTGGTCTCTTCGGCCCATCTGTCAGCGGCTTCGCAGAACGCTTCACCGAGGCTCAGAAAGCTTCCAGCGCTATGAAGCACTTTCTACCCAAGCGCTCTAGCTCGGTCCAACGGCGCCACAAGAGCACGCCACGACCTGAGAGGGTGGTATCACAGGTCCTTCAGCCCCGCCCAGCTGCTGAGACCAGCCAGCGCCTGAAGCCTTCTAAGCGGTTCCCGTTCCCTAAGCGCCAGGGCCCGCGGCCGAAGCTCACGCTCGATCACGAGCCCAAGAAGCCGTCCTAACCGGCATAAAGAGGGGTCATTGTCCCGCCGCGGCCGGACCAGCCCCGAAGATCGCTCGAGTGCTACTCTCAGCCCCCTCTTCAGTTCAGGCGGTTGGAGCAGTTTTAAATGCAGTACATGGGCCCGTCACCTGTCACGCACCCCTGCACACAAACGCTGTTTTAACAGCGACCCACAAAAAGCACAAATCGAGCAAAATTTCTCACTTGCATACATGTCAGTTCGAGCCCCCGACTCTGGGCGTTCCAGATATGATAATGCCTCTGGCTCTGCGGGCTCTAGCTTGGCAAGCTATCCCCGGAGTCTCAGAATGGGTGATGAACATCATAAAGCGCGGTTACTCGCTTCAGTTCGCCCGCAGACCACCGCGTTTTCGCGCGGTTATACAAACCACGGTAAGGAGCACACTGAGTCATGTCCTCCGCACCGAAGTGTTAAGTCTGCTGGCAAAAGGGGCCATCGAGAAGATCCCCCCTTCTCAGAGCGAGTCAGGTTTTTACAGCCGTTACTTTCTTGTTCCAAAGAAAGACGGCGGCCTGAGACCCATTTTAGATCTCAGACATCTGAACAAGGCTCTCATTTCACGGCCGTTCAGAATGCTCACGACCAGACATATCCTGGCGCAAATTCGCCCAGGCGACTGGTTTTTCTCAGTAGATCTAAAAGACGCTTACTTTCACATTCAAGTGAACCCCCACCACAGGCCATTCTTGAGATTCGCCTTCGAGGGGCAGACATACCAGTACACAGTTCTACCATTTGGACTGGCACTGGCACCTCGTACATTCACGAAGTGCATGGATGCAGCTCTCTCCCCCCTGAGACAGCGGGGCATGCGCATCCTGAACTACCTCGACGACTGGCTCGTACTGACTCAGTCAGAGGCGGAGTCACATACTCACAGAGCCTGGCTCCTCAGCCATCTGGAATGTCTAGGGCTCAGGGTCAATTTTTCCAAGAGTATTCTGTTGCCCAGCCAACGTATCACGTTCCTGGGAACAGTTCTCGACTCCGTACTTATGAGAGCATGGCCCACACCGGACCGTGCTCTAACGATTCAGCAGCTCGCGGCATCGTTCTTAGAGGGCTCTCATGTACCCCTCAGAACGTTTCAGAGGATCCTTGGCCTGATGGCCTCTGCATCAGCAGTACTCCAACCAGGCCTACTGCGTATGCGTCCTCTTCAGCTGTGGCTAGCACCTCTGGTGCCACCCCACGCCTGGCACTCAGGCCACTTGATTATCAAGGTGGACCAGCGCTGTGTTCAAGCCCTGGCCCCTTGGAAAGACGCCAGCTGGTACCAGCAGGGCGTAAGCATGGGGGTGGTCTCAGAGAGGAGGGTGATTTCAACAGACGCTTCCAACTCGGGTTGGGGAGCTCTGTACGAGGGCAGGCCTGCCTCCGGCCTCTGGTCGAGCTCGGAGAAACGCCTATACATTAACTGCCTCTAGCCCTGAAAGCCTTCCTCCCATACCTGGCTGGACACCACGTGTTGGTCCGGACGGACAATATGTCGGTGGTCTCTTACATAAATCGCCAGGGCGGCCTCAGGTCCCACAACCTGTTTGCCATAGCCACACAGCTCCTGCTATGGGCTCACACCAACCTGCGCTCACTCAGGGCAGCTCACGTGCCAGGCACGTTGAACACAGGAGCAGACATGCTCTCTCGGGGCAGAGTTCCCCCAGAGGAATGGTCTCTCCACTCTCAGACAGTTCCCCTGCTTTGGGAGGTCTTCGGGAAGGCAGAAGTAGATCTTTTCGCCTCAGAAGACAACTGTCACTGCCCAATCTTCTTTTCAAAGAGCAGGGATGCGTTGGCCCACGACTGGCCCAACCTTCCTCTCTATGCGTTTCCTCCGGTCTCGATGCTCCCTCAGGTCATCGAACGGATCAGGAACACAAAAAGCGCAGTTCTCTTAGTAGCTCCTCTCTGGCGAACCCAGATTTGGTTTCCAGAGTTGATGCAACTGTCTGTAACGGACCCGTGGCCAATCCCAGTGAGGTGCGACCTTCTGGCTCAGGCCAACAGGACAATCTGGCATCCCCATCCCGACTTGTGGGCCCTACATGTATGGCCACTCAACGGGTACCCCAGGATTTCCCAGAGGGTGTCCTGAACACTATTAAGGAGGCTAGAGCTCCGTCTACCAGACGCCTCTATCACCTTAAATGGTCAGTGTTCTCCAGCTGGTGTTTAGCTCGAAACCTCGACCCACACACTTGTGAAGTACCAAAACTGCTTTCTTTTCTACAGGAGATGTTGGACGCGGGTCGCTCCCCCTCCACTCTCAAGGTGTACGTGGCAGCCATTGCTGCTTATCACGTATTGGAAGCCGGAGCCTCCTTAGGTAAAAGCGACCTTATAGTTAGTTTCCTTAAGGGCGCCAGAAGGCTTAACCCGCCTCGGCCACCGTCTGTACCGGCCTGGGACCTTTCACTGGTCCTGCGGGCTCTTAGGGGACCTCCCTTTGAACCACTTCAGTCAGCTGATCTTAAGCCCCTCTCCCTGAAAACCGCCCTGCTTCTGGCACTGGCGTCAGTGAAGAGAGTAGGGGACTTGCAGGCGCTTTCTACTAGCGCCTCCTGTCTGGAGTTTGGCCCTAATGACTCCAAGGTCATTCTTAGGCCAAGACATGTATATGTTCCTAAGGTGCTCTCAACTCCGTTCAGAGCCCAGGTTATTTCTCTGTCAGCTCTTCCCTCCTCTGAAGAGGACAGTGATTCTCTCACGCTTTGCCCCGTCAGAGCTTTGAGAGTTTATCTGGAGCGTTCGGCCTCTTTCAGACAGTCTGAACAGCTCTTTGTTTGTTTCGGGGGCCGAACCAAGGGCCTTCCGGTCACTAAGCAGGACAATCTTTCTCTTCGCGAAACAGAACGCGATGCTGTGATCATCGGCGATTCCATCGTTCGACACGTACACGCTACGTTAAATAAAAGTAAGGTGCATAGTCACTGCTTTCCTGGTGCTCGTGTTTCTGAAATCGCTGCTCACGTTCCCGAGATTCTGAACGAGCACGTCGGAACTGTGGTCCTGCACGCGGGAGGGGCAGACATCAGGCTGCGACAGACAGAGGTTCTGAAGAAAGACTTCAGGAATCTGATCGATACGGTACGCAGCACATCGCCTGATATAACGATTATTGTGTCAGGACCGCTTCCCACGTACCGACTAGGTCATGAAAAGTTTAGTAGATTATTTGCGCTTAATGAATGGTTAATGTCATGGTGCAATGAGCAGAAACTTCTCTTTGTAAATAATTGGAATCTGTTTTGGGAGCGTCCTAGGCTTTACCGTGCTGATGGCTTACACCCAAGCAGATTCGGATCGGATCTTCTGTCAGATAACATCTCCAAAATGTTAAATACCTTTTGACTAGTAACCAAAAGTCCAAATCATAGTCTCTGCTGCACCAATTTAACTGATATAAATAGTGTAGAACATTGCATAGAAACTGTGTCTATTCCTCGTTTAGTGAGATCAAATCATAAATCTACTGCAGGATCTAGAAAAAATCTAATTGTTATTAAACCAGAAAATGTTGCTATTGGTAATCAAAAACAATTTTTAAAGCTAGGTCTTCTAAACATTAGATCACTCACACCTAAGGCAGTTATTGTAAATGAAATAGTCACAGATAATAGCTTCGATGTACTTTGCCTTACTGAAACCTGGCTTAAACCAAATGATTATTTCGGTTTAAATGAGTCTACTCCAGCAGGATACTCCTATAAGCACGAGCCCCGTCTGAATGGTCGTGGCGGCGGTGTTGCAACAATCTATAGAGATTTTCTCAATGTTACTCAGAAAACGGGTTATAATTTTATTTCATTTGAAGTACTTGTACTAAATGTTACGCTCTTAGATGTTCGAAAAACATCCCTATTATCTCTAGCCTTGGCTACCGTATATAGACCGCCTGGGCCTTACGCTGATTTCCTAAAAGAGTTTGCAGATTTTCTCTCAGACCTATTAGTTAACTTCGATAAAGCATTAATTGTTGGAGACTTTAATATCCATGTAGATAATCAAAATGATGCGTTAGGGGCTGCGTTTACAGATTTATTAAACTCCTTTGGGGTCAAGCAAAACATTACCGGACCGACTCATCGATTTAATCATACACTCGATTTAATTATATCACATGGAACCGATCCAACCGATATAGATATCATTCCACAAAGTGACGATGTCACTGACCATTACATGGTAACTTGCATATTACGTACTCCTGTAATATATCATGCTGCGCCGCGTTATCGATTAGGCAGAACAATCCTTCCATCCACCATAGATAATTTTTCAAACAGCTTATCGGATCTGTCTCAGCTGCTCAGTGAACCCAAACAAACAGATGAACTTGAGGAATTAACTAGCACTATGAGCACCATTCTCTCTGGATCATTGGATATTGTTGCGCCCATTAGATTAAAAAAGGTCAGAGAGAAAAGTAAAGCACCATGGTACAACAATACTACGCGTGTTCTAAAGAGAGAAACCCGTAATTTAGAGCGTAAATGGAAGCAAACCAACTTAGAGGTCTTTAGAATCGCATGGAAAGACAGTATGTCACGTTATAAAAAGGCCCTAAAAGCGGCCAGGGCTGAGCATCTCCGCAAACTAATAGAAAACAACCATAACAATCCTAAGTTCTTATTTAACACCGTGGCGAGACTAACAAATAAACAGATGTCTCCTGAACAAAATATTCCATTACAGTTTAGTAGTAATGATTTCATGAAGTTCTTCACTGAGAAAATAGAAAACATCAGAACCACAATTGTAAACGTTCAATCCTCAATCGCGCCTTATAATTCAGCCTCAATTATCACCCCGCAAGAACAATTACAGTGCTTTACAACTATAGAACAAAAAGAGTTAAATAAACTTTTTACTTCATCTAAAACAACAACATGTTTACTAGATCCTATACCAACTAAACTATTGAAAGAAGTGTTACCTGTAGTGGAAGAGCCTCTCCTCAATATTATTAACTCGTCTTTATCTTTAGGTTATGTTCCAAAAACATTTAAACTGGCAGTTATAAAACCTTTCATTAAGAAACCACAATTAGATCCGAATAATCTAGTAAATTATAGACCCATTTCAAATCTACCTTTTATGTCTAAAATACTAGAAAAAGTTGTGTCTGCTCAACTGGGCTCTTTCTTACAAGAAAATGACACCTATGAAAAGTTTCAGTCTGGGTTCAGGCCGCATCATAGCACTGAAACTGCGCTCGTTAAAATCACAAATGATTTACTTTTAGCTTCTGACCAAGGCTGTATCTCAATATTAGTTTTACTTGATCTTAGTGCTGCGTTCGATACTATAGATCATACAATACTCTTAGATCGACTACAAAATTATACTGGTGTTCAAGGACAAGCATTAAGCTGGTTTAGATCGTATTTATCTGACCGCTACCATTTTGTTTATTTAAATGGAGAAAAATCTATCATAACTCCAGTAAACTATGGAGTGCCGCAGGGATCTGTGTTAGGCCCTCTATTATTCTCAATATATATGCTGCCACTTGGAAATATTATAAGGAAACATGGAATTAGTTTCCATTGTTATGCTGATGACACTCAAATCTATATTTCATCACAGCCAGATGAAAACGCTAAATTATCCAAATTGACAGAGTGTGTTAAAGATATAAAAGATTGGATGACGCATAATTTTCTTTTATTAAATCCAGACAAGACAGAGGTACTACTTATCGGTTCAAAAAATCACCCACAAAACCTCTCACAATACAACTTTAACATAGTAGGATGTCCTGTTACTTCATCCTCTACAGTAAAAGACCTGGGTGTTATATTAGACTGCAACCTGTCTTTTGAAAATCATATTTCATATGTTACAAGAACAGCCTTTTTCCACCTTAGAAACATTGCTAAGCTACGTAATATGCTATCTGTTTCTGATGCAGAAAAGTTAGTTCATGCATTCATGACCTCGAGACTAGATTACTGTAATGCGTTATTAGCCGGTTGTCCTGCATCCTCAATAAACAAGCTACAGTTAGTCCAAAATGCCGCCGCTAGAGTTCTAACTAGATCAAGAAAATATGATAATTTAACACCGATTTTATCATCCCTACATTGGTTACCTATAAAGTCCCGTATTAATTACAAGGTATTGCTACTGACTTATAAAGCCCTAAACGGCTTAGCTCCAGTCTATTTAACGGATCTTCTATCGCCCTATAATCCATCGCGCTCTTTAAGGTCACTAAATTCGAGGCTTTTGGTCATACCTAGGATATCTAGGTCCACCAAAGGAGGGAGAGCATTTTCACATTTAGCACCAAAACTCTGGAATAGTCTTCCGGATACTGTTCGTTGCTCAGACTCGCTCTCCCAGTTTAAAACTAGATTAAAGACGCATCTCTTCAGCCAGGCATTCATATAATACTTTTAATCCTACAGTTAAATCCGACCTCTAGTTCATAAACGCCAGAGGAGAACTGGCCCCCGACTGAGCCCGGGTTCTCCCAAGGTTTTTTTTCCTCCATTAGGTCACCTGATGGAGTTTTTCGGTTCCTTGCCACTGTTGCTAGATATCCAGAGCTGTCGGCCGACTCAACCTCACTGATGTCATGAGCTACAGCCAATCAGAGCAAGGCATCGGTTGAGGTAAATACGCGGGTAAATACGCGGTTTTCAAAGAAACACGGAAGTAAACGAGTTGGAAGAAACACGGACAGAAAGATGAGCAACATGTCGTCAAGAAAGCAATGGACTCAGGATTTGGAGCAAAATTTAATCGAACTCTGGCAGGAGCATGAATGCCTTTATGATGTTGGACATGAGATGTACCACAACCGCTCAGAGAAAGAGAAAAGGTGGACGGAAATTACAAACGCTCTCAAACAGCCAGGTGAGCAAAATGTTATTTTTACATTATCTAAATGTTATAGGTTGAAATGTAAACTAAATATTTTTACTGTAATTCTGTTTATTGTGATATATATTATTGTGTAGTAAGAGGATATTCAGTTAAAGTTTAAGTCCAATCTGCCTTTTGTACCAGTCGAGAGATACTTTAAACCAGGGAAGGATTAAATTGTCATATTTAGTTTGAAACAGACAAATAAAATAAATGAATTTGTGGGGGTGCATAACTGAAAATAATGCATTTTCTTTATTAATTGTAGAGTTTACTGTTGAGGACATTAAGACCAGGGCAATATCCCTGCGAACGCAGTACTGTCGTTTGCAGAAACCCAAACCAAGTGGGAGTGGCAGCAAACCCTTGACTCCAAGGCAAAGGTGGCTTCTCAGAGTGATGGATTTCATCAAAACATATATTGTCCACCGGCCATGTGAAACAACAGTAAGTTAAACAGTCAACAGAAGCAAAAAATGTATTTGTAATAGCATGCATTTGTAACACTCATACACCAACACATACATATTAAAACGAACAAGGCCTGTGAGCGGTCTTGACGCGTTTTTGTTTACAAACTATTAAAAGTTTACAATGTATTAAATTGATGAAGAAGGGTATTAAACTAGTCATGCCAAATATCATTACAAAGGTGAAAGGGTTTAGATGTCATTTCTTTTATAATACATTTTATGCAACAAGGTCATATCTGAATGCACTCATTCTGTGCGTCCGTCATAACTCCAGACGAGATTGCTCTGCTGAAATAGCCATGTCCACAAACGTATTACAGATGAGAAATATTGGTTTTCCATCGGATTTTGTATAAAATAATCTACCTAACAATTTACATTATGCAAGAATGTGTATTTGAGGACAAAAGCTTATTAATAGTGGCAGATTTGGCATATACACAAACATGCACACTCACTCAGTCACTGACTGAAAAAATCACTGAAAAATACAATACCACACACATACACACGCTGTGTCACACATACTACAGTAATACTTTATTCTGCTCTCTTGACTCAAATCTTACACTGTGCTGAACTGGGTAATGTAAGTGCATGTTGTTAATGTAAGTGCATGTTGTTAAAGCAGCTCTTTCTTAATCCTATCACCGTCTTCTCTGTTCCAGCTTGGTGCATCATTCAGTGGGCAGAGTGATGCAGAGGATATGGACCTCTCAGACCTAAGGCCTGATACACCATCTGTGGACATCTCCCCATGTACTGCGTCCACCCCAATTCCGTCAAATCAAGAAGCCTTTCCATTACCAGAGGAAACTGCTTCAACTGCTTCAAGTGATAGCGGTAAACAACCACGTTTGAGCAACTATCCCCAAAAAAGAAAGCGGGTGTCTGAGGATGTTGTAGAGCTGCAGAAGCTGGATTTGTTGAAACAGATGGTTGCTCAAGTGGACTCACAAACACCTCGGGATACATTAACTTCTTTTGGGAACCAGGTGGCTTTGGAATTGAGGGATATTCAAGACCCAGTTCTGTTATCACGAGTAAAAAGAAGCATAATGATTATGATATACAACGCCCAGGAGAATGACAGAAGCGGGTCATTGTCGTCACCTGGACAACCTACCCCATATCAACCTGTCAATTCAGGTCTACCTACGGCCCAGTCTCATTCCCAGCAGCCTTATTATGCCTCAGGTCATGGGTTTCATAGATCACTTTTGGAGACACAACCCGAACATGCCTATGACTAGACAATAGACATTTTAATGAACCTTTAAATAATTGTGGATTTTTACTATTTTAAACATTATTGTTCTATTACATTTTATTTTATTATAGTAGTGCACTACTTGCAGTTTAAACTTGTTTGTATAATGTTCCTTTTTTCTTTAATGTAAACATACTTTTTTTTTATAATAAAAACACAAATTCTAAAACAGGCTGGCTGTCCATTTCTCAAAGCTTTTATATTCTAAGTATATTCAAAGTGAAGTGACCTAATTGACTGTTCAATGCTCAAATTGTTGATGATTGAATTACAGAGTATCCTTCACATCGTTCACATTATAATATATTTAAAAAATTAAAACCTTAGTAGTAATAAAAGGAAGTAATAAAAGGAAAAACAACTATTTACAAAGTGCAGACCAATTGTTTTTTATTATGTACACTCTTATGGGGAATGGTGTATATATATTTAACATGTAAATTTTAGCTTATTGTTAGAACACATATTGCTGTGCACCACAAACACAATGAGAAGCAATGTTAACAACACTACAAATTGATAAAACAATATTCTTTATTAATACAGGACTTTTGAACACACAAGAAAATAAATGTCCTAAACTGACTTTAACCTGCTGTTTGCTGGGATAACTCTACACTGTAAAAAAGAATACATTGATTTTATTAATATCTAATTAATAAAAATGAGGCAACAGATTACAAGCAATATTATTAATTAAATTTAACTAATTAGAATTGAGTAATAATTAATCAAATGAATTCCTTAAAAGTTAACCATTTAAAATGAGTAAAATTTACTAAATATCTTTTATTGCCAACATTGAAGACACCTGGTGTTAACAAGCAGAATCACTGAAGGAGAAAACCATAATTAAAGTCACCATTGATTAGATCCAAGATGGCGCCGCGGATGGCTGCCTCGGTGTTGAGCTCTCCAGTTGTTACACTGTTTTTGTTAGTTTGTCCTGTTTTATGTTTGTCATACGCTATCAGTTATTCCAGGGACGAACTGCTGAACATTCGGCAGCGCACACCAACTGATCACCAACCAGTTTTTGATTCTTCTGGCGTTTTGCGGAACATTGTCGTCGGTTGCGCCGCTGCACTGTGGAAACAGTATAAGACGCGCAGGCGTGGGAAGCGAGCCGGCGCACTCGTTAAGCTCAGGCAGCGCGAATTCAGAACGGCGCTGCCTAGCATCCATCTGGCGAATGTCCGCTCTCTCCCTAACAAAATGGACGAACTACTTCTGCTCTCACGCAAAAACAAGGACTTTACCAACTCTGCTGCTCTGTGTTTCACGGAAACCTGGCTGAACGAAGCCATTCCGGACAGCGTGTTACATCTACCGGACTTTCAGCTGTTCAGAGCGGATCGCGATATGGAGTCAACGGGGAAAACGCGCGGTGGTGGGTCATGCTTTTACATCAACAGAAGGTGGTGTACTGATGTAACTGTGTTAAGGAAGATGTGCTGTCCTGATGTGGAAGTGCTTTTCATTAACTGTAAGCCGTTCTACTCGCCGCGGGAGTTTTCCTCGCTTGTTCTCATCAGTGTTTACATTCCACCGCATGCACACGTGAGTACGGCGCTGCAACAGCTGGCTGATCTGATCACAGAAACAGAACAACAACACCCGGACTCTGTTCTTATCATTCTCGGAGACTTTAATCAGGCAAAACTCACATGTGAGCTGCCTAAATTCAAACAGCACATTACATGCCCCACCAGAGACAATAATATTTTGGACCATTGCTACACCACAACAAAGGATGCATATCGCTCCGTCGCCAGAGCAGCTCTAGGACTTTCCGATCACTGCCTGGTTCATCTTCTACCAACTTACAGGCAAAAACTTAAAACTGCTAAGCCAGTAATAAGGACTGTAAAGAGATGGACCAACGACACAGAGCAGGTCTTACAAGCCTGTTTTGAATGCACTGACTGGAGTGTTTTTGAAGCTGCTGCCAGCGATCTGGACGAGCTCACAGAGACTGTAACATCATACATCAGTTTCTGTGAGGATTTATGCATCCCTACCAGGACTTACTTATCATTCAACAATGATAAACCATGGTTCACACCAAAACTCAGACAGCTTCGTCAGGTCAAAGAAGATGCCTACAGGAGTGGGGATAGGATCTTGTTTAATCAGGCCAGGAACACACTGACAAAGGAGATTGAAGTGGCTAAGAAGAGCTATGCCAAAAAGCTGGAAAACCAGTTTTCCTCCAACGACCCTGCATCAGTGTGGAAAGGCCTGAAAGACATTACCAACTACAAGACACCATCCCCCAGCACCGACAGCAACAAGCATCTTGCGAACGAGCTGAATGTCTTTTACTGTAGATTTGAGACCCCCGATCAGACACCCCACACCCGCCCTGACCATCTCTCTACACAGCCATCAACACCTCCAGCCATCCCCCTCCCCTCCCCCCCTGCACTTCAGATCAGTGAGGATAATGTGCGTCAGATCTTCAGGAAACAGAAGAGAAGGAAAGCACCAGGCCCAGACGGTGTTTCACCAGCCTGTCTGAAAACCTGCGCTGACCAGCTGGCCTCTATCTTCTCACTGATCTTCAACAGATCACTGGAGCAGTGCAAAGTCCCTTTCTGCTTTAAACGCTCCACCATCATCCCAATCCCGAAGAAACCAAAGATCACAGGACTCAATGACTACAGACCTGTTGCCTTAACATCTGTGGCCATGAAGTCATTCGAAAGACTGGTGTTAGCATATCTGAAGGACATCACTGGACCCTTGCTGGACCCCCTGCAGTTTGCCTACAGAGCAAACCGGTCTGTGGATGATGCGGTCAGTATGGGACTGCATTACACCCTGCAACATCTGGACAAACCAGGGACCTATGCAAGGATTCTGTTCGTGGACTTTAGTTCTGCCTTCAACACCATTGTCCCATCACTGCTCCAGACCAAACTGACCCAGCTCTCTGTCCCTAGCTCCGTCTGTCAATGGATCACCAGCTTTCTGACAGACAGACAACAGCTAGTCAGAATGGGCAAAATCACGTCCGACAGCCGCATCATCAGCACCGGTGCTCCACAGGGATGTGTTCTCTCACCACTGCTCTTCTCCCTGTACACAAATGACTGCACCTCTAAAGACCCCTCTGTCAAGCTCCTGAAGTTTGCGGACGACACTACTGTTATCGGACTCATCCGGAACGGTGACGAGTCTGCGTACAGACAGGAGGTGGAGCAGCTGGCTCTTTGGTGCAGTTATAACAACCTGGAGCTGAACACGCTCAAAACAGTGGAGATGATCGTGGACTTCAGGAGAAACCCCCCTGCACTCCCTTCACTCACCATCATGGACAGCACTGTGACTGCAGTAGAGTCATTCAGGTTCCTGGGCACCACCATCTCTCAGGATCTGAAGTGGGACACTCACATAGACTCTATTGTGAAGAAAGGCCAACAGAGACTGTACTTCCTGCGTCAGCTGAGGAAATTCAACCTGCCACAGGAGCTGCTCGTACAGTTCTACTCAGCTGTCATCCAGTCCATCCTCTGCACTTCCATCACCGTCTGGTTCGGCTCTGCAACCAAAACCGACCTCCGTAGACTACAGCGGATAGTTCGGACTGCTGAGCGAATCACTGGCACTACCCTTCCCACACTCAAAGAACTGTACTCATCCAGAGTGAGTAAAAGGGCTCGCAAAATCACTCTGGACCCGTCACACCCAGCACACTTTCTGTTTGAACTGTTACCGTCTGGTCGACGCTACAGAGCACCGAGCACAAAAACAACCAGACACAGGAAAAGTTTCTTTCCCCAGGCCATCTACCTCATGAACACTTAAATGTTCCCCTACTGTGGAACAAACATGTGCAATACTTCCCTCAGACATTTCATTATAGCACCTTATAACTTTACTTTATATATATTTATAATTTATAATCTTTTATTTTAATTTTTTTATTTATACCTATGTTACTTGTCACTTGTCTTGTCACTTTATATTGTATGTGTACTGGAAGCTACTGTCACCAAGACAAATTCCTTGTATGCGCAAGCATACTTGGCAATAAAGCTCTTTCTGATTCTGATTCTGATTCTGATTGTGGAGATCAGTGTGTGTTTTAGTTGGGCTCTTGACCCTTAAATTATTAACTTTAAGTTTTGTTTGGCTGCTGTTCATGAGTTATAACAGCCAGATGAACAAATAGAAAAGGTGATTTCATGGTGTTGGTTGTGTTTTAACATAATCATCATTTCACAATTATTAGACCAGAATCACTGAACCTCACATAGAGTCCAATTTATGAGTTAAGTTAACTTTATTAATTACAGCAGTAAAATATTTTTAGCCGTTTCAATGAAATCCAAATAATCAAATCAATAATAAAAAATAAATAAATATGTATGTATGGTGTTTTTTTTTTTTTTTTTTTTTTTTTTTGGCACAAACACACATCACGATTTTGCGTATGAATCTCAGCAATGGTGACGAACAGATCACCTCTGAACATAAGCTCATTATTTAATCAATGCAGCAATGCATGATGGGAGCCATGAATGAGTTTTGATTGGTGGAACCCAGAATGCACTGCAACATGCTTTATAAATGTCACCATTGTTGAGATTCACAGGCTGATTATTGATGTCTGTGTGTCTCCTTTTTATGTAAGAGAAACTTTTTAGAAATTATTTGCCTTACATTGTATAAGTTAAAAATATTATGCCATACAAGGCCAGTGCTGCTATAATTAATAAAGTAAACCTAACTTATAAATTGGACTCTATATGAGTTCAGTGATTCAGGTCTAATAATTGTGAAATGATGATTATGTTCAAACACAACCAACACCATCAAATCACCTTTTCTCTTTGGTCATCTGGCTGTTATAACTCAAGTACAGCAGCCAAAATAAACTTAAAGTTAATAATTTAAGGCTCAAGAGCCCAACTAAAACACACACTGATCTCCACAATGGTAACTTTAATTATGGTTTTCTCCTTCAGTGATTCTGCTTGTTAACACCAGGTGTCTTCAATGTTGGCAATAAAATATATTTTGTAAATTTTACTCATTTTAAATGGTTAACTTTTAAGGAATTCATTTGATTAATTATTACTCAATTCTAATTTGTTAAATTTAATTAATAATATTGCTTGTAATCTGTTGCCTCATTTTTATTAATTAGATATCAATAAAATCAATGTATTCTTTTTTACAGTGTATATCAGTTCCTTTTTAAATGCGTTGATCCTGCCAAGGAACACTTCCTGCTGGTGAGACAAAGTAGTCCCGCATCAGATTGCGTTGCATTTTTGCTGTCGCTGTACAATTGCGATGTGAGGTGTTCTCCATCGGTTGGAAAGCACCCATGCCATGATTCCTCCATTGCCCATCAACCATGTTGTGGTCAGCAGTCTCCCAGTCTGCAAAAACTGGAGGGGCATATGCTTCTGACCTGCGCTCGCAGAGGAAGTTGTGGATGCACAGGGAAGCCATTGTTATCTTTACCACCTTGTCTGGCTCCAAGCATATGGTCGACCTGAACACTCTCAACCGGTTGGCAAGAATGCCAAATGCATTCTCTACCACCCTTCGTGCCCTAGACAAATGATAGTTGAAAACCCTCTGACTGTGCTCCATCTGCCTGAAAGGATATGGCTTCATTAGGTCATGCCTTAAGGGATATGCATCATCTCCCACAAACATGTAGGGCATCACGGTGTCAGAATCGGGCAAGGGCTCAGGTGGGGGAAAGCTCAGTCTGCCCTCGTCCATTGCATTGCGCAGGTCAGAGTGAGCAAACAGTCCGGCATCTGAAACTCGACCTTGGGTACCCACACTTGCGTAGATGAATTTGTAGTTCGCATCTACAGCAGCCATCATAAGCACAGAGAACCTCCCCTTGTAGTTGTGGTAAAAACTTCCACTTTTTCTTGGAGGCTGTATGTAAATGTGCTTTCCATCCAGTGCCCCAAGGCAATGTGGAAACTGCCACTTCCTTTCGAAATCCATGGCTATTGTACGCCACTCTCCCTCTGTTGATGGTGTCTAAAATAATATGACACACCAAAAGTCAGTGACTGGAATTATTATATATATATATTCAAGAATACAGTTATATGTAGAACAAAATTGGATAGTCATACTTTTGTGAGTCAAACTCCTTCTCACTTAATCCATATAAATATGTATATAAAGATAAACTAGAGATTAAACATACAAGTATGTGTAGACATAAAAATATAATTACTTATGCTTTTCGGAAGTATATCCCTGTTTGTAATCATAGGTTTTACTAAAATACTTTTAGGAAAAAGGAAAGTCAACTGTATATTGCTGATGTCCACAATGTTGATGTTCTGGGTGTTCTTTTTTAAAATGAAGTTGTAGAGTGTATATCTTTACATTTTGTAATGACTCCCTACCTTCAAGAAATCCTCCTTCATAACCTGGTACAGAGCTGTACAGGTTTCCATCACTATTTGTGAGATGGTGCTTGTCCCCATCCTGTACTGGAACCTGAGGGACTTGAACGTTTCACCTGCATGACACCAAAAAGTTCAGAAACATACCTAGACAGACAAAAACGTTATCACTATATTCAGTTCATATTAGTTTAAAATGAAATCACACAAACCTGTTGCCAAGAACCGCAGGGTCAAAGACAGACGCTCTCTGGGTGGTATTGCACGTCTCATCTTGGTGTCCTGCTTTGTTATAAGATGTTGGACTCTATCCAGCAAAAAATCAAACTCCTCTGCCGTCATTCGCAGCAACTCCCTGAAGCCTGACCTATCATTATTCTATTACAACGATAAATAAATCAAGAAACACAGCTTTTTAGCACAGTACACAACATATTGATATTTTAACATTTTAAATGCGGCCGTCAGCCAAACATAAGCATGCAGCTACATCTCCGATATAAACATGCTGTACTCACCTCCAACTCTCTCTGTAACACAGACAATCCCTGCTGGTCACGTATGCGGATCCACTCTTTCACCCATACTCTCTTGTTTTTTCTTTTTTGGCGTTTTTTCTCAGAGCAAATCATCGCGCACACAGTTCGCATAACTAGTTTCTGTCGGTCGTCCATATTCGCGCGTTTTGTTCTTCTTCGTCTTCTTCGCTGGGTATTGGCGCGCGTGCTGTTTCGCGTCATTTCCGGTTCGTTTTATCGCGTGATTTTTTGTGACAAAGCGTGGTTTGTAGACAAGATAGAATCGTTGGGTGACAGAGTTGTTGTCAACTCGTGTAGTGCGTTACCTCCTGTTGCGGATCAATCACGTTGTGTTGTGTGGTGTGAACAGCTCAACAACTTGAACACTCCTGATTTCACAGAGAGCAAGTCATGTAGTGTGAACCGCACAGTTCAGCCCAACGTTTTAAAATCACGTAGTGTGAACTAGGCTTAACTTCCCGGGACTTCTGGTGAGTCAGAGCGGCCAAAAGATTAATAGTATGGCGTTTTAAATAAGCGTTCCCAATGCGTTTGCAACGCAGTACGAGAGAACGTTCTCGTAAGGGAACGTACTTGGTTACTTACGTAACCTCGGTTCCCTTAGAGATAAGGGAACGAGTACTGCGTTGCCTTGCCGTGCTATTTCTCTTATGTCAGGTGTTTTTCGCTTCAGTCGATTAGACCTGTCAAATGGCGGATTTTCTCTATATTTATATTCTACGGTCACGTGCAGTTTCGCGCGCTTGACACTGGCAGTGCGCCAAGCGCCCTGATTGGTTCGCGCGCCTCTGCCGATCCGCCATTGGTTCGTGTAGTTGCCCACAGCACAGCCTATCAGCACGCTCGCGCAAGCCTGATGCTCTCGCCTGTGCTGCAGCAATGCGTTTTAAAATAAAGGCTTCAATATTCTCGAGAAAAGGAGTTTTCCCAATGCGTTTGCAACGCAGTACTCGTTCCCTTATCTCTAAGGGAACCGAGGTTACGTAAGTAACCAAGTACGTTTTGTGAGTACAATGGGAATAAAAACCGCGCACTGCTAAAATGTGAAAATAAATAAAGAATTTTTTTTTTTTTACTAAAACAGATGTTATTATGTCGATCTTTAGCAAATATTATTATGTATACACGTGCTCAAGAGCGTATTTAAGCAATAGGCCTACATGTTCATATCACTTCTCTGCTGGGTATTTTATTATTTTATTATATTATAATTGCACAGATTTACAGCAGTGGTTTTTATGTTTATGCAGCTAGCTATATGTGAGTGTTAATATTTGAAACCATTTTTACATACATTACATACGGAGAATAAAACATGAACACACAATGCGGGGGTGGATAAATAAATAATTGGATTTTTAATATGATGTCACAGTCGTAGGGCCTATGTTAACCAGTTGACACTTATTAGAAAACATGAATCTATAAAAAACAGGGCTTTACAGAACCAAAACCAATATAAAGGCCCTCATATTTTATTAACAGGTAAACAACAAGGAAACATGAGTTCTCCATTAAACATTGTATTTGCACTTTGTACCAAATAATTGGACAACAAATATCGTTAAAAAATGACAACAAAAAACGGTCGTGCTTTAGAATTTATAATCAGCAGCTTACATTCTACATTGACATTAAATATGAATAAGCCAAGTGAATGACGCGCTAATGACGCTTGTCTTAAGAATGACGCATGTCTTAAGTACAATAAAACAATAGTCAATAGATCTTAACTAAAATTACCATGGTAAACAGATTATAATACGATTAAAGTTAGCATTTAATATTTCTTTAATAAGGCCAAATCATTCACAAAATCGAAAAACTCTGCAGGACAGCAGCCCTCCAGAACCGAGTTTGGTGACCCCTGGTCTACTCTACACCAATAAGATTGCGGTATTATAAACCAATTAAATTTGGGGTGGGCGGAGCGACACGTGTTGACCCACCCAAATGTGTCGCCCTGCCCCATCGTCCAGACTGCACTCTGGGGTACTTGGTTTATTATGATACAGCCCTTTGACTGGATTATTTCTTAAATAATTATAGAAATGTATTATTTGACCTACACCTTTAGTTACGTTTGCATATAGTTATGTTTGAAAGTGTATATTCACTTATTTATCCGATTTAAAGAACTTTAAAAAATTATTTTATGTCATTTTACATGGACAATATAAATGGTTACTAATGTAACGAGCAGACATTCTGCACCAGGAACGATATACACACTGTATGCCTAGACGCATGCCTCATGCAACAAATAAAAAGGAAAAGTTGGCTATACACTGCCCACCTGTAGGCCTGTCTCCTCTGTCTGTGCAGACTCTTCTGTAGGCCTTTCTGTAGATGTGGAATCCTGCAATTTATATTGCAGCCATAAAGCATACAAGTATAAATTTATGAATTATTACAATGAATTATTTATGCACTTGCAGGTTCCTCCATATGACAGTTATCTGAGAGGGTTTATTCACTGTCCAGTGCAATGGAATCAAATGGACATTACAAAGTCTTATACTTTTTTCCTTTGGAAAGTTAGAAAATGTCCACTTACTGCACATTTTTCAGCCACCACTTTCTTGGGAACAGATACAAGTGTTGGTGTATTATGTAAAAGTGCACAAAAGAGGAAAACATAATGTCATTAAAATGAACTACACTCGGTAAAAATGTGATCAATAACTCACAGCAAAATATTTTTACATTAACTAAGTTTATCAGTTTTCACTTTCACAAGTCAAAGCAATTCATCATTACTCAAGATTTAACAGTTGAAATGACTATACGGCCTTAATTTAATTCAGCAAAAGTTATTTTACAGTGTAGGCTACTACACAGTAAATTCCCCAGTGTTAAATTAACACTGCTCAGAGCACATATGGTCCCACTCTACATGGTGTTAAAGTAACACTGAAGCAGTGTTAAAGTTAATGAGATAATTAAGTGATTAATTTAGTGATGATTGATCATTATTGAAGACACCTGATGTTAACAAGCAGAATCACTGAAGGAGAAAATCTCAAATTGTAAGCCACCGTTATGATGATCAGTGTTTGCTTTAGTTGGGCTCTTGACCCTTAAATGATTAACTTTAATTTTTGTTTGGCTGCTGTATTTGACTTACAACTGCCAGATGAACAAAGAAAAAAAGTGATCTGATGGTGTTGGTTATGTTATGACAATCATCATTTGAACTTTATGTTTTTGATTTATGTTGTTGATTACAGCATAACTGTGATTCTGCATAAATATCCAGAATTTTAGATATAATATAAAGGATTTCTTAAAAGTGTTTTTTTTTTTTTTTTTTTTTTTTTTTTTAACTTTCTATTAGGTACACACAGGCATAAAGATTCAGTCTATGCATCTCAACAATGGTGACAATTAGGAAAAGTAAATTACATAGACAATTCAGATCATAATTTATTCATACCGCAATTCATGATGGGAGCCATTAATGAGTTGTGATTGGTGGCAGCCACTGCAACATGCTTTATTATTGTCACCATTGTTGAGATTCACAGGCTGATTATTGATGCCTGTGTTTCTAAATAAATTCATTTGAAAGTGTTTTGATCAGAACAATGTTTATTAAATATATTGGATTATAAGAAAAATGCTGATAATCATATACTGTAGAATCACTAAACTGCTGCTAACAAGTTACACCAAACGATCTCAAGAAGTTTCATTTTTCAGATCACAGCATGATTATGTCAAAACATAACCAACACTATCAGATCACACTTTTTCTTTGTTAATTTGACTGTTATAAATCAATAACAGCAGACAAACAAAGTCTAAAGTTAATAATATACACTAAGGGTCAAGAGCCCAACTAAAGCAAACACTGATCACCATAACGCTGGCTTACAATTTGAGATTTTCTCCTTCAGTGATTCTGCTTGTTAACATCAGGTGTCTTCAATAATGATCAATCATCACTCAATTAATCACTTAATTATCTCATTAACTTCAACAATCTTGAGTGTAGTTCTACAGTTTCTCTTTCCTTCAGTGATTCTGCTTGTTAACAACAACAGGTGTTCATCACTAATGCTCAATCATCACTCAATTGATCACTTAATTGTCTCATTAACTTTAACACTGCTTCAGTGTTACTTTAACACCATGTAGAGTGTGACCATATGTGCTCTGAGCAGTGTTAATTTAACACTGGGGAATTTACTGTGTAAGATCTTTATTTTTCTTTTTTTTCTCAGCCTTTTTCTTGGTTGCTTTTATAAACAGACAACCAATTATTTAACAGTGCCTTTTATAAAAGAGACTATAATATAACTACCCAGCTAGAAATGTTTTGTTCTAAAAACGTTCTGAGAACATTACCATGAAGTTCTAATAATGTTTTCAGCGGGTAGTTTTATTTTGGTTCCCAGAATGTTCTCCTAAAACGTACACAGCAAAAACTCCAGTGATAAAAAGTTAATGAGATAATTAAGTGATTAATTGAGCGATGAGTGACCATTATTTAAGACACCTGATGTTAACAAGCAGCAGGGGCGTCGGACTGGGGGGATAAAGGGTACCGAGTTCCCAGGGCCCGAGGCAGGGGGGGGCCCTTAGAAGTCAGTTTTCTATACATATATATACAAGCACTAACATTTGCATAGCATTTATGTACAAATAAAAAAGTTCCTGTGCAAAACTAAACTTGTAGTTAGGCACTGGTTTGGTATAAAAAAAGGTCATTTTCATTTCCTTGCAGGGCCCCACCACCCCTCTCGAATCAATGTAAATGGTACGACCCGCAGGTCAGGTGCTTCTGCTACGGACCCGCGGTTAATCAGTTGATGAGACAGGAGCTGGAGTGAGCCGTGATAGGAACTAGGAAGACAGGGGAAGAGTCATGTCTTTCCTTAAGAAAGGAAATTAAGGGGCTCAAAAACGAAAAGAAAAAAAGATTAAAGAGAGAAAGGCAAATGAGGGCAAGAAGTTGCTCACTCAGTTTTTTTAAAAGAAAGGTGAGCTCCAAATGTATCATCGAGCATTGACATTGTTTTAACATAAATATCTACTCCAGGATGAATAGCATACATTTATGTTCGTACTCTGTTTGAATAATATACCAATACTTTATAGTATCACACCCTACATACAGGGATGCAAACAGCGCGCTTTTCGGCGCCTCGCGTTTTTTCACGTCAGTTTGGGTGACAAAGTCATCTGAAGCCATTCCATAGCTTAATGTGAGGGACATAAGTCTATTTACATCATTAAAGTTTACAGAAACTCGTTTTCCCTCCTCTGCGGCTGTCAATCATTCTCCATTCAGTAGCAGCTAACGTTATTCAAACAGCGCGCGCGCCTCTGCCGGTTACAGCAGGATGCACGGTAAAACTCTCTCCAATATAACATTATAATGCTTGATCTGTAGAGAAAAGGCTGTGGATTTGCATAAAATGACTTTATTTTGTTGGAGTTTGTTGCTGTTTTTAAACGACTCGCTACCCGTGTGCCTGTTAGATCACAAACAGCACAAGGACTATGAATCGGCATCAAACGCACAATAACTGGAATTTAAAACTGTGAAGAAACAAATGATCAATAAACTGTTGGACAGATATACACTAGGATTTGTGCGCTCGACATGTCTTCGCTTTGTGCCGTGAACTTTTAAATGCACACTTGCTGTGACTCCATGTCGCTTTGAGCACATCATTCTGCGCCCGCGATGCGCATACGCTCTGTTTTGAAGCGTTTCATATTATGATGGTTTTGCGCACTGAAAGATTATTAAAAGCCTATATTTTTTATACCTAGCCTGCTCAATACATTTAAAATAAGCATAATTTAATTGTGTATTATTTCTGTTTAGTGTAGCGTAGGCTATATAAATACACTTCTAAATTCTTGACATTAATATATAAATATAAAATTGAGAAATGTATGATTGCCTGATTGAATTTTACTAATAGCAATTTGTTTTTATTAACATGTAGATTTAATAAAATTACTGTGCAGATTTTTTCAATAATTACTTTTTGCTGCTGATTTATACAGTCAATAAGTTTAATAAAAATACATTATAATACATTTATGTAATATTTAAAGGTGTTAACCGTAATCTTACACTGCAAAAATCAGAAGTTTACATAAAAACACTGTATACCCGCAAAAACACAGATCGTTAGCGCCTATTTTTACAGCATTGCTATGCAAATTAGCTCGCGCACGCTCTTACATTAAGTACAGGATTGTTCACAGTTTAATGCACATCTTAATGATTGAAAATGACTTATTTTAAAAACGTAATTCAAAGACTGAATGTCTAGTTTGGCGGTTAGTGTACCCTGTGATTCTATAGTCTGCATTTATTTTAAACAGACAAATAAGCATCAATTAACTTGTACTATTGACAATAAAACAAAAATATATTAATCAGAGTGTGGCTTATTTTGTTTACATTTTAAGTGTTTTTATTATAAAAATGCAATACCCCACCCATTGGTATCATTATGGTATTTGGTACGGGGGCCCAGCAAGATGGTTTGTACCCAGGGCCCAAAATTTGGTGCTACGCCCCTGGTGTGTGTGTGTTTGTGTGTGTGGGTGTGTGTGTGTGTGGGGGGGGGTGTCTTATTTGCACTCTTGATGTTCTAGAGTGTCACCCCTTCATTGCTGTACACTTTTTTTCAGCACAGTGGCTGATCTGTAGCTTGTACCACCAAAAGTTTCTCTGAGTTTTCCTATTTTTTCGTATTTCCCATTCATTTCCTATGTCGCCCGTTTTCGGGGGCGGGAGGAAGCTAAGTGTGACTTTTTTTTTACGACCCTTTAACATATCAGAATCATCTCCTTGATTTTTTTGTGTGTTCATATAGGTAATAAAACAAAAGTCACCAAGTTTCACCCCCATCCGATGAAGCAAACAAATTAAACAATTCGAAATGTTCAAGTTTTCGCCCGTTTTCGGGCGAAGAAGCCCAGAGGGTTAAAAAAAAAAAAAACCCCGTCCCACCCACTTTTTAAAACAAAGTTACGCCACTGATTAATTGTGTGATGATTGGCCATATTGAAGACACCTGGTGTTAACAAGCAGAATCACCAAAGGAGAAAATCTAATTTTAAGTTGCCATTATGGTGATCGGTGTTTGCTTTAGTTGGGCTCTTGACCCTTAAACTATTAACTTTAGATTTTGTCTGGCTGTTGTAACTAAGTTATAACTTTCAGCTGAACAAAGATAAAAGGTGATCAGGTGGTGTTGATTATGTTTTGACGAAATCATCGTTTGACCTGAAACACTAAACTCATTTACACATAGCCATTTAGCAGATGCTTTTATCGAAAGCAACTTACAAAAGAGGGCTAAAGTTTAGAGAGTATTGATTGCAGCAGCCTGGTTGTTTTATACGATATGTAGCATTTTCCATAGAATCCTAAATATATCTTTAAAGTTCTGTTCAAAATATATTATTTAGACACACAGACATCAAGATTCAGCCTGTGAATCTCAACAGTGGTGACAATAATAAAGCATGTTGCAGTGCATTCTGGGTGCCACCAATCAAAAGTCATTCATGGCTCCCATCATGCATTGCGTTATGAATAAATTATGATCTGAATTGTCTTAGTAATTTCCTTTTCCTAACTAAATATTTCGTTTGTCACCATTGATGAGATTCATACACTCATTCTTGATGTCTGTTTGTGCCTAAACATTTTTTTTTTTTTTTTTTTTAAACAACTTTCAAGAAATCTGTTGAAATATATAACATTCTGGATCTTATGTTGTAGATTCACTGTGATGATGTAATCAACAATATAAATTTGAGATTAAGCTCTAAATGAGTTCTGTGATTCAGGTCAAATGATGATTATATCAAAACATAATCAACAACGTCTGGTCATTTTTTCTCTTTGTTCATATGGGAGTTATAACTTAGTTACATCAGCCAAACAAAATTTAAATAAAAATGTAAGGGTCAAGAGCCCAGCTAAAACAAACACTCATCACCATAATGGTACCTTAAAATAGTGATTTTCTCCTTCAGTGATTCTGCTTGTCAGGGGCGTAGCACCAAATTTTGGGCCCTGGGTACAAACCATCTTGCTGGGCCCCCGTACCAAATACCATAATGATACCAATGGGTGGGGTATTGCATTTTTATAATAAAAACACTTAAAATGTAAACAAAATAAGCCACACTCTGATTAATATATTTTTGTTTTATTGTCAATAGTACAAGTTAATTGATGCTTATTTGTCTGTTTAAAATAAATGCAGACTATAGAATCACAGGGTACACTAACCGCCAAACTAGACATTCAGTCTTTGAATTACGTTTTTAAAATAAGTCATTTTCAATCATTAAGATGTGCATTAAACTGTGAACAATCCTGTACTTAATGTAAGAGCGTGCGCGAGCTAATTTGCATAGCAATGCTGTAAAAATAGGCGCTAACGATCTGTGTTTTTGCGGGTATACAGTGTTTTTATGTAAACTTCTGATTTTTGCAGTGTAAGATTACGGTTAACACCTTTAAATATTACATAAATGTATTATAATGTATTTTTATTAAACTTATTGACTGTATAAATCAGCAGCAAAAAGTAATTATTGAAAAAATCTGCACAGTAATTTTATTAAATCTACACGTTAATAAAAACAAATTGCTATTAGTAAAATTCAATCAGGCAATCATACATTTCTCAATTTTATATTTATATATTAATGTCAAGAATTTAGAAGTGTATTTATATAGCCTACGCTACACTAAACAGAAATAATACACAATTAAATTATGCTTATTTTAAATGTATTGAGCAGGCTAGGTATAAAAAATATAGGCTTTTAATAATCTTTCAGTGCGCAAAACCATCATAATATGAAACGCTTCAAAACAGAGCGTATGCGCATCGCGGGCGCAGAATGATGTGCTCAAAGCGACATGGAGTCACAGCAAGTGTGCATTTAAAAGTTCACGGCACAAAGCGAAGACATGTCGAGCGCACAAATCCTAGTGTATATCTGTCCAACAGTTTATTGATCATTTGTTTCTTCACAGTTTTAAATTCCAGTTATTGTGCGTTTGATGCCGATTCATAGTCCTTGTGCTGTTTGTGATCTAACAGGCACACGGGTAGCGAGTCGTTTAAAAACAGCAACAAACTCCAACAAAATAAAGTCATTTTATGCAAATCCACAGCCTTTTCTCTACAGATCAAGCATTATAATGTTATATTGGAGAGAGTTTTACCGTGCATCCTGCTGTAACCGGCAGAGGCGCGCGCGCTGTTTGAATAACGTTAGCTGCTACTGAATGGAGAATGATTGACAGCCGCAGAGGAGGGAAAACGAGTTTCTGTAAACTTTAATGATGTAAATAGACTTATGTCCCTCACATTAAGCTATGGAATGGCTTCAGATGACTTTGTCACCCAAACTGACGTGAAAAAACGCGAGGCGCCGAAAAGCGCGCTGTTTGCATCCCTGTATGTAGGGTGTGATACTATAAAGTATTGGTATATTATTCAAACAGAGTACGAACATAAATGTATGCTATTCATCCTGGAGTAGATATTTATGTTAAAACAATGTCAATGCTCGATGATACATTTGGAGCTCACCTTTCTTTTAAAAAAACTGAGTGAGCAACTTCTTGCCCTCATTTGCCTTTCTCTCTTTAATCTTTTTTTCTTTTCGTTTTTGAGCCCCTTAATTTCCTTTCTTAAGGAAAGACATGACTCTTCCCCTGTCTTCCTAGTTCCTATCACGGCTCACTCCAGCTCCTGTCTCATCAACTGATTAACCGCGGGTCCGTAGCAGAAGCACCTGACCTGCGGGTCGTACCATTTACATTGATTCGAGAGGGGTGGTGGGGCCCTGCAAGGAAATGAAAATGACCTTTTTTTATACCAAACCAGTGCCTAACTACAAGTTTAGTTTTGCACAGGAACTTTTTTATTTGTACATAAATGCTATGCAAATGTTAGTGCTTGTATATATATGTATAGAAAACTGACTTCTAAGGGCCCCCCCCTGCCTCGGGCCCTGGGAACTCGGTACCCTTTATCCCCCCAGTCCGACGCCCCTGACACACACACACACACACACACACACACACACACACACACACACACACACACACACACACACAGAGAGAAATGAACTGGTAAGACTGAAACAGCCAATTTTGCCCCAAACTATATAAAAATTATATAATCATAATAACTCCAAAACTATAGCAAGGAGAGTCAAAAGGTAGGTATCGTTTGAAAGAACTCTTTTTAAATTTTTTGAAAATATAAATTGCATTACATTTGGACATTGTCCTGCCAAGAAACAGCGGATAAAAGACAATATATATATATATAATTTTTATTATGATTTTGCATATCTTTCTTATTTGTCATGGAATAACTCAGGAAGGAAATAAGGTAGGAGGAAAATTCTTTTTTAGTGAAGTCCCCCTACATGTTAGCTGCATCTGGATAAAAAATTATAATTTTTGGATAAAGGAATCAAAAGTTACAGCATTTGGAAAAGAGATAGCCTTTTTGTACAGTCTTTGACACCCCCTCATGGGCAATATTTTCTCCATGAAGAATATCTTGTCATAAAAGCAATAGATTATGTTAATTTTGGGCTCATTTTAATTGTAATAATATGCTGTAAAAAATGAAGTGCCATTTTCAATTATCTGAGAATGTTTCATGAGCTGTATGATGTTTTTGACACATTGCAGTACATTATTTTATAGATTATGAAAAAAAGGAAATTCTATTTATCAGCAAATAACTCAGCAATACTTAAGAGTTTTTCAAAGTGGATACATTCACTGTAAAGTTCAGACTCTAAGCTTTCAAATGACATCAACTTTGTGTTAATCAAGGCAAGATTTTTTAAAAATATGGTAAAGAATATTTCCGCAGCTAGGTGGCGCCTGCTGGCGGTACACTTGGTTTTAGAGGGATTACTCAGCACTCGTTAGGAGATAAATGTAATAAATGTAATTATATGCATTAAAAAGCTGAGATCCTAAGCTTTAAAATGATATATAATTTGTGTTGTTCCATTCAGTGGTTGCTTAGTAATAAAAAACATTCTTTTCGAATGGGAATAAATAAAATAAATAAATAAAAAAGCTATAGGCCGCCTATAGGCGGTTATAGGACATGACACAAATTAATACATTTTGAAGCCACTAGATGGCGCTCTTCTCAGTTGAAAAATTTTTTTTTTTAGGCCTGCACTCTATTTTGATGTGAAATGTTGCATTTATTGAAAAATAAAATAAAATAAATAAAATAAAATATATATTAATTCTAATGGAAAAATAGCTCATAAAAATTATATAATTAATGCAAAGTATCATAAAAAATTCTAAAAATTCTAAATAATAATCAGAAAACATTATAGAACAAAAATATATTTGATTGGTTATCCTGGTAAAAAGTAAAGTAAAGTTTTAAGGCTGTTTTCGGGCAGGAGGAAGCTAAGTGTGACTATTATACGAAGAAGCCCAGAGGGTTAAACGGGGGGGGGGGGGGGGGGGGTATGAATGCTAAATCATAAATCGATGTATGTACAACAACATTACGATGTCCAGCAATCGATTGAAATAGTGCATGGGTTTAATTTGTCGTTTAATGAGGTTTGATATATGTTGGTGTGGGTAAATCCATTATAAATGCGTGTATTGAAATGGTTCAGTGGTAGAACCTTTGCCAAGCGTGTCAGAGGTTGTGGGTTCTAATCCACATTCGTATAGGTTTTTTTTTTTTCTTTTTTTCTCATTAAAACCGATTATGTTTATCAGTGGTTGTATATCAGGCAAGCATACGTTTGTATGCATTTTGTTTTGTAATTTCACCGGAACGAATAGAGAGTCTCCACAACGGATTGAAGCGCGCATCCGAGTGAAGACTGTGCGCGAGCCACAAGAGAACACAGTATCCGCGCCACTGATCGCAGCGGCAACGAGCACTTTGATCACTTGATTTCAAAAACAACACATTTCAGCGCTAGATCGCCTCTTACAAACGAACTAAATGAATGCTCTGCTAGTTAACTGGAGATGTTTTATTTATTTGTATTGGTACATTCGTGCCGTGAGATGTTTCAAAAGTGGTGGGGACAATATCGACCTTAGCAAAAAGTGGTGGGGACATGTCCCACCCGTCCCACCCGCAAATTATGCCTATGCAATTAATCACTTAATTATCTCATTCATTTAAACACTCTTCAGTGTTCATTTAACACTCATATTTTAACACTTTAACCCTTTGAGTGTGGAGTCAAATAAACTCCCAGGAGAGTTAATTTAACACTGGAGTTTTTGCTGTGTAGGAAAACATTCTTAAAAAACATCCTCAAAATGTTACAGTTAAAACGTTATATCTTAGTTTACATTTAAACTTATAGAAACATTATTTGGAATGAGTAAACATCCTCAAAACATTCTTTGAACATTACATTCAAATGTTTTCTTTAAAACATTAACCAAACTTGTAGGGAATGTTAGCCAACGTTCTGAGAACGTTCCCTGCTGGGTAAAAATTACCATTATGTAGAATATTTTTGTACTTCACTTTTATTTGTTCCCATGTTCTAGTGTAGTGACTCTGACATTACAATGAACAAAGTAATTATGCAATTATTAAAATACAAAAATATAGGCTAATAAGTGATAAAAAACATCTAACATGGCCACTTCTAACGGATTTAAATTTTGCAGACTTTGAGGTGTTCCCTGTCGCTTTGATTAAACATTAAAATTCCGAATAAACTTCGACTATTAGTTCTTGTTCTGCTGAGGAGAAAAACTGAGCGCGCTCTTTGGCCACGCTGAGCAGCCAATAGCAGCGTTGCTGATCAATGTTTCTACTATCGATACATATCCCCTTTTAAACTTAGCATGAACGCGCAATTATCTCAGATAACTCAATCCAGCAATACTAATCATATCCGGCAAGTGTGTTCGAAGAACCGAGTTAGCCGGATCATGATTAGCACGATGATATCATCTTGGATGTCTCATTTGATCTCGGATGTTTTAAGCAACGTACGAAGAACGAGCCCTAGATCTCAAAATTTACTTCAATTAGGTGTAATCAATTAGGTGTAATAATTTTTTTTTTTTTTTTTTTTTTAAAGTAGTGATGGCAGTTTGACACTGAAGCTTTGATACGTGCTTCAAACCATTAACTACAATTTCATTTGAACTATATTAGCACTAGATTTATTTCAGCCTCCTGTCCACTATCTAGCCCGGATAATTTAGATGCAGCCTTGGCACTTCACCAGGCGAGGGCGCTGTTACTGACGCTTCGAGTAATGAACCCATTTTCAAAACAATTCTTCTTAGTGGTTCAGTGCTTCACCAACGCTTCTTTTGCCCATCACTAGTTTGAAGACGATTTCTTTTTAATGGAGAATGTAAAAATAACAAGAACTCTTTTTTTCATATTCATGTATATTTAGTCAGCATGGATCACATACATATGTACTTGTTCTCAAACCAAGCTCATGCTCCACTCTTCACCAATGGCAACATAACAAATTCCAACATAACAGAAATTATAGTACATTAGCAAAACATTAAAAACATTATATAACACTTATAGCACATTATATAATCCCAGCACATTTTTAATTGCATTTAAGTTTTTCTGAATTAAATGAAACAATTCAGATTACTTAATGTGAGTTCTGTGAACTCAAATGAAAAATAAAGTTCTAAATACTCATAAAAGTTCATTTGATTTAGCTCATTTATTTAACTTAAGTTTACCTCAGACAAATTAATTATTTTAAGTATTTTGATTGACGCAAAAGCACCCAAAGCACAGACATAAACACAATAATAGTGATCATATAAAGAACCAAGAAGGTCACATCTATGATTCTTGCCACTCTGGTCCAGTACAGAGGTGTCTTCTGACGGCACTCAGTGAAGATCTTGTTGGGAGTACAAGACTGCTCTTCATTCTGATCTCTAACTGAGTCTGGAGGATTCTGCTGGTCTATTACACAATCTGTGAGAAGAAAAAAACATAGCTCTGTATAAATGTTTTGTCTGCATAATCTCACATACGATTTTTTGATGGGGAATCTTTTCTGATACACTATTATAGAAAAACAAATGAATTTCACATGTGGTTTTGGGGTGGCTTGTTCAAATATGTGATAAAGCATATTTTTTTTACATTTGGTTTTACATTTGCTAAGTGCAGACTTCAAATGGTCAAGGTCAAGGTCACTTTTATTTATATAGCACCTTAAAACAGCATTTCTGCTGACCAAGGTGCTTCACAGAAACATAATAAAAACACAAAAAACACACACACACACACAAAAAAAAAGTCGCACAAATTACATAGTAAAAACTTTAACTTTTACATATCCACGATTATGAATAGGCCTGAGAGAAAAGATGCGTTTTCAGTTCTGACTTGAATACATATAAAGAGGAAGATAACCTGACAGATTGAGGTAACGAATTCCACAGTCTAGGACCAAGAACGGAGAACGCTCTGTCACCTTTAGATTTCAGGCGAGAGTGCGGGATAGTTAATAATCTCTCAATGCTAATAATGCTATTTTCCATGAATGAGTCCATCCATTCATTCATTCATCCATCTAAACCGGTTGTCCAATTTTAGGTTGTCCAATTTTAGAGGCACAATTATTGAGGCACAGCATGCTTGTGCCTCAATTTTAGAGGCACAAGCATGCTGGAACATGTATATATTTTCTCTTTTTTTCCACTGAGTCTAATTTACTCAAAGATTCATTTTATTAGGTTTTCTTTTTATATGTACCAAAGCTATAAAGCAAACAAACCTTAAATGGAATTTCACTAACACTGTAAAACCTAACAGTAATATGTACTAAATACAATTGAGTTCACAGCACTCAAATATTACTGAAACTTGAATGACTGAAACAGAACTCAAACTGAATGAGTTATAGAACATTTCTAGATCCCAGAATGATAATTTTATAATTAAGTGATTAATTAATTGATGATTGAGCATTAGTGATGAGCACCTGCTTTTAACAAGCAGAATCACTAAAGGAAAGAGAAACACAAGAACTACAACTGACTTCCAGCTAGGGCTGGGCGATATATATCGTGAGATTGTTATGCGCATCTCGTCAGTAAAGCCGGTTCCTTGATTAGTAGTAAATCACCATCACCTGCTTTCAGATGAAGCGGCATTTAGGGCTGAGGAGATAATTAAGTGATTAATTTAGTGATGATTGAGCATTATTGAAGACACCTGATGTTAACAAGCAGAATCACTGAAGGAGAAAATCACAAATTGTAAGTTACCATTAAGGTGATGGGTGTTTGCTTTAGTTGGGCTTTATCTAGACCATTACATGTTTACTTTAATATTTTCTGTTGTTTGTCTGCTGTTATTGATTTATAACAGTTAAATGAACAAAGTAAAATGTTGTTTTATAGTGTTGGTTATGTTTTGACATAATCATGCTGTGATCTGAAAAAGGAAACTTATTGAGATAGTTTGGTTTAACTTGTTAGCAGCAGTTTAATGATTCTTCAGCGTATTATTATCAGTACTTTACTTATAATTCTAAATATTTAATAAACATTGTTCTGATCAAAGCACATTCAGATAAATTCATTTAAAACACAGACATCAATAATCAGCCTGTGAATCTCAACAATGGTGACAATAATAAAGCATGTTGCAGTGGCTGCCACCAATCACAACTCATTAATGGCTCCCATCATGCATTGCGGTATGAATAAATTATGATCTGAATTGTCTATGTAATTTACTTTTCCTAATTGAATATTCTGCTCTTCACCATTGTTGAGATGCATAGACTGAATCTTGACATCTGTGTGTGCCTAAAATATTTATTTATTTATTTTTTTACACAACTTTTAAGAAATCCTTTATATTATATCAAAAATTCTGGGCATTTATGCAGATTCAATAACCAACAATATAAATTGAAGTCAGAAAGAAGGATTTTAATGAGTTCAGTGATCAAGTTCAAATGATGTTTGTCATAACATAACCAACACCATCAGATCACTTTTTATTCTTTGTTCAACTGGTGATTATAATTCAGAAACAACAGACAAACAAAATCTAAAGTTAATAATATATGGGTCAAGAGTCCAACTAAAGCAACCATTGATCGTCATAACGGTAACTTACAATTTGTGATTTTCTCCTTCAGTGATTCTGCTTGTTAACATCAGGTGTCTTCAATAATAGTCAATCATCACTAAATTAATCACTTAATTATCTCATTAACTTCAACACTCTTGAGTGTGGACTCATACACTCCCAGGAGTGTTCATTTAACACTGGAGTTTTTGCTGTGTACAAAGAGCTGTAGTTAACTGACAAGCTGAGCCATATCGCATTAATTATCGCTGGCGATACGTCCGTGATATTAATGCGATATGGCTCAGCTTGTCAGTTAACTACGGCTCTTTGTAGTAAATGCCGCTTCATCTGAAAGCAGGTGATGGTGATTTACTACTAATCAAGGAACCGGCTTTGCTGACGAGATGCGCATAACAATATCGCGATATATATCGCCCAGCCCTACTTCCAGCCACAGCACAATCAACTGGAGATAAAAGAAGACATTAAATATCTCAAGATCTCAGCAGAGGAAGATTAAACAACTCCACGAACAGCATTACAAGCTTCACTTATTATTAACCACTTTGACTTTATTACTGCCATTCGTCTACAGAAGTTCATATTAGAATTAACAAAGGTTTAGAAGTTGATGATTTGAGTTTCATTTAAGGTCACCATGATGGAGATCAGCGTTTGCTTTAGTTGGGCTCTTGACCCTTGACTTTTGCACTTAAGATTTTCTTTGGCTTTTATAATTGAGTGTTTATAAAACATATTTGTTATGGCACAAAAGGCAAAGAAAAGTCTGATCGGGTGACTTGATTCACTGATTTCATTCAGAGTCTGATCTCTGATTAAAAGGGCAACATATTAGTTTTACTCAACAATGTGATTCTACAGCATAAGAGCTAGCCATTTTGCGATCATCAGATATGAAGAGTTTTACAAATAGTTGTGCACAAAAAGTTTCACAGAAAAAGTTTTGCATTATTAAGACTCACACAGACATCAAGAATCAGCATATGAATCTCAGCAATGGTGACCATTAAAAAATGATGCATGCTAGGTACTAGCATAATACAAAACTTATCCATGGCTCCCAGCATGCATTGCGGCATAAATCATTTTTTTAATGGTCACCATTGTTGAGATTCATATGCTGATTCTTGATTACTGTGTAAGTCAGCATGATACCATAGAGGTTTTTAAAATCTGATCATCACAGCAATGGGCCTTACTGCAGAATCAGTTATAACGAATAATACAAGTAATACATCACCTGTCTAATCAGAGATTAGGCTCTGGAAAAGATCAGAGAAACTAGTCACTAAATAAGGATTTTTATCATCTAAACATAACCACATGCTCATATTTTCTTTTGGCATATGTGCCATAACAAATGTGTTTTATAAACACTCAGTTACAGCAGCCAGAGGAAAAACTGGTGTTATAAAGTCAAGGGTCAAGAGCCCAACTAAAGCAAACATGGATCACTATCATGGTGTCTTTAAATTAAACTCAGTAAATCATTATCATCTAACCCTCTGTTCATTCTCAATAACAACTTCTGTAGACGCATGACAAAAGTCAGTCTGGTTAGTAATAAGTGAAGCTGGTAATGCTGTTTGTGTAGTGGTTTAATCCTCCTCTGCTGAGATCTTTAGAGATTTAAACGTCTTTTATCTTGAGTTGATTTCATCTAAGGCTGTGGTTGGAAGTCAGTTGTAGTTCTTGTGTTTCTCTTTCCTTCATTGATTCTGCTCGTTAACAGCAGGTGTTAATCACTAATGCTCAATAATCACTTAATCACTTAATTTCTTGACTGCAATGTATATCTACTTTTAGTAAACTCAACTGAAATAAGTTCAGAGTACTCATAACTATTGTTTTTAAAAACTTAATTGAATTGAGGCAATCGGTTTCCTCAAATGAAATGAGTTAGCTTAACTTGCTGGGTTTTACAATGAATTAAGGCAATCGGTGTCCTCAAATGTAATAAGTTAGCTTAACTTACTGAATTTGACTTTGTGTGTGACATTGTGCGCTAACAGTAACTGCAAATGCTCTGAGTTCATTTAAAGTTTGTCATTTCACTGTTTTTACTCAAAGTGAAGTTTCAGCTATATAAAGTATTTAAATGCAGTGTAAACTTTAATTGTGTATTAAGAAATAATAGTGTTTTACTGAACTCGATTAAAATAAGTTCAGAGTACTCAAAACTGTTGTTTTTATAAACTTAATTGAATTGAGGCAATCGGTTTCCTCAAATGAAATGAGTTAGCTTAACTTGTTGGGTTTTAAAGTGTAATAATAGTATAAAATAGGGCTGGGCGATATATATCGTGAGATTGTTATGCGCATCTCGTCAGTAAAGCCGGTTCCTTGATTAGTAGTAAATCGCCTTCACCTAATTTCAGATGAAGCGGCATTTAGGGCTGAGGAGATAATTAAGTGATTAATTTAGTGATGATTGAGCATTATTGAAGACACCTGATGTTAACAAGCACAATCACTGAAGAAGAAAATCACAAATTGTAAGTTACCATTAAGGTGATGGGTGTTTGCTTTAGTTGGGCTCTATCTAGACCATTACATGTTTACTTTAATATTTACTGTTGTTTGTCTGCTGTTATTGATTTATAACAGTTAAATGAACAAAGTAAAATGTTATTTTATAGTGTTGGTTATGTTTTGACATAATCATGCTGTGATCTGAAAAAGGAAACTTATTGAGCTAGTCTGGTTTAACTTGTTAGCAGCAGTTTAGTGATTCTTCAGCCTATGATTATCAGTACTTTACTTCTAATTCAAAATATTTAATAAACATTGTTCTGATCAAAACACATTCAGATAAATTCATTTAGAAACACAGACATCAATAATCAGCCTGTGAATCTCAACAATGGTGACAATAATAAAGCATGTTGCAGTGGCTGCCACCAATCACAACTCATTAATGGCTCCCATCATGCATTGCGGTATGAATAAATTATGATCTGAATTGTCTATTTAATTTACTTTTCCTAATTGAATATTCTGCTCGTCACCATTGTTGAGATGCATAGACTGAATCTTGACATCTGTGTGTGCCTAAAAGAATGACTTTTTTTTTTTTTTTTTTTACAACTTTTAAGAAATCCTTTATATTATTAAAAAATTCTGGGCATTTATGCAGATTCACTAACCAACAATATAAATTGAAGTCAGAAAGAAGGATTTTAATGAGTTCAGTGATCAAGTTCAAATGATGTTTGTCATAACATAACCAACACCATCAGATCACTTTTTTCTTTGTTCAACTGGTGATTATAATTCAGAAACAACAGACAAACAAAATCTAAAGTTAATAATATATGGGTCAAGGGTCCAACTAAAGCAACCATTGATCGTCATAACGGTAACTTACAATTTGTGATTTTCTCCTTCAGTGATTCTGCTTGTTAACATCAGGTGTCTTCAATAATAGTCAATCATCACTAAATGAATCACTTAATTATCTCATTAACTTAAACACTCTTGAGTGTGGACTCATACACTCCCAGGAGTGTTAATTGAACACTGGAGTTTTTGCTGTGTACAAAGAGCCGTAGTTAACTGACAAGCTGAGCCATATCGCATTAATTATCGCTGGCGATACGTCCGCGATATTAATGCGATATGGCTCAGCTTGTCAGTTAACTACGGCTCTTTGTAGTAAATGCTGCTCCATCTGAAAGCAGGTGATGGTGATTTACTACTAATCAAGGAACCGGCTTTACTGACGAGATGTGCATAACAATATCGCGATATATATCGCCCAGCCCTAGTATAAAATACATGAAAAAGTTCCTCATAATCTGATGTTGTGTCGACTCTTACAATCTTGTCCAGTAACAGCAGCTGTAGTTTCCACTGATCTCTTCTTAGCTCCTTTAATCTTCAGATAATTCACAAAGATGGTCTCCAAAATGCTGATGCCAATTAGACAGAAGGTCGCACCGCAGAAAACCCCTGTGAAAAAAACAGAGTTTTGTTACAAGAACGTACTCCAAATATTCAATGTTGGTTCAGAGAAAGCAAAACATCTGCAGATTTCTTGACGTTACACTGTTAGACTATACCAGGCTTTTTTTTTTTTTACAGTAAATTCCTGTAAAAAAAACCCCCACTGTTGCCAGTAATTTACTGTTAATTGTAGTGATGGCCATTTCAAAACACTTCTTCATGAAGCACTGAAACATTTACAAATCTTTTGTTCCGAATAAATGGTTCGGAGTGTGCATCAAACTGACTCATGTGATTTCAGTAAACAAGGCTTCATTACGTCATAACTGTTTCAAAACACTTCGAAATTTCAATGGTTCACCGCTGGGGGTGATAATCTCTGTTAAGTGTCTGTGGGTTTTATCTGATCTCTGATCAGTTTTATGCATTTATGGACATTTTAATTAGACATTAGTTTAATTAAAATGAATAATGGTACACAGCAAAATCCCCAGTGTTAAATTAACACTCCTCAGTGTTTATATGTGTCCACACTACAGGGTGTTAAAAATTAACACTGAACAGTGTTGAAGTTAATGAGATAATTAAGTTAACACTGAAGCAGTGTTGAAGTTAATGAGATAATTAAGTGATTAATTAAGTGATGATTGGCCATTAGTGGTGACACCTGATGTTAATTAGCAGAATCATTGAAGGAAACAATAACAGAAAAAAGAGAAACACAAGAACTACTGACTTCGAGTCATTACACATTGTTGCACTTATTATTACCAGTTTGACTTTATTTCTGTCATACATCGACAAAAGTTCTTGAGATCCAACAGAAGTTTAGACGGTAATATTTTATGGAATTTTTCTTTTCAAGGTACCATTTTGGTGGTCAGTGTTTGCTTTAGTTGGGCTCTTGACTCTTTTCATTTTTTAATATTAGTTTTTCTCTGATTGTTACAACTCTGTGTTTATAAAGCACATTTGTTACTGCAAGAGAAAACATGACCTGCTCACAATATGTTTTGATGATAAAAACATTATCATGTAGTGTCCTGATTCACTGATGTCATTCAGAGTCTAAATCTTTGACTATATGCTTGATGTCTTGTTTTAGTATTGGTGATTGTAGCTCTGAGATTCTACAGTTTGAGATCCAACAGCAATATCAAAAATTTTGAAAATACTTTGAGCAAAGAAGTTATTGTGTTTAAACGCACAGACATCAATAATCAGCATATGAATCTCAACAATGGTGACAAAAAACAAACTAGTGACAAACAGATCAACTCTGAACATCACAAAACAAGCTACTAAAGTCAGAACAAAACAATAGCAAAATAAAAGCCAACAGAAAAAACAATGAAAATTACAGGACAATTCAGCTGCATAATTTATTCATGCTGCAATGCATGATGTCAGCCATTGATGCGTTCTGATTGGTGGCTCCCATCATGCATTGCAACATTAAGCATTTGCTTGATTGTCACCATTGTTGAGATTCATATGTAGATTATTGATGTCTGTGTGTGATCTTTAAAACATTGCTGGAAGTAACTACTGTAGTGAAAAATTAATAAAACAATTAGATAATCAGTTTATAATGCTGGGGGACATTATTGAATCAGGCCACTAGTAATTTCATTATTGAAACATAACCAGGGCTGAATTTCCAAAAGCATCTTAAACTTAACTTGATTGCAGACCAACTGCAACAAATGGTCTATACGATCAAATTAGGCTTGTGATGTTGTCAGGTAACACAGCCAAAGTCATAGTTTCTCTTGCCACATCACAAATGCTCTATAAGCACAGAGTTGAAGCAGCCAGAGAAATACTAATGTTAAAAAGTAAAGGGTCAAGAGCCCAACTAAAGCAACCACTGGTCACCATAATGGTGACATGAAACGAAACATTCCATAAAACATTACCATCTAAACTTCTGTTAAATCTAAATAAGACCGTGTGTAGATGTATGACAGAAATAAAGTCAAACTGGTAAAATAATAAGTGCAATAATGGCTCGAAGTCAGTAGTTCTTGTGTTTCTCTTTTCTGTTCTTGTTTCTCTTTCCTTCTGTGAGTCTGCTTGTTATCATCAGGTGTCACCACTAATGGCCAATCATCACTTAATTAATCACTTAATTATCGCATTAAATTCAACACTGCTTCAGTGTTAACTTAATTATCTCATTAACTTCACCACTGCTTCAGTGTTAACTTAATTATCTCATTAACTTCAACACTGCTTCAGTGTTAACTTAATTAACTCATTAACTTCAACACTGCTTCAGTGTTAATTTTTAACACCCTGTAGTGTGGACACATATAAACACTGAGGAGTGTTAATTTAACACTGGGGATTTTGCTGTGTAGTTAATAGTCTCTTATTTGGCCTGTTTAGAGCCATTCATAGAACAAACCCTGACAATTAATAAAGAACATATAGACACTTGATAGTGTGTTACTGTTTAAAATACGCTTTACTCTGTTTTTTTATTTTTTATTTTTTATTTGAAAATTTAACCCTTTTAATTCCACTGCAAAATTGTCAGTTTGAAATGAACACATGTGTGTCCACACTGCAGAGTGCAGGAGTAACACTGATGCAGTGTTGAAGTTAATGACATAATTCAGTGATTAATTAACTGATGATTGAGCATTAGTGATGAACACCTGATGTTAACAAGCAGAATCACTGAAGGACAGAGGAACAAGAAGAAGATAAAAAAAGCGAAACAAGAACTGCAACTGACTTCAGACACAGAAGACATTAAATCTCTCAAGATCTCAGCAGAGGATGATTAAACAAAGGAGAACTCTGGTCAATTTTAACATTGAGCTCATTTTTTTGTACATTTGGAGTGCTGTCAATACAGAGAACAACGACAAAAATCGGTGTTGCCTACACCGAGTTATTCTATTTTTAAAATTTGCACCCTGTTGACTTCAATAGGGCAAGTACTAAACCTGCTTTTAGCCTCTTAACATCCTTGATGTGTCATTACAAGTGCACAGAAAATGTGAGTGATTCCTTCTGAGTGAACACGGTGAATCTGACTGCAGTAGATGTGAAAGAAATGTATAAAAATGATGTTATTTAAGCCAGCGCAAATACCTTTGTTTACATCCTGTTTTTCGGTTGAAGTCCAAAGTAGTCGATTGCCGAGTTCACGCGCGTGATCATAGGTACAAAACTAAAATTTTAAAAATAGAATAACTCGGTGTAGGCAACACCGATTTTTGTCGTTGTTCTCTGTATTGACAGCACTCCATATGTACAAAAAAATGAGCTCAATGTTAAAATTGACCGGAGTTCTCCTTTAAACAACTCCAAAAAATAGCATTACCCGCTTCACTTATTACTAACCAGATTGACTTTATTTATTTTTTCATACTTCTACAGAAATTCCTATTGACAATTAACAGAGTTTTAGATGTTGTTTTGTTTCATTTGACGGTACCATTATGGAGATCAGTGTTTGCTTTAGTTGGGCTCTTGACCCTTGACTTTCACATTAGTTTTTCTTTAGCTGCTCTAACTGTGTGTTTTCATACACGTGTTGTGGCAGAAACAAAGTAAACAAAAATGAGATCAGGTGTTGCTGATTATGATGTCATCACATAATGTTTGGATCACTGATCTCAATCTGTGTCTAATCCCTTATCAAAAATGTGTTGTTTTATTACAGCTTTATTTTATATTACTACACTGTGAAACTACAGCAAAAGATCAACAATGCTGTGCAATCAGTTATGAAGCATTTTAAAAACTCATCATTCACTAAAAACATTTGAACTACAGCTACAGTTATCCACACACAGACATCAAGAATCGGCCAATGAATCTCAACAATGGTGACAATCAACAAAAATATAACATCAAATCTGAACATCACAAAATACTCCACTAAAAGTCAACAGCAAAAATAAAAGCAAGAAGTACAAATTAAAGAAAATAACCAGACAACTCAGCTGCATAATTTATTCATGCTGCAATGCATGCTGGGAGTCATGGATGATTTTAATGTATTATGCTGGTACCCAACATGCATTGCAGCATGATCTTTCATGATTTTCATGAAACTCATCATGAACCTGTTTTCTTTCAGCTTTTTTAGCAAATATATTTTAAAGACACAGCTATTACAGCCAAAAAAAAAACTAATGTTCAAATGTCAAGGGTCAAGAGGCCAACTAAAGCAAACACTGATCATCATAATGGTGACATCATATGAAAACAAAATGACATTTAAACCTCTGTCAACTTATATAGACGTCTGACAGTAATAAAGTCAGTCTGGTTAGTAGTAAGTGAAGCTGTTAATGATGTTTGTGGATTTGTTTAATCTTCTTTGATTCTGCTTGTTAACAGCAGGTGTTCATCAGTGTCTAAATTAACTTAGAAAATTAATTAACATTAACATTATTAACATTGACATTATTCACTCTGTCAAGTGGACTATATTAGTGAGCTAATGTAGGGAATAGTGAATGAGGGTATAGGGTGTGATTTGGAACACAGTCTCTGAGTGTCGACTTTGAGTAGTGTTAATTCACAGTATATTCCTGTAGGCTACTTTCTCGAAAACGACAAATATCACCCAGAATGCATTTTTTCTACGGTATACAGTATATACGGTATATAACAAATGTGCTTCACAACCACAAAGTTGAAGAAGCCACAGAAAATCTAGCATTAAAAATAAAAGGTCAAGAGCTCAACTAAAGTAAACACTGATAAATGTATAAAAATGTGTGTTCAAATAAAACAATAAAGCATCAACATCTAAACCTCTGTTAATTCTAAATAATAACTTTTGTAGATGACAGAAATAAAGGCAAACTGGTCAGTAATACGTGCAATAATGTTTAAGGGCTGGAAGTCAGTTGTAGTTGTTGTGTTTCTATTTTTTCTGTTCTTGTTGTTTCCCTTTCCTTCAGTGATTCTGCTCTTTATCATCAGGTGTCTTCAATAATGATCATCACTTAATCAATAACTTATTTATCACAGTAATTTCAACAATGCTTCAGAGTAACTTTAAGACTCTGTAGTGTGGACACACTGTTTCCTTTCGAGAACTGTCACTTCGTATTGCGTAGCTAATACGAAGTGGGGAAACTCCATTCCTCGAGAAATATTGAAGTCTATATTAAAAACGCAGTGCACCTGCACAGTGAACACAGCAGAGCGTCTAGCTCGCCTATTGGCTGTGCTGCGGCAACTGCACACCCTATGGCGAAGCGCCTCTGATGCTTGGCCCAATCAGCGCGTCATAGCCCGCCAGAATTGGCGGGCCTATGTCTATAAATAGTCTCAGATTTCGCCAAATATCACATTTTATCTCCTTCAGCGACACTTCATGTCTCTATCTCCTCTGAAGCCTTCGCTGTGGAAACAAGCCTTTTACAGCCAGAACAAGCCTTGCATACAGCGGACAGCGCCTTCTTCACTCACCTTGAAACGGCTTCTCTTCTGTCACCGTTCTCCTGTGGCCATCTGGCAAACAACGCTATATACTTTCACTGCTACTATGTGTTTGCCGCTGCGACACTACAGTTTCTAAAAGAGCAAATTTGAGAGGCGTTTTTGCAAATGCCTCAGTCTTCATGCACCTCGTGGGGATGCCGTCTGCACGTGCCCGATGGGCACACAGAGTGCGCCGCGTGCCTGGTAGCCGCCCACGCTGAAGCTGCACTCTCTGACGGAGTTTGCTCTCACTGCGAGAGTTTACCGATCTCGCCGCTGCGGACACAGTTAGCTCTCTTTAAAGACGGTGACACCGCTCTCTCTGCTCTTCTTTTCACCGCACTACATCAGCTGCGGAAAAAGAAGCGCTGCAGCCAGTGGTAGCCCGGACACATGGAGTTCAGCGAACCCACGCCGGCCGCGTCCCCGTCTGCTTCGCTTTCTCCTTCACAGTCTCCTTCACAGTCTCCTTCGCCTGTCCTGTTCACCCAGGCAGACCAGGCAGACGCTGAGTTGCTGCACATCCTCACCGAGGCCATTTCAGACCTCAGGCTCGATTTAACATCGGCATTGTGCGTTTTCTGCTTCCGGTTAGGCGGCATCGGCCCTGCACACCTGGCTGTTTTTACAGCAACCCAAATAAAGCATATAATGAGTATGTTTTAAGCACATAATACATGGGTTATCGGTCCCCCTTCACTAGGCCACCTTGGTTTTTTACAGTGGATCTGAAAGATGCCTACTTTCACATTCAGATAACGCCCCATGCGTGGCGATCAGGTCGCTTGCACATTATGGTGAACCACAGCTATTTACGAGCCCTGGTTCCCTGGAAAGCCGAGACTGTTACCAGTCGGGCGTGACCATGGGTGTGGTCTCCAGGATGAAGGTGATTTTCACAGACACCTCCAACCTAGGTTGGGGGGCGCTGCACGAGGGCAAACCTGTCTCCGGCCTCTGGTCTCTGGAGCTCGGAGAAGAGCTTACATATCAACTGCCTGGAAATGAAAGCAGTTTGTTTAGCCCTGAAGGCGTTTCTGCCAGACATCAGAGGACACCACATCAACCCACAGACGGTCTGTATGATATGGAGTGTATTCGGCAGGGCAGAGGTCGACCTCTTTGCCTCGAAGAGCCACACTCACTGCGCAACATTCTTTTCGAAGAACAGGGACGCACTGGCCCATCCTTGGCCCAGTCGCCCTCTATATGCATTTCCGCCCGTCTCTATTATCCCTCAGGTCATCAAACAGATCAGAGAAAGCGGATGCTCAGTCCTCCTAATAGCCCCCTCTGGAAAACCCAGGTGTGGTTTCCAGAGCTGGCTCAGATGATGGACGCGGTCCCCTGGCCTGTGCCAGTGAGGAAGGATCTCCTCACACAGGCAAACGGGACGATATGGCACCCTCGCCTCGACTTGTGCACAGCAAAATCCCCAGAGTTAAATTAACTCTGCTCAGAGAACATTTGGTCCCTCTCTACATAGAGTTAAAATAACTCTGAAACAGTGTTAAAGTTAATGAGATACTTAAGTGATTAATTAAGTAATGATTGGGCATTAATGATGAACACCTGCTGTCAACAAGCAGAATCACTAAAGGAAAGAGAAACAAGAACAGAAAAAAAGAAACACAAAAACTAAAACTGACTTCCAGCCACAGATGAAATCAACTGAAGACAAAATAAGACATTAAATCTGTGAAGATCTCAGCAGAGGAGGATTAAACAACTCCACAAACAGCATTACCAGCTTCACTTATTACTGACCAGATTGACTTTATTTCTGTCATACGTTTACAGAAGTTCGTATTGAGAATTAACAGAGGTTTAGATGTTGACGATTTATTGAAAATGGTTGGTCACCATTATCGTGATGAGTGTTTCCTTTAGTTGGGCTGTTTGACTCTTAGCTTTTTTTTTTGTGAGTTTGTGTTTTTTTGCAACAGTTTTTACCAGAACACATAATTTGTTACAAAAGAATGCCAGAAGCAAAGATGTTCAGGTGATCTAGTTTTCAACAACAAAAAGTAGAATGATGCACTTATATCATCACTGTCCAAAAGTGATAATTTGATGTTAATAGATTATATTCACTAACAATATTCTCTTGCCACAGATTGGACATTTTGAATTTTTTAAATACATAATAGGGGAAAAATGTTTCTTCTAAGACACAGACATCAAGAATCAGCATATGAATCTCAACAATGGTGACATGTTTCATGCTGCAATGCATCCTGGGAGCCATGAGTTTTATACTATTGTGGCTCCCAGCATGCATTGCAGCATGAAACATGTCACCATTGTTGAGATTCATATGCTGATTCTTGATGTCTTTGTCTTGTCATTGTTAATGAATATAATCTAATAACATCAAATAATCACTTTTAGACAGTCATGAGTTAAGTGCATGTTTCTACCATATGTTGTTAATAACTATTTCACCTGATCATCTTTGTTTTTGGTTTTCTTTGTAACAAATGATGTGTTTTGGTAAAAACTGTTACAAAAACCACAAACTTACAAAAAGAATCAAACTGCCCAACTAAAGAAAACACTCATCACCATAATGGTGATCATACATTTTCAATAAATCGTCAACATCTAAACCTCTGGTAATTCTCAATAAGACCTTCTGTAGACATCTGACAGAAATACAGTCAGTCTGGTTAGTAATAAGTGAAGCTGGTAATGCTGTTTATGGAGTTGTTTAATCCTCCTCTGCTGAGAACTTGTTGACAGCAGGTGTTCATCATTAATGCCCAATCATCACTTAATTAATCACTTAAGTATCTCATTAACTTTAACTCTGATTCAGAGTTATTTTAACTCTCTTTAGAGAGGGACCAAATGTTCTCTAAACAGAGTTAATTTAACTCTGGGGATTTTGCTGTGTGGGCCCTCCATGTATGACCCCTCAACGGGTATACAGGGACCTCTCCGAGAGGGTCTTGAATACTATCACTGAGGCTAGAGCACCATCTACTAGACGCCTTTACGCCCTAAAGTGGTCAGTGTTCACTGACTGGTGTACAGCCAGAGACTAAGAACCCTACACTCTCAGAAAATAAAGTACATAATTGTACCTTTAGGGGTACAATTGCTTGTCACTGGGGCTGTACAATATTGTACACTTGGCATAGGGTACATATTTGTATCATTGTGATTTGTACCTTAAGAGACCAATCTTGTACCTGTGGTGACAATTTTGTACCTTTATTTAACAATACAAAAATGGACCCTTCAAAAATGGTACAAAATTGGCTTTGACAGCAATCGTTGACAACAATGATATATATATATATATATATATATATATATATATATATATATATATATATATATATATATATATATATATATATATATATATTACACACACGCTGAATTAAAATCAGAATTTATTAAATCCTTTTCATTTTCACATTTTCCAACATTTCATTTTAAACTCAATGTCTAACTGTGACATATAAATTATTATCATCCGAGTAAATGTCATTTGCCTGAAAGTCCATTTCATGTCCTTTCATCTCGACGTCGGTTACTTCTATGCCTGCTTCTGATATTTTCTGAAGGACCTCCTCGGTTGAAAGTCCTGTAAGAACCATGAGTAACCGTGCTATGACTTCTTCTCCACCGATGGCCAAAAGAAAGAAAGACCCGGAACTGGACATTCTTTTAAATTGAGATTCAAGCAGCCAATCAGGGCTGGCTCTAGATACACTCTCAGAAAATAAAGAACATAATTGTACCTTTAGGGGTACAATGGCTTGTCACTGAGGATGTACCCTCAAGGGTACAATATTGTACCTTAACCTTTAAAAGAACCGGTACATATATGTAACTTTAATGCTTTTTGATCCTCAAAAAGTTACATATGAGGTCCAACAGCAAAAACTCCAGTGTTAATTGAACTCTCCTGGGAGTGTACACAGTAAAAACCCCAGTGTTAAATCAACACTGCTCAGAGCACATATGGACTCACTCTACATAGTGTTAAAATTAACACTGAAGCAGTGTTGAAGGTATAGTGTTGACTATATGCTTGTTGTCTCGTTTTAGTATTGTTGATTGTAGCTTTGAGTTTCTATAGTTTGAGATCCAACAGCAATATGAACAATTTTGAAAATACTTTGTGCTAAGAAGTTATTGTGTTAAAACGCACAGGCATCAAGAATCAGCATATGAATCTCAACAATGGTGACAATAAACAAACTAGTGACAAACAGATCAACTCTGAACATCACAAAACAAGCTACTAAAGTCAGAACAAAACAATAGCAAAATAAAAGCAAACAGAAAAAACAATGAAAATTACAGGACAATTCAGCTGCATAATTTATTCATGCTGCAATGCATGATGTTTGATGCGTTCTGATTGGTGGCTCCCATCATGCACTGCAACATTAAGCGTTTGTTTGATTGTCACCATTGTTAAGATTCATATGTAGATTCTTGATGTCTGTGTGTGATTTTAAAACTTTCAGATCATTAAAATATTGCTGGAAGTAACTACTGTAGTGAAAAAGTAATAAACATGTGGATAATCAGTTTATAATGATGGGTGCCATCATTAAATCAGGTCACTAGTAATTTCATCATCAAATCATAACCAGGGCTGCATTTTCAAAAGCATCTTAAGCCTTACTTGATTGCAGACCAACTGCAACAAATGGTCTGTACGATCAATTTAGGCTTGCAATGCTTTCAGGAAAAACAGCCAAAGTCACAGTTTCTTTTGCCTCAACACATATGCTTTATAAGCACAGAGTTGGAGCAGCCAGAGAAAAACTAATGTTAAACAGTAAAGGGTCAAGAACCCAACTAAAGCAAACACTGACCACCATAATGGTGACATGAAACGAAACATTCCATAAAACATTACCATCTAAACTTCTGTTAAATCTAAATTTAGACCGTGTGTAGATGTATGACAGAAATAAAGTCAAACTGGTAAAATAATAAGTGCAATAATGGTTCAAAGTCAGTAGTTCTTGTGTTTCTCTTTTTTTCTGTTCTTGTTTCTCTTTCCTTCAGTGAGTCTGCTTGTTATCATCAGGTGTCACCACTAATGGCCAATCATCACTTAATTAATCACTTAATTACCTCATTAACTTCAACACTGTTTCAGTGTTAATTTAATTATCTCATTAACTTCAACACTGCTTCAGTGTTAATTTTAACACTCTGTAGAGTGGGACCATATGTGCTCTGAGCAGTGTTGATTTAACACTGGGGTTTTTGCTGTGTATATGACTCCAGACTCAAGAGTGTTAAAGTTAATGATCTAATTAAAGGGGCATTCCACCCATTTGAACATTGTTTTTTATTTAAAGTGGGTCATATATGTAGTCGAAATGTAAAATAAATTTTGAATTTGGTCGAGGAAAGACAAAAAATAACTTCAGGACGCATTTGTATGAAAGACAACAACTCCCACAATGCACCACACTGCACAGCTCCGCAAGCCACTCCCACTAATCCAGAAAGCGCATATCTGCCTATAAGAGAAATCACTCTTCCGTCTACAAGGCTAGCTACCACCAGAGCTTGAAATTCATTTCACACAAAATGTCTAGTTAGTTGGCGAACTCATTAGTGCATTACTCCTCGTTTGTATTTCTTTCGAAAAGGTGAATTATTGCATGGTACCTGGATGTTCAGTCAGAACATATGCGGTGCGAAATTAGGATAGTTCACAACACAAACGTCCGTGTCCTCGTCTGATTCAGAGATTTCGTCCAGGAGAAATTGTCATCGTTGAAATTCTTTGCCGCAGACGGACTCTATCTCTGTGTTCGTAACGGTTCGTAGTTGCATAGTGAGATCACCGGCGCCACCAGTCCGCCCTAACTCGAGCCAGTCCGGGCTCCTCGTCCGCGGCAGGCAGGTCTTCTGCCTCGGCTGCTCTTCGCTATAATGCGGCTTGTAAAGGTAGCCACAAACACCTGATTCAAGCATCAGACTTCCGAAATCCTCTTCTTCTATATCATATTGAGCACTCTCCTCCGCTATTGTCATTACTTTACATCTGTCTCCACAGCGCCTGTTAGCTTAGCTTCAAACAAGATGGAGGATATTGCTTTCAGTTTCAGAGAGTAAAGTCCCACCCACTGATCTGTAATAGGTCTGTAGCGTGAGCGGGTCCCGCCCCCTGGGAAAGATGAGGAACGAGTGTCTGTAGTCTCAACAGAAATCCCCCCCTCTTACACTTCCTCCTACAATGACGCAAAATGACGATTTTTGCGTCATTGTAGGAGGAAGTGTAAGAGGTAAATAACGGATTTCTCCCGTCTGAGGGGAAAATGAGAGAGTGTTGCACGACCATTCAATAGTATGACTGGGTTTCTAACAATGCAAAGCTTAATGCAAATAGGTGGAGTGTCCCTTTAAGTGATTCATTGAGTGATGATTGACCATTATTGAAGACACTTTACATCAAGCTAACACCTGATGTTAACAAGCAGAATCACGGAAGGAGAAAATTGAATTTTTTAAGACACCGTTATGGAGATAAGTGTTTGCTTTAGTTGGGCTCTTGACCCTTAAATCATTAACTTTAGATTTTTTTTGGCTGTTGTATCTGAGTTATAACTGCCAGATGAACAAAGAGAAAAGTTGATCAGGTGGTGTTGGTTATGTTTTGACATAATCATAATTTAACCTGAATCACTGAACTCATTTAGAATCTAATCTCAGGCTTAAATGTATATTGTTGATTACAGCATGACTGTGAGTCTACAGCAAAAGATTTTCAGCATTTTCAATATAATCCAAAAATTCTTAAAAGGTGTTCTGATCAAAAGACATTGAAAATTAATTTACGAAGAAACACTGACATCAATAATCAGCCTGTGAATCTCAACAATGGTGACAATAATAAAGCATGTTGCAGTGCATCCTGGGTGCCACCAATCAAAACTCATTCATGGCTCCCATCATGCATTGCGGTATGAATAAATTATGATCTGAATTGTCTTACTAATTTGCTTTCCCTAATTGAACATTCTGTTTGTCACCATTGTTGAGATTCATACACTGATTCTTGACACTGTGTGTGCCTAAGTTTTATCAGATCAACTTTTAAGAAATCCTTTAGATTATGTAACGAATACGACTCTGGGTAAATTTGAATTAGCTCAAGAATATAGGGAATTTTGGAAATATTAATAATTATGACTCATGGTCATAATTCATAAGTCGCATGTACATTTATTTTATCAATTATAGAGATTAACTGGTTCTGTAACTGATCTAATCGTTATTCGTCCCGCGAATAAAGGTGAGATTATCACAGTTAAGAAGGGTTATCTCTTTACAAACTCCAAGAAAGTTTGATCTTCTGGCCACGGACATCAAACCTTCTGAGTTTATTAATTAAAACTACTGAATGTAGTCTAATATCGAGCTTGTAGCTTAAGATCTTTTGTTTCATTGACTTTAGACTGGTGGATTTTCAAACACGGAGACAGTGAAAAGTATTTATGAATTTTAATAAATGCAAAACTATGATTATATGAGCTACGAATATAAACGTACGTAAAAATGCAAACAATAAACAAACAACATATAACCAAACAATAACATAAGTGATCAGAATGAAATGAAAGAAAGAAAAAAAAGGAAAAGAGAAGAGGAAGAAGGGTAACTTAATTCACAGACCTAAGAGATAGACACCCGGAAAACAGCTTTTATCAACTCAATATAGGCCTACTTGCAGAATTCTGTGCTCTGTCTGGTGAGGCTGTAGAAGAGGCGCGCGTGTCCGGCTGGTTTGCGTCTGGCTTCGTCTTCTGGGTCGTTTCGCAAGACGATGTAAAGGCTTACTCGAATTTAAGTTACCGAGAAAGTTAGATCATTTCCCTTTTTGAGGGGAAAGGCACGGATGAGCTTAGTTGCAAAGAACGGCAGCTACGACTCGAACATGTGTTGTCCGAGGAGAAGACTAAGGCCTTCTTCAGATGATCCTTGGAGAAGCGCTGCCGGGGAGGAGAGGAGGAGGTCAGAGCGGTCGAAGAGAGAAGAGAGGTGAGCGAAGAAGGAAGAGAGTGTGATGAGGGGGTTTCTGCCTTTTAACAAACATCTGTTTACGCCTTCTCTTGGAACGACAGCGAATCAGATTGTCTTTTCTGAAGCGGGAAAATTCTCTTTGTGTGAAGAAGAAAACGCCTACTTTCACCATATGTCTTATGAGAGAAAGAATTCATATTTCTTCTTAAGATTGTACACATGGAACAATACATCTTACTGTAATTTACTATGTGTGACGGGTTGAATTAAAACAGGACGGTCAGACAGATACTAATTATGACAGATAAAGGTCGGGGAAACATGATGTTACATCTATATGCATAATTACACACACATAAAGTTTGATTAAACACACAATAAAATTGTCAGCGTTTCCGTTATGGCAAGTGAAGGCACCTGGGAAATAAAGGAATATGTATCAAACATTTGAAGAGTTTTCTCTGAAGAGTTCCATGAAAAGTAAATGTGTTGGAATGTTGGTTTGTCAAGGAACTGGATGAGCTGCAGCTTTGGGACCATAAAGGTTTATGACCAGGTCGAGGTCGTATTACAAGACACTATTGAGTGATTTTCTTTCAATGAACCTTCAGAATTACCGATTTTACTCTAGCAAGTCACACCTCTATTATAAATTTGTAATGAATGGTAAAATGAAATTTTACTATGTGGAAGTCCATATATGGAAATGTGCTTCAGTTGCATCTTGTGGTGGGTTTCTGGTTGAAAGTCCACGAGTGTGTGTGTGCGTGTGTGTGTGACCAGGACTGAGAGTTCATGCTGCCGCTGAACTTTTGCTCTCTTGCCTATGTGTGTGTGTGTTTGGTTTGATGAGATCATTAGCCAGCACATCTGGCCGGACAAAGTCTTGTTGTTTTCTGACGTATAAATCAGTGTCTATCCCTAGGGGATCTGCGTAATCTCAGACATTGTGGCGCCTTGCGCTCGTGGCTTCCCGTGTAAACTCATAAAAGAGGTGTCTATAGACAGCCATCAATGAGTTACTTGAGCTGATAGATGCCATCTGTTGTTTGTAGACAGTTCAAGAAGGACAGAGTCCGTTTGTTGGTACTTTCAGTAATTTAAATATATATATAGAGAGAGCTGGTAATCTGGCCATCTTCTTTGTGTTACAATTATTTCAAAAATTCTGGATCTTATGCTGTAGAATCACAGTGATGCTATAATCAACAATATACATTTAAGTCAGAGATTAGACTTTAAATGAGTTCAGTGATTCAGGTCAAATTGTGATTAAGTCAAAACATAACCAACACCACCTGATCAACTTATCTCTTTGTTCATCTAGCCATTATAACTCAGATACAACAGCCAAACAATACCTAATGTTAACAGTTTAAGGGTCAAAAGACCCAACTCAAGCAAACACTGATCACCATAATGGTGTCTTAAATATATATTTTCTCCTTCAGTGATTCTGCTTGTTAACATCAGGTGTCTTCAATATTGCTCAATCATCACTCAATGAGTTACTTAATTAGCTCATTAACTTTAGCACTCTTGATTGTTAATTTAACACTCATATTGTAACACTTTAACACTCTTGAGTCTGGAGCCAAATAAACACCCAGGAAAGTTCATTTAACACTGGAGTTTTTGCTGTTTTATAATGATTTAATATCAGTAAATTGACTTACAAAACTTGTATTTCCTTTATTTCAAGGCTACTCTAATATAGTGATAAGTTAAAATCTACCTTAAATGATTAAGGTATCATTAAAACCTTTAAAAAAAAACTTTTTTTTTACAAAAAATAAAATAAAATAACTTAGCAGAAGCTGTCTTTTGATATTGTACCTTAACCTTTAAAAGAAACGGTATATATTTGTACCTTTTAATGCTTGGGGACATATATGTACCTTTTTGACCCTCATGCGAGGTACTACTAGTACTCTCCTACCTGCAAGAGCTGTTGGATGCGGGTCGCTCTCCATCCACGCTCAACGTATATGTGGCAGCCATAGCAGCCTACCATGCTCCTGTGGCTGGCCAATCACTGGGAATAAACAACCTCATCATTCATTTTCTCAAAAGAGCCAGGAGGTTGAGCCAACTGAAGACAAGAAGACATTAAATCTCTCAAGATCTCAGCAGAGGAGGATTAAACAACTCCACAAACAGCATTACCAGCTTCACTTATTACTAACAAGACTGACTTTATTTCTGTCAGACGTCTACAGAAGTTCGTACTGAGAATTAACAGAGGTTTAGATGTTGACGATTTCTTGAAAATGTTTGGTCACCATTATGGCGAAGGGCGAAGGATAATTAGACCTGATCGTGTCCAGTCTTATCAGTCTATCTTTTACTGTCCATAAGCATAATTGTTCTGGGACTTATGTTGGAAGTGAGTTTGGCTCTTATGCTTCAGCCCCTTATTCATGAAACCCGACTCAGGTCCGGTTACTGTCACTTATGTTGGGCTTTTATTACGGCTTGTTTCTGTGAGCCTCAGGGTGCTTATCTAGGCTCCAGTTGTATGTAGCCAGTTTGTAATTGTGCGTTATGTTACATTACGTCCCCACTGTGTATTGACTACACAATACTAAGTGATCGTCCTCGAAAGGGAACGTACTTGATTACTAACGTAACCTCAGTTCCCTGAGAGTAGGGAATGAGTATTACATAGCCTGCCACACTATTGTAAACTGTCAAGGTTTTGTCGCTTCAGTCGCTTCAAACCTGATATTTGCCGAAATCGGAGCCTATAGACATAGCCTATTATAGACATAGGCCTCGCCCATTCTGGCGGGCTCTGACGCGCTGGGCGCGAAGTCACCTGATTGGGCCATGCGTCAGAGACACTTCGCCATAGGGTGTGCAGTTGCCACAGCACAGCCAATGGGCGAGCTAGATGCTCTGCTGTGTTCGCCGTGCAGCTGCACTGTATTTTTATTATAGGCTTCAATATTTCTCGAGGAAAGGAGTTTCCCCACTGCGTATTAGCTACGCAATACTCGTTCCCTACTAGGGATGGGGATTGAAAACCGGTTCCACTCGAGAACCGGTTCTAAGTTTTATGAACAAATGATATTGTATGTCCTCGACGTTAACGATTCCTCTTATCGATGCTCCTGCTCCGAGTCCCAGCCATAGGCCGTGAACTCACAACTTTCCCTTTTGTCCTTTATCGGGCATCATAGCACGGCGTCCTACACATCTGTGCGTCATGATGTCAAAGTGATTTGAACAGAGGAGGTAATCATGGAGAGGGAGAGGCGATCTAAAGCTTTATTTTACTAAACCAGAAGAAAGTGTAGGCGAAAGTGTAAATAAGACTTCACCGTCTCCAAACTAAGCACTGTCTTGCTCTCTCTCCCTCACAAAAATTAATCAAAATAAATCGACACGGTGGTAAAAGGTCGGAAGACCAAATTTTCATGTGGAGCATTCTGAGATTTTTTTTTTTTTCCTGAATTACCGCTGGGTGTGAATTGTGCTAAATAAGTTGCCTTATCTTCTCTGAAAAGCGTTCCGGACATTCAGCTGACATAAAACAACACTTTAATTAAACGAAAAAAACTATCCAGTGATGAAATGTTTTCTGTGTGGACACAAATCTTGGATGTCCACGTCCTAACTGCTGGAATAATCACACAACGTGCATGACACGTCCAATTCGCGAACTAATGACTCCTTTGAACAGATTAATTTTAATGAATGGTTAAAACAACTGATCTTTCCAACAGTGAACTCAGGAGATGTCTGAATCGGTGTATAACTAACAGGTTCTATTTATTACATAAATTACATAAAAAGTACAATTTGCTTACTCAAGCTTAAGCTTTAAAATAAATAAAAACCACACAGCAAAAACTCCAGTGTTAAATTAACACTCCTAGGAGTGTATATGAGTCCACACTCAAGAGTGTAAAGTGTTAAAATATGAGTGTTAAATTAACACTCAATAGTGTTAAAGTTAATGAGATAATTAAGTGATTAATTGAGTGATGATTGAGCATTATTGAAGACACCTGATGTTAACAAGCAGAATCACTGAAGGAGAAAATCACAAATTGTAAATCATCGTTATGGTGATCAGTGTTGGCTTTAGTTGGGCTATTGACCCTTATATGTTTACTTTAATTTTGCTTGTCTGCTGTTATTGATTTATAACAGTCAGATGAACAAAGAAACAATGTGATTTGATGGTGTTGGTTATGTTTAGACATAATCATGTTGTGATCCGAAAAACGAAACTTATTGAAATAGTTTGGTTTAACTTGTTAATTACAACAGCTCTGTGATTCTACAGCATATGATTTTCAGTATTTTTCATATAATCCAAAATATTTAAAGGTCCCGTTCTTCGTGATCCCATGTTTCAAACTTGAGTTAGTGTGTAATGTTGTTGTTAGAGTATAAATAATATCTGTAAAATTATAAAGCTCAAAGTTCAATGCCAAGCGAGATATTTTATTTAACAGAAGTCGCCTACATCGAACGGCTGGTTTGGACTACATCCCTCTACTTCCTTCTTTAATGACGTCACTAGAACAGTTTTTTGACTAACCTCCGCCCACAGGAATACACAAAAAAAGGGGGCGTGGTCTTGTTGCGCTCTCACTGAAAAGAGGAAGAGTTGCGTTTGTAGAGTGTGTTTGTCGCCATGTCGTCGATTTCGGCTCAAATTGATAGGGTAATATTAAAGACATGTTTACAATAACACTGAGCGCATGCATCTCCATGTTATGGTAAGAGGTGTGACCTTTACTGGGCAACGTGCGCTAAGCTGCTGTCTAATCACAACACAGGAACCGCTGGCACAATCAGAGCTCGTTACGTATTTCTGAAGGAGGAACTTCATAGAACAAGGAAGTCATCAGCCCGTTCTTAGGACAGTGAATACAGCGGTATACAGATAAGTCAATTGTGTGAAAAATATTGTTTTTTTACACGCGAAACATGAACACATGTTATATTGCACACTGTAAACACAATCAAAGCTTCAAAAACACACGAAAAACAGGACTTTTATTAAACATTGATCTGATCAGAATATTTTCAAATGAATTTATTTAGAAACACAGACATCAATAATCAGCCTGTGAATCTCAACAATGGTGACAATAATAAAGCATGTAGCAGTGGCAGTGGACAGGAGGCATCAACTTTAATTTGATTTGAGGAGGATTTGCAACTGTTCTGCCCTAAACCCTTAAATTCTCAACTATACTTAATTTTAAGGGAATACTGTTTACTGTTTTTAAGTTTAAATCGTTTTTGTTTGATTGTCGTGACTTCATTTGAGATTCAAATACTGAATTGTATTCTTAAAAATTAAGTAATATTAAATAATCAGGTCAATTTTAGACTCACCAATCAGAGGGATGTCTGTCCCTGTAGAAGGCAGTGTGTTGTTAAGAATCAGCAGCATCACAGAAACAGACAGCAGTAAAGTCACTTTAAAGCTCAGCTTTTCTGCTGCACTTGAGTCAACGAAGAAGGAGATCAAATCCAGCACAAGGAAGAAAAATACTGGTATTATAATGTTGATGACATACAGTAGAGGTCGCCTTTTTATGGTGATCTGCAATGGGGGGAGAGAGAGAGAGAGAGAGAGAGAGAGAGAGAGAGAGAGAGAGAGAGAGAGAGAGAGAGAGAGAGAGAGAGAGAGAGAGAGAGAGAGAGAGAGAGAGACATTAGCATTAGCATCATAATGGACTTAATAAGAGAAATATAAATTAAAAACATGAATTAAATAGGGGTGCGCCATGTACCAGTTTAAAAGAAAACCCAGTTGGGTCTCTTACAAGTAATAATTGAATAAGATAAATTTCTAATCATAATTGTTGTAAGAATTTAATTAAAGAGCTTCATATAATGTGATATATGTGAAATAAAACGTATTTGGTGATACAGTATATGAATTTGGTCACAATGCCTATCCCATATTAATTTCCTTTCAATTTTAATGGCGATAAAGATCTGTGTTTGGTTTAGTGGTGGGCATAGATAAAAAATGTTAATCTAGATTAATCTCACAGTAATTTTGGAATTAATCTAGATTAATCTAGATTAAAATGTCTCATTTGAATTCTGCCGAAGGCATTCAGAATATGTGTGCTACCCAAATAATGACTGAAGGGCACGTGTTTCTTAAATACAAAGTGACATTTAAAAGAACTTGTATGCCAATTCATGAACATGCATCTTCTGAATTAGCTAAGGGATGCTTTGCGTTTAGGTGGTACTTGAGACTGGAAGAACTCCTACAGTAAACTAATTCCGCATTGCACAAGGTGCAAACAACCTTAGTCTTGTCGAGGTTTTCATTGGGAAGCTTCTAGGGGTGTAACGGTTCACATAAATCCATGTTCGGTTCGATACAGCAAAAAGAAAGAAATGCCAGAGTTTTTTATTTTTTTTTTTATTTAAACTAACATCATAAAGTATGATTTTTTTTTTTTTTTTTTTACTTTGAGCAATTTTATTCATAATGTCAAAATAAAACCAACGTAATGTTACTTGAAAGCATTATAGCCTACTATTCGTGCCAAACTTCCATGGTTGCAGTTAGTGTAACACTCTCGGAAATAGGGGTACAGCAGGAGTCCATTTCTGTCCCCCAAGGTACATATATGTCCCCAAGCATTAAAAGGTACAAATATATACCGTTTCTTTTAAAGGTTAAGGTACAATATCAAAAGACAGCCTCTGCTAAGTTATTTTATTTTTTGTAAAAAAAAAAAAAGTTTTTTTTTTAAAGGTTTTAATGATACCTTAATCATTTAAGGTAGATTTTAACTTATCACTATATTAGAGTAGCCTTGAAATAAAGGAAATAAAAGTTTTGTAAGTCAATTTACTGATATTAAATCATTATAACACAGCAAAAACTCCAGTGTTAAATTAACTTTCCTGGGAGTTTATTTGGCTCCAGACTCAAGAGTGTTAAAGTATTAAAAAAATGAGTGTTAAATTAACAATCAAGAGTGCTAAAGTTAATGAGCTAATTAAGTGATTCATTAAGTGATGATTGAGCAATATTGAAGACACCTGATGTTAACAAGCATAATCACTGAAGGAGAAAATATATATTTTTAAGACACCGTTATGGTGATCAGTGTTTGCTTGAGTTGGGTCTATTGACCCTTAAATTGTTAACATTAGGTTTTGTTTGGCTGTTGTATCTGAGTTATAATGGCTAGATGAACAAAGAGATAAGTTGATCAGGTGGTGTAGGTTATGTTTTGACTTAATCATAATTTGACTTGAATCACTGAACTCATTTAAAGTCTAATCTCTGACTTAAATGTATATTGTTGATTACAGCATCACTGTGATTCCACAGCATAAGATCCAGAATTTTTGAAATAATCTAAAGGATTTCTTAAAAGTTGATCTGACAAAACAAATATTTCTTTTAGGCACACACAGACATCAAGAATCAGTGTATGAATCTCAACTATGGTGACAAACAAAATATTCAATTAGGGAAAGGAAATTAGTAAGACAATTCAGATCATAATTTATTCATACCGCAATGCATGATGGGAGCCATGAATGAGTTTTGATTGGTGTCACCCAGGATGCACTGCAACATGCTTTATTATTGTCACCATTGTTGAGATTCACAGGCTGATTATTGATGTCAGTGTTTCTTCGTAAAATAATTTTCAATGTCTTTTGATCAGAACAACTTTTAAGAATTTTTGGATTATATTGAAAATGCTGAAAATCTTTTGCGGTAGAATCACAGTGATGCTGTAATCAACAATATACATTTAAGCCTGAGATTAGATTCTAAATGAGTTCAGTGATTCAGGTTAAATTATGACTATGTCCAAACATAACCAACACCACATGATCAACTTTTCTCTTTGTTCATCTGGCAGTTATAACTCAGATACAACAGCCAAACAAATTCTAAAGTTAATGATTTAAGGGTCAAGAGCCCAACTAAAGCAAACACTTATCTCCATAACGGTGTCTTAAAAAATTCAATTTTCTCCTTCCGTGATTCTGCTTGTTACCATCAGGTGTCTTCAATAATGGTCAATCATCACTCAATGAATCACTTAATTAGATCATTAACTTTAACGCTCTTGAGTCTGGAGTCATATAAACACCCAGGAGAGTTCAATTAACACTGGAGTTTTTGCTGTTGGACCTCAAGGTACATATATGTAACTTTTTGAGGATCAAAAAGCATTAAAAGTTACATATATGTACCGTTTCTTTTAAAGGTTAAGGTACAATATTGTACCCTTGAGGGTACAGCCTAGGGCTGGGCGATATATATCGTGAGATTGTTATGCGCATCTCGTCAGTAAAGCCGGTTCCTTGATTAGTAGTAAATCACCATCACCTGCTTTCAGATGGAGCGGCATTTAGGGCTGAGGAGATAATTAAGTGATTAATTTAGTGATGATTGAGCATTATTGAAGACACCTGATGTTAACAAGCAGAATCACTGAAGAAGAAAATCACAAATTGTAAGTTACCATTATGGTGATGGGTGTTTGCTTTAGTTGGGCTCTAGACCATTATATGTTTACTTTAATATTTACTGTTGTTTGTCTGCTGTTATTGATTTATAACAGTTAAAAGAACAAAGTAAAATGTTATTTTATAGTGTTGGTTATGTTTTGACATAATCATGCTGTGATCTGAAAGAGGAAACTTATTGAGATAGTTTGGTTTAACTTGTTAGCAGTACTTAAGTGATTCTTCAGCCTATGATTATCAGTATTTTATTTATAATTCAAAATATTTAATAAACATTGTTCTGATCAAAACACATTCAAATAAATTCATTTAAAACACAGACATCAATAATCAGCCTGTGAATCTCAACAATGGTGACAATAATAAAGCATGTTGCAGTGGCTGCCACCAATCAAAACTCAATCATGGCTCCCATCATGCATTGCGGTATGAATAAATTATGATCTGAATTGTCTATGTAATTTACTTTTCCTAATTGACCCTTCGCTAAGCCACGCCCGAAAACCGCCACAGGCCAATCGTGGCTTAGCAACCGTAACTAGGCGCGGGAGGTCTGGCAAGCTTTCGAGCGAGGGAAACATGCCGAAGCGTTGTGCGTATGGATTGTGCAAATCTGATACCCGGTATCCTAAAAGTTTGGACGGGGTGGTGGATTTTGTTCCCTTCCCGAAACCTAAAACCCAAGGGGAGAAATGCCAGGTGTCATCTTCATTTATATAGCGCTTTTAACAATGTAGATTGTTCCAAAGCAGCTTTACATTGATAATAGGAAATTAAAAGTAAAGTGTTTTGGCTTTATAGCAGCTCTAGAATAAAGTTATTGTCCAGCTCGTGGATCAAGCAGTGTGATTAAAGGCAAGACGGAGGCTCACTGACATAACTTAACGTTACTTAAAAGTATATTTAAGCATTTTGTTAATCGACGGCCAAACTAACAATCCGATCGCGACTCTCCCGGTGTTAGTTCTAGTAAAAGTAAAAGGTAACGTTAGTTAGTAAAAGCAGGGAGGTAACATAACGGGGCTTGCCGGAGATCTCCAAGGAAAAGGTTGGTATGCAAACTTAATCAGTTCATAACAGTAGTCACTTATATGACCCACGACGTGTGAGCAGTAACGTTAGCCTGGCGCACTACAAATATAAGCGGGAGATCGTTATCATTGCAAAGTGGTCAGGCTAATGTCTTGTGTTTATTCCACAATACATATGGATAAGTTGTTTGATTAATAAATATTAGAATATTTTCACATTTCACTTACCCTGCTGGCTCAATTTGTGTATTTCCCATTTGAATGGTCAGTGTATAAAGGCGCTGCTGCTTGCGCTGGGACCTAACGTTATAGGCTTTAGCTTAAATTTTGATGAAATTATTCTCTAATCGTTTGCATATTATGTCGGATATAGCCCTCGAATGCATACTGCAGTCTTGCTCTCTCATATTTTCACCTGTTCGCCAAAAATGACTAATTATCTCCTTAGAAATGTCTGAAACCAGTGCATCATGCATGCATACATACTGTAATAGACGTGCCAGGCGCAAAAGCTTGACAGGCGTAGCAACAGTAACTAAGGAGGGCGGGGCTTAGCGAAGGGTCAATTGAATATTCTGCTCCTCACCATTGTTGAGATGCATAGACTGAATCTTGACATCTGTGTGTGCCTAAAAGAATGATTTTTTTTTTAAACAACTTTTAAGAAATCCTTTATATTATATCAAAAATTCTGGGCATTTATGCAGATTCACTAACCAACAATATAAATTGAAGTCAGAAAGAAGGATTTTAATGAGTTCAGTGATCAAGTTCAAATGATGATTGTCATAACATAACCAACACCATCAGATCACTTTTTTTCTTTGTTCAACTGGTGATTATAATTCAGAAACAACAGACAGACAAAATCTAAAGTTAATAATATATGGGTCTAGAGCCCAACTAAAGCAACCATTGATCGTCATAACGGTAACTTACAATTTGTGATTTTCTCCTTCAGTGATTCTGCTTGTTAACATCAGGTGTCTTCAATAATAGTCAATCATCACTAAATTAATCACTTAATTATCTCATTAACTTTAACACTCTTGAGAGTGGACTTATACACTCCCAGGAGTGTTAATTTAACACTGGAGTTTTTGCTGTGTACAAAGAGCCGTAGTTAACTGACAAGCTGAGCCATATCGCATTAATTATCGCTGGCGATACGTCTGCGATATTAATGCGATATGGCTCAGCTTGTCAGTTAACTACGGCTCTTTGTAGTAAATGCCGCTCCATCTGAAAGCAGGTGATGGGGATTTACTACTAATCAAGGAACCGGCTTTACTGACGAGATGCGCATAACAATCTCACGATATATATCACCCAGCCCTAGTACAGCCCCAGTGACAAGCCATTGTACCCCTAAAGTAGGGCTGGGCGATATATATCGCGATATTGTTATGCGCATCTCGTCAGTAAAGCCGGTTCCTTGATTAGTAGTAAATCGCCATCACCTGCTTTCAGATGAAGCGGCATTTACTACAAAGAGCCGTAGTTAACTGACAAGCTGAGCCATATCGCATTAATATCGCGGACGTATCGCCAGCGATAATTAATGCGATATGGCTCAGCTTGTCAGTTAACTACGGCTCTTTGTACACAGCAAAAACTCCAGTGTTAAATTAACACTCCTGGGAGTGTATGAGTCCACACTCAAGAGTGTTGAAGTTAACCCTCTGAGGTCGGCAAACGCGCCGGCGCGTTTTGCTGGATTTTCTCCACATTGTAGCACTATAAACTTAAATTTCTCCGTCATTTATGGTCATACAGAAAAAATAAAAATAAAAAAAGAATCTGTGGTATTTCTACTTTTGTATGTGTCCACTTCCAATCAAATCAAAACATTGTGCTTTTGTAAAATAAAGAAAATAAACAGGGTGTGCGTTCTGCCTCTCCGTCGCGGTGAACTTTTTTTTCTTGAGCACGTCTATAAACTGAAACAAAACTCAGCGAATACTTGTCACACATTTATGAGCCATACACCTTTATAAACATTTAAGTGTGTACTTTTAAATGATCGGATTCAAAACGAAAACAAATATTCTCTGTTTAAGTAATTTGTATAAAACCAACAAGATGTCCAGCTTCTCAAACGCTTCCTAATTATTTTTTAATTTACCACGCCCACTCGCGCAAAAGATATTCACATGCAAATCTCCACATGGAACGCGATCGCCCTCATTACCTCAACAACAAAACACTTCACTTCACTTTTCGTCGAGGTTGAAAGACGTGCCTGAGCTTAGATTGGATTTACATCAGAAGAAGAAGAACAATATTTGAAGACAAGAAAGATAAGGTAAGAAATTATTACATATTAGTTTGCTATTGTTGCATAAATTTCACATTGCAGTTGAACTGTTGCTAGATATATGGTGAATATTATAATATTTAGACCCGTGTTTACTGTTACTGTGTTTGTGGATATCTGCTCAAACGTAGATATGTATATGGTAGGCCTAACCATAATGTTTTATATTTGAGCGCGATCGTGTTTGAATGTATCATAATTTTGATCGCGATCGCGTTTGAATGTATCATATTTTTGATCGCGATCGCGTTTGAATGTATCATATTTTGGAAAAGCAAAACGCTCCAAACGGCTTCATGTTTTTACTATTATCTCATTTCATATCATCATAACGAATGGAAACATTTGAAGTAACATGATAATCAATATATTTTTCTCTAGCTTAGTTGTTACTGAAATCTTTTTGAAAATATATATAGGCTGCTATATTGTTATTATTTTATGCAGCACTGCGCATAGCCTATACCTACAAGGCACAACAAAACTGGTGTTCATTATATAATATATTGTTGGAAACATTTGTGTGAGTGTGTGTATTCTGTGAATTTTAAAAAGCAATTTTAACAAGAAAAATCTAAAATGTATTCCCAAAATCGTGCAGGCCTTTCTCTTGATATCAGTATGTTCACTTTTTTTTCTTTTTTTTTTCAGGGCCCAGATGCCACTGAGTCCTGCTGACTTCAACATTCACAGTACATGTCTCTGTACATGAACATGGTAAAGTGAAAATCAAACACCTTAGAAAATGAAAGGTATGTACAATGTTTTTAGGAATGGCACAAAGGTCTCTTTCTTCAATAAGTGCTTTTTTGTTGTGTATCTTTGGATTATGTTGTGTTGTAAATAAATCCAAACAATTTTAAAAGCCATTCTTTTTTAAATCTCCTCATTCTTTGTGCAAGGGTGGTCAGAATGATGGGCCCTGATAAGCTCCTAATAGGGCCATTAGGGAGGTTCTTTGTCTTTCTCAGGTGTGGAAAGCTTTCATATTAATGAGATGATCCGCCCCTTCGCATATTGCTTTCTAACACAAAAAACGTCGTAAAATTTTTAAATCAATATATTGTCTTCTCTGAATGAGCAGTCAGGGTGATTCTCACATAGTTTTAGAGCAAATATTCTAGGCTACGTCATACAATTTTCAAAAGTCTTGTGAAGAAATAATCAGTATGGGTTTCATGACCTTTATGGACCAGTATGGATTTCAGTGAGAATTTATTTTTGTATTTTCACAAACCACGCATAAATGTCATTATCTCAAAACTACAAACTTTTACATACATGCTGCTGATATATTATTGTAGCAGAGTTTGTGCTGAATACAGTGTAATTAGACTTTAGTCATGAAAATGTCACAAGTAACAGAAATAACCACAAATGTCAGAGCATGTCAGAACACCTCCAGGGCCCAGAAAACAGCTCAGACCCCAGAGGGTTAATGATATAATTAAGTGATTAATTTAGTGATGATTGAACATTATTGAAGACACCTGATGTTAACAAGCAGAATCACTGAAGGAGAAAATCACAAATTGTAAGTTACCGCTATGACGATCAATGGTTGCTTTAGTTGGACTCTTGACCCATATAATATTAACTTTAGATTTTGTTTGTCTGTTGTTTCTGAATTATAATCACCAGTTGAACAAAGAAAAAAAGTGATCTGATGGTGTTGGTTATGTTATGACAATCATCATTTGAACTTGATCACTGAACTCATTAAAGTCCTTCTTTCTAACTTCAGTTTATATTGTTGGTTAGTGAATCTGCATAAATGCCCAGAATTTTTGATATAATATAAAGGATTTCTTAAAAGTTGTTTAAAAATAAATAAAAAAAATCATTCTTTTAGGCACACACAGATCTCGACATCTGCATCTCAACAATAGTGACGAGCAGAATATTCAATTAGGAAAAGTAAATTACATAGACAATTCAGATCATAATTAATTCAAACCGCAATGCATGATGGGAGCCATTAATGAGTTGTGATTGGTGGCAGCCACTGCAACATGCTTTATTATTGTCACCATTGTTGAGATTCACAGGCTGATTATTGATGTCTGTGTTTTAAATGAATTTATCTGAATTGATCTTTTGATCAGAACAATGTTTATTAAATATTTTGAATTATAAGTAAAGTACTGATAATCATAGGCTGAAGAATCACTAAACTACTGCTAACAAGTTAAACCAAACTATCTCAATAAGTTCCCTTTTTCAGATCACAGCATGATTATGTCAAAACATAACCAACACTATAAAATAACATTTTACTTTGTTAATTTAACTGTTATAAATCAATAACAGCAGACAAACAACAATAAATATTAAAGTAAACATGTAATGGTCTAGATAGAGCCCAACTAAAGCAAACACCCATCACCTTAATGGTAACTTACAATTTGTGATTTTCTTCTTCAGTGATTCTGCTTGTTAACATCAGGTGTCTTCAATAATGCTCAATCATCACTAAATTAATCACTTAATTATCTCCTCAGCCCTAAATGCCGCTTCATCTGAAAGCAGGTGAAGGCGATTTACTACTAATCAAGGAACAGGCTTTACTGACGAGATGCGCATAACAATCTCACGATATATATCGCCCAGCCCTACCCTAAAGGTACAATTATGTTCTTTATTTTCTGAGAGTGTATGTAGAGCCAGCCCTGATTGGCTGCTTGAATCTCAATTTAAAAGAACGTCCAGTTCCGGGTCTTTCTTTCTTTTGGCCATCGGTGGAGAAGAAGTCATAGCATGGTTACTCATGGTTCTTACAGGGCTTTCAACCGAGGAGGTCCTTCAGAAAATATCAGAAGCAGGCATAGAAGTAACCGACGTCGAGATGAAAGGACATGAAATGGACTTTCAGGCAAATGACATTTATTCGGATGATAATAATTTATATGTCACAGTTAGACATTGAGTTTAAAATGAAATGTTGGAAAATGTGAAAATGAAAAGGATTTAATAAATTCTGATTTTAATTCAGAGTGTGTGTAATATAAATATATATATATATATATATATATATATATATCATTGTTGTCAACGATTGTACCCTGTCAAAGCCAATTTTGTATCATTTTTGAAGGGTCCATTTTTGTATTGTTAAATAAAGGTACAAAATTGTCACCACAGGTACAAGACTGGTCTCATAAGGCAGTGGTTCCCAATCCTGGTCCTGGGGACCCACAGCTCTGCACATTTTGTATGTCTCCTTTATCTGACACACCCAGTTCAGTTCATAGAGCTCTTTCCTAACGAGATGATGATCTGAATCAGGTGTGTTAAATCAGGGAGACATACAAACTGTGCAGAGCTGTGGGTCCCCAGGACCAGGATTGGGAACCACTGTCATAAGGTACAATATTGTACCCTTGAGGGTACAGCCCCAGTGACAAGCCATTGTACCCCTAAAGGTACAATTATGTACTTTATTTTCTGAGAGTGTACTGTAGAGCCAGCCCTGATTGGCTGCTTAAATCTCAATTTAAAAGAACGTCCAGTTCCGGGTCTTTCTTTCTTTGGCCATCGGTGGTGAAGAAGTCATAGCACGGTTACTCATGGTTCTTACAGGACTTTCAACCGAGGAGGTCCTTCAGAAAATATCAGAAGCAGGCATAGAAGTAACCGACGTCGAGATGAAAGGACATGAAATGGACTTTCAGGCAAATGATTTATATGTCACAGTTAGACATTGAGTTTAAAATGAAATGTTGGAAAATGTGAAAATGAAAAGGGTTTAATAAATTCTGATTTTAATTCAGCGTGTGTGTAATATATATATATATATATATATATAAATATATATATATCATTGTTGTCAACGATTGTACCCTGTCAAAGCCAATTTTGTACCATTTTTGGAGGGTCCATTTTTGTATTGTTAAATCTTGCTGCAATGTTATTACTTAAGTAGCGAATTCAAATGCTTTCTCTACTGGATCTCTTAGCGCTGTAACAGTGTCGCTTGATCAAGATCGGCTCACGCTGCTTTGGTCCAAACTGATAAACGGTCCGTCAACCACACAATAACAAGTAGCTCAGTTTCGTTCCGCTTACATTACGTTTGCCATTTGACGTTGGACAAGAGTTGCGCCAGAGTCTCTTACATTATGAGCGCGCTTGCCACGCGCGACCCGCCTACATTTGAAATAACGAAATTTTGGTCTGCAGGAAAAATGTCCCAACAAACCGTTCGGTTTGAAAATGCGTACCGAACACCGAACCGAATTCGGCTAGGTATACATCCGCGCTAAAATATCAAGGAAGAAAGGTGAAAGTCATCATAGCTTGCGTAGTATAGACCCAGATCCCAACCCAACTTTGAGAATAGATTAACGGCAATATTTTTTTTATCGCCAGATAAGAGTCTCGCTGCGTTAACGCCGATAACGGCCCACCACTAGTTTGGTTACATTTTTTATTTTACGTTAAACCTACAATGTTATCATTTGTTAACATTAATTATTGTATTAACTAACATAACTAACAATGAGCAGTAGATGTATTACTGTATTTATTCATATTTGTTCATGTTAGTTACAGAGGTGTAAAGTCCAGGTTCAGAAAGTAAAAGTCCTCCTCAGTATTTTGGATTTGCTAATTAGCACAGTTTTTCAGCCAGAAGATAGAACTAATTAGTGAAATCAGCTGGCTGAGTTCCTGGGTGGAATAATACATTACCTCTGGTTAGTTAATAAAAATACAGCTGTTCGTTGTTTGTTCATGTTAGATCACAGAGCATGAAATATGTTAACAAATACAACCTTTGATTTTAATAATGTATTAGTAAATGTTAAAATTAACATTATCCAACATAAATAAATGCTGTAGAAGTATTGTTGATTTTTTTCTCATGTTAACTACATTTTTTAACTAATGAAACCTTATTGTAAAGTAAACCATTTTATCTTTTATTTTACATTGTCAAACTCAAAATCTGTGGGTGGTGCTGAAGGAGAATACTTGTTTTCCACACTGTGGAGGTTAACTCTGCACAGCGGTCACAGAGGAGAGGTCATAGTGTCTTTTTTTAAGCACATGTTAATGGATTAACAAAAGCAACATTTATTTTCTAGCGGCGTATCATTACTGAATGAATCCGCGTGTTTGAATGTATCGTGTGAGTCAATGATTCAGTGACCCATTCATAAAGACAGAGGATGTGCCCTATACCCTTATTCCCACATTACTCCTCTAATATAGTCCAATTGAGGGAAAGAATGAAAACGAGTGAGTTTATTCGGAAAGTGAGTTCATTTAGCGGATGACTCTCACATTGCATTATGGGTATTCTCTAACCGTTAAGCATACATCAGTTGTACACTCGTTATTGTGGAGCAATGTGGGATTGAATGAGTGCACTCGGTAATGTCCACTATGGTTTCGGACACCACTACAAATGTCTGTCTCCCCCAAAAATGTCCTATTTAAGGGTATGGGGGTGATTTCAGACACTTGCTTTGTTTCTGAATGAACTGCTGGCAGTTTTAGTTAAGTGTTAGATAATTATATAAAGACACAGGAATATATACACTCTCAGAAAATAAAGAACATAATTGTACCTTTAGGGGTACAATGGCTTGTCACTGGGGCTGTACCCTCAAGGGTACATATTTGTACCATTGTGATTTGTACCTTAAGAGACCAATCTTGTACCTGTGGTGACAATTTTGTACGTTTATTTAACAATACAAAAATGGACCCTCCAAAAATGGCACAAAATTAGCTTTGACAGGGTACAATCGTTGACAACAATGATATATATATATATATATATATATATATATATTACACACACGCTGCATTAAAATCAGAATTTATTAAATCCTTTTCATTTTCACATTTTCCAACATTTCATTTTAAACTCAATGTCTAACTGTGACATATAAATTATTATCATCCGAGTAAATGTCATTTGCCTGAAAGTCCATTTCATGTCCTTTCATCTCGACGTCGGTTACTTCTATGCCTACTTCTGATATTTTCTGAAGGACCTCCTCGGTTGAAAGCCCTGTAAGAACCATGAGTAACCGTGCTATGACTTCTTCACCACCGATGGCCAAAGAAAGAAAGACCCGGAACTGGACATTCATTTAAATTGAGATTCAAGCAGCCAATCAGGGCTGGCTCTACATACACTCTCAGAAAATAAAGAACATAATTGTACCTTTAGGGGTACAATGGCTTGTCACTGGGGCTGTACCCTCAAGGGTACAATATTGTACCTTAACCTTTAAAAGAAACGGTACATATATGTAACTTTTAATGCTTTTTGATCCTCAAAAAGTTACATATATGTATCTTGAGGTCCAACAGCAAAAACTGCAGTGTTAATTGAACTCTCCTGGGTGTTTATATGACTCCAGACTCAAGAGTGTTAAAGTTAATGATCTAATTAAGTGATTCATTGAGTGATGATTGACCATTATTGAAGACACCTGATGTTAACAAGCAGAATCACGGAAGGAGAAAATTGATTTTTTTTAAGACACCGTTATGGAGATAAGTGTTTGCTTTAGTTGGGCTCTTGACTCTTAAATCATTAATTTTAGAATTTGTTTGGCTGTTGTATCTGAGTTATAACTGCCAGATGAACAAAGAGAAAAGTTGTTCAGGTGGTGTTGGTTATGTTTTGACATAATCATAATTTGACCTGAATCACTGAGCTCATTTAGAATCTAATCTCAGGCTTAAATGTATATTGTTGATTACAGCATCACTGTGATTCTACAGCAAAAGATTTTCAGCATTTTCAATATAATCCAAAAATTCTTAAAAGTTGTTTTGATCAAAAGACATTGAAAATTACTTATGAAGAAACACTGACATCAATAATCAGCCTGTGAATCTCAACAATGGTGACAATAATAAAGCATGTTGCAGTGCATCCTGGGTGCCACCAATCAAAACTCATTCATGGCTCCCATCATGCATTGCGGTATGAATAAATTATGATCTGAATTGTCTTACTAATTTCCTTTCCCTAATTGAATATTCTGTTTGTCACCATTGTTGAGATTCATACACTGATTCTTGATGTCTGTGTGTGCCTAAAATAAATATTTGTTTTATCAGATCAACTTTTAAGAAATTCTTTAGATTATTTAAAAAATTCTGGATCTTATGCTGTGGAATCACAGTGATGCTGTAATCAACAATATACATTTAAGTCAGAGATTAGACTTTAAATGAGTTCAGTGATTCAGGTCAAATTATGATTAAGTCAAAACATAACCAACACCACCTGATCAACTTATCTCTTTGTTCATCTAGCCATTATAACTCAAATACAACAGCCAAACAAAAGCTAATGTTAACAGTTTAAGGGTCAAAAGACCCAACTCAAGCAAACACTTATCTCCATAACGGTGTCTTAAAAAAATATATTTTCTCCTTCAGTGATTCTGCTTGTTAACATCAGGTGTCTTCAATATTGCTCAATCATCACTCAATGAATCACTTAATTAGCTCATTAACTTTAGCACTCTTGATTGTTAATTTAACACTCATATTTTAACACTTTAACACTCTTGAGTCTGGAGCCAAATAAACTCCCAGGAAAGTTCATTTAACACTGGAGTTTTTGCTGTGTTATAATGATTTAATATCAGTAAATTGACTTACAAAACTTTTATTTCCTTTATTTCAAGGCTACTCTAATATAGTGATAAGTTAAAATCTACCTTAAATGATTAAGGTATCATTAAAACCTTTTAAAAAAAAAAGTGTTTTTTTTTACAAAAAATAAAATAAAATTACTTAGCAGAGGCTGTCTTTTGATATTGTACCTTAACCTTTAAAAGAAACGGTATATATTTGTACCTTTTAATGCTTGGGGACATATATGTACCTTTTTGACCCTCAAAAAGGTACACTGTTAACCCTTGCTGTAAAAAAAGGCCAAATTCTGACAATATCATACCATTTTCCATTAAAACAGTAATATACCGTAGAAAATAAAACTAGCCTACAGGAATATACTGTGAATTAACAGTGCTCAAAGTCGACAATCAGAGGCTGTTTTCCCAGTCACACCCTATACCCTCATACACTATTCCCTACATTAGTTCACTAATATAGTCCACTTGAATGAAAAGAAGTGAGTGAATTGAGACACTGATGAACACCTGATAAGCAGAATCACTGAAGGAGAGAGAATCAAGAACAGAAAAAAGAGAAACACAAAAACTACAACTGACTTCCAGCAACACTGAGTGTGAAACCAGTTTACAAACCAGTTTACGATTATTTCTTTCATACATGTACAAAAGTTGTTGACATTGAGTTAATAATAAAGTTTGTTGTCACCATGATGGAGATCAGTATTTGCTTTAGTTGGTCTCTTGTCCCTTGATTGCTTACCATTCATCTCTCTCTGGCTGCTGTAACTGTGAGTTTATAAAACACATTTGTTATGGCAAGAAAAAGTCAAGAGGAAGATGATTAATTGTTTTTGACTTTTTGTGATGATTTGACAATCATCCTGGACATGTCTGATTTTCAGATCTTTCCTGTACACATTCCTTGAATTAATGGATGTTTCATATTTAGCATATTTATCTGTGAATCTACAACATGAAATCAACATTTCTGTAATCAGGTCTTCTGAAGAATATCATAATCATATAGTGCATTAAAACATTTTTAACTCCTGCTTGACTCAGACACACACAGACATCAACAATCAGCACATGAATCTCAACAATGGTGACAATCAAAAGTTTCATGTCGCAATGCATGCTGGGTTCCAGGATAATATAAAACTCCCAGCATTCACTGCTGCATGAATAATAAAAAAATATTGCCACCATTGTTGAGATTCATGTGCTAAATTGTGATATCTCTGTGTTTCTAAAAAACAGCATAGCTCTGTTATTTTTTTATTTATTTTTTGGTTTATGCATGATGTGTTAAAAAAATAAGTCATTGTCATTTATTGCTGTGGTTTCACAGTGGTGATAATGTAACACTTTTGATTGAGGATTAAACTCTGAATGAGTTCCTTAGTGAATGAATAGGCAATATGATGATTTTATCGCCATAATCAACATAACCGCAATCATCCATAAACTGTGTGTGTGCACAAGTGTGACTTGCACAAAAACAGCTCAAGCAGCAAAAGAAACATTAATGTTTTAGCATCAGCATCCCAACTAAAGCAAACACTGATCTCTATAATGGTAACTTCAAACCAAACATTTTCAATTAAACATCTCAACAACAACTTCTGTAGATGTATGACAGAAATAAAGTCATACTGGTTAATACTAAGTGTAATAATGTGTAATGGCTTGAAGTCAGTTGTAGTTTCTCTATTTTCTGTTCTAACAGCAGGTGTTCATCACTAATGCTCAACAATCACTTACATATTCACTTAATTATCTCACTGCAACACTGTGTCAAATTTACTTTTTACTCTTTGTAGTGTGGATTTCCCTGTGGGGTTGAAAGGGTTAACAGTGTAAGATAAAAAGACACACCCACAAAATGTATTTTAACAGTAATAAACTGTAAGTTATAAAACAGGTTTATACTGGCAACACTGTTGCCAGTATTTTACTGTAAAATCTTGTTTTTTGGGTCACCATTGTGCTGAAGAGTAGAGCCTGTGCTTCAGTCCAGGAGAAGATCTACAATCATTGATGATATGCTGCATGTTGCTTTATTTAACAGACGGTGACTGTGTAGTTGCTGGTCAAGTGGAAATCTCTTTATTTACCAAAATTTTTTTGTGGTTTCAAATGAAATAAGTTCACAGTAATGCTTTGCTCACTTTATTAATGCATTATAAATTTTAGTTAATACTTTTAAATGACAGTTAGTTAGTTTAAGACAGTCGGTTTCTGCAAGTGAAATTAGTTAACTCGAGTTTTAGTGCATTTTTACAGTAACATACTGTAGACTACAGTAAAGAACTGTACAATTAACAGTAAATTACTGGCAACAGTGTTGCCAGTATTTTACTGTAAAAAAACCCGGTAAGGTCTAACAGTGTACATATATGTACCTTGGGGGACAGAAATGGACTCCTGCTGTACCCCTATTTCTGAGAGTGTAGGGCACTTTTTTAAGGATCTAAATGCATTGTCTAAAGCGCACAGCGCAAGTGCACTTAGGGTGTGTCCGAATCCACTTGCTAGTTTAACGACGGGAAAAATGGTAGGCAATCCCGGCGCATGGTCTAAAAGGGTTGTCCCTATTCTCTTAATGAGTAATGCGTGTGTTTTCAGTGTAACGTAAAATAAACCAATCAGTCTCATCTCCCATTCCCTTTAAAAGTCAGTTGCGGTCGCGCCATTGGCGGATTCGCTATTTACATGACGGAATTTGACGGTGGAAAAACCGAATGCTTTTTTAACGAGGAAACGGATCTTTCCGTGAGTGCGCCTGAATACACCCCTTTTTCAGACCGGCACGCCCATGGGCGCAAATGCATTTGCTATTTAAACAATGTGGCGCAGGACGTGAAAATAATAACTGCGCCGGGCTGAAACTAGCAAAAGACACTTGCGCCATGCCTGGCACCGCATTGTTTTCATTGTGATTTGTTTTGCGCTTCTCTGCCACTGTGAAAAGTGAATATCCTTAGAATCTTTTTTTTTTTATCAATATGAATGCTTTATTCCAAACAAATTTAACTGAATACTGAAAAATTATTCAGGGTAAATAAATATAAGTAAGTAAATAAATTAATTCTGATATACATACACACATCTCCCTTCACATTCACAGCTTCCATGCAACATCTGTTCAACCTCTGGCGTGAGAACCATATTATTAAAGAATATACTCTCTTGAGCAACACATAGAATTTACATGTTGACTATGAACATTATATTACAGATAAAAATAATGTATACTATAATATATTATAGTATGATTTCACACTTTAGTGTATAATTGAAAACAAACAAAAAACAAACAAATGGTTAATTTAGAAGATATTTGATACCCCTGCCTTTTTAAGGTTTAAAAATATAATAATTAAATTTATTACACATATTTTTCACAAACTTTTTTCAAAACAAATTGTTTTATAAAATAATTGTATTTATATATTCAATATTGGTTTACATTCCATATCCAGTGCACTGTAGCCTACCTTATAGATCAGCTGATCCATTTTACGCCGTTCAAGATCATCATCGGTGATATGATTTCTGGTAGTTATATTGATGAGATCCCACTCTCCCTGGCTCTGAAAGATCTCTTTCGACTTGTTAATAATATGATTTTTATCCAACTGTGCTTTAGACAAGGTATCAATTTTAATCTCCTGATCTGTGAAAACAGACATAAATATTTTATTATTTTATATTTTAATATAAGTCAAATAGTTTCGAAGAAAAAACCACGCAGCAAAATCCAGCTCAGTGTTCGTATAATCCACACACTCAGAGTGTTATAAGTAACACTGAAGCAGTGTTAAAGTTAATGAGATAATTAAGTTATTAATTGAGTGATGATTGAGCATTATTGAAGACACCTGATGTTAACAAACAGAATCACTAAATGAGAAAATCACAAATTTACACTACATCCTTATGCATCGCTTTCTGCTAGGACATTTACGCGCTTTTCCCAAATTACAGAAGTGACCTCGATGTGCGGGTTAGCAGAAGCATGAGACAGTAGTGGTAGCAGTAGCATGGGGATGGGGGGTTTGTTTCAAGGTCATGGTGCTAAGGACCCTTGGCTGATTTTACTCCAAATCATCCCTTTACCTTGAATAAGCTGAACTCATTTAAAAGCCTAATATCTGAGTTAAGTTTATTTCATTGGATATATCACAGACATCAAGAATCAGCCTGTGAATCTCAACAATGGTGACAATTATAAAGCATGTTGCAGTGCATTCTGGGTACCACCAATCAAAACTCATGGCTTCCATCATGCATTGCTGCGTGAATAAATAATGAGGTTAATTTTCTTGTTAATTTCCTTTATTTTTACTATTTTATTTCATTTCTGCTGTTTTTATGTGACTTTTTAGTTGCTTGTTTTCTGATGTTCAGAGTTGATCTGTTTATCTGAATATGCTGTTTATCACCATTGCTGAGATTCATATGCTAATTCATGATCTCTGTGTGTGCATGAATGAAAGATTTGTATTAATGTTATCAAAATGATTTGAGACATTCTTTGAATTATGTTGAAAATGCTAAAGTAATTATACTGTACAAGGACAGTGCTGCTATGATCACTAAATAAATTTAACTCAGAGAACAGGCTCTAGATGAGTTCAGTGATTCAGATCAAAAAATGATGTTAAAACATAACCAACACCATCTGGCAGTTATAACTCAGTTACAGCAGCCAAACTAAATTTAAAGTAAAAAACTAAGGGTCAATTTTTCTCCTTCAGTGATTCTGCTTGTTAACATCAATAATGCCTTCAATAATGCTAAATAATCACTCAATTAATCACTCAATTATCTCATTAACTTTAACACTGCTTCAGTGTTACTTATAACACTCTGAGAGTGGATTATATAAACACTATATAAACATATAAACATATATGTGCATGTTATCTTGTGTTTGTTTGTCAGATGTACCTGAATACACTGTAGACTGAAGTGTTATACTGCAGATTTGGGTGTCGAAGGGAAACCTGTAGAGATTCATCTTACAGGCTGTGGTCATAGATAAAATGTCAGTTGAGACTGTAAAGCCGGAAGAGCGCAACAGCACATTTGGAGACTCCTTTGTTCCAAACTCTGTCTTGATGCTAAATTGATAAAATATAAATTAGCACTGATTATAAAAGACATGATGATTGGTAGAAAGCAAGTATTCAAATCAAATGTAAATGCAAAAGTGATTCCCAGATAGCAACATTGTGACATCCCGGATCCGGCCCACATCTGGCACATGTGGAAAGATGATCTGGCCCACATGCAGCGTGGAATGATGGCACTTGGGCGGACCGCTCCTGTTTGCCAGATCTGGGCCACGAGCAGGCCATAGCAATGCCACATGTCAACATGTTTTTTTTATTTCTTTCTTACAATTTTTAGAATATCTGTCATAATATGGTTATTTTCCAAGCTATACAGGGTAATACTGACAGCACATCCACAGTTGCATCTAAACGACGAACATTTTAGAGAGCTTGGTTTTTTAAAAGTTGAAAATAGGGTAACATTTCTTAAATTGGTGTTGCCGTTTAAAATAATAAAGAAAAGTGTGTCAAGGTATCTGACATAGTATGCACATGTGAATAAAGTGCATAGTCATTCCATAAGAAGAAGTAGCACTGACATCTATCCTTGTAGATTTAAGAGTTTGATGAATTTCTTTATACTAGTGCTATAGCCTGGAACAATTTACCTTGTATAAAGCAGATAAAAGTCAAAAGTGTTTTTAGAAAGGAAGTTTAAAAATGGCTTTTTTATCATTAATTTAAAAGTGTTGTAAAGTGTTAAAAGAGTGAGATTGTACGAAAGCCCAACAATGCCCCCTGGAGGTATCTTTATATCAGTTACTTTGTTGGTGCTTGCACGGCATGGACAAGTCGGGGCATGTCTGAACTAGTAACAGAGGGCAGTCTATATACATAAGTGGAGAGACTGACTTGCTTTCTTACACAAAGCGGACTTTTGCATGTTTGTTGTTCCCGTGAGTGATTGATTAAGAAGTAAGTTATCTGTTTTACATTTTATGCTGTTTGAACTTTAATATTCTGTATATTCAGTTACTGTCATCTGCGCAATGTACTAGTAATTTGAATAATTATATTTCTGTATGAATTGCATACTATCTAAATTAATGTGAAGTCACATTGAAACTAGTTTGATACTGTTCAGTGGTTTATGTTCTGCAGTATATTTCAGATATGTAAGCAAATCATTTATGCTATATATTTAGATTCTAAATAATTGAATACACTTTACCAGAGTAATGATAACCTGATTTACTATTACTTCTGTTTTGTATAGTGACTATTCTTTATGCTATCAGTAATACTGTTTATACTAGCAAACTTACATTGTATTTTGTTTTCTCTGTTCATTGTAGACCACACATACCTATGGGCAAATGCCTGTAATACTTCATACATGCACAGCAAAATCCTCAGTGTTAAATTAACTCTCTCAGTGTTTATATGAGTCCATACTCAGAGTGTTATAACTAACACTGAAGCAGTGTTAAAGTTAATGAGATAATTAAGTGATTAATTGAGTGATGATTGATCATTATTGAAGACACCTGATATTAACAAGCAGAATCACTGAAGGAGAAAACCGTAATTGGTATGTTACCGTTATGGTGATAGGTGTTGGGCTCTTGACCCTTAAATCATTTAGTTTAGATTTTGTTTGGCTGCTGTAATTCAGTTATAACAGTCAAATGGACATAGAGAAAAAGTGATCTGATGGTGTTGGTTGTGTTTTAAAATGATCATTATTTCACAGTCATTTTACCTGAATCACTGAACTCCTATAGAGCTTAATTTCTGAGTTAAATTTACTTTTATTGATTATAGCAGCAGTATCCTTGACAAGCATAATATTTTTAACTTTTACAATGTAACCCAAATAACTTCTTATAAGTTGCTCACATCCATAAAATCATTTTTCTTTTAAATACAGACATCAAGAATCAGCCTGTGAATCTCAAAAATGGTGACAATTATAAAGCATGTTGCAGTGCATTCTGGGTGCCACCAATCAAAACTCATTCATGGCTCCCATCATGCATTGCTGCATGAATAAATAATGAGCTTATGATCAGAGTTGATCTGTTTGTCACCATTGTTGAGATTCGTACGCTAATTCTTGATATCTGTGTGTGCCTACATAAAGTACTTTTTAAGAAGTTTTTTTTTTTATTTATTGATTTGATCATTTGGATTTCATTGAAAATGCATGCTCTACAAGGACAGTGCTGCTATAATCCATAAGGTAAACTTAACTCAGAACTTCTGCTCTCAATGAGTTCAGTGATTCAGGCCAAATAATGGTTATGTTAAAACACAACCAACACCATCAGATCACCTTTTCTCTTTGTTCACCTAACTGTTATAACTGAATTACATCAGCCAAACACATTATAAAGTTAAAAAGTAAGGGTAAAGAGCCCAACTAAACTAAACACCGATCACCATAATGGTAACCATTTAACATACATTTTCTCCTTCAGTGATTCTGCTTGTTAACATCAGGTATCTTCAATAATGCTCAATCATCACTCAATTAATCACTTAGTTATCTCATTAACTTTAACACTGCTTCAGTGTTACTTATAACACTCTGAGTGTTGACTCATATAAACACTGAGCAGTGTTAATTTAACGCTGGGGATTTTGCTGTGTGCTGAAATAATCAAAATAAAACCCTTCTGCTGGGACACTCTAACTCGGTTTCTCTAACCGGAAACTCCCACCACCAGCTCTACTAGTGCTTAACGAACCCTTTGAGCGTCCCATACGCTCTAATAGAGATGCTGAACTTGATGGAGGTTTCCCTTCATATATGATCTGTTCTTACATTTTGTAAGCTTAGAGGACCACAATGGAAATAATCCTTGTTTTTTTTTGTTTTTTTTTTGGTATATTATCCTCAACAGTTTTCTTGAAATGAGGTTTATGAGGATGTCACGTGATAAACGAACGGCTCAGATTGGGAGGTGAGGTAAACTAACAAACTGCACAGCCTGAAGACCAAGATTAATTATTTAATCGTTTCTGTTTCTCATACTTTGGCCTTTTCCTTGCATTGCAATTTTTTTCTTATTCAAATGTGATCAGCATTTGATGTGTTTGGTAGTGATGGCAGTCTGACACTGAAGCTTTGATACATGCTTCAAACCATTAACTACAATTTCATTTGAACCACTGCTCAGAAGGTAGCTGAAGGCACTAGTTTATGTCGCTCGTCATAAAGCCTCCTGTCCACTATCTAGCCGGGATAATTTAGATGCAGCCTTGGCACTTCACCAGGCGAGGGCACTGTTACTGACGCTTCGAGTAATGAACCCATTTTCAAAACAATTCTTCTAAGTGGTTCAGTGCTTCACCAAAGCTTCATTTGCCCATCACTTTTGTTTGGTGAATTTGGCTATTGACATGTAACAATTTAAATACATTCTGCTGAAAAACACAAAATGACTGGAATAAAAACTTGTTCATTTTAATGAACAAGATTCAAGTCAGTAAAATGTTCCAAACTTTCCACTACTAATCCAAAAGAGATTTAATAAATAATTAAGGATTTTTAATTACTTTTTCACTTAGAATCAAGAATCAGCACATTAATCTCAATAACAGTGACATGGTTCATGCTGCAATGCATTCTGGGAGGCACTGATGAGTTTTTCATTAGTGGCTCCAGAAGTTTTGTGCCTGTCTCATTTAAGCGGTTCAAAACGTATCATGTACAGTATATGTCTTTAATTTATTACATTCTCCAGGTTTTCTAACTTCATAGAGATCCTACACATGAATCGCAACAATAGTGGCAATCAAAAAATATATATTTATGCTAGTTTTATACTATCCTGGAAACCAGTGAACTGAAGTACAGTGAACTCATTGTCATGTTCAAGAAACCAATTTGAAATGATTCGAGCTTTGTGACATAGTGCGTTATCCTGCTGGAAGTAGCCATCAGAGGATGGGTACATGGTGGTCATAAAGGGATGGACATGGTCAGAAACAATGCTTAGGTAGGCCGTGGCATTTAAACAATGCCCAATTGGCACTAAGGGGCCTAAAGTGTGCCAAGAAAACATCCCCCACACCATTACACCACCACCACCAGCCTGCACAGTGGTAACAAGGCTTGATGGATCCATGTTCTCATTCTGTTTACGCCAAATTCTGACTCTACCATCTGAATGTCTCAACAGAAATCGAGACTCATCAGACCAGGCAACATTTTTCCAGTCTTTTACTGTCCAATTTTGGTGAGCTCGTGCAAATTGTAGCTAGGGCTGTGCCGGTAAACTTGACAACCGCACCACCGCGGTTGTAAAGCGCCACCGCGGTGGCTGAGTAGTACCGGCGGTGGTTTGCCTAAAAAAAAAATGTTGTGTATGAATGCTGTTTTACATTAATATTATGACACACAAAGCTTTGTTTACAAAATAAATAATAGGTTAGCAATTAAATGTTATATCGCAGCCATGGAAAAGTTTGAATTCATGACGAATGAGAGAGTTGTAGCTACGTGACCCCATAAACTTAAGCTTTGTCGGCTTTGATTTCTGGTTTGCGATCTGGTCACCCGATTATTACCCAGCCAGCACAGCTATGTGGGGCCCAAATGGGTTTGACCTGGGCTATCTAACTGGGACCCAGCCAGTTTTGTCCTCGGTTTCCATGTAGGCCCCACATGGGTTTGCCCAGATGAAATGAACACTGCTTAGTGTGCACACTACAGGCTGTTTAATGTAACACTTAATCAGTGTTGGAGGTAATGAGATAATTAAGTGATTGAATAATGATTGTGCATTATTGATGAACACCTGCTGTTAACAAGCATAATCACTGAAGCAAAGAGAAACACAAGAACTACTTCCAGCCACAACCTTGGATGAAATCAACTGAAGATAAAATACATGAAATCTCTCAAGATCTGATTAAACAACTCCACAAACAGCATTACCAGCTTCACTTATTACTAACCAGACTGACTTTATTTATGTCAGACATCTACAGAAAATAATTAAGAAGAGGTTTAGATGTTGATTACTTATTTGAAAGTAATAGTTTGATTTGATGTTACCACTGTGGCAATCAGTGTGTGCTTTAGTCAGGATCTTGACTTTTTAACATTAGTTTTTCTTTGGCAGCTGTGTCTGTTTGTTAAGGTGAAAACAGCAAGAGAAAATATAATCAGATGCTGTAAGCTGATTGATGATAAGAGTATAATCATCATGTAGTGGCTTAGCTCATTGATTATGTGTGAGGTTTATACAGGTTGTATGTTTTTAATTGTGTTTTATTGTTGTGATTCTACAGCAAGAGAATAATAGAATTTAATCAGAACGTCAAAAGATTTTTAACACACCATTTGCATATTTTCGGCTCCTGTGAGATTAACTCGCACACAGACATCAAGAATCATCATATGAATCTCAACAATGGTGACATGCTTCATGGTGCAATGCATTCTGGGAGCCATGGATGCTATGGATTCGTATGATGCACTCAGAATGCATTTCAGCATGAAGCATGTCACCACTGTTGAGATTCATATGCTGATTCTTGATGTCTGTGTGCAAGTAGAACTTTCAGTAGTCCAACATGTGTAAATGGGGTTTTAAAAATCATTTGATGTTCTGATTAAGCTGTGCTAGATCTCTTGCTGTAGAATCACAACAATAAAACAAAATGAATGACATACTACCCATACAAACCTTACACAAAATATCAGTGAGTTAAGCCACTACATGACGATGACTATATTCGTATCATCAATCAGACTACAGCATCTGATTATATTTTCTCTTGCTGTTCTCGCCTTAACAAACAGACACAGCTGCCTGAGAAAAACTAATGTTAAAAAGTCAAGAGCCTGACTAAAGCACACACTGATCGCCAAAGTGGTAACATCAAATCAAACTATTACTTTCAAATAAGTAATCAACATCTAAACCTCTTCTTAATTCTTTTCTGTAGATGTCTGACATAAATAAAGTCAGTCTGGTTAGTAATAAGTGAAGCTGGTAATGCTGTTTGTGGAGTTGTTTAATCAGATCTTGAGAGATTTAATGTATTTTATCTTCAGTTGATTTCATCCAAGGTTGTGGCTGGAAGTAGTTCTTGTGTTTCTCTTTGCTTCAGTGATTATGCTTGTTAACAGCAGGTGTTCATCAATAATGCACAATCATTATTCAATCACTTAATTATCTCATTACCTCCAACACTGATTCAGTGTTACATTAAACAGCCTGTACTGTGCACACTAAGCAGTGTTCATTTCATCTGGGCAAACCCATGTGGGGCCTACATGGAAACCGAGGACAAAACTGGCTGGGTCCCAGTTAGATAGCCCAGGTCAAACCCATTTGGGCCCCACATGGCTGTGCTGGCTGGGTAGCGAATTAAAAAATATTCCATTAGTTATTCCTTATAGAAAGCTTGAATTATCTACTTTTAAACAAAACAATTCAAAACGAAAATAAACTAGCATATGCTTATGTATTCCGTATGAAGTGTGCATTTCTCTCTAGGCGCGTTCACTGCGAAGAGTGAGCATCGTCAACCTCATCTTTGCAGCCCGACACTGATACACACACACACACACACACACACACACACACACACACACACACACACACACACAAAAAACACTTTATTAATAAACAATTCAAATGTCTTCTTGCTATATTTGACACGTTCATAATCATTACTTTTGCCGGTTCTTTGTGACAGCTGTTATGTGCGTTATTGGCAGCGTCACCCTCGGGTTACATGCGTCACCACTGCATCAGCACCAGAACATGGAGATTTTATTTTAGAGAATGATCGCACAACAGACATTAGAACATTAGATATTCTATAATTAAATCAACTAATCGAATATTCAAAAATCGTGTCTCATCCCTGCATGGAATCTCTTTTTTCTTTTCCCATATCTTCACTCGCGTCTCACCCAAAGACGCGTTATAAACGTTTCTTCCTTTGTTCGCTTTTAGGTTGATTATTTTCGTATTCTTTACTGTGTTAAAGTAGAAAAAAACGCTGTAGGACAGATAGCCTACATTTTTACTTGTAAGTCAAATTCTTTTTAACACAGTTTGTGCTTGTTAGACATGATAATTGGCAAGGCGCGTCAAGTTCATTTTGTAAAGCGCGTTTCACACGCGCGGGTGATTTTAGTTTGGCTTTCTCTGGCAGCGTGCAAACAGCCTAAATGCCTTGCTCTTGTAGAAGATAAAATTCGCTTTTCATACCTTTTACAAGTAGAAAACATGAAGATATCAGAAAAGAGATCGATGGTCTCTTTCCTGCTCGTGTCCCACATCCCTCTCTATATCACGCGTCTTTGTGTGGAAATATTAAACGAAAGTTTTTTTTACATTTAAAAAAAAAAAAATAGATTCAACTTTATTATATTATGTAAGTTACCAGTATTTACTGATATGTATTTCAATGCTTTACAGGCTTTATTGTTTCTTTTTTTCTTTTTTATTTATTTATTTCAAAACAACCCCCCCCCCCCTAACCACCGCAACACCGCCGGTATTTGGGTCCATACTACCGCGGTGGTAAAAAACTGCCACCGTCACAGCCCTAATTGTAGCCTCTTTTTCCTATTTGTAGTGGAGATGAGTGGATACACAGCAAAAACTCCAGTGTTAAATTAACACTCCTGGGAGTGTATATGAGTCCACACTCAAAAGTGTAAAGTGTTAAAATATGAGTGTTAAATTAGCACTCAAGAGTGTTAAAGTTAATGAGATAATTAAGTGATTAGTTTAGTGATGATTGAGCATTATTGAAGACACCTGATGTTAACAAGCAGAATCACTGAAGGAGGAAATCACTAATTGTAAGTTACCATTAAGGTGATGGGTGTTTGCTTTAGTTGGGCTCTTGACACTTATATGTTTACTTTAAATTTTGCTCGTCTGCTGTTATTGATTTATAACAGTCAGATGAACAAAGAGACAATGTGATCTGATGGTGTTGGTTATGTTTTGACATGATCATGTTGTGATCTGTAAAACAAAACTTATTGAGATGGCTTAACTTGTTAATTACAGCAGCTCTGTGATTCTACAGCACATGATTTTCAGTATTTTTCATATAATCCAAAAATATTTCATAACCATTGTTCTGATCAAAAGACTTTCAAATGAATTTATTTAGAAACACAGACATCAATAATCAGCCTGTGAATCTCAACAATGGTGACAATAATAAAGCATGTTGCAGTGGCTACCACCAATCAAAACTCATTAATGGCTCCCATCATGCATTGCGGTATGAATAAATTATGATCTGAATTGTCTGTGTAATTTACTTTTCCTAATTGAATATTCTGCTCGTCACCATTGTTGAGATGCATAGACTGAATCGTGACGTCTGTGTGTGCCTAAAAGAAAGATTTTTTTTTTTAAAAACAACTTTTAAGAAATCCTTTGTATTATATCTAAAATTCTGGATATTTATGCAGATTCACAGTTATGCTGTAATCAACAACATAAATCTAAGTCAGAAATAAGGATCTTAATGAGTTCAGTGATCAATTTCAAATGATGATTGTCATAATATAACCAACACCATCAAATCCCTTTTTCTCTTTGTTCATCGGGCAGTTATAAGATACAACAGCCAAACAAAATCTAAAGTAAATGTATAAGGGTCAAGAGCCCGACTAAAGCAAACACCCATCACCATAACGATGGCTTACAATTTGTGATTTTCTCCTTCAGTGATTCGGCTTGTTAACATCAGGTGTCTTCAATAATGATCAATCATTACTAAATTAATCACTTAATTAGCTCATTAACTTTAACACTCTTGAGTGTTAATTTAACACTCATATTTTAACACTTTACACTTTTGAGTGTGGACTCATATACACTCCCAGGAGTGTTAATTTAACACTGGAGTTTTTGCTGTGTACCCGGTGGGGTCTTCTGCTGTTGTAGCCCATCCACCTCAAGGTTGTGCGTGTTGTGGCTTCACAAATGCTTTGCTGTATACCTCGGTTGTAACGAGTGGTTATTTCAGTCAAAGTTGCTCTTCTATCAGCTTGAATCAGTCGGCCCATTCTCCTCTGACCTCTAGCATCAACAAGGCATTTTCGCCCACAGGACTGCCGTATACTGGATGTGTTTCCCTTTTCACACCATTCTTTGTAAACCCTAGAAATGGTTGTGCGTGAAAATCCCAGTAACTGAGCAGATTGTGAAATACTCAGACTGGCCCATCTGGCACCAACAACCATGCCATGCTCAAAATTGCTTAAATCACCTTTCTTTCCCATTCTGACATTCAGTTTGGAGTTCAGGAGATTGTCTTGACCAGGACCACACTCCTAAATAGGGCTGGGCGATATATATCGCGATATTGTTATTCGCATCTCGTCAGTAAAGCCGGTTCCTTGATTAGTACACAGCAAAAAGTCCAGTGTTAAATTAACTCTCCTGGGAGTTTATATGGCTCCAGAGTCAGTGTTAAAATATGAGTGTTAAATTAACACTCAAGAGTGTTAAACTTAATGAGCTCATTAAGTGATTAATTGAGTGATGATTGACCATTATTGAAGACACCTGATGTTAACAAGCAGAATCACTGAAGGAGAAAATATTTTTTTAAGACACCGTTATGGTGATCAGTGTTTGCTTTAGTTGGGCTCTTGACCCATAAACTGTAAACATTAGATTATCTTTGGCTGTTGTATCTGAGTTATAACTGCCAGATGAACAAAGAGAAAAGGTGATCAGGTTTTGTTGGTTATGTTTTGACATAATCATAATTTCACCTGAATCACTGATCTCATTTAGAGGCTAATCTCTGACTTAAATGTATATTGTTGATTACAGCATCACTGTGATTCTAGAGCATAAGAACTTTTTTCTAACTAGTCTAATGGATTTCTTAAAAGTTGTTCTGATAAAACAAAATCTTTCTTTTAGGCACACACAGACATCAAGAATCAGTGTATGAATCCCAACTATGGTGACAAACAGAATATTCAATTAGGAAAAGGAAATTAGTAAGACAATTCAGATCATAATTTATTCATTCCGCAATGCATGATGGGAGCCATGAATGAGTTTTGATTGGTGGCACCCAGAATGCACTGCAACATGCTTTATTATTGTCACCATTGTTGAGATTCACAGGCTGATTATTGATGTCAGTGTTTCTAAACAAAATAATTTTCTAAGTATTTTGATCAGAACAATTTTTAAGAAATATTTTGGATTATATTGATAATGTTAAAAATCACTTGCTGTAGAATCACAGGCTGCTGTAATCAACAAGGTAAATCTGACTCTCTAAATGAGAGTTGATATTAAGGTCAAATTATGCTTACCAAATCATAACCAATACCACCTGATCACGTTTTCTCTTTGTTCATCTGAGAGTTATAACTCAGATACAACAGCCAAACAAAATTTAAAGTTAATGCTTTATGGGTCAAGAGCCCAACTAAAACAAACACTGATCACCATAACGGTGTCTTAAAAAATTAGATTTTCTCCTTTGGTGATTCTGCTTGTTAACATCAGGTGTCTTCAATAATGCTCAATCATCACTCAATGAATCACTTAATGAGCTCATTACCTTTAACACTCTTGAGTGTTAATTTAACACTCATATTTTAACACTGACTCTGGAGCCATATAAACTCCCAGGAGAGTTCATTTAACACTGGACTTTTTGCTGTGTAGTAAATCGCCATCACCTGCTTTCAGATGGAGCGGCTTTTACTACAAAGAGCCGTAGTTAACTGACAAGCTGAGCCATATCGCATTAATATCGCAGACGTATCGCCAGCCATAATTAATGCCATATGGCTCAGCTTGTCAGTTAACTACGGCTCTTTGTACACAGCAAAAACTCCAGTGTTAAATTAACACTCCTGGGAGTGTATGAGTCCACACTCAAGAGTGTTGAAGTTAATGAGATAATTAAGTGATTAATTTAGTGATGATTGACTATTATTGAAGACACCTGATGTTAACAAGCAGAATCACTGAAGGAGAAAATCACAAATTGTAAGTTACCGTTATGACGATCAATGGTTGCTTTAGTTGGACTCTTGACCCATATATTATTAACTTTAGATTTTGTTTGTCTGTTGTTTTTGAATTATAATCACCAGTTGAACAAAGAAAAAAGTGATCTGATGGTGTTGGTTATGTTATGACAATCATCATTTGAACTTGATCACTGAACTCAGTAAAATCCTTCTTTCTGACTTCGATTTATGTTGTTGGTTAGTGAATCTGCATAAACGCCCAGAATTTTTGATATAATATAAAGGATTTCTTAAAAGTTGTTTACATTTTTTTTTTTTTAATCATTCTTTTAGGCACACACAGATGTCAAGATTCAGTCTATGCATCTCAACAATGGTGAGGAGCAGAATATTCAATTAGGAAAAGTAAATTACATAGACAATTCAGATCATAATTTATTCATACCGCAATGCATGATGGGAGCCATTAATGAGTTGTGATTGGTGGCAGCCACTGCAACATGCTTTATTATTGTCACCATTGTTGAGATTCACAGGCTGATTATTGATGTCTGTGTTTTAAATGAATTTTCTCTGAATGTCTTTTGATCAGAACAATGTTTATTAAATATTTTGAATTATAAGTAAAGTACTGATAATCATAGGCTGAAGAATCACTAAATTGCTGCTAACAAGTTAAACCAAACTATCTCAATAAGTTTCCTTTTTCAGATCACAGCATGATTGTCAAAACATAACCAACACTATAAGATAACATTTTACTTTGTTCTTTTACCTGTTATAAATCAATAACAGCAGACAAACAACAGTAAATATTAAAGTAAACATATAATGGTCTAGAGCCCAACTAAAGCAAACACCCATCACCTTAATGGTAACTTACAATTTGTGATTTTCTCCTTCAGTGATTCTGCTTGTTAACATAAGGTGTCTTCAATAATGCTCAATCATCACTAAATTAATCACTTAATTATCTCCTCAGCCCTAAATGCCGCTTCATCTGAAAGCAGGTGAAGGCGATTTACTACTAATCAAGGAACCGGCTTTACTGACGAGATGCGCATAACAATCTCACGATATATATCGCCCAGCCCTACTCCTAAATGCATTGAAGCAACTGCCATGTGACTGGTTGATTAGATCATTTCATTAATGAGAAATTGAACAGGTGTTCCTAATAATCCTTTAGGCGAGTGTATATTTCTGTAGGCTACTTTCTCCAAAATGACAAATATTACCTAGAATGCAATGTTTTCTACAGTATATTACTGTTTTAATGGAAAATGGTGTGATACTGTCAGAATTTTACCTTTTTTTACAGCACGGGTTAACAGTGAAACAAAGCCTTTAAATCCTTATATATATATATATATATATATATATATATATATATATATATATATATATATATATATATATATATATATATTATATATATATACCTTTCCATTATGCCAATGTCTGGAGTCCAAAACATATTTTTGGGGGCTGCAAATGTTTTAATTTGACAAAACTTGTTTGGGTTCCACTTCATTTTCCTATTTAGCCACACCTGGAAAGTTAAATGAAGTTCAGAATAATTATAAGACAGATAATGTATGCTTGAAAATTAAATAAAATCTCTGATCATGTTACAATATTCTGTAAATTGAGTAAAACTTTGTGAAATAAGAATGAAATAGGCTTTTAAAACACTTACAGTTATCATTTTGACCTGTGTTGAGAGACTCTGGGCTTTTTCATCCTGTAGATAAAAAGATGTGTTGAGAGATGATACTACAACTGCTTGACATCCCATGATGACTGAATGAGAAGATAATCATGCTGGACTCATACCACATTGGTGATGGAGGTCACATATATGCCCACATAAGTTTTTGCAGGCTTGTTGCCATAGTAGGGGTTGTACTTGTAGTTGTTCATCAGGGGCCACATTCTGTCATCCTGAGAGTTATTGTCTTCTAAGCCGAGATGTTTCCAAAGTTTAATTCTAGCATCACCATATTGTGTTGAATTGCAGGCTTTAGCATCTGATACCCGCCCTGTGTGTATGAGACATTCAGAAACACAGAGAATATATTCTCCAAGCACACATGAAAGAGAATTTCATGTTTAAACATTTATCCTTCTTAATTTCATACTCTTGTCAGACATACACAAACAAACAGAAAATCAAATGTCGACTATTGCTCTTTGGGAGTCATCGAAATGTTCTTGATATTTACACAAATAAGAAGTGACTGCACACAGCAAAAGCCCCACACTGTAACAGCAACTTACTGGAAATTTTGGTTGCTAGTAAGCTTACAAGAGTACTGTAAATCATAAACTACAATTATACTGTAAAATTATACAGCTCACCTGTAAAAGCAGCAAAACAATAGCAGCTGTGAATTTACAGTTCTTTACTGTGACCTTTACAGTATGTTACTGTTATTAATAACACTAAATTAAAACCTGAGATAACTCATTTCATTTGAGGAAATCGATTGGTTAATTGCCATTAAATATTTATACTGTGTGCTATTTCATTTGTGTCCTCTAAGAAAAAGGCTTAAAGGGGTGGTTCAGAATTTTGGACATCGGACCTCATTTTCAAGTGAGCCTGGTTGTTATTCATCAGTGGAGACAGTTTTCAAAAAAATTAATCCAGTCCACTCCACAATACACCAAAAGCAAATAAATTGTAACGCCAGACTACCGATGTAAATGTCTGTTGAGAGAATAATGTTAGAATTCAAACTACACTTGCATCTCAATGTTTGCATTACATTTACAGGAAGTGAAGAACTAGTTTCTCAGCAGCGGCGGAATTTTACTTTGCTCCGGTTAGTAGTACTGCGCCGGAAAGTAAACACAGAACAGAAGCGCACTACAGTCGGGACGTCTAGCTAGCTGTCAACATGGTGATTAGGTGTGCATTTCGCAATTGTACAAATAAACGAAATAATACGGCATCTCCAGCTGCTGTTGTCTCTACAGACATTTTTTCTCTTTCTGCCCTTTTAGCATCCATCTCGATTATTTCTTCGTCTGTGTATTCCTGCTCATACATGTACGGTTCGTTGAATAACACGCATTCCTCGTCTTCATCGTCTTCAAAGTCCGAAACATTGCCATGGCTTTCAAACGTGGCCATAGTCCTATGTCAGGTAGGGCTGAACGATACATCGAATTTTCATTGTCATCGCGATATGAACTCGCGCGATGAACACATAGCAACAGACAGCCTGACACGATGAATAATGCCTGGTTCAGATTACAAGATTTTTGTGTCTGTTATGATAGTCACGGAGTCAGATTACACGTTTTTGACTCCTAAAATCTTGTCGTGTTGTGGACAAGAAACATATAAAGACCTTATAATTCATAGCCCTGCACTGACACTTTTCAACCCTGAGCTACACACTATCGTTACAACTGATGCTTCTAATTACGGTCTGGGCGCCGTTCTCACACAAAGGCACCCAGACGGGTCTGAAAAGACTGTTGCTTTTGCATCACGCACCCTCACACAGGCTGAACGCAAGTACTCCACAATTGAGAAGGAAGCATTAGGTTGTGTGTGGGCAACGGAGAAATGGAGAACTTATCTGTGGGGGCGACGTTTTACTTTACGTACAGACCACAGCCCACTCACAAAGCTGCTCACTTCGAAGGGACAAGGGCGAGCAGGACATCGGATTGGTCGGTGGTCAGCTATGTTGATGGCTTTTGACTACGACATCCAGTACAAGCCTGGACGTGAAAATGTTACAGCTGATTGCTTGTCTCGCTTGCCATTACAGAGCAGTGACCCTGTGCTGGAGGATGACATGGAAGTGGTTGCACTAACGTCAACCCACACGGCCAAATCTGCTGATGATTTCAGAGCTGCAGGGGCTACCTGCCCAATATACAGTGAAGTACGTAACTTACTGATGACCAAATGGCCAAAATCCCCTAAGGGCCTAGGACCTGATCTGTTACCATACTACAAAATTCAATATGAACTTTCTCTTCAGGATGATTACTTGGTAAGAGGCACTCACAGACTTTTAATACCAGAATCTTTGCGTGGCCAGTTCATTGCATTGGCTCGCGATACTCATCAAGGCATTGTTAGAACCAAACAAAGACTCAGAGAGCTGTATTGGTGGCTGGGTATGGATGCCCAGGCTGTGACAGCCATCAAATCATGCATTATGTGTCAAACTCATGACAAGTCAGCAGTCGTTCGCACTCCGTCACTCCAGCCTGTACCTCTGCCAGATGGAGCATGGGAGAAACTCGCTATAGACATTGTGGGGCCCTTTGACAAAGCTCCGGCAGAATGTCGTTTTGCTGTAACTTTAGTGGACTACTTTAGTAAGTGGCCAGAGATTGCTTTCATGCCTCAGGTAACCTCTTCAGCGGTTATTCGATTTCTGTCAACTGTGTTCAGCCGTGAAGGTAACCCGAAGGAGCTGATCTCAGATCACGGCTCTCAATTCATGTCATGTGAGTTTGAAATGTTTATTCAAAACCGAGGAATCATGCATCAAACTTCATCTGTGTATTATCCTCGTGCCAACGGAGAGGTCGAACGTTTTAACCGTACTTTGAAGCACGCGTTGCTGACTGCTTCCCTGGAAGGCAAAGGTTGGAAAGAATTCACAAAGGAATTCTTACAAGCATACCGTGCTACACCTCATTCGACTACTCAGCGTTCACCTGCTGAATTGTTACATGCAAGGCTGATGCGCACTAAACTTCACATCTCAGGATTGCAGAATCGGCAGCATCTTCAGCAACCAGGTACGCAGAGCATTGTGGATCGAGTGAAACACATGCAGAAGAGCTCCAAGACATACACTGATCACAAGCGTGGTGCAACAGAAGTGTCATTCAAACAAGGATCTTTTGTTCGAGTGAAGCGACCAGGTATCCTTCCTAAGCTCCAATCTGCATTTTCCAAACCATTGAAAGTACTGCAAAAGATTGGTCCTTACACTTACAAACTGTCTGTTGGGCGTACTTGGAATGCTTCTTTCCTCACACCCTTCTCTAATGGGAAGGAGGAGAGTGGGATAAAGGAACTAGCTAACTTTTATTATGACTGTAAAATGCAAACTGCACCAGTGACTCAGCCGGGAAGACAGGTTAGAGTTAAACGAGCGCCAGTATGGGCTCGGGACTATGTTATGAACTAGAAGTGGTTCATTGATTCCAGGTGAATATTATTTTACATGGGGATGTAAGGTAACATATGCATATAGAGTGTTGTTCTGTAATGCATGTTGTGCAAGGGAAATTGTTTGAAAGGTGGGTACTGTTATGAAAAGTCATTGTAAAAAAAAAAGTTCATGTTTGAAAGGTGGGTACTGTTATGAAAAGTCATTGTAAAAAAAAAAAAAAAAAAAAAAACTTTGGTCACTGTTCATTCATAAGTGTATACTAGGTATAATTGTTAAAAGAGAGCGAGATGTGGTGTCACCACTTGTCCTGTGGGTGGCACTAGCAGATCTGAATGCATATGCATGTACCGTGGGGTGAAGAAGAGTGAGTCTGAGTAAAGGATGTTAAAAAGCTAGCTCTGTGTTGTTTGCGTTCTTACAAAGACATAACAACACAAAGTAATTCACAGACCTTACTTTTTTTTTGTTTAGTAATTTTGATTGTGAGATTTAACAGTGAACAAATAAGAGAGATAATGGAGGGCACCTTTCGTCAAAAAAACTGACAGATTTATTGCTTTATTGCCCTCAAAGCCACGCCCCTTTTGACTGTGGGAATTTAGCTCCTCCCACTTATGGGTTGTACGGACTTGTGTCACGCCTCCTTTGGGGTTGAACATCTGAAGCGTGGGAAAATTTCACCACGCACAGAAGTTCTAAACGATATAAACTTTTTAAGAAATGTACAATAAAGACAGTCACAATTGAGATCAGTGTTTTTTCATTTATTAAAGAAGACAGATGTGCATTCATCACTTTTAAAACATCAATGAAATAAGTTAAAATTGGATTTTCTCTAAAAGAGTTATTAAAAAATGAGTTAGTGTTATTTTAAGATGTTAAAACATTAAAACAAGTTTTTTCATTAACAAAAACATAATTTTTTTAAAAATGTTAAAACAAACAAATTAAATGTTAAAATTCCATTTTTCTCTAAAAAGAGTTATTAAAAATGAGTTAGTGTTATTTTAAGATGTTAAAAGATTAAAACAAGTTAACAGTTTTACAAAAACATCATTTTTAAAAAATTGTAAGGATTTAACTTTCACACAGTATTTGTAAAACTTTTACATAAAACACAAACATTGTTAAAAAAGCCTTGCGTTTTTACATACCCAGTTGTTAAAAAACTCAAGAGTTTAAAAGATATACAAGTGTTTCCTTGTGCTGGAGCAGTGTAAAAGAACATCCACTCACTCCGGAGGTCTGAGAGGAGTGACAGGGTGTGAAGGTTGGAGAGAAACAGACACAGACTCCGCCCCTACCCCCGCCCACAACAGCTGTCACCGTGGGAAAACCCCACACCCCCTTCAAGCTCAGCTTCAGCTCCCAAATAGAAAAAGCGACTGGTCACTTCAGAGTCCAAGTTGGAAATGACCAGTGAAACAGTGTGTAATGGGTGAAAGAGACCACACCCCCTAACACACCCCCCTCAAAGCTGAGAGGTCAATTTCGATTTAAGGACATCCCTAAAAATGACATCACTCATGGGGGAATTCCCCCTCCCTCCCTGGGGTGAGAGTTGAAGTTTAAGAGTTGATTTTATTCTTTTATAAAACTATTCCATGGGGAATATTTCACACACACATACACACACACACACACACACACACACACACACACACACACATCTGGCGTCACAATGTCTACAAAGGTGTTATGCCTCATATGATATCATCCTGCATATTTAAATTTTTCTCTTTTGACGGATTTGTGTGAGTTAGTTTATTACAGAGCTTATTTGGAGAGATACGGTCAGATTCAACAAATGGTTTTCTACTCGTCCAATCAGACATCAAAAACCCTACCACATGTAGAGATCAAGGCTTTCTTTGAAAATGAAGAGGGAAAAAAGTTTTTTTTTTTTTTTAAAAACGCTTCGTGGAAGCTTTAAAACAAAAAACACTATTTCATTCACGTACCAATCCACCGAAGGAGAAAGAATATCGAATCTTGAGCCCTAGCCTGCAATGTCTGGAAATCATCGTATTGGACCAGAAGGAGACGAAGTTTCATCGGATCAGTATTTTGATTCTGAATTAGCACAAATTCTGAACGATCTATGTGAGTGTTTTTATTTATTTTAGATATCTTAATAAATGTTTTTTTAATTCCCCAGATGAGACATCATTCCCACAGGGTGTATCCCCGAATGATTTTTTACAGGGTAAGGAATATATTTTGTTATGTCTTCTAATTATCTTTTAAACAAAATGTTATTTTTAAACAGACATACCTATTTCAGAGAACACCATCTAGTCTATAGATCACACCTACTCTTCCCCCCAATCAGTGGTGATTGGCCCTTCAAACCCCGGGGCTGATGACACATACTCTGATGTTTCGCCTTGGTCGATCCCTAGTAGAGAAGACCTTAGTAGCCCGGATATGGCGAGTGGATAATGCCACGGATAACTTACCGAAGTCTACAATCGTGTACTTTTACGTGACAGAAGGGGTACGCCGCACCACAGACGGGTGAAACCAACGCGTGACTCCAACGTCGCATCACAGCACGTCGCACCACTGACGCGTGACTCCAACGTCTCACCACAGCATGTCGCATCACAGACGCGTGACACCAACGTCTCACCACAGCATGACTCAAAATAATAGATAAAATAATATCTATTTCCCCCCCTAGCTTTTCTTATCTTTCCTTTGTTATCTTTCTAATCAATCATTCTTTTCTTGTATTCTGATGACATTGAAAATATCATTGATACAAATTTTGTATTGTATACAAAGTTGTGTATGTCATTAATGTCATCTCTGAATGGTTTACGAACATTTTTTTTTTTTTTTTAAATAATTCACTCACTTTCTATAGTGGATATGAGGGCTATGCAAATTATACACCATCAAAGTCACAACTTTTTGCAAAATTATTAACAACAACTTTAAAGTTGAACAGATAAATTCGTTAATTGTAATCTATAAACATAATATTCTGGAATGTCTATTCTCAGTCTGAGTTTTTACTTTTGAAGGTGGTAATAATTTTAATTTACACAGTTGACCATAATGGGCGAATACACAAAATGAAACTATTCACGATATTGTTTACAGGAGAAGGTGACAAGAAAGTATTTTAATAGCCTATTATTTTCAAGAAATCAACAATGAAAAAATAAGACAGGGAAATAGTCGTTTAGTCACAAAATGCTAAACAATGTAGGTTCATGGTCAAATGTTCAAGACTAGGGCTGTCAGTGTCGACTATTTATTTAGGCTATATATTTTTTGGTCATAAAGATAGATCTGAAGTGAACAATAGCCTTTAGTATGACTTAAATACATAATTACAAATGAGGCAATATAATTGGTTCAAATAAAGTAGGGTATTAAAAGTAATTAATTATTTTATTTTATTTAACAACACTATTAAAATGCATGAAGAAATATATAAACAATGAACATATGTATGTTATGTACAAATGCCAACAGAGGGCGCAAGAGGATAACTGACGATAATTGTTACACTTTACATCAAGAGCAGTACTACGGTGACGCATAGCTGCTGCCACATACATATTATTGTTTCCCCTCAATTATGTTGTAATAACGAGATCTTATGTCGTTTTAACGTCATCTTTTCTCGTAATAACGTGATCTTATGTCGTTAAAACGACATATTTTTCTCGTAATAACGAGATGTCACGACATCTTTTTTTTTTTGCCTTTATAATCCACATAAAATTGACAGCCTATCCTTTTTCACACTTCTACGTTCAAAAAGCTTATGAAAATAGTAACAGCCCCCAATCAGGCAAAATAAATCAATGAGGCCCTTTTTAAAAATATATTTTATATAGGCCTATAAGTTTTTTTTATATAATATATTAATTATATATAGCCTAAGATTTATTTTTGTTAATAGGCTATATCTTCATTACCTATAGATAATTAAACAAAAAGTAGTCAAAACACATCTAACAGAACATAGCCTAAGTTGTTTATTTTTTACAACATTGTGTTCTTATTTTGTTTAATTAACGAAATGTCAATCTTCATCTTTATAACAGAAGATACAATACAAAAATCTTCAAGATACAGCCATATACAATCTTCACATGTATAACGGATTGTAACCTTATAAACAGTCCTTTGTGTGGTGGAATAAGCAATGCTATATAGAAATGTTACCGGTATAATTTAAACTTTATTTTATTATTTTATTTGTTCATGAACTAATTATGCTAACTCAACTAATTTAATGTAAAGAGCTTGATAAAATTACTAATTAAATAATGTCAAATATTAAATGTAGGCTATTGATTAGAGTTGCCATAGACTAAAGGATTTTTCTAGACTAGTAGTAATTTATTTAAGCAGTTAGGACTAATCACACGTTTATATTCAATCCTTAGTGTATATACGCTATATTCCGTGCTCAAGGGCATAAAACTTGCTGCAAAGCACCGGCAAAAGTAGGCTAATAAATGCGCCTTTCATACGGACAGGATCACATAATCAGATGGTAGCCTACCGTATTTGCTTTCGATTGGATTTTTTTTCGTTGGTGGACATTTTTATTTTATTTATAAACTTTATATAGATAGTTATATTTCTCATGTCTGTGAGGCTAACTGTTTTTCGGTTCATTTTTTAGATGCGCTCCAATTCACAGAGATCAAGAAAGCGCGTTCGTTTTCTTTTATTTTACAAAAGCACAACGTTTTCTTGTTGTTGAGAGTTTACACAAATAAAGTTGCGACTGATGTATTATTCTTTTCTGTATGACCAGAAATGGAGTATTTAAGTTGTTTCCACTGTTGATAGGAAAATGCGAGTGATCGCACCGGCGCGTCCATGTGTGCCATGCAGTGCGCGCTCCACACTCCGCACAAACACTCGGATATGCGCTTAATAATAGCGAACATTTATCTAGGTTAACGTTAGAGCGAGCGGCCATGCCAGACTGATAAGTCCTTCATGTTTAACAAATCAAATTCTGTTGCATTTTATTGCGCCAGTTTGAAAAGGGTGGCTGAAACACTCTACAGATAAACGCCCAATGCTGTTTTTTTTTTTCTTTAAACAAATTCGTTTAGTCTTTAAAATAAATATTGTTTGTGGGCTAATTAATGCCACAATAATTTGTTTATTTTATTGGCTACTTTTATTTTTCATTTTTGTTTTGCATTGAATACCATTTAAAGGATTTGCTGTGCACCGCAATGCCATCCTCCCATAGAAAGAAACGTTAAGAGCCACCTCTATTTTCTTTATAATAAAGGGTTTCTATCGGAAAACGCTTAACGTATAATTAAATGCATTGCGTTCATATTCTGGGCTCATCTGCTTTTCTGTAGGATAGTATGGTTTATTAATAAGGTGTGTGCAGCATTTGATCTTTATCACTGAAGTAGCCTATTAAGCCACATTAAGCTTTTTCTTTATGCTTAGCCTAATATGCAATTAAACCTATTTTTTACAGTCTATGAATTAAACACAATGTTCGTATTCTGGGCTCATCTGCTATTAATAAGGTGTGTACAGAATTTGATCTTTTAACATGAATGTCCGTTGGGGGCTGCTATTTCTTCAGCTTTTTGAACGTATGATAAAGACATGATTGGCTATCAATTTTATGTGGATAAAGGCATATTTTGTACATGACTACACACGTCCTTATAAGGCCAAGAAAATGTGTCGTTTTAATGAAATAAGATCTCGTTATTACGAGAAAAATATGTCGTTAAAACGACATAAGATCTCGTTATTACGACATAATTGAGTGGAAAAAATTATATGTATGTCACGTGGCAGCAATGCGTCACCGTAGTTTTTCATAAACTTCGATTTAAGAATAAAGAATTTTCCAAGCAAAATGATTAAGTCGACTATATATTGTACAGAGAAATTTGAGTCAGAAAAGTAAAAGAAGATATCAAAATTAGATAAATGTAGGCTATGTTTGAGCCAAGTTGTTGAAACGTTGTTGCCATTAATGAAACATTGTAGGCTATAGCCTATCATTCCACAGAGAAGACCTGTGAGCAATTATAGAATAAATGGTCTAACGTTTCCGTTTCCATAAAGCAAAAGCTGCATTTTTCGTCTACGGTAGGCTATAAATTTAGAGATAATCTTGTTACAGGGGTAATAAATTATATTTCGTTTAATTTGTTTGTAATTAAAAATGTATGTGGGTTACTCCATGCTCTATTCAAATTAATATTTTCATACAAAGGGGACCATTTGTATCTGGAGGCAGGGATAGATTTTGCAAATAAAAGATTTTTATTACTTTGTTGTTAACTTTTCTGTCTAGAAAAGATAGACCATTTATTGAAACACTGCTGTAGAAAGACCAACAAGTTAGAGCCTGTTTATGGAATATTCGCTTCTTTTTTTTATTAAATCCAAGCAATTGGGTGATGACAAATTTAAAATTAAGAGGCTTTAATATTAAACAAAAATTCACTTTAAAGAAAAGCTTCCTACAAAACAAAACAAAAATCATGTCTCCCGATATAGCCTATTGCAAATCCAATCTTACTCATGCTATTCACTTTTCGTTATCAACATCGGAAAAATAACATTAGATTGGGACGTACGTGTGTATCAGGCGTCTTATTAGGCGACGTACTGAGGGACGACGTGTGTATCAGGCGTCTTATTAGGCGACGTACTGAGGGACGACGTGTTTATCAGGCGTCTTATTAAGCGACGTGCCTGGTTCAGACGTTATGATTTTTTATACATTTCTCACGTACGCCGTCGCCACGTCGCCGTAAGGTATACGTTACTACTGTGACGCCGCCGTGACGTCGCCGCCGGTCTGTCGTCTGACGTCTCTATCAATCCCATTCAAAAATAGACACGGACTGACGGCGACGGAAGGGTAGACTGCTCCTTCGCCTTCTTCAGGGTAGACTTAGAAAAGGCATTATCCGCTCGCCATACCCGGAGAGCGTCGAAGTCTCACCTACAGTCGAAGAGGATTCTTCTTCCCCTTCGACCCTGTCTTTGCCTTCGACAACCACCGGTACAGCTAACATCATTGGCGGTTCACGCAGAGGGGTAAAACGACTCCGGGAAATTTATGGAGAAGAATTAATCTATCCAGATAGAGGTAAGGAAAAAGAAAACTATTTTTGTCTAATCATAATATTTTTTATTCGTTGAATTTTTAAAATAACATAATATTGTTTTTAGAAGAAAACAGTGAACAGCCTGTTTCTTCCTCAACCAATTGTAAGAAACGATTCGAGAAATATTCTCATCAGACTCCGACTTCTTCGGGAGAAGACGGTAAGATATATTTCTTATTCCATTATATTTTATCTATATTAGATAAGTCGTATAATAAATTATTATGTTTTTATGCTCTAGAAGAAATCTCAGACGAAAGAGGGGCAGAGGCATTTTTCGAATCTCAGGCCTCGGTTCTGAACAGCATAAATTCGGAACCGAACTCATCAGATACCAGTGATGAAGATGAACGGAGGTTTAGCCCTCTCTTCCGTGTGGGAGACCTTCGTGGTCGGAGTTATGCCACTCTACGTACGGCAAACAGAAACTTCCAATGTGTTCTGGAAATCGGTGCACTACCTCTCACTTACCACCAGACAGCGGATATAGTTTCAGGAGCCCAGAGCGGTATTGTGGAGCTTCTACATAGACTCATTGATGCACAGAATCAGTACACCGTCGATTTAAGGAGTGCGGTGAAATTTTTTGGTATTTGTCAAGACCGTTTCTTGGAAGAAAACAGACAATTACGAAATGAGGTGATATCACTTCAGCAACACATTTCCGAGGTGAGGAATGATCACTCATTGCTGATTACTGTCCTGTCTTTAATCTCTGAAAGATTAAATATTATCCAGAGACAATCGAGGGATGCATAAGATGATGATTGACTAGTTTTTTTTAAAAATTCATTTTCACTGTTTTTGTTTTAAATTCGGTTGTCTGTTATTGTTTTTTATTCATGTTTGGGTGTTATTGTTTTTAAAATCATTTTTTCTGTTATTGTTTTTTATCTAGATGTGTGTATATTTAGTTTTTTACTGACAGCCTACATTTTATAATGAATACCTATTAGCAACATTGTGGTCTATATTTGATGGTACGCTTCTGTTTCTTCTGTGTCTACCGACTCAGAGTGTGATGAAATAACTCGCTCAAGATCAAGACCTAGGTCTGAGAATAACGAGAGACTCAGTCTTTTAATACGTGAACAGTTAAGAGGTCTAAATAGTACTGATTTGTCTAATATGGAAAGATTGGATAATATTATAATCGACCAGCATGGCTGGATAGAGCCGGTCGTGGATGATGGAGATGAGAGTGGGGGCCTATGAGAGTGGGGGGGGGGGGATTTCACAATAAGACCCCGACCGCGTTTTAATGGTGTACAAAGATCGTTAGATCTCAGACAAATACAGACATGCGATTTTGTAGAATATAATTCACGCCTCCATAATATTCTAAACGAGGTGGTAGACTTTTCACAACAGCTAGCTGGCCAGACAGGGTTCATAAACATAGCTCTTACCGGAGAAAGTTTGCCAGGGTCGGTAAATACAGTATTAACACCTGATAACAACCACGACCCCTCATTATTCATAAATCAAATTGAGCAAGTTGCTCAGAGTAATAGTGATGTGGGCCGGTGATTCGACCTTAACATTACAAATCTCAATTAGCCTTTCGCCGAGCCCCGCCCCCCTTAGTTACTGTTGCTATGTCCGACAAACAAATGGTCAAACACGACCAGCGCGACTCATTGCCATGACGGGAAGAGGTATACCCGTGCGTGTCAGTGACCTTTTTTGGAGCAATACCTCCGTGATATCCTCCAGATCGAGGCAAAAGGGGTTACAGAGTGCAGTGGAGGGATGTATTCAAAATATAAAAATACGCAATGAAGGAGCGTACTATCTACTATCTACGTCTTTATCGAGGCTAATGCTTACCGGTGTTCATACACATCATGTGTGATATGACAAAGAACAAGGTAACAAGTGTTTAAAAGCATTGAAAGACACTCACTGTTGTGTTTTTGTGTGAAAGAAAAAACTGTCTCTGAAAATAAAAGTGCTGTCAGCAATAATTTCTTATGTGTGCTTTTTCGCATAACACTGACTAAAATTTCAAAACACATGGGAGTTAACGTTATATTCTCGATGCTGTAGTTTATTTTATCAGTCACAGTATATCATTAATCAAGTTTAATTTGACTTTTCAACTACAATTAGGCAGGGTGAACTGAAAGCTTTTACAATATTTTAGCTAACGTTATAACGTTATATCGTTGACAAACGTATGTGGTGCATTTTCTTCCAAAAATGATTTTCTTTCTCAAATTCATGCTTCAAGTTGACAAAGCACAATAAACGAAATCACACAATAACTGTTTAACCAGACATAGCCTTAATTTGCATCTAAATAACTTTCATTGATTGTCTTTCATAATGCACTTACCATAATATGTATTAGGGGGGCAACGGATCACAAAAATAGCGGTTGAGACCATAATATTTATTAGTGGGGCAACGGATCATAACACTCGCGGTTCAGACAATATTATGTTTATTGAGTTACAGATAGGATAGTTTTTCAGATCAGAAAAACAAACAAAAAAACCTTTAAGTAGCCATCGATACCACAGCCAGCAGACGTATTTACAAACGCCGTGGGCGCACGCTTCACCATCTTGCTTGGAGTCAATGTTTGTCGGACCTGCTCACATAGTAACGGTTGCTATGATGTGTGATTGGACAATGGCCGTTTTGGGGGAGGGGCCGGCAAAAGGTCAATTGTGCGAGATAAAACGGGGGGCGGGCAAAGGAAGATTAGTGATGTAGCTATCAGCGAGAGTATCAGTCGGAATGAAATACATTTATTTAGCCCAATTAATATCGATAATGAAATGTGTTTGAGTTACTGTCTAGCATATTTCCTCAATCCAAAATTGACAGATCAAGAGTTACACACACCTGCGATGAAGATTCACACAGGATGCGGTTTTAAGACAGACGAGGAGATAGGTCTCCACAATTTGTCTGTTTTCGAAAATAAATTAGGCATAAAAATTGCAGTTGTTTTTAGGGACTGTTGTGGGAAGCTGGTGGTATACAAAAACACAGATGAATTACACCCAAAGACAGTCCATCTATTTCTGCACGATGGGCATTTTCATCTAATAAAAAATTTAACTGGGTTTATAGGAACTTCGTACGTGTGTGACCATTGCTTTAGGGGGTATAAAGACAGAAAAACACACGAATGTCAGTTTGTTTGCAAAATATGCATGACATCCGAATGTCGCTCGTATATGAGCAGAACAAGACAGTGTGCAGAATGTCTGAGATTCTGTAAAAACAACTTCTGTTACGAATCACATAAAAAATCACAAACCCCCGGCGAAAGATCTCAGTGTAAATCTGTGCGATTTTGCTCAAAATGCCATGCCGTTTATAGAACGTCACCTGATGGTGAAAAACTAAAACCTCACAAATGCTCTCCAGAGTATTGTGTACATTGTGGCGAGATTTTGGCAAGTGAAGGTGATCATGAATGTTACATTCAGCCTCTAAAACCTGAACCAAATGACGAGAAATACATTTATTATGATTTTGAAACATTCGTTCAAGATGGAAGACATATAGCGAATTATGTTTGCTCCATCACTCATGGAGGAGAGACGTTTGAAGCCGGAGGGATAGACTGTGTGTCACGTCTGATTAAACACTTCAGACGCCCAAAATATAGAGGATACACATTTATCGGGCATAACTCGTCAGGGTTTGATAACTATTTAGTTATTAATTATCTTGTTGAGGAGGGTTTAACTCCAAAAATTATTATGCAGGGTTGTAGAATTCTACACATGTATGATAGTGTGTTTAAGCAACGGTTCATTGATTCGTGGCAATTTATCCCCTTTAAACTTGCAAAAATACCCGCAGCCCTTAACCCTCTGGGGTCTAAGGTTTTTTGGGGGTCCTTGAGATGTTCTGACATGCCCTGACATTTGTGCTTTTTTCAGTTGCTTATAAACATATTAATGGCAAAAAAAAAATTACACACTATTTAGCACAAACAGGGCTACCATAATATGTGAGCAACAATAATGTACATGTCTGCATTTTTGAGAGAATAATGTTTATGCATGGTTATTGAAAAAACTAAAAACTAAAGTTTCTGAAAAAAGGCCATAAAACACATTCTAAATATGTGCCAATAAGACTTTTGTCTAATGGATGTCATCACCTAGTGTTTTTTCTTCAAAATGATGTGAAAATCACCCTGCCTTATCATTCACATAACACAATACATTGATTTGAATTTTGCAAAGCACTTTCTGTTTGGAAAGGCAATATGCGGAGTGGGCAGCAACGATCATGCATATTTAGTGGTTCACACCTTAGGAGACAATGGGGCCCGCATACTTAATGAGCCATTCATTCAGGTGAGTCACTGAGCCACAAGAATGCAAGAGCAACAGTTGGAAGCATCTCAATTCTTTTTTATTTTTCCACAAATTGTGCTTGCAAATTGGCCTATAATATCCAAGGAAAACATGTCTAGTAATTGTGCAGTTAATTCTCATACTGTATTTTCAGTTTTGGAATATTTATCCTCTCCCCAAATTTGTCACTAATAAAACACAATAAAAAATATTTAAAGAAAAGGCTTATATTTACCTTTTAATAGTTTGTTTACATCTACCTTGTAAATATATATTTTTTTATTAAAAAGGTTACAATTACAACAACAATTCAAGTGTAATCTTTCTTTGTAAAAACTAAAGTATACATTTTATCATGCATATTTCAAAGTTAAGGATTTGATTGATTATTTGATTACTTTATTTTTGACAAAACATACTATATTTAACATGAGCAAATATTGGCAAACAAAAGCTTATTTGAGGTGGCAGATATTTTACAGTAAAAATGTATAATCTATCCAAAACTAATCAACGAAATGTTGTCTTTCATATGTCTGTAACATAGGTCTTTCATTTTTATTATAAGAAATATAAATGTTAATTTGCAGTTTAATACGTTGCTTATACAAATACATTTTATTTCAACATATTTCAGTCGATTTTTACTCAGTATAGCAATACAGTTTGCTAAAACCGAAACATTCATGCACAAACAGAAACGCCTGACTGTAACGTTGTTTTTATGAAATATTAGGGCATATAAATGTTAATTTTCAGTTTAATACGTTGCTTATACAAATAGCCTACATTTTATTTCAACATATTTCTGTCGATTTTTACTCAACTCAGTATAGCAATACAGTTTGCTAAAACATCATCATTCATTCACACAGAGACGCAATTTAAATTTAAACTGTCTTTTTGCGAGCTGTGATAAACAGCGCGCATCTCTGCGGCTGCCGTTCATTCATTCACAGAAACGCGATTAACTTGAGAAGGAAAAAAAAACTTACTTCATATTCGGATCCTCTCTCCTGCACTCTGAGGTAGATTTTCCATTATTATTATTACTCACAGCGCTGCCAGATGGTGTAAACACGTAGGTTACGATTAAACTTGTGTTTTCTCGAGCTGATATGGGGGTGTTCACAGGTTTGCTTGGATTGCCTCAGTAATTTGAGTTTGAATAGCACGCGCTCTCCGTGGGCGGAGTCACATTACATTTGAATTAGCTCTAATGAGCTCGACTGGAATCGCTCTCTTTTAATACAGATTTCACAAGATGAGAATATTTGTTTTTTATATAAATTACCTCATTTAAAATAAGATAATTCAAGCTTCATGCCTGTGTGTCTGTATACCTGTTTGACTGAGTATTCGCTGAGTTACAGTTCATTTTCGGACGCGTTTCAGAATGGTCTTCACTGACAGAGAGAAGGCAGAACTCGCATCACGTTTATTTTTCTTTATTTGGCAAAAAGCACAACACTTTGTTTTTATTGTGAGTATACACAAAAATAATACACATTTAACAGAATTGATTGATGTATGAAACTTGCTTGTAATATCAAAGTCCACAGAGCAAAATTAATTTCTTTTGAACTGAACTGAAAAAAAGCGAGCTGGTATCGCCGGCGATACCGTCGACCCCAGGGGGTTAACTTAGATGCACATGAGAAGGGGCCGAGCGTGTCAGATTTGACACGTGGTATACAGATGTATTGGGTGGCATCTTTGACTTCAAAAAGGAACTCGCTTTTTACTGTAGGAATGACGTAATTATTCTACGGGAGGCATGTATGAGATACAGAGTCGAATTTATAAATTTCACAAACATCGACCCATTCAAATCAATCACATTACCAGGTGTGTGTATGAAAACTTTCAAAATAAATTTTCTCTCCGCGACACGTTGGCTCTAACACACAGTCATATTAATCAACACAAGACATTTTCAAACGTATCTATCCAATGGCTTGAGTATGTCAAATTGAGTCAGAATGTGGAGATAGAACATGGTGAGCGTGCGGTACACTCTCAGAAATAGGGGTACAGAAGGAGTCCATTCTGAGGGTCAAAAAGGTACATATATGTCCCCAAGCATTAAAAGGTACAAATATATACCGTTTCTTTTAAAGGTTAAGGTACAATATCAAAAGACAGCCTCTGCTAAGTAATTTTATTTTATTTTTTGTAAAAAAAAAAAGTTTTTTTTTTAAAGGTTTTAATGATACCTTAATCATTTAAGGTAGATTTTAACTTATCACTATATTAGAGTAGCCTTGAAATAAAGGAAATAAAAGTTTTGTAAGTCAATTTACTGAAAATAAATCATTATAACACAGCAAAAACTCCAGTGTTAAATGAACTTTCCTGGGAGTTTATTTGGCTCCAGACTCAAGAGTGTTAAAGTGTTAAAATATGAGTGTTAAATTAACAATCAAGAGTGCTAAAGTTAATGAGCTAATTAAGTGATTCATTGAGTGATGATTGAGCAATATTGAAGACACCTGATGTTAACAAGCAGAATCACTGAAGGAGAAAATATATTTTTAAGACACCATTATGGTGATCAGTGTTTGCTTTAGTTGGGTCTTTTGACCCTTAAACTGTTAACATTAGCTTTTGTTTGGCTGTTGTATCTGAGTTATAATGGCTAGATGAACAAAGAGATAAGTTGATCAGGTGGTGTTGGTTTGGATGTTTTGACTTAATCATAATTTGACCTGAACTCATTTAAAGTCTAATCTCTGACTTAAATGTATATTGTTGATTACAGCATCACTGTGATTCCACAGCATAAGATCCAGAATTTTTTAAATAATCTAAAGGATTTCTTAAAAGTTGATCTGATAAAACAAATATTTCTTTTAGGTACACACAGACATCAAGAATCAGTGTATGAATCTCAACAATGGTGACAAACGTCTCGGTTACGTATGTAACCCTCGTTCCCTGAGTAGGGAACGGAGACGTTATGTCGGATGACGACGAATGGGGTTTCGCTTAGAAATCCTATCATCTTCGAGTATATAAAACGAGCCAATGGCAAAGAAATGCCATGGGTCTGCGGAATTTGCATAGCGTAACTCCACCATACGCAGGGGGTATATAAGGAAGTGCGCGAGCAACATGCAGTTTATGTCTTCGCTGAGGAGCCGAGACTGAACTCAGGCGTTCCAGCGGTACAGCGGAAGTGGCAGGGAGACGTAACGTCTCCGTTCCCTACTCAGGGAACATCCGTAACCGAGACGTTCCTTTTCGTTGTCATTCCGAGTTACGTCGGATGACGACGAATGGGGTTCCCAGTGTAATCACACCACCTCTCGACTGTCTTCCAGTGCCCTGCGTAAGTCTGAGCTCCCTGTCGTGCTTCTTATTAGACTAGCACGGACGAAGGAGTCCTACTTAACACAGGAATATCAAGGTACACTGGGAAGCATATCCAGTGGAAATATGCAATCATGCCCAACCCGAAGGGGGGGACTTAGAATACACATATGACCCCGAAGGGCTGCATACGGAATAACACTGGGGTGTCCAGCCGCAGGTGGAATATTTCAACCCCAGGGGTGGCAAGGTGGCTTGCCAAGGGAAAGACACATGCTCAAGAGGCTTATAGTGGAATACATATGTGGGGGTCACCCGGAGGGGAACCATGCACATGGAGGCACCTAGCCAGCCGGTGGCATAACTCGGGCGTTGACGTCGTCAGTGCTGGAGGAGACTCAGGGCTTATTAGGCTCACCTGAGGAGAATATCGCACGTATCCCGTCCATGGAGAGGAATGGCGAGCAAGCGAAGACACCTGAGCAGAATCTCTTCAACCGGCTAGTTGAAGCGAGTACATGAGAAGAAACTGGCTCCACTCGGAGATTGTAGAATCTCGCGAATGTATTAGGTGTCGCCCAGCCTGCAGCTCTGCAGATGTCTGTTAGCGAGGCGCCATGCGCTAGAGCCCAAGAGGATGCCACACTCCGGGTGGAGTGGGCCGTCACACCAAGGGGGCATGGTTGACCTTGCTGCTGGTATGCCAAAGCAATGGCATCCACTATCCAGTGAGACAACCTTTGCTTGGAGAGAGCCTTTCCCTTCAGCTTCCCACCATGACAGACAAAGAGCTGGTCTGAGGTCCTGAAACACTGCGTCCTGTCAACGTAAGCACGGAGTGCGCGTACTGGACAGAGCAGTGCCAAGGCTGGGTCTGCCTCCTCCAAAGGCAGCGCTTGCAGGTTCACCACCTGGTCTCGAAAGGGTGTGGTGGGAACCTTGGGCACATATCCAGGCCGGGGTCTCAGGATTACGTGAGAGTTAGCCGGCCCGAATTCCAGGCACGCTTCGTCAACCGAAAATGCCTGCTGGTCCCCTACCCTCTTGATGGAGGCCAATGCAACCAGGAGCGCTGTCTTCATTGACAGGAACTTAAGCTCCACTGATTGCAGAGGCTCAAAGGGAGCACTCTGCAGGGCAGTTAAAACCACTGAGAGGTCCCAAGAGGGTACGAGGGGAGGACGAGGAGGATTCAGTCTCCTGGCTCCCCTCAGGAACCTGACGATCAGGTCGTGCTTTCCTAAGGACTTACCATCAACTGCATCGTGATGTGCGGCAATGGCGGCAACATACACTTTCAGGATGGAGGAAGACAGCCTTCGCTCCAACCCTTCTTGCAGGAAGGAAAGCACGACACTGATGGGGCATTTCGTGGGTTCTAGATTTTTAGAAGAACACCAGTTGACGAAGAGGTTCCACTTCAACACATAGGCATGTCTCGTGGACAATGCTCTATGCTCACTGGGGGAAACGCATACTTGCGGAGGCCCCGCGGCCAGCTGTGCGCCAGTGCATCCGTGCCGAGCGTGCCCTCGGTCAGGGAATAAAACAGGGCGCAATGGGACGAGTCGTGGGAGGCAAACAGGTCTACCTGTGCGTCCCCGAACTGATCCCAAATCAGCTGAACCGTCTGGGGATGGAGTCGCCAATCTCCAGCGAGAGGCCGAAGCCGAGACAGCTCGTCGGCTGCCTGGTTCAGGTCTCCCGGGATATAAATGGCACGAAGCGACCTCAGATGCTTCTGACTCCATATGAGGAGGTGGCGGGCGAGTTGTGACATACGGCGGGAGCGCAGACCACCTTGACGGTTGATGTACGCTACAGTCGCGGTATTGTCCGATCGGACTAGTACGTGTTGACCCCTGAGCAACGCATGGAAGCGCTGCAGGGCAAGACGTACCGCCAACAACTCGAGGCAATTGACATGCCAAAGGCGCTGGGGTCCTGTCCAGGAGCCCGCGGCAGCATGTCCATTGCACATGGCGCCCCAACCCATGGTGGAGGCATCTGTTGATACAACAACATGCCTGGACACTCGTTCCAAGGGCACTCCGGCCCGAAGAAAACTGAGGTTCGACCACGGGGTGAAGGTCTGACGGCAGGCCGGAGTCACTGGGACTCGGAACGTGCCGTGATGCCATGCCCACCTCTGGACTCGATCGCAAAGCCAAAGCTGAAGTGGTCTAATATGAAGCAACCCGAGCGGCGTGACTGCGGCTGCGGATGCCATATGCCCCAGGAGCCTCTGAAACAGTTTCAGTGGAACCACACTCTTGCCTTCGAACTGATGAAGGCAAGTAAGCAGTGACTGCGCGCGCTCGCTCGTAAGCTGCGCGCACATGGCGACCGAGTCGATTTCCATACCGAGAAAAGAGATCCTCTGCACTGGGCAGAGTTTGCTCTTCTCCCAGTTGACCCGAAGGCCCAGACAAGCTAGGTGCCGGAGCACTAGGTCCCTGTGTTCGCAAACCTGGTCTCGAGAGTGAGCTAGGATCAGCCAGTCGTCGAGATAGTTCAGGATGCGAACCCCGTGTTCCCGAAGGGGAACCAGGGCTGCCTCGACGACCTTCGTGAAGACGCGAGGAGACAGGGCTAGCCCGAAAGGGAGAACCGCGTACTGGTATGCCTGCCCCTCGAAAGAAAACCGTAGAAACGGTCTGTGTCGAGGAAGAATGGAGACATGGAAGTAGGCGTCCTTCAGGTCGATCGCTGCAAACCAATCCTGCGGCCGTATGCACTCGAAAATGCGTTTGGCCGTGAGCATCTTGAACGGCATCCTGTGAAGGGAGCGGTTCAAGACGCGCAAGTCGAGGATTGGTCGTAACCCACTGGATTTCTTCGGTACAATGAAGTAGGGGCTGTAGAAGCCGGACCTCATTTCGGCTGGAGGGACAGTCTCGATCGCACCTTTCGCCAGTAAGGTAGCGACCTCCGCTCTCATAACCGGGGCATTGCCACCGACCATAGTGAAGCGGACTCCCCTGAAGCGGGGAGGAGACCGCGCGAACTGAATCGCGTAGCCGAGCCTGATGGTCCTCGCGACCCAGCGGGACAGCCTGGGAAGCTCTAACCAGGCTTCCAGGAACTGTACCAGCGGGGTCATACGGACCACAGACGTACCCTTGGTGGTGCAGCGAGGCGGAATGACCGGCCCAGGCGTGGGTGGCATAGCGGCCCGGTGCGGGGACACGGTCATTAGCCGCGTCCTGCCAGAGGAGGCCAGGGGAGGACCAGCTGGGGCGTGCTCTGGCAGGGGACTGGCGACAGAGGGGGACGAGAGTGGCGAGGCTCGTGAGCGGCGCGCACTGTCATCCGGACACTCTGTGTGCTCAGAGATGGGGAAGTGAGTTCTTTCTTTAACCACATTAGGGTGCTGCCCGTCGTGGGACGAGCAGCGGGGTGGGGAAAACCAAGGATTCTCCCCCGGCCCTCCACCGGGGGAAGGAGCGGCCCTGCTACCGGCTCCTGAAAAGAACTCTGCGCCATCTCTGAGCAGCCCGTCTCAGGAGCGCCGCTTGGCCTGGCGTTTAGCGGGGCACGGGGCGGGAGAGGGCTGTGGCGCCTTCCTACGGCGTCCTTCACGACGCGACCCGGATGGAGGCTGCTGCTGGGGCCGTGCGGGAGGGGCGGGAGCCTTAGAAGGGCGCCCTTGGCGGCGAGCAGACTGAGGCACCTGTGCCGACGGCTGGGTGGAGGCAGCAGCTGGCCGTCGGGGCAGGACGCGTCTGAGAGCCTCAGTCTGCTTCTGGGCGGTCGAGAACTGCTGGGCAAAGTCCTCAACCGCCCCGCCGAAGAGGCCAGCCTGGGATATGGGAGTGTTGAGGAACCGGGTCCGCTCGGCCTCACGCATATTAGCCAGGTTGAGCCACAGATGTCTCTCCTGGACCACACAAGTGGACATCACCTGACCCAGGGAGCGTGCGGTCACCTTCGTCGCTCGGAGAGCAAGGTTGGTGGCGGCACGCAGCTCATCAAAGAGCCCTGGGTCAGTCCTCCCCTCGTGCATGTCATGCCTGGTAGACCTGGAGTGTCGCCATGGCATGCAGTGAGGAGGCTGCCAGCCCCGCAGCTCTATAGGCCTTCGCCACAAGGGTGGAAGAGAACCTACAGGCTTTGGAGGGGTGCTTTGGGTCGCCACGGGATGAAGCACTCTGAGGACACAGTTGCATCGAAACAGAGCGTTCAACCTGGGGAACCCCAGTGTACCCTTTGGCGGCCACCTGATCGAGAGGAGGCAGGGCGGAGGAGGTCGCCGAGCGATCACGAGAAGACAATGGTGCCTTCCAGGACCTCGTGACCTCCTCCTGCACATCGAAAGCAAAGAAAGGCATTGGGGACGCGCGCTGACGAGGATCAGCGGCGGCACCCAAAAACCAATCATCCAGCCGCGAGCGCACCGGACCAGGTGGCGGGGACCACTCAAGCCCAATGGCCGCGGCTGCCCGGGAAAGCATGGCAGTCATCTCGGGATCAGACTCGGGCAATGCTGGCACACCCGAAGGTGGCAGCACAGCCGAATCCTCACTTCCCAAGGACTCTTGCCCACCCTGTGATGCAGCGATCAACATTGAATCTTCCTCTGGAGCGCCAAATGAGACCCGCGGCAAGTCAGAGGACTGTACTGCGGGCTCATTTGAACCACTCGCGGGTTGCACGGCACTAGAGGACGGTGTGGAGCGTGGAATAGTCGGCACTTTGTCCCACACCGTAATCCTCAGGTCACCCTGACCGCCAGCCGAAGTACTAGCTCTTGCGGAGCCCGTAGATCGGGGTGCGGATGAGGGGACTCTTCCATGAAGGTCATTGAGTCTCGACCGTAACCGTGCGATGGGCATGTTCCCGCAATGGGAACATGACTCATCCACAAACGCTGCCTTAGCGTGCTCTAAGCCCAGACACACAAGACAGCGATTGTGCCCATCAGAGTCAGAAACAAATAGACCGCAACCAGAAGTGCACGGGCGAGGCATCTTTAAAAAGACGTGCCGCGTGCAAGCTCTTTTAGAAAGGAGATTTCTCCACAAATGCTGAAGCGACCAGGGAGAGAACACACAAACACTGGCAAATCACTGCACAGATAAGCAGGGAATGTGCACTCGCTGTCACACCAACACTTGGAGAGAGGCTCGTCTCGAAGAGAAATGAAGAGATGAATCTCAGTATTGGCTGTGGAGTGAAGTACATCAACTTGTCTCCGAAGCGAAAACATAAACTGCATGTTGCTCGCGCACTTCCTTATATACCCCCTGCGTGGGGCGGAGTTACGCTATGCAAATTCCGCAGACCCATGGCATTTCTTTGCCATTGGCTCGTTTTATATACTCGAAGATGATAGGATTTCTAAGCGAAACCCCATTCGTCGTCATCCGACGTAACTCGGAGTGACAACGAAAGGGAACAGAATGTTCAATTAGGGAAAGGAAATTAGTAAGACAATTCAGATCATAATTTATTCATACCGCAATGCATGATGGGAGCCATGAATGAGTTTTGATTGGTGGCACCCAGGATGCACTGCAATATGCTTTATTGTCACCGTTGTTGAGATTCACAGGCTGATTATTGATGTCAGTGTTTCTTCGTAAAGTAATTTTCAATGTCTTTTGATCAGAACAACTTTTAAGAATGTTTGGATTATATTGAAAATGCTGAAAATCTTTTGCTGTAGAATCACAGTGATGCTGTAATCAACAATATACATTTAAGCCTGAGATTAGATTCTAAATGAGCTCAGTGATTCAGGTTAAATTATGATTATGTCAAAACATAACCAACACCACCTGATCAACTTTTCTCTTTGTTTATCTGGCAGTTATAACTCAGATACAACAGACAAACAAATTCTAAAGTTAATGATTTAAGAGTCAAGAGCCCAACTAAAGCAAACACTGATCTCCATAACGGTGTCTTAAAAAATTCAATTTTCTCCTTCCGTGATTCTGCTTGTTAACATCAGGTGTCTTCAATAATGGTCAATCATCACTCAATGAATCACTTAATTAGATCATTAACTTTAACACTCTTGAGTCTGGAGTCATATAAACTCCCAGGAGAGTTCAATTAACACTGGAGTTTTTGCTGTTGGACCTCAAGGTACATATATGTAACTTTTTGAGGATCAAAAAGCATTAAAAGTTACATATATGTACCGTTTCTTTTAAAGGTTAAGGTACAATATTGTACCCTTGAGGGTACAGCCCCAGTGACAAGCCATTGTACCCCTAAAGGTACAATTATGTTCTTTATTTTCTGAGAGTGTAGAGTACTCTGTCTGTACACAACCCGCGGTTCAGCCGCGCATGACAAACGCTGCCAGCCTGAAAGCAAAACGCGTGTGTCCTGCTCCTGCTCACTATACGCACTGCTCCTGCGCTGCTTACGCTCTGCTAACGCATGCAGTGTGAAACTGGCGTAACTCTGTGTCACCGTATAACTATAGATGTGTTAAAAAATAATGAGAATATATATACATATATATATCCGAGTCCTGATCGGGAGGTAATAGGGCTGGGCGATATATATCGTGAGATTGTTATGTGCATCTCGTCAGTAAAGCCGGTTCCTTGATTAGTAGTAAATCGCCTTCACCTAATTTCAGATGAAGCGGCATTTAGGGCTGAGGAGATAATTAAGTGATTAATTTAGTGATGATTGAGCATTATTGAAGACACCTGATGTTAACAAGCAGAATCACTGAAGGAGAAAATCACAAATTGTAAGTTACCATTAAGGTGATGGGTGTTTGCTTTAGTTGGGCTCTATCTAGACCATTACATGTTTACTTTAATATTTACTGTTGTTTGTCTGCTGTTATTGATTTATAACAGTTAACTGAACAAAGTAAAATGTTATTTTATAGTGTTGGCTATGTTTTGACATAATCATGCTGTGATCTGAAAAAGGAAACTTATTGAGATAGTTTGGTTTAACTTGTTAGCAGCAGTTTAGTGATTCTTCAGCCTATGATTATCAGTACTTTACTTATAATTCAAAATATTTAATAAACATTGTTCTGATCAAAACACATTCAGATAAATTCATTTAAAACACAGACATCAATAATCAGCCTGTGAATCTCAACAATGGTGACAATAATAAAGCATGTTGCAGTGGCTGCCACCAATCACAACTCATTAATGGCTCCCATCATGCATTGCGGTATGAATAAATTATGATCTGAATTGTCTATGTAATTTACTTTTCCTGATTGAATATTCTGCTCGTCACTATTGTTGAGATGCATAGACTGAATCTTGACATCTGTGTGTGCCTAAAAGAATGACTTTTTTATTTTTTTTAAACAACTTTTAAGAAATCCTTTATATTATATCAAAAATTCTGGGCATTTATGCAGATTCACTAACCAACAATATAAATTGAAGTCAGAAAGAAGGATTTTAATGAGTTCAGTGATCAAGTTCAAATGATGTTTTTCATAACATAACCAACACCATCAGATCACTTTTTTCTTTGTTCAACTGGTGATTATAATTCAGAAACAACAGACAGACAAAATCTAAAGTTAATAATATATGGGTCAAGAGTCCAACTAAAGCAACCATTGATCGTCATAACGGTAACTTACAATTTGTGATTTTCTCCTTCAGTGATTCTGCTTGTTAACATCAGGTGTCTTCAATAATAGTCAATCATCACTAAATTAATCACTTAATTATCTCATTAACTTCAACACTCTTGAGTGTGGACTCATACACACTCCCAGGAGTGTTAATTTAACACTGGAGTTTTTGCTGTGTACAAAGAGCCGTAGTTAACTGACAAGCTGAGCCATATCACATTAATTATGGCTGGTGAAACGTCTGCGATATTAATGCGATATGGCTCAGCTTGTCAGTTAACTACGGCTCTTTGTAGTAAATGCCGCTCCATCTGAAAGCAGGTGATGGCGATTTACTACTAATCAAGGAACCGGCTTTACTGACGAGATGCGCATAACAATATCGCGATATATATCGCCCAGCCTAGGCTTGTGCCGGTATTCGGTAATGCGATAAATCGCGGTAATGAATATGCACAATATTGTTATCGCGGGCACTTCAAAATACCGTGAAAAATAATAGATCCGAATTTATATTTTTAGAACGCGCATTAGCTTATTTTCCATCAACCGCTTGAAGAAACACTGCGTATATGCTGCGCAGAACACGCGTGCGCACTCTGATGTAAACAATCCCCACATGCAGAAGCACTGTGTGCACGCAGTGCGTGCCGCCGCTGCCACCGCGCTCTAATCCTCACACGAAGAAGAAGCATGGCGGAAGGAGGAACGCTGCCGACAATTTATCCCACTTCAAAAAGGGTAAAGTCAGATGTTTGGAAATATTTTGGGTTCCAAAAAAATGCAGAGGGATTGCTGATCGAAGACGGTTTCCCTTTGTGTAAAACATGTGGACGGAAAGTGGCTGCTAAACACGGGAACACGTCTAACATGTTTGCTCATATTCGCGACAACCATCCAATGCAATTCAGGGAGATAAAGGTAAGACACTTAATTTCTCATGCTGAATACCACATAAAACAACTATTTGAAAGACAGGATGGCAAAATTACGTTAACTTTTTTCCATTTGCTGCATGTAGCTTGCTTCCACGTAACGTTAGTTTAAGAGTTAGCATGAACTCCACTTGCTACACTTAAGTTTGCGTCTCGTATTTTAACAACAAAATACAATACTCAGCTAAAAGTAAGTTCTGTAATTAATAATGGAAGTTAGGCAGAATAATTTGATTTTAAGTTAAAAAAGGAACGCAACACAATCATACATTTTCACACAGTGCGAGTAAACTTGATGTTTATACTAGGGCTGGGCGATTTAAATCGTGATATTAGCCGCTTTCCGACCGGGGGAACCTTTTCACAGTTCCTAGAACTATTGGCTAAAGTACCCGGATGTCGGCGTGTTCGCACCGTAGGAACTAGGAACGATTTTAGTTCTAGGAACTCCATTTGGAGGAACTAATTTAGGTCCTACTTCAGAGTAGGGTCTAAATCAGTACTATAGGAACTACCCGTGACATTAGTGTACGCTGATTGACCGAATGCACGCGGAACACCAGCACCCGCCATTTTTAAAACAGCTAGAATGTAAACACACAGATTATAGCCTATATATTTACTCCGGAAACTAGATACAAACATGGAAAACAGTGATAGATGGGCATCTAAACCTTTATGCTGAAGAGAAAATCCAACGCAACTTTGAGGGGACCAAGTCAAACATGATTATGTTTATCTGCCCAGCTAGCAACACTGGACATCAACCACACAGCATAACATTAGGCTAATAACCTTTTTTTCATATACTGTCTACTTTCTATAAGAGTTCTATCTAATAACATGTTAAACAGTACTGTTAGACAGATCGCTAACTAATAAACACAGAGAATGCGAGCATTGTTTGCTCTGGCGTTCTCAGCGGCGTCAAAATAAAGGTCCGTCGCGCCGTCAAAATAAAAGTCACCGTGCTTGCGTCACTCCCTTACCCATCCTACCAGTTCCTATGGCCACTTGGCCAGTGCGAACGCAAACAGCAAAACCGAGTTTGGGGGAGAGTAGTTCTTAGAACTGTTTAGAAGTGGACAGTTCCTAGAACTAAGTTCCTGTAACTACTTGGTCGGAAAGCGGCTATTGTTATGCGCATCTCGTCAGTAAAGCCGGTTCTTTGATAAATCACCATCACCTGCTTTCAGATGAAGCGGCATTTAGGGCTGAGGAGATAATTAAGTGATTAATTTAGTGATGATTGAGCATTATTGAAGACACCTGATGTTAACAAGCAGAATCACTGAAGAAGAAAATCACAAATTGTAAGTTACCATTAAGGTGATGGGTGTTTGCTTTAGTTGGGCTCTAGACCATTATATGTTTACTTTAATATATACTGTTGTTTGTCTGCTGTTATTGATTTATAACAGTTAAATGAACAAAGTAAAATGTTATGTTATAGTGTTGGTTATGTTTTGACATAATCATGCTGTGTTCTGAAAAAGGAAACTTATTGAGATAGTTTGGTTTAACTTGTTAGCAGCAGTTTAGTGATTCTTCAGCCTATGATTATCAGTAATTTACTTATTCAAAATATTTAATAAACATTGTTCTGATCAAAACACATTCTGATAAATTCATTTAAAACACAGACATCAATAATCAGCCTGTGAATCTCAACAATGGTGACAATAATAAAGCATGTTGCAGTGGCTGCCACCAATCACAACTCATTAATGGCTCCCATCATGCATTGCGGTATGAATAAATTATGATCTGAATTGTCTATGTAATTTACTTTTCCTAATTGAATATTCTGCTCCTCACCATTGTTGAGATGCATAGACTGAATCTTGACATCTGTGTGTGCCTAAAAGAATGAAATTTTTTTGTTTTTTTTTAAACAACTTTTAAGAAATCCCTTATATTATATCAGAAATTCTGGGCATTTATGCAGATTCACTAACTAATTAATGCGATATGGCTCAGCTTGTCAGTTAACTACGGCTCTTTGTAGTAAATGCCGCTCCATCTGAAAGCAGGTGATGGCGATTTACTACTAATCAAGGAACCGGCTTTACTGACGAGATGCGCATAACAATATCGCGATTTAAATCGCCCAGCCCTAGTTTATACATGTTTACAAGAGAGTACAAGTAAAGTGCAAAACTTAAGCTCATCATCGTGTGTTTTCTATTACTAAAATCTAGTATGAAATGACAGATGCATTTAGTTGAAAGTTGGAACTTGGGTTATTTTTAATCTAAAAAAAAAAAAAAAAAAATGTACTTTGCTTGTATTCTCTGTCTGAACAGCATCTTTTATTTAAATTATCAGAGGTATGAAGTAATATTTTTCATTCCTATTTTACAGAGTGGCCATGCATCTAGCAGTGCTGGTTCATCTTCAGCTGAAGCCATCGTCCAGCCAACAGTTCAAGAGGCATTCCAACGTCAGGCTTCATATGGACCTTCATCTCATCGGGCCAAGGAAATCAATCATGCCATAGCATACTGTATTGCTAAATACATGATCCCCATTTACACAGTAGCAAAACCAGGATTTCTGAAACTGATGAAGACAACAGTTCCACTTTACAAAGTTCCCTCACAGAAGTTTTTCTCTAAGACAGAATTACCCAAAATGTATAACAGTCTAAAAGAGGATGTTGGCAAGCATATAGCCCAGGGAAAATGGTATGCAGCAACTACTGACCTATGGACCAGCAGTGGAGGAAGTGGTCATCCATACATCAGCTTCACCATCCACTACCTCACAGATTGGAAACTTCAATCAAACTGCCTGGAAACGCAGTTCTTTCCAGAAGACCACACTGCTGACAATATCAGTGAATTTTTTGATAACATGTTGCAGGAGTGGGGCATCAACAAAGAGTTTTTTGTCAGTATTACAACTGATAATGCTACAAACATGAAAAAGGCATTTGAGAGTGACACCACCACCTTTCCCGGCCAGTGGTTTGGGTGTTTTGGCCACAACTTGAATCTGGCCATTTCTAAAGCTCTGAAAAACCAGAGGGTGGACACAGCTGTCCGAAGCTGTCGACATTTGGTGCAGGGATTTTCAAGAAGCTGGAAGAGAAGAAGAGAGCTCAGAAATAAACAAGAGGCCTTAAATGTCCTTCAGAGGTCACTCATCCATGACGTAGTCACTAGATGGGGATCGACACAGAAAATGCTGCAGAGGTTTATTGAACACCAGCAGGCAGTCTGTGCTGTACTGGCAACGGAGAGAGGCGCATGGCATTTGATGCCAAAGGATGCAGATATTGCAGTCATTGAACAAGTCTTGCAAATCCTTCAACCACTCAGTGCTTTTACTGATGCTTTGGCTTCAGAGAGCAGAGTAAGTCTGTCAGCTCTGAGGCCGGTGCTAAGTCACATCATCTCAGACATTCTTGAGGTAAAAAATGAAGACAGTGCCCTCACCATAGACCTGAAGAGGGTAATGAAATCAGATCTTGAATCCAGGTACAGTGTTGATGCAAAGAAGGTGATGGACTTGACAAGCTTCGTTGATCCCCGGTTTAAGGGAAGCTTTTCTGATGACCTTGATGCCACGGTCAACTGCTGTATTGAGGAAGCCTCAAAACTGGCAGAGATGATAACACTGAGTGAGGGAGCTGCCCAGACAGAGCAAAGCAGCACAACCCCCACCCCACCTCTGAAAAACAGCAGCAAAGCTTGGCCACCCTGCTCAACAAAATCACCTCCACAAGGCAGCAGAGAGCAGAGGAGCAGGAGGGTGAAGGCAGTATGAAGTCAAAGACTGAAGCTGAGATCAAACTGTATCTTTCTCTGCCACTAATAAAATCAGAGGCAGATCCATTGCAGTGGTGGAGTTTGCATGCTGAAGAACTTCCTCATCTTGCTACCTTGGCTGAGAAGTTTCTCTGCATTCCTGCAACAAGTGTTCCTTCAGAGAGGGTATTTAGTACCAGTGGACATATCCTCTCACCTCAGCGTTCAAAGCTCTAACCAGAAAAAGTGAACATGCTCACATTTTTGCACTTTAATCTCGAGGACTAAAATATGCCAGGCAGCCCAGAAGAGATACCAGGAATTGGTTGAAAATGTTTATTGTTGATTCTTTAAAGTTGTTTTTTGCTCTTAAATCTATTTAAAAACATATAACAAATGTTGTTCTTTTGCAGTTTGCACATTCACTTTGATATAATTGCTCAGTTTACTTTTATATTGTGTATTGTTTTATTTATATTTATTTGTATTTAAATGTTTAAAGTACTTTTAGTTAATTAAAAAGTTATTAAAGTTACTAAGTGGACGAAACTGAATTTTTTTTTTTTTTTTTTACCTGTTTCTCTTGTAAAATTACAATATCGTGATAATACCGTATACCGTGATAAAAGCTCAATCAATTAATCGCAGCATGAAAATGTGATACCGGCACATGCCTAGCCCAGCCCTAGGAGGTAACGTCCGATTCCGATCGAGTCTGAAACCACGTGATCGGGCCCGATTTCCGATCACGTGATCGGATCGGGACATCCCTAGTTTTGATGTCATTTTATTTTCAGTTGATTTCACCATGATGGTGATCAGTGTTTGCTTTAGTTGCGCTCTTGACCCTTGACTTTTGAACATTAGTTTTTTGGTTTGCTGTGGTAGTTGTGCATTAGCTATAGCATTAGCTATAGCAAAAAAGCTGAAGGAAAACAGGATCAGATGGCAGTGACGTAAGGGTTAATGCCCGACGAGGTGTCCATTATCAGGTTTTAATGGACGACGGCGAGGCGTGAACTGTCCGACGCACAGCGTCGGACGGTTCACGCCTCGCCGTCGTCGAAGTCCATTAAAACCTGATAATGAACACCTCGAAGGGCATTAACCCGCTTATACCATGGTTACTTACGAAAGAAAGAAATATTTAATCAATTAATAATACATTAATGTGTTTTAGAGTAAAAATCGTGAAGGTTTTTATTTATTAAGTCGAGCGCACTATTTAATATCTCCCGTATACAGGCGTTGCCAAGCAACGTGGCCACAGCGACCCGACCGCAGCAGTTGATCAGTGAGTTTTAGCCAGCGCAATCATTTAGAACTGTCATCAGGCAAATTGACGGGACGCCTTTCCTAGGTGTCCATTATCACTTTTTAACGGACACCCTGCAGCCAATCAGAATCGAGTATTCACCCAGACCATGGTATAATACTTGTTAATGGTCACAATGATCATCTAGTGGCCCAATTCACTGATCTCATTTATAGTCTAATGTGCTTATATGAAAAAAAATCTTTTCCTTGTGTTTGTAGAATTGTTCCATACAGTAACGTAGCTTCCTCATCAGGTTTCACAGATGTGAGGCCGATCAGTGCTTTGATAGAGAATATAGCATCGAGGGTAGCTTTTGATAGTGAACACCAATCACCATTAATGGTGACTTCAAACAAAATTCACATTCTATAAAACATCAACATGAATTAGTGTTAGACCTTTGTTAATGCTCAATAAAAACAACAATTGAACCAACATCATATTGTGACATTGACTTAATGTCATTAGGGGCCAAGCACCGAAGGTAGGCACCTATTGTATTGCGCACCTATTGTATCTGTTCCCGTTCCTACACTCTAAAAAGAGATGTGTTAAAAAACAACACACATCATGTGTTGATGGTATATTGACACATGTTGTGTATATTTTAACACACAATGTGTGTTAAAATGTAACTCTAGAATAGCACTGGGTGGAGGAGAGTTTGTGTTTATGAAAAAATTATAGGTATATTTTACATGGTATCCCATAAAATGCTCTAAAATAGATAAAGCAATATATTCAAATAAATAAATTAAATCTTAATTCATGAAAACTTAAAGATTAACAGGTGTTTTTTGGCAGCCAATCACATCATGCCTCTTTTTCAATGTCTTTTTCAAATGCTGCTTTCACTTGTTATTAATAACCAGATTAACTTTATTTCTGTCAGACTCTACAGAAGCTCTTATTGAGAATTAACAGGTTTTGGTGTTGACGATTCGTTGAATGTTTCATTTAAAGTCACCAGAATCGTGATTAGTGACAGCTTTATTTGAGCTCTTGACCCTTGACTCTTTAACATTAGTTTACTCTGTTTGCTGTAAATGTGTATTTTTTGTAACACATTTGAAACAGCAGAAATAATCATGAGAAAAATATGTTCAGATGATAATATTATCATCGTAACCTTGTAAGATTGACATACTCAGCAAGAGTTTAATATTTGAAAAATGGGTATAATATATTAATGATAAATTTAATAAAAGATTAACATGTTGCAATTAACTTACAATTATTATTTTTTTATATGCAGTTTGTACTGCAGTTACAGAGTATGGTTTCAAACAGACCTCAAGAATCAGCACATGAATCTCAACAGTGGTGACAAACATAAACCGTCATGCTGCAATGCATGCTGGGTGCAACCATAGTACAAATCTCATCCATGACTCCCAGCATGCATTGCGGCATGAAGCTTTTCGTTTGTCACCATTGTTGAGATTCATACGTTGATTCTTGATGTCTGTGTTTGACAGAGTTGAGGAATAACAGAATACATGTAACGGCGTTATGTAATCAGTATACAAAAATCCAGTAACTGTAATCCGTTACAGTTATGTCAAAAAATGCAGTAATCAGATTATAGTTAGTGATGGCCAGATCGAGGTCTCGTGAAGCAATGAAACAGTTGAACCAAATGTGCCATATTGTTTCGAGGCTTCGAATCAATCCGACACCCGTCTCAACGGTGACACCTAGTGGTCACTTGCAGGTGTTGATCTGAAACAACCTTGACGAGCCATTAAAAAAATGTGTTGTTTTTTTATTATTATAATTTTCTAATATGTGAAGCTTGTAAACTATAGGCTCCTCACTGTGCATAATGTTATTTTGGTCATGAAAAATGAATATTAATAAAAGAAATCAAGCCACAATGTCTCACTTTTTTAGAGATGTTTATTCAAAAATAATAATTTCTCTGCTGTGGAAGGACTTAGCCTACTTCTTTTTTTACAGATAATTTCTTCAGCCTTTGAAAAAATCCTCTCACAAGGGACACTTGTTGCTGGCATACAAATATATTTTTTAGCAAGGACATACAAATGAGGAAAGATTACTGCTCTCTCTTTCCAGTAAGTTAGTGGATCATGAGTTCTGGGCAAATACGCATCGTTGATGTATTTTTTTCACTTCCACTGTGGCATCAGTTGTAGCATTGTGTGTCTCATATGTAGACCTATAAAATGTATATTCACACAATATTATATTATATTATATTATATTCACATTGAAGCTATTTTTAACATAATTGGCAGTTGTGATTGGGACATTAGGTTGTAGGGCATAGGGCTATGGACTTTCTAAACAGTGTCCCAACAGGTTGTAATTATATTTCAATTATAATTATATTTCAAACAATGCATACCTTGCATAGATGGCCCAACAGTGTCAGTAGCAGGCCTAGGTACAGGGGGAATGATACCATCCTCTGCACCCTGCAAAATGGCAGGATGAGTGCTCCTCAAATGGCGCATCATGGATGATGTATTGTTGCAGTAGGCTAGATCCCGATCACAATACACACATCTCACTTTATTTGCACAGCAAAATCCCCAGAGTTAAATTAACTCTGTTCAGAGAACATTTGGTCCCTCTCTACAGAGAGTTAAAATAACTCTGAATCAGAGTTAAAGTTAATGAGATACTTAAGTGATTAATTAAGTGATGATTGGGCATTAATGATGAACATCTGCTGTTAACAAGTTCTCAGCAGAGGAGGATTCAACAACTCCACAAACAGCATTACCAGCTTCACTTATTACTAACCAGGGGTGCGTTTCCCGAAAGCATCGTTGGCCAACTATGGTCGCAAGTTCATCGCAATGTCCATTGAACTCTATTGGTAACGACGGAACTTGCGACCATAGTTGGCCAATGATGCTTTCGGGAAACGCACCCCAGACTGACTTTATTTCTGGCAGACATCTACAGAAGGTCTTATTAAGAATTAACAGAGGTTTATATGTTGATGATTTATTGAAAATGTATGATCACCATTATAGTGATGAGTGTTTCGTTCAGTTGGGCAGTTTGACTCTTCTTGCGAGTTTGTGGTTTTTGTAACAGCTTTTACAAAAACATGTAATTTGTTACAAAGAAAGCCAAACAAAGATGATCAGGTGATATAGTGTTTAACAGCAGATAGTAAAAAAAAAATGCACTTATATCGTCACTGTCCAAAAGTGGTCATTTGATGTTAATAGATTATATTCACTAACAATACTCTCTTGCTACAGATTGGACATTTTGAATTTTTAAAATACATAATAGGGGAATTTTTTTTTTTTTTTAAACAAAGACATCAATAATCAGCTTATGAATCTCAAAAATGGTGACATGCTTCATGCTGCAATGCATGCTGGGAGCCACAATAGTATAAAACTCATGGCTCCCAGGATGCATTGCGGCATGAAACATGTTACCATTGTTGAGATTCATAAGCTGATTCTTGATGTCTGTGTCTTAGAAATTTTTTTTCCCCCTATTATGTATTTAAAAAAATTCAAAATGTCCAATTTGTGGCAAGAGAGTATTGTTAGTGAACATAATCTATTAACATCAAATGACCACTTTTGGACAGTGATGATATAAGCGCATCATTCTACTTTTTGTTGTTGAAAACTAGATCACCTGAACATCTTTGCATCTGGCATTCTTTGCAACAAATTACATGTTTTGGTAAAAGCTGTTACAAAAACCATAAACACTCAAAAATATAAGCTAGAGTCAAACTGCCCAACTAAAGGAAACATTCATCACGATAATGGTGATCATACATTTTCAATAAATCGTCAACATCTAAACCTCAATTCTCAATACGAACTTCTGTAAACGTATGACAGAAATAAAGTTAGTCTGGTTAGTAATAAGTGAAGCTGGTAATGCTGTTTGTGGAGTTGTTTAATCCTCCTCTGCTGAGAACTTGTTAACAGCAGATGTTCATCATTAATGCCCAATCATCACTTAATTAATCACTTAAGTATCTCATTAACTTTTACTCTGTTTCAGAGTTATTTTAACTCTCTGTAGAGAGGGACCAAATGTTCTCTGAACAGAGTTAATTTTACTCTGGGGATTTTGCTGTGTGGCTAATATGGTATCACAGAATATTTTGTTTTATTTTTAACAAAAAAATAAAGACAACATTTAAAAATTTTACACAATCTACATATTAGTTTATTTTAAAATAGGCCTACATGTTGACTAAAGCCGTGATCTTTCTTAATTTGCGCTGACTGAACTTGGGGCGTTGGCAGTGGGAGTTCCCCTGCGTTACCTAGACAGCGAACATCCCGTTACGTGAGAAAAGATTAAGAAAGGACATTTTGGGTACTAAAAAATCTACTCTCCTAATTTCTACAAAATAGCAGCGGAATTTCCATGAATTAAAAGCGATTTCACCCGCAGGCAGCATCGTTTCTACTAGCAGCAGTGATTCAATCTGCGTCTGAGGAGATTGTAGAAAGCTGTTATTTGCACATGTACCAGCGCGTGGCACACATGAGTCATTACTGGCAAACAGAACCAGGAACAACTGTATAATCAAGCAGCACTAAATATAGTGTTATTATGCCAAAATACTTATTTATTTAGTTTTAAATGAAACCATTGTAATTCTGAAAGTATTCCCCCTTTTTTCAAAATGTAACTATAATTAAGGATGGCTGACGCGAAACAGTCGTTCCGAAGCTTTGCGAGATCCCGAAGCGCAGATGTGTCGAAACACTGATCCGAAGCGTGATTCGAAACACCCATGTCACGTGACTATGGCCAAACGAAGCCTCGAAGTGTTTCACTAAGTGTTTCATCAGGTGTGGTTCTCCGAATCAGCGTTTGATTGACACGGTCGGGAACAGACCACACAATCGCACATCTGTATACAGTTTATATATAAAAGTGAAATAAACGCATTTTGACCTCGTGGGTTTTTGTGAGAGGAGTTTGACTTTGAGATTGCGGATTTTTGGTGATATAGTGACATAGTGCGATTTGATTAGTTATAGGCAATTTAGGCTTACATTTAAATTTACACAACACATTGACTGATAGGCTAGAGACAGACAGAGTATACATATAGTGACACATTAATAGATACATAGATATAAATATATATAGACAGCTAGATTAATAGATAGATACATATATAGATAGATTACAGATACACAGTAAATTCCCCAGTGTTAAATCAACACTGCTCAGAGCACATATGGTCCCACTCTACATGGTGTTAACGTAACACTGAAGCAGTGTTAAAGTTAATGAGACAATTAAGTGATCAATTGAGTGATGATTGAGCATTAGTGATGAACACCTGTTGTTGTTAACAAGCAGAATCACTGAAGGAAAGAGGAACAGTAGAACTACACTCAAGATTGTTGAAGTTAATGAGATAATTAAGTGATTAATTGAGTGATGATTGAGCATTATTGAAGACACCTGATGATAACAAGCAGAATCACTGAAGAAGAAAATCACAAATTGTAAGCCACCGTTATGGCGATCAGTGTTTGCTTTAGTTGGGCTCTTGACCCTTACTGTATATTATTAACTTTAGACTTTGTTTGTCTGCTGTTATTGATTTGTAACAGTCAAATGAACAAAGAAAAAGTGTGGTCTGATAGTGTTGGTTATGTTTTGACATAATCGTGCTGTGATCTGAAAAATGAAACTTATTGAGATAGTTTGGTGTAACTTGTTAGCAGCAGCTCTGTGATTCTACAGCATATGATTATCAGCATTTTTCTTATAATCTAATATATTTAATAAACATTGTTCTGATCAAAGCACTTTCAAACGAATTTATTTAGAAACACAGACATCAATAATCAACCTGTGAATCTCAACAATGGTGACAATAATAAAGCATGTTGCAGTGGCTGCCACCAATCACAACTCATTAATGGCTCCCTTCATGCATTGCGGTATGAATAAATTATGATCTGAATTGTCTATGTAATTTTCTTTTCCTAATTGAATATTCTGCTCATCACCATTGTTGAGATGCATAGACTGAATCTTTATGTCTGTGTGTGCCTAAAAGAAAGATATTTTTTTTTTTTTACTTTTAAGAAATCCTTTATATTATATCTAAAATTCTGGATTTTTATGCAGAATCACAGTTATGCTGTAATCAACAACATAAATCGAAAACATAAAGTTCGAATGATGATTGTCATAATATAACCAACACCATCAGATCACTTTTTTTCTTTGTTCATCTGGCAGTTGTAAGTCAGATACAGCAGCCAAACAAAAATTAAAGTTAAAAATGTAAGGGTCAAGAGCCCAACTAAAGCAAACACCCATCACCATAATGGTAACTTACAATTTGAGATTTTCTCCTTCAGTGGTTCTGCTTGTTAACATCAGGTGTCTTGAATAATGCTCAATCATCACTCAATTGATCACTTAATTGTCTCATTAACTTTAACACTGCTTCAGTGTTACTTTAACACCATGTAGAGTGGGACCATATGTGCTCTGAGCAGTGTTAATTTAACACTGGGGAATTTACTGTGTACATATATAAATACATATATTATAGATAGATACATATAGGCCTAGATAGATTATAGATACATATATAAATACATACATATATTATAGATAGATACATATATAGATACATAGATTATAGACACATATCTAGATCCATAGTGTAACGCAAAGGAGATGGTCAATTCACCAGCTCTCTCTCGATATGTTAAATTACTGCAATTACCCTGTGATCAAACCCCCTTTTGGTCTGAGACCTAATCAAATCACTGGCATTCTAATCCACAAACACCTCTATTGTCTCAAGAGTCGTTGGGACGCGCAGACCCAACGGCGCCAACAAATGGCGTAAATCATTGACTGCCTATCTGAAAACAGAGATCCCTTTACTGCTGAACCAACAAGGACCTCTGGTTTATGACTCGGCGAACATCCGCTGACCAATAAGAGCAATCTCGAGAGAATCCCCAGGGCTTTTCTCGGACCTTGATTTACATTTAGACACTCATTTAACACGTCAGAAAACAACCAGACTCTGTTCAACCAGATGCGCTAAACTGATAATCTCATCAAGACCAGTAAAGCGCGCACACATAACCTAACAACCCCTCGCTCGAGGACAAAAGTTCATCGCGCCAAGCTTGAACTCTCGAACTGTGTCAGCACACACACACACAGAAACACACACAGATCCTACACGTGTGAATCAAAATCATCTTGTGAAATGTTTAAAATGTATTCTCTTGATGTATGCATGATCCCTTATCCCAAATATTATGCCTATATAGCTTTATTGATTTGTAATCCATTTGATGTGACTATAATCGCGAAAAATCGTGTATTTGCGGGTGACTAGGTCATAAAGTTACCATTCGTGGTATCGTTGTGCTCCATAAATCCCAACGGTGTGGAATCTTTAACACAAAATATCAGAGGATGCATTCTCTTATTAATACCAGTGTTATTAATGTTAGGAACGAATTTATCTTTCAATACTTAGTCGGAAGGGGCGTATCGACCCTCGAAACGTCAGGAGGTGGACCCGACCCGCCGTTAAGGACCATTGGCTCACATACGTGAGAGGGCGTGAGTTGGGCCCCTTTAAAATATCATGTTTTCCTCCTCTAAATCGCACTCCGCCAGAGAGAGAAAGACGACACGCCTTCTTCCATCCTTGGAAGCCTCGTTCACTTTTATTTCATTTATGTTCCAAGTTTGACTTTCTTAAAACTACTTTACTTCAGTTTGATAGTCTTCTTCAACCAACCCAAGAAACCAACTTAAAGCTAAAGATCATTTTGCTGAGTTTCGCTCGCTTCGAGTCGCTATAGCAACCAGACGCTGTAATCACGTGACTCCGCTTCCGTCCAACACAGACGAGACCACACAAAGAGGGCCGATCTACAACTCAGACGTAACATAGACCTTAATTTGCAATCTGAAAGAAATGCTGTTTAAGTTGTCTAAGTATTGCTGAGAATGTTGGGGTTTCGTTGTTAAATGACTGAACTGTTTCTGCCTCTTCTCTAAACTCACACTTATACTCTCTTCCACACAAACATCTTCACTCACACACGCACATACACTTATCCACGTGTTTCGACCCAAACACACTACCACGTGCTAACTAGAAGTGGCACTATATGTCTGTATATCCCTTTACATAAATATATATTCCGTCCTGTCTGTATATTTTGCAAATATTGTACACTGGACCAAATTCTTAATAAATAAAAGTTTTTTTTACATTTTTGTTATAATAATATTTCTTCTTGCTTGACTTTATTTATATACATGACCTTGAAGTAATCCAAAAGTAATCAGTTACATTACTTTCATATTATAGTACTTGGATTACGTTACTGAATACTTTTTTTATTAAGTAATTTGTAACTGTAACGGAATACATTTTTAAAGTAACCCTTCCAAGCCTGCTGTTTGACTAGTTTCTGCTGCAGATTATTAAAATTTGCAGAAAACATTTTTTTATTTTTTTATTCTGCACTGGACAGAATGATGTAGTTTCACAAGATTGTTAAAGCTAACAGCACATAAATAAATTAAATGCAAACCATCCATATACTAAGGATGGCTGACGCGAAACAGTCGTTCCGAAGCTTTGCGAGATCCCGAAGCGCAGATGTGTCGAAACACTGATCCGAAGCGTGATTCGAAACACCCATGTCACGTGACTATGACCAAACGAAGCCTCGAAGTGTTTCACTAAGTGTTTCATCAGGTGTGGTCCGCCGAATCAGCGTTTGATTGGAACGGTCGGGAACAGACCACACAATCGCACATCTGTATAAAAGTGAAATAAACGCATTTTGACCTCGTGGGTTTTTGTGAGAGGAGTTTGACTTTGAGATAGCGGATTTTTGGTTATATAGTGACATAGTGCGATTTGATTAGTTATAGGCAATTTAGGCTTACATTTAAATTTACACAACACATTGACTGATAGGCTAGAGACAGAGTATACATATAGTGACACATTAATAGATACATAGATATAAATATATATAGACAGCTAGATTAATAGATAGATAGATACATAGATAGATTACAGATACATATATAAATACTTATAGATAGATACATATATAGCTAGTTTATAGATACATATATAAATACATATATTATAGATAGATACATATATAGATACATAGATTATAGATACATATCTAGATACATAGATAGATTCATATAGATAGATAGATAGATTTGGATAGATAGATCAAATGGAGGCTCCCCAGAAGAGATGCCGTACATCTGTGGTGTGGGAGCATTTCCATTTAGAAACCCCAAATAAAGTGAGATGTGTGTATTGTGATCGGTATCTAGCCTACTGCAACAATACATCATCCATGATGCGCCATTTGAGGAGCACTCATCCTGCCATTTTGCAGAGTGCAGAGGATGGCATTCCCCCTGTACCTAGGCCTGCTACTGACACTGTTAGGCCATCTATGCAAGGTATGCATTGTTTGAAATATAATTATAATTGAAATATTATTACAACCTTTTGGGACACTGTTTATAAAGTCCATATCCCAATGCCCTACAACCTAATGTCCTAATCACAACTGCCAATCATGTTAAAAATAGCTTCAATGTGATATATAATATAATATAATATAATATAATATAATATAATATAATATAATATTGTGTGAATATACATTTTATAGGTCTACATATGAGACACACAATGCTACAACTGATGCCACAGTGGAAGTGAAAAAATACATCAACGATGCGTATTTGCCCAGAACTCATGATCCACTAACTTACTGGAAAGAGAGAGCAGTAATCTTTCCTCATTTGTATGTCCTTGCTAAAAAATATCTTTGTATGCCAGCAACAAGTGTCCCTTGTGAGAGGATTTTTTCAAAGGCTGGAGAAATTATCTGTAAAAAAAGAAGTAGGCTAAGTCCTTCCACAGCAGAGAAATTAATATTTTTGAATAAAAATCTCTAAAAAAGTGAGACATTGTGGCTTGATTTCTTTTATTAATATTCATTTTTCATGACCAAAATCTGGCCATCACTACTATATACTCATAAACTTGATCAGATCAGCACTTGCTGATTATAACATCATCAAGAAACATCTGATCATATTTTCTCTCATTGTAACAAATGTGTTTGATTAAAATACAGTTAAAACAATCAGAGAAAAACTAAAAAAAAAGAGTAAAGGGTCAAGAGCTCAAATAAAGGAGCCATTAATCACGATTCTGGTGACTTCAAATAAAACATTCAGTGAAACATCAACATCTAAACCTCTGTTAATTCTCAATAAGAGTCTATGTCTATCTTGTCTATGTAGATTCATGATATCTAAACCATCCAAATGTTCAAACAAACTCTTTATTAAATGTCACTGGACTCCATAAACACAAGTTAACAATACGTTTCAGTGTTCGTCCAAACACTCAGTTGTAAAAACACAGGAAGTAACTCTGTCAAATACACACCGACTACAGTCACATGTGACACATATCTGACACAAGTTGTGTAACTATAACACATTAGTGTGTAAAAGGTTTCAACACACTTCTGTGTAAGAGGAATAACACATTAGCTGTGTTAAAGGTAATACAAAATGTGTAGTTCTTATCAACACAGAGATGTGTTAAGAATCGACACAGGTTGTGTGTTAAATTTGACACAACATGTGTTGTCCCTGAGCACACACACTACATGTGTTAGAATCTACACAACATGTGTTAAAATCTACACAACATGTGTTGTCCCTGGGCACACACACTACATGTGTTAAAATCTACACAAAATGTATTAAAATCTACACAGCATGTGTTGTCCCTGAGCACACACACTATGTGTTAAAATCTACACAACATGTGTTGTCCTTGAGCACACACACTAAATGTGTTAAAATCTACACAACGTGTTAAAATCTACACAACATGTGTTGTCCTTGAGCACACACACTACATGTGTTAAAACTGACACAACATGTGTAATTTTTAACAACTCTTTTTACAGGTTGTGTTGTTTTCAACTCATCATTTTGAGTGCCGACACTCACCATCACTGTGAATGGTATGCAGTGTTTGCTATGTTCTTAAACAAACAGGCGAGTGTAAATACAAGTTATTTATAAACAATATTTTGTCAGTTGCTTCATTTTAATTAAATTCAAAGTGCAAACTTGGTGAACTGTTATCTCTTCATGAACTTTTGTCAAAAGCAGCATTATCAATTAGGGGTTGAAGTGAGAATAACTGAATAATGTCCAGTACAGTGAGTCTGTCCAGTCATTGAGCTTGAATCATTGTGTTGTACTTTGTGTGCACATGCATTCTGTACTCGACTATTGATTAAACGGTTAATATTTTTGCATCTGGCCCTTTCGCTTTATTTTTTAAAATGACACAATTTGTGTGTTAAAATGACTTACACAGTGAATGAGTTAAAATTAACACAAAACTAGTAGTCCTGGAGCTCACCCACGGATGTGTCAAAATTTAACACAGGTTGTGTCATTTTTAACACATTCTTTCTAAGAGTGTATTATTATTATTATTCATTTTTCCGACTGTGAGTCTATGGCAGCCAGAAGAACCGCTTGCGGGAAAGTTATGAAATTTGGCACACTGATAGAGGACAGTCTGAACTATCAGCATAGCAAATTTAGAGTCTCCAACTCATTCCCTCTAGCGCCACCAACTGTCCAAAGTTGCACTCATGTTTATGCTAATAACTTTTGAACCACAAGGGCTAGAAACAAAATTCTCTCCCCCTGTTACTGAAAAGTAACAAATCATAAAGCTTCGTAGCTAAGATCAACATTTCATTGACTTCGTAATGTGAGCAGACAGACAGAATCAATCGAGGATATATTGGATTTTAATAATTGAACTAATAATACATCGAACTATGATTCACACAGAGTAAATATGTGTATAACAATACAAACAGTAAAAACAATACAAGACAAAACGGATAACAGATGAGAGAGAGAGGATGATAGGGTGAGAGGTTGAGTGAGCGAAAGTGAAAGCAAAAATGTGCGATCAGAGAGAGATCGCAGGATGGCAAAAATCACAGACAGGTAACCTTTGAGAGAGACAACAAAAAAATCAAATCACCTTAAATCAAATCAATAATCAGTACTTGCATATGGTTCTCTTTGTATGAGGAAAGAAGGCGCGTGCGTTGTTCTTTCGGATCTGGGCGTGTTCTATCGTGTCTTCCGGGGCGAGCAGACTTGCGCAAAGTTTTAAAGGTTCACCGAACGTGAAGTTACCAAAGAAATGATTCAGAGTTCATCTCCCTCGTGGAGGGAGAGGCGAATATGAAAATAAAACTTAGTAAAGAAAAGAAAAGAAAAACGGAGATGAGAGCTCCCTAAGGAGCCATGGAAGCAGAAATTCTCTCAGACGAAGTGCTCGGAGAACTTTCTGTGTCAGTCTTCTTATGGAGCGACTTGGTTCACGCCTCTGTACGCACGAACAACCAATGAACGTCCAAAGATCTGAAGCGGGAAAAAGTTCCTTTGTCTCTGGGCGACGCCCACTGGAATGAGTCATGAGGAGATGGGATTGAGCCGTTCGGCTCCAGAAATATGAAATGTGTAAAACAATGTACATTACTGCATTCTGCTATCGGAATTCGACTCCGTTAGATTGAGAGAATTACAGAGGTATCAAACACGTCACATGAAGATTATAGGAACACAAAGTTACATAAGATATGCATTTTATACACCTTTAAAGTTTGATTAACACACGATAAAATTGCAGATACTCCAATATGACATGGTCATATAAAATGCACCACAGAAATATATCATAAACATTTTGGTAATGTCTTATGTGAGTAAGTCAATGGAAAGTCTGTGTGTGTGTGTGGTGCGTTTGGAATGTGACTCGCTTGGAATGTCTGCTTTCCTGGGTTATAAAGTTTTATGGTCTGAGGAGGAGGTACAGGACAATATTGGGGAACATTCGAATTCAACTCTATACACTAGAGAAGCACATTATAGAATAAAACTAATAACAAACTAACCAAACATGCATGCTGTAATATGTCATCTATAGATTCTGAGTCACTTGTATCCTAAATTTTTAACTTTGCGTGTGTGTGTGTGTGTTTGGGATGTCCGTGTGTGATTGGAATGTCCCATAGCAGGAGAAAGTCCTTATCTCTTCGGTGCATCTCTTTGAGGCTTGTGAAGCCCGGAGAAGTGTTGTTCTGGAGTGTGTCTAGGGTGCTATAAAGTGTGGGAGAGCCTTAAAAGTTGCCACAGCGCAGACCTAGCGGCGCCAAGGCTATGAGTTACATTTACAGGTTAAACGTTAAAAGTTTTCCCAAATTTTTAATGACAAGGCTTCTGGAGTTTTGTGTGCAGGGAAAACAGAATCATGATGCTTGCACATTCGTTACACTCCGATTTTCACGAAAATTGAACCAGATCATCTCCAGACCATGCTGACAAAAAGTTCATTGGAATTCAAGTTGATTCACCAAACCGTTTTCGATAAACGCACAAACAAATTTTACGTAGATCTTGCGAAAACAGACATAAGGCTGTATCTCCGTAACGCTTAATCGGATTCAGACCAAACTTGGTACATGTCATCACAAGCATGACCTGAGGCTACATGCTGCGTTTCAGCGCAGCACCACCTACTGGTCCGGAGATATGAAAAATGGCTTGAAAAATGATATGAAAAATGCTTATAACTTCTAAACAGTTTGTCCAGAAATCATCAACATGCTGAGTCGACTGATATCCAATTTTACCATATCAGCCATTTTGGCTGTCGGCCATTTGGAATTTTGTGCTAAAATGCTGTATTTTAAGAACGCATGAATTGATTGTTACGAAACTTGTTATGGGTCATCAGCACGATGCCCTGAAGGAGCGTGAGAAGTTTTGAACCAGCGCCACCTAGTGGTCAAAAGTTATAACAAAATGTCCTAAAATGCTGATAACTTTTGAATAAATCTGGCTATTGAAATGCCACTGGTCTTAATAGATTCCTTGGGTCATGTTGAGAACATAGATACCAAGTTTACCTTATTTGGCCGAACTTCCTGTCCGACATCTTGATTTTCATTCAAAACCTACTTTTTCAAACTCCTCCAAGACCGTTTTTCCGATTTTCACCAAAATCGAATCATATCATCTCCAGACTGTGCCGCTTAAATGTTATAGATTTCATGTTAATAGACAAAACCGTTTTCATATAGCGCAGCAGCAAAGTTGAGGCATGATGCTAAAAGCACTATTCAGGCTTTATCTCTGCAATGCCTTGACATATTGACACCAAACTTTGTATGTGTCATTGTCACTTCACTCTGACCACATCACATCAGTTTTGTAACTGCGCCACCTATTGGTCGAAAGTGATAATCCATTAAATCATATTTTTAATTATTGTTATGATTTTTCAGCTATTTTGCCTAAAATGCTCTTTAAATGTCTTTAATTGCTCATTGTTGCAGTTGTTCTGACACTTTCAGACATGTTGGCATGTCTTGTCGTCTTATTCTGCTTGGCCCCGATAATGGCTGCTTGCAGCTATATTTATCATTGTTGTTGTTTTTTGTTTTTTTATTAAAGAAACAATATGTAATTTTTTTCGCCACTAGGAGATTTTTTTTCGCTAACCTCTTACAAAAACAAAGGCGTAGGTTGATAACGCAACATTTGCTAAGTATTATGGAGCTTGTCGTCAAGCCGATGAATCTAATAATGTTTATGGATGAGTGAATACATTGATGTTTTTAACATTACTGTGATATGAAGCAAGACACAATTGCTAATAAGAGACAGGTATCAACGCGACACGCGCGGATTTAAAGGAACAAGGACATTTCATTATACCGAACTACATGCAAGTGCAGAATTACTTCTCACACAGGTCAGTTTATTAGACGAATGAAACTTGTGAGGTAATGCAGCGCTGTTTCACTTGGTCTACTATCACACTAAACTGCATTTGAGTGTGTTGAAAGTTATAATGTTATTCTGTGTGTTCATTTGTTGGCTATATGAGACTAGCAGTAAGCCAGATCAACAAAAGACTAACATACAGATCATATTCTAACATTTCATCATGTTGAACTATAACATTGATTAGTTTCATGTACATGTAGCAGATTGGGTATTTCCCTCCATTACTCCCCCTGGTGGAGAATTGGAATAATTTCCCCATAGACTGTGTCAGATACCGGCTGGTTAATCATTATCATGATTGCACTTATAATAAAAGCAAGATGCACAAGTAGCGGAGTTTTTCTGCCTTTTCCTGATGGAGTCGTGTAGTTTGGGTTGCGTATTTGTCCAATCTCAGGTATGTTGATGGGTGTAAAATGGTATGTGATTTTATTTTTCTGTGTAATGTTGGTGTGTAACCTAAGCCTGTTCTGCAGTCGCTACAGTGCAGTGAGGGCATGTTGCAGCATGCAATCATTTTATATAGGCTACGTTGTTCTGACGCAGTGAGTATGATCTCTTTAGGGGATTCTTTTATGATTTGAAAAGTGCCTAACGGAGTGCTTCCAGCACGGAGCCGTGTAAGCACATCTGTAATTAGCAGGATACATGGACCCAAACTACGCTGCTGTTTTTGTGGGTTCTGTGGGTTCTCCCTGGGACATCTGAAGGGGGGTATTTGGTCCACCTCCATTTGGGGTGTAGTGTTAAACAAACTTGAGTGTGGATTCGTTTCATTGCCTTTGTAGTGTGGGACACTAGCGTGTGGGTGTAGTGATTGATTACTTACAAGGTAGGTCAGAGATTCTTTCTCCTGTTAGTGTCTTCGATTAACCCCCAGTCTTTATTTATTTTCTTTTTCTTTTTTTCTTTTAAATACCTTCTTTTATGTATTAAAATATGTAGGCAATTAAGAGGTAAATGTTTGGAAGGTATTTATTAGTGAATGTGGTGTTACTCAATGTGAAGATTTTATGTAATTGTTTTTTTAATTGTCAGAACCGTTTCAGTCCTCTTTGTGAAGAACGAAGCTGTGTTTTTATGAGTATATCCTTGGCTGAAAGTCCCTAGGTGGCGTAGTTGGCTACATTGAAAATCTTATTAGAGTTTATTTAATGTGAACTTCCTTGCTGTCTAGATTTGCTCTTGTCCCCCACTCTGCCACATATATTTGCTCACCTGTCTAATAAAGTACATGTAGGAGCGGCGTCTCTGTCAAGTTGAAGTTTGTTAAGGACGTGGAGCTCTCGGCATCTCAAACTCGCTGATATTGATCTTCATTTTAGTACAATTTTTTTCCCCAAAATCTCCTTGCCATGGTCCATAATGTTTGAACGATACGACAGCGTGCAGATAGACATTTCGAACTACACAGTTGTCCACGTCTGTCACCATGGTTACTATGGCAGTACGAGCGGAAACCAGGGAGGGTATTACGTCAGTGACAGGCGACAAGTGAACATTTTTTCCGGACGGACAATTATTTAAAATTTGAATTTCTCTGAAATTAAAAATCTTTGGGAACTTTTGGGATATTGTAAGTACACAACTGCAGGAAATCTATAACACTGTTCAAGTGATTTTGGGATATTTTATTACAAAATTCTTACATATTGTACCTTAAAGTTCAACATTATTTCAGCATTAATTGTGGGTGCAACAGTGATGTTGATTCAATGCAGTTAACATTGATGCATTAACATGTTTCAATGGTTGCTTGCTATCTAGGCAGTGCTTCTGCAGCATTTAATACTATAATATATTATACTAATACATTTTTATACTTTTATAAAATGACAAGCGCTGGTTATATTAACTAACATGAACAATATCTATAAAATTAACATTTTCTAGATTAACAAATGTTGTAATAAATGTTACTTATGTAACTTGTGATGTCTAATTCATTAATTAATGTTAACAAATTTAACCTTATTGTAAAGTTGTATCATTAAAAAAAAAAATTGACTTACCCATTAAGACAAGAGCAAATATTAGCCAGTGCAGGAACATGTTCAATAGTGGAAAAAACCTCAAGTGTCTGAGATACTTCTGCTGTAGGATGAGGAGTCACTCTTGAACAGTCAGTCATTTGGTCATATTTATACACTGCGCATGAACAACACATTCTCACTCTCAACCAGTGGCAGAGCCGGATATTTTCAAAGGAGTGGCCAGGCAGGGGCCTGAAATCTTCATTATTCCAACATAGAAAGGAGTTTGACTTACACAGGGCAAACCCAGCCTGATCTGCCAGCGATTTGATTTCGCCCTTCAGCTTAGGCTGGAAACCTACATATATCTATATCAACAAAAACAACAGCAAAAATAAAAGCAAATATTTACAATCAAACAAAATAATAGGACAATTCAGCTGCATAATTTATTCATGTTGCAATGCATGCTGGGAGTTTTGTACTATGCTGGTACCCAGCATGCATTGCAGCAAAGTACTTTTGATCGTCACCATTGTTGAGATTCATACGCTGATTGTTGGTGTCTGTGTGTGTCATATTGAAATGACTTTTTCGTGTTCATTGTTTGTTAAAGTCTTCTAACTTGTTATATAATATTGCTGGATCTCATGCTGCAGTAACACAGAGTTTGTGATGTGACTCTATTAATGGATCAACATAATTGTTAGATTAAAAAACCTCAGTGAATCAGGTTATTTCATGATGGTTATAAAACCATCAACAGGTAACCATCATCACCTGATCTCATTTCACTTTAGCTTTCTTTGCTGCTGTAAATTTATTTGACAAACACACTGTCACAGCAGCTAAAGAAGACAATATTTAATAAGAGTTAAGAGCCCAACGAATGGAAACACTGATCACTGTTATGGTGACTTCAAATAAAACACAATAGAGTTAAACCCTCTGTTAATTCTTAATAAAACTTCTGTAGACGTCTGACCGAAATAAAGTCAGTCTGGTTAGTAATAAGTGAAGCTGGTAATGCTGTTTGTGGTGTTGTTTAATCCTCCTCTGCTGAGATCTTCACAGATTTATTGTTTTTTTTTTCTCTTCAGTTGATTTCATCTGAGGCTGGGTCTGAAATTACTCCATATTAATATACACAGATTTTGTGGCTCAGATAAGGTCCAGTTCTGGTTTATTTCTTTGCTCTTGGCTGACATGTGGCATTGCTATGCAGAGGTGTAAAGTACAGGTTCAGAAAGTAAAAGTCCTCCTCAATATTTTTTTCCAAATCACCTGGATTTGCTAATTCAGCAGGAGACGGAACTAATTAGTGAAATCAGACTGAGTTTATGGGTGGAATAAACAGGACTTTTACTTTCTGACCCCTGGATTACCCACCTCTGCCCACATCCCATTCGAAAACACCTCTCATGTCTCGATCTTTTCACAAAGACTATGTTTTGCCTGCGCTGTCAATAGAGAGTCACCAGTGTCAGTAGTCCTTACCCTGCACCATGTGTCAAAATGATTGATGGCTTCCGGTTGTCATTGACCTTCCGGTTGACCTTTCCGGTGTCCTTCCGGCCTCTATTGTTATGGATTGACCTATTGACCCTTCCTATCCATCGATCATGTGGTTTTGACAGTTAGTTTTGACCTATTGCCCCTGCCTATCCCTTCGATCATGTGTTTTGACCTATTGCCCCTTCCTATTCGGCATATGTTCTTATGGTTTGGCTTATTGACCTAGTTGGTCTTTGATCATGTGTTTTGAAGAGGATGTTATAATAATTTATGGATTTGTCAGAAGCTTTGGTTGTTTGGTATGACAGAAAGTTTGAAGGCGCTGTTATATATATAGGATATGGGATATGTGTCAGCATTCCAGAGCATTCCTGAGTACATTGTGAGCCCCTTTGGGAAAGTGAGAAAAAAAAGACAGAGTATTGTGCCTGTATGTGTGTGTGTGTGTGTGTGTGTGTGTGTGTGTGTGTGTGTGTGTGTGTGTGTGTGTGTGTGTGTGTGTGTGTGTGTGTGTGTGTGTGTGTGTGTGTGTGTGTGTGTGTGTTTGTGCGTGCGTTTTCTGACATGATCCCCTCCACATTCCTGAGGTAACAGTGAAAGTGAGAAGAAAAGACTGAAAGTGTGTCACACAACCATTGAAAAAACAATTATACAAGCAGTTAAATGTTTATAGAGCGCTGAAGAAAAAACAACATACAGGTTATGAAAATCAGTGTGGTGTCTATCACACAAAAGCATAAATGAATAAAGATAAAAGAATACATCACACAATATATAATATCTTACTAAAAGCTACCGCAAAAAAGTTGAAAACATACTGTTTCTTTAAAAAGTATAAAATAATTTAACTAAGGTTGAAAAACATTCTATTCGTTTAAAAGTATATCAATTAATTGCATATAATATAAATTCACAGAGTGTTTCTCTCTCGCAGCTCTGTCGCCGTCTCACTCATAGGGTTGTATTCAGTGATCACGATGAACGCGCGCGTGTCTGTGTGTCTGCGCGTGCCCCATATCTGACAGGAGCGGCTCTGCTCCTTTGCATTCTGAGCGAGGTGAATGCGATAAAAATGTTTTATATTTCACACAAATATACAATAATATCTTGCTAAAAATCTACTGAAACCATTTAATTCAGTTTTAGATAAACAAAAGAATAAAAATTATATTACATAAAGCATACCGTTCTTTAAAAGTATATAAATTAAAATATATAAAATAATTATATTGCTAATTTAACTAAAGTTGAAAAACAATCTGTTCTTTAAAAGTATATAAATAAATTGCTTATAATATAAAATCACAGCGTGTCTCTCTCTCTCTCTCTCTCTCTCTCTGAGGGGCCTCTGTGCATCATGTCAGAGCGTATGTAATGTTAGTCTTAACGATGACTGACCTAAAGTATAATTGTTATTAAACAATGTCTGTTCAAAAAATTTAGATTGTTGAAAAACTGTACTTAGCCGTCTTAAATCTCATTTATATGAAAAAGATTCAATCAGCATTTTTGTACCAATACTGTATATTCTATCCGTACACCTAAACACGACTGTTACGGCCAGCTCGTTTCGACCGTACATAAAGGATACAAGTACACTGAAATGACTTGCAAGTTTTTATTACTCTTCAAAATACAGATAAATTAATATAACAAAGTCTAGGGTTCAAAATCAAAGGGGAAAAATCATAATCCAAATGGGGAAGAGAAAAAGTTGGTATGGGTTGTAAATAAATAAAGGCACGCCAAAAAGTGACTTCTCCAGAGGGTGTCAATCCCCTGGACGAAGCGAAGAAGAGTGGTGGAGGCCAAGGTTTTATCCTCTCCTTAATTAGGTGGAAGCAGGGAACAGGTGTGTGCGATCTCCTGCACTCTCAATGAAGAACAACGCCACCAGCAGGCGAGCAAGTGGAACACAGGGTCGTAACACCTCCCTTCTTTAAAAAAGATTCTGTAACGAATCTAAAAAAAACAAAGAAAAGACAGTTAAACACTACCCAGAACGAACACAATAAAAGTTCTGGTGATCCAAAGGAACGTCGTCTTCTCTTCATTCTTCAACACCTCTGGGCCCTAGAGATGCAAAGAAAGAGAAGAACAGGCAACGCAGAGATCACGATTTTACGCTCTAGAAAGTGTGTCAGCTATAATGTTGTCTTTTCCTCGAATATGTTTAATCTCAAGATGGAAAGGTTGTAAAATGAGACTCCATCGCATAAGTCGCTGGTTTCGATTCCTCATCCGATTCAAGAAGACTAAAGGATTATGATCCGTATAAATGATAATCGGTGCAGCAATTGACCCTAGATATACCTCGAAATGTTGTACGGCCAACACTAGGGCAAGAGCTTCTTTCTCAATGGTGGAATATACCTGTTGATGTCGATTAAATTTCTTAGAAAAGTAACTTACAGGATGTTGAACCTGGTTCGAATCCTCCTGCAAGAGAACAGCGCCTGCACCGCAAGCACTCGCATCAATTGCAAGACTAAAAGAATTTTCAAAATTTGGAGCTGTTAGAACAGGGGCACATGCCAGCAAAGCTTTACAATTTTCAAAAGCCTGCTGACATGTCTCAGACCACCAAAAAGGCACTTTCGGACTCAATAAATCGGTGAGAGGTGAAACTACACTAGCGAAATTCTCGCAAAAACTCCGATAATATCCCACCATGCCGAGAAACATCCCACCATGCCGAGAAACCGTCGCAATTCACGACGAGTGGTGGGAGCTGGAAAGTTACAAATGGCTTCAACCTTAGTCTCAATGGGCTTTACACAACCATTCCCCACTACCTTACCCAAATAAGTAACGGTTGCCTTCGCGAACTCAGACTTAGCGAGATTAACGGTAAGATTAGCCTTTGCTAAACGAGAAAAGAGTTCTTTAATCTGGTTAAGATGTTCAGTCCAGGAGGAACTATACAGCACGACGTCATCAAGATATGCCTCACATCCTGACATTCCATACAGTATACGGTTTACGAGTCGCTGGAACGTCGCGGGTGCATTTCGAACTCCGAAAGGCATCACCGTATACTGCAGGAAGGCATCAGGCGTAACGAAGGGAGATAATTCCTTCGCGCGACTAGTCAAGGGCACCTGCCAATACCCCTTCAAGAGGTCAAATTTACTGACGTAACGGGCAGAGCCAACATGATCGACGCAGTCATCAACTCGAGGTAAAGGGAAACAGTCCGGCTTTGTCACAGAGTTAAGTTTTCGATAATCTGTGCAGAATCGATATGAGCCATCAGGTTTGTTTACCAAAACACAAGGGGAACTCCACGAACTGAAACTAGATTCAGCCAGATTATGAGCAAGCAGATAGTTCACCTCTTGTTTCAGCAAATCTCTTTTAAAAGGATTGACTCGATAGGCGTTCTGTTTAACTGGACTCGAGGTTCCTACGTCGATATCATGTTCGATGACAGAAGTGCGACCGGGAACGTCAAGGAAAAGAGAAGGAAATGACATCACCAACTCAGTGACATCACTCCTCTCTTTCTCTGTCAAATAAGAAAGATGAGAGGACAGGTTAAGAAGAATCTCAGAGTTTTTAAGTCGCCCGTCGACCTTTTCTCGAGAAAGAAAACTCTCATCCTCATCAGCATTCTCAAAAGAATCCCCACTCGTGCTGCGAAAGAGAGGAGACGATTCTGAAAAAGAGTCACAAGAGTTGACCACATTAACAGTAACAGAACGAACAGGAGCTATATACAACTTCAACAGGTTATTGTGACAGACTTGTACTTTTTTCCTCCGGTCAGGAGTATTCAACAGATAATTATTATCGGAAAGACATTTAGCTACACTGTAGGGGCCTGTAAATTTAGCCTGAAAGGGGTTGGCAGGTAGAGGCAGCAAAGCCAATACTTGATCACCCACCTGAAACTCTCTCAGCTTAGCTTTTCTGTCAAAATGTTGTTGCATTTTTATTTGAGATTTACTCAACTTCTTTTTAGCGAGAGCTCGTGCCTCATACAGTCTACGCCGGAATCCACTCACATAATCTGAAATGTTTTCAGAAGGTTTAGACGTTCGCCACTCATCAGCTAACACAGCCGTAGGTCCTCGCACTACATGTCCGAACACTAATTCATTTGGGCTAAACCCAAAACTTTCTTGGATTACCTCACGTATCGCTAATAACATCCACGGCAGACCTTCTTCCCAATCCGCATCGAGTTCCACACAATATGACCTCAAAAGGGACTTCAGGGTTTGATGAAACCTCTCAAGAACTCCTTGACTCTGCGGATGATAGGCACTAGAAATATTGTGGTTTACTCGAAGTTGACGCAGGGCTTTTGAAAACTGTTTTGACATGAAGTTTGAACCCTGATCGGATTGAATAACTTTGGGAATTCCAAAGGTCGACATGAAATTAGTGAGGGCCTTCAAGACAGATTTAGTAGTGATGGACCTTAACGGATAAGCAGCAGGATAACGAGTAGTCTGGCACATGACGGTTAAAAGATATTGGTGACCAGTCTTAGACCGGGGCAAAGGACCAACACAGTCAACTATCAAATGCTCGAAAGGAGTGGAAACGACGGAAATAGGCTGCAACGGAGCAACAGGCACATTTTGATTTGGCTTACCGGTGATCTGGCATGTATGACAAGATCGAATATGTTTTGCCACATCTCGTTTTACCTTAGGCCAATAGAACTGTCGCAAAACACGATCATATGTTTTACGAACTCCGGTATGACCAGCAAGTCCTTGATGAGCCAAATGCAACACAGAGTCTCTCACTGTGAAAGGAAGCACAATCTGAGTTTTAGGTTCCAGAGAAACATCTTTATGCAGGACCACTATCCGACAAAGCAGACCATCGTCAAGAAAGTACGAGGAGGACAGAGGATCAGAACACTTCTTAGCACTTAGCACTTCAACAAACCCCATCTCAAAACCTCGCACTAATACATGAGTTCCAGTAGCGGTTTCAGAAGTTAAAGGCAAAATTCCTTCTAAAAGAAACGACTGCGCGGCTCCTGTATCTCGAAGAAGACGTACTGGCACCGTTTCGTTTGAACCAGGCAATGACACATTTCCCTCAGTGATAAAAGGTGTATAATCAACAGAAGAAGTTATACACTGATCAACAGATTTATCACTAGCACTAGATAAATGACAATCTTTCTTATCACGAGTATCAACAGTAAATGGTGAAGTAGAAACTAAAGCAACAGGTTTCGACAATCTCTCTTTCTTCTTGAGAATAAGACAGTCAGATATTTTATGACCAGGCTTTTTACAATAAAAGCAAACCATGTCCCGTGAGAGTACAGATTTACTAGCATGTTCAGCAACTGTCGCCTTAATATTCCTACTCATCACAGGAGACTTTGTCTTAGGTTGAAAGCAAAACTTATACTTACTCATATCGTTGGTTTTAAGACCGACTGAACTGAATGACCCACGATGGGTTAACACAAATTCATCAGCCATGATAGCAGCTTCAGAAAGTGTATTCACCTTGTGTTCAGTGAGATGCGTAGCTACAGCATGAGGAACACAATGTTTAAACTCCTCTAAGAGCACTAATTCTCTTAACTGCTCTTTAGTTGTAACTTTCATTGAAGTGCACCAACGATCAAATAAGTTCTCTTTTTCTCTTGCAAATTCAACATGAGTACATTCATCAGCTTTACTCAAACTCCTAAATTTTTGACGATATGCCTCAGGCACGAGTTCATATGCATGTAACACAGCAGATTTCACCACTTCATACTCACCACTCTGTTCCAGTGAGAGTGCAGAATAAACTTCCTGAGCTTTACCTGTGAACACACACTGTAACAACAAAGTCCAAAAGCTTTTCGGCCATTTCATGGATAAAGCAACACGTTCAAAGTGATAAAAATATTTATCCACTTCCTTTTCAGAAAATGGCGGAACCAATCTCATATTTCTGTGAACGTCAAACACAGGTTCACCTGCATTCGCATGCTGTTGTAGAACAGGAGGCACATTCGCTTGTGAAACTTCAGATGTCTTTGCTGCTAATTCTAACTCCAACTTTTTAATCTGAAACGCTCTCTCTTCTCGTTCCCGCTCTAACTGAAACGCTCTCTCATCTCGTTCTCTCTCTAACTCAAGCTCCAGTCTTCGCACAGCTAACTGGTGATCTCTTTCTACCGCTCGCTCTTTCATAGCGCGATCGTCACGTTCAGCACGAATTTTCGCGGCATCTAAACACAATTGCTTCTCTTGCAAAGACAATTCTGGAAATTTTGTCTCACTTTCACTATAAACATCAGCAGGAGTAGACACAAACGATTCACTCTGAGTGATTAACTCAGTGCTTACCTCTATAACTCCTCTATCAACAAGTGATCGCTTCAAAGTAGTCACGATAGTTTCCTTCAATCTCTTTTCTTGAGAAGTAAGATCGACACTGAAGCGTTCGGCAATTTGCACTAACTGCTCCTTTGTACAACTCTCAAGCAAAGCTTCTGACGGACACACAAAGAAATCTTCGACCACCAAAGACATTTTGTTCGTATATGTATACGCACAATAACACAAACGAAACTACTACACGTGAGACGCTGTTTACCCGAAATACAACTCCCATAAGCCACTACTTCAAAAAAAACTACGTCACTGTTTTACGCAACCTATGCTCATTCACAAAAACTTCTGAAGACTTCCCACAAGTCAAAACACAGTGTAAGCGCGAGAATAAACCGCACTATACACATGAACACAATGACTTACCTTTACTTATTTTTGTTGAATGGATTTACCGTTTACAAAATGAGAAAACTCCAGCTCCTAACTCAGAAAACACTAACTAAATCCTACCTGGTCTTCAGAGATGTACCGGGCTCGGGGGGACATTAAACGCTAAGCTCCGCGACAATCAGTCAGAATGAAAGTCCGGAAGCGTACCCCCTACAGAGAGTGAATCTCCACCCAGGATAACCTCCAAAAACAAGAAAGGCAAAATAACAAAACAAAACAACAAACAGTGCTCCGTCGGAAGGATTGTATTCACAATCCAGCTGGAAACACTCTAACTAACCAGAGTTCTCATTTATAAAAGGCAATCATTCACAAAAACATACACACATACAACCCATACTTACCAACGTTTCCTACCCCCATAGGATCGCGGACGAGACACCCAATTTATGTTACGGCCAGCTTGTTTCGACCGTACATAAAGGATACAAGTACATTGAAATGACTTGCAAGTTTTTATTACTCTTCAAAATACAGATAAATTAATATAACAAAATCTAGGGTTCAAAATCAAAGGGGAAAAATCATAATCCAAATGGGGAAGAGAAAAAGTTGGTATGGGTTGTAAATAAATAAAGGCACGCCAAAAAGTGACTTCTCCAGAGAGTGTCAATCCCCTGGACGAAGCGAAGAAGAGTGGTGGAGGCCAAGGTTTTATCCTCTCCTTAATTAGGTGGAAGCAGGGAACAGGTGTGTGCGATCTCCTGCACTCTCAATGAAGAACAACGCCACCAGCAGGCGAGCAAGTGGAACACAGGGTCGTAACAACGACCATCACAGAAAACTACATTTGTACATTTAAAATATATATATATATATATTTCTAAGCTGTTTTGAGTGCGTGCACACACATGGTTTAAAAAATTAACTAATCTCTATTTTAAATTGCATTATTATTAATAAAATATAGAACCAATGAATAATAGCATATTATGTTACTAAAATGTAAACAAAGTTTTAGCTATATAAATATATAAATAAAAACACCTTACATTTCCAGAGATGTGAAGTAGTTTTTTATGCAACAATAAAAAATAAAAAAAATCCAAAAAGCAAATAGTTTAGATTTTCATAAACAAAACACCCCCAGATCCTTCAGGGATACACTACAGTGTGAACTGAAGCTTCAGACCCGTCCAGAGACGAGAGGAGTTACAGAGCAGATGAGTCTCGGGGGACAATGTCACAGTAAATCTAGTCTGCGTTCCAGAGTACATCCAGAGTTTTATACTAAATTCATTTAAAAGACTGTTCAAATTCAAAATTAAAAGACTGTTTAAATCTTTAAAGCTTTATTAAAATCATATCTTCTATTTATCTTCTTAGAAGACTTCTGTAATGATTTTGCCTAAATTTAACCTAAGGTATTATTTTTACTAAACAGCGTCTGTTCAAAAACTTTAGAATGTTGAAAAACTGTACTTAGTCGTCTTAGATCTTATTTATACAAAAATATTTCAAACAGTGTTTTTGTCCATACAACATGTTGTCAAAGTTTGTCACAATGTTTTGTTGTTTTAAGAAATCCGAGGACTCCACATTGCTCTTATTTAGACTAAGTTTGTATCTTTTAGAAAATCACCACACATTTTTCAGAGATGCTGATGGTCCATGACGCGGCATAAGTAAAGTTTGTCTTGAGTGAATATTTAATTTTACTCGTCTTAATACAAAGTATAAGTATAAGATCGTATAAGATCATTTTTACTTGCATCTCCCGAACTATCCTTAATCGGTGTGGAAACATTTCTGATAATATATTATCGGTTATCTACTCAAAATATATGTAGAAGTGTTAATCTGGTGTTTAAAATTTGTCTAGTGGCCGCATGAATAGACTTTTGGGAGAGCTGATGATACTATCTATAGCAGGAAGCATGCCCTTTGACCTCCTCGATTTTGTTTGTTTTTGTTAAAGACCCTACAAGTTAGTCCTCCCAAAAGAATTTCTCCCATCTACTCGCTTTTTCAAATGCGCGTTGCAACTGCGGTAGCCGTAATGTGTCAAGAATCTATGACAACATGTCTTCCGATAGCGCTTCATCGAGTTTAACGATAGATGTTCTATGGCAGCTATATAATGATTTACACAACCAAGCAATGAAAAAGCTTGTAACTTTGACTTACCCGTCGAGAAGAAAGCAGGCAACTTCCCTTTCAAAGTCTTTCTCCTTCATTAGCTCTTTCCACCTGGGAAAAGCTATCCCGATAAATTACATTTTTGCTTTTTGGCCACGAGGATTCCTTTTCCTGTGGCTCGGCATAAGTATGATCCTGCATTATATTGTCCCACGCAGTGCCTCTCATATGGTATAGCGGTTAGGATTCCTGGTTTTCATCCAGGCTGCCCGGGTTCAACTCCTGGTATGGGAAGTCAATTTTTTACATTGTCAACTAAATTCAAGTTATTCAATAATCATTTTTAGTTATTCACAGTCTTAGAGGCCTACACGAACTGCAGAAACAAGCAGAAGATATGTAAAAATTCATAAATGCTGTTTCAGTACTGAAACATTTTCACAAATACAATTATATTGAATTCAGAAAATTTCACTATAGAATATTTACTTTATCTATCATAATTTCAATTTAGTACATCATCATTTAAACTTTTCATCTCATAATTATGACGCATAGTCCTTATTTTAATTTCAACTTTTTGTCATAATTATTACTTAATTCAGAAGTACAATTTTTTGCAATTACGCCTTTTTAATGTAACACAATTTTGATGGTCCTTTTGAATGTGCTGTTGACTATAGTAGTGTTGATGATGAAACGTGTTGAGTTAGGCTAGCGCTTTTCGTCCCTCTCTGTTATTATAGTGTTTAAAGATGGCGGAACGCAACGGAAGCCTCCTTGGACTTACCCGCCCCATGTAAATAAAGATAAGACATGTTTCGCTTACGAGGATAAGTCAGATCATTGGCAGAGGTCATTTTACACCCATGATGACATATTTTATGAATACAGACAATGATTTTAGCTAATAAAATACCATTTTTTCACCAAGCGAATCTACACATGAGAGGCCTTCAGAAGTCATAACTTCAGGGGTCAATGGCTTAGGCCCATTGGTTTAGGTATTTGTAAAAATCAAATACTGTATTACACTATTCCAAGTTACAATAAAAAGACCTGTTGGGTTCTGACACAAGGCCATTAACTTGTTTTATACATGTATTTTGCTTATTTCTACAAATATCAACCTGAAAAATGAAAATCAGAAAAAACAGTGTTTTAAAATACAACTAAACCATGATAATGTTTAGTTTAGATGTTGATGACTAAGTTTCTGGCATATAGTGCAACCACGCAACAAGAAATCTAATATTGGTGTAATCTTTGCGAGGTCTCACTCACGACACACAACTTTGTGTTGGGTGTTCCAGGCATACCTTACTAAAATATTATGGAAGTCATTGTACTGTAATTTAACCATATTTTATTGATTAATATTATGGCTTCATGTTGATTTAAAGTTTTGAATTGTTATTAACTAATACCTTTATCTTTTAACATCCGGCACAAAATGAAAGAGATGCATTATATGAGAAAAAAAAGGAATGTTCACAATCACTATGTGTCAAAAACAGTTTGTGTGTAAATAGTTCAACACCACAAAATGTCCGGCAGAGAGAAGGGCTTGAGTGGTCACATTTTTATGTCTTCATCCAGAGTTTACCGCAAACCTCCTGTCGTCCTCTCACTCTGCCTTTTCCCCCGCTTCGCAACGTAGCCATCCACTTTCCGAATTGGACTCTTGCACCAGTAGCTCCGGCCGAGCTTGCCAAAGCTGGTTTCTACTACCTTGGCCAGGGCGACAGAGTGGCTTGCTTCAGTTGTGGAGGCCAGCTTAGCAACTGGGAACCGGGAGATCGTGCAGTATCAGAACACCAGAGGCATTACCCCAACTGCCGCTTCGTTCGAGGTGACCGTGCAGATAATGTACCTTTATCTAGCCTTTCCAATGTATCGGCAATGCAACAGTGTGAAGAAAGGTTGCTCACATTTGTCTACTGGCCCTCAAGAATAACTGTTCGACCAGACCAATTGGCTAAGGCTGGTTTTTACTATGTTGGTCGTAATGATGACGTGAAATGCTTTTGTTGCGATGGTGGACTCGGATGTTGGGAGTCTGGTGATGATCCATGGGTAGAACATGCCAAGTGGTTTCCAAGATGTGAATACCTCTTGCAAGAAAAGGGCCAAGAGTTTGTTCATCAGATTCAAGCAAGATTTCCAAGACTATTTGAACAGCTATTGACTAATGGAGACAGTGACTATCCTGTGGTGAAGTCTGCTTTAGAGATGGAATTTGAGTGTGGCCTGGTGGCCCAGACAAATGAAGCTGCATCCCCGAGTCAAGATCTTTCAGACTTGTCTATGGAGGAACAGTTAAGAAGACTTCAAGAGGAGCGCACATGCAAAGTTTGCATGGATAAGGAAGTGAACATTGTCTTCATCCCCTGTGGTCACCTAGTTGTGTGCAAAGAATGTGCGCCTTCTCTGCGCAAGAGCCCCATATGTAGAGGATTGGTCAAAGGCGCTGTCCGTACTTTCCTATCCTAAAACGAAGATATTCATCATCCACGTAAAAACAGTTTTTAAATATAACTTAATAAATAATAAAAACAAAGGAGAAGTTTATTATTTTCACTCAGTCCAGTAACAAAATCTGTTTAAACATTACACATTTAAAACATATGGCTGAATTGTTCACCATAAGTTCTGTAACACACATTTAGAAAGTAGCTAGGATGCGCATGCTTTAAGTTAATGTGCTTCAAGAATAATTTTGCGCAGGCTTTAAGTTAAATTTGACCAACAAGATGTTAAAGTTCATAGACCTTTAGAGTATTGAGTTAAAATTAAAACGTGATAAATATCGCATCATTACCGAATTCATAACTTCAATATAACTGCAATAGTTATCAAGCACCAGCTGATTTAAGTTTTTCTTCAAACAAAAGTAATTTTCTGATAAATCATCGTACACCTACACGTGTTTTGTTGTATGCACAGATTTTGAGGGTCGCTTATAGAAAGAGGCATCCTTGTCTTTATTTTTAAAAACATAGAACCAGAGAACCTTGTGCGGCATATCCGCATAAAGGGTTAAAATATACATTTTAGCACTATTTAAAAACTAGGACGGTATAATGTAAATGTCTCAAGTGAAGATGATGGTTTAAAACATAATTTTATCAAATCAAGCCAATTCATGCGAATACTGTCGTATATGAACAAAGAGAAGACCTAGAGTTCACTAACATTACAGCTAACTGTAGGAAACAGATATCCGGGGAGAGTGTAAAGAAAATGGCATACAAAACATTACAATCACACCCGGCAATACGATAAGTGTTGCGCTAGTGATGTTAAAAATTTTTGTTTCAGAAGAAATGCAAAGATGTGCTTTTTACGAGCGCCCGCTCGACACATGACGTCACATCTCCGCGCTGCTGTTTTGGCGCGCTTTATGAAAGTTTGAATCGTTAGCGATGGAGCGCGTGAACACGAGCAGTGTGAGAGGATTCCTGAGATCTTGCGACGATCTGACTGAGAAGATTCGCTGTTTAATACAGAAGAAACTCGTCAAGACGTACTTGAGCAGGTGATATTATGCGCTTACGATGCGATGTGAACAGGGCCGTAGCTAGAGAATTCGGGGGCCCCCTAAAAAATATATTCATGCAGGCCCCCTTCACCAATATCATATACTGTACAGTAGATGAGCATGGAGGCCCAAATATAACAGAAGATGGTGATGTTGTTGTAAAACCTTTATTTTAAAAGTTAAATGTTTATATAAAATTACAACTAATAAAAACTAACAAAAAGAAAGAAATAGTTGAATAATAAAGCACATTTTAAAAAAGTAACAGCAAAATAATGTTTTTCCCATCAGCCTGTTATAATTCATAAATCAAAAAGTAAAGAATGCAGTCAAATTTAAAAAATAAAATCATTTATTGTCTTATTTTTTAATAAAGATAATATGGAACTGGTAATATTATTAAATAAAACTAATAAATGTATTCATCCAAGTGCAGTGTGTTGTATTCATGTTTTCTTGATGTAATAAATACTTCATCAGCCGGCAGGTCAGGTGCATAATGCAATGCGTCGTGACTCATGTACATTTTTTAACTCTTATGTTAAAAAGAGAAATTTTGACTGCGCAATCTTTCGGCCTTTGAGTGAATGTGAATGTAAAAAGTGAATGTTTGAACTCTGGTGTATGCTAAATGAAAACAGGGGAACGGGTGTATGTATGTACACTACAGGTGTATCTAACCCTAACAACTAATGACCAACTTTATTTTTGCTATTGTACATACATTTTATTCTTCTAACTGTTTGTCTTTGGTTAGCCCTGCTGGAGAAGAACAACAGGGAAGTTGGAAGACACAGTAGAGGAACTACAGAATAAATATGGAGAGAAAACAGCATTAAAAAAGTCCATAGTGAAAAAAATCAGAAAAAAGAATATCAAACGCAGGAAAGATGTATAATTTACTTTGTTAGTAGTCAATATGTTTCTCAATCTTCAATAAGCTTTACTATAATGTTTACATGGTTTTGGTTGTGTATTTAATTGCTAATTTTTTAACAGATGGTGACGTTCAACAGCCTAACAACCTTCCACAACGACGAAAGCATAATATTTCTACATCATTCGGACAGCCATTAATTCAGAACCCTAATCAGCTTAACTTAACAATTGCCCAGAAGAATGGTGGGACAATAGTTACTACAATCATGGTAGAAAACGTCTCGGTTACTAATGTAACCCTCGTTCCCTGAAGGAGGGAACGGGAGACGTAACGTCGACGTGACGACATAATTGGGATCACTTCAGGGAGCCCTATCAACTTCGAGTGTCTACAGAACGAGCCAATGAACGTTGGCGTGCGTGAATCGCGTCACGCGCCCCCGCCCCGCCGCGCGGGTATAAACAGGAAGCGGGCGCACGCACACATTGTTTTTCGCTGAGGAGCCGAGATTTGTGACGGCCATGCAGCGATGGTCAGCAACGGTGGGGACGGGACGTTACGTCTCCCGTTCCCTCCTTCAGGGAACGAGGGTTACATTAGTAACCGAGACGTTCCCTTTCAGTCGCTCACGTTCGAGGTAACGTCGACGTGACGACGTAATTGGGATCCCATGGAAAACGCCACGGTTGCTGCCACATCCAGCGCCCTACGCAAGACTCTCAGACCCCCAACTGTTGGGGCGGAAGACTTGCGTAGAGGGAGTTCAACTGCTGTTCCATTATACCCCACACAGCGGAACTCTTGGATAACACTGGGAAAGCGTACCTCTCCAGGGGAAAGAACGCTGCGGAGCCACATCCTGCCCGAAGGGAGGTAACATGTGGAGAATACACATATGGACTGGCCGAAGGGGCAGTGCAACATATGGAATGTCACTGGGGTGGATCCACCCAAAGGGGGAGACACACCGGACAGTGACGGCAGAGCAGACTCTGCCAAGGGAAGACACAGGCTCACCGCAGGGAGCTGGTCGTGGAAGAATACACATATGAGATCGCCGCAGGGATCGCACATATGGAACCCAGCCTAGCACAAGTTACACAAGCATACGAGCACTAGGCCTGGCGTCGGACGCTCCGCAACGTCTGACTGCCGAAGGGATGCGGAGGAACTCACAGGGTTCGCCAAGTGGGGAACTCGACTGGAGTAAAAAGCGCACGTATCCATTCCTAGGAAGGGAGTGGCGCAGCAAGCCGACACTAGAGCGGGAACTTCGGTGTTACCGGCTAGTAGAAGCGAGCACACAGGAAGAAACCGGCTCAACACGTAAGCTATAAAACCTAGCGAACGTGTTAGGTGTCGCCCAGCCCGCAGCTCTACAGATGTCTGTCAGCGAGGCGCCGTGTGCCAGCGCCCAGGAAGAAGCGACACTTCTAGTGGAGTGGGCTTTCAACCCGGGCGGGCAGGGCACGCCTTGGGCTTCGTAAGCCAAGGCGATGGCATCCACTATCCAGTGGGCCATCCTCTGCTTGGAGACAGCCTTCCCTTTCTGCTGGCCTCCGTAACAGACGAAGAGCTGATCTGAGTTCCTGAGGCTTTGCGTTCTGTCCACGTACAGACGCAGAGCACGAACGGGACAGAGAAAAGCCAGGGCTGGGTCTGCCTCCTCCGAAGGCAGCGCTTGCAGGTTCACTACCTGGTCCCGGAAGGGAGTGGTAGGAACCTTGGGCACGTATCCGGGCCGGGGTCTCAGGATGACGTGAGTTATCCGGGCCGAATTCTAGGCACGATTCGTCGACCGAAAATGCATGCAGGTCCCCTACCCTCTTGATAGAGGCCAATGCAACCAGGAGAACTGTCTTACAGGACAGGATTTTTAACTCAGCTGATTGCAGAGGCTCAAAGGGTGGTCTCTGAAGTGCCGAAAGGACCAGAGACAAATCCCAAGAGGGTATAGAGAGTGGGCGAGGAGGATTCAGTCTCCTTGCTCCCCTCAGGAACCTGACGATCAGGTCATGCTTCCCCAAAGACTGACCATCAACAGCATTGTGATGTGCAGCAATAGCGGCAACATACACTTTAAGGGTAGAGGGAGACAGCCTTCGCTCCAACCCTTCTTGCAGGAAGGAAAGCACGGCTCTGATCGAGCAAGATCGGGGGTTCTCCTCGTGAGAGGAGCACCAGTCAACGAACAGGTTCCACTTCAATGCATAGAGGCGCCTCGTAGAGGGGGCTCTAGCGGAAGTGATGGTGTCAACTACCGCAGGGGGCAGGTCACCTAGAACCTCCGCGTCCCGTCCAGGGACCAGACATGGAGTTTCCAGAGGTCTGGATGCGGGTGCCATAAAGTGCCCCGTCTCTGAGAGAGCAGGTCCTCTCTCAGAGGAATGGGCCAAGGAGGGGCTGTCGCGAGGAGCACTAGTTCCGGGAACCAGGTCCGGTTGGGCCAATACGGCGCAACTAACAAGACCTGCTCCTCGTCCTCCCTGACTTTGCACAAGGTCTGTGCAAGAAGGCTCACTGGGGGAAACGCATACTTGCGTAGGCCCCGGGGCCAGCTGTATGCCAGAGCATCCGTGCCGAGGGTCCCCTCGGTCAGAGAATAGAACAACTGGCAATGAGACGTGTCCGGGGCGGCAAACAGATCTACCTGTGCGGTCCCGAAGCGCCTGAAAATCAGCTGGACCACCTGGGGATGGAGTCGCCATTCTCCCGGTAGCACCTGCTGCCGAGAGAGCTCGTCGGCTGCACGGTTGAGCAGGCCCGGAATGTAAACGGCACGAAGCGACCTCAGATGCTTCTGACTCCAGAGGAGGAGATGGCGGGCGAGTTGTGACATGCGGCGGGAGCGTAGACCACCCTGGCGGTTGATGTACGCAACGGTCGCAGTGCTGTCCGAACGGACCAGTACGTGCTTGCCTAGTAGCAGCGTTTTGAAACGGCTTAGAGCAAGACGTACTGCTAACAACTCGAGGCAGTTGATGTGCCAATGCAGTTGAGGCCCCGTCCACAGACCTGAAGCTGCATGCCCGTTGTACGTGGCCCCCCTGCCGGTGGCCGAGGCATCCGTGGAGACCACAGAGTGCCTGGACACTTGTTCCAGGGGAACACCTGCCCGCAGAAACGAAGGGTCCGACCACAAGCTGAGAGTTTGGCGACAGTGCGGAGTCACTTGAACCCGGCACGAGCCGCTCTGCCACGCCCATCTCGGGACTCGATCGTGGAGCCAGTGTTGGAGCGGCCTCATATGAAGCAATCCGAGCGGCGTAACCGCGGCTGCAGATGCCATATGCCCCAGGAGCCTCTGAAATAATTTCAGTGGCGCCGCTGTTCTGCGTCGGAGCGTGCTCACGCAGTTCAACACTGACTGGACACGGGCCTCGGTGAGGCGCGCTGTCATGTTGATCGAGTCCAACTCCATACCGAGAAAAGAGATCCTCTGCCCGGGGGTGAGTTTGCTCTTTTCCCAGTTGACCCGAAGCCCTAGGTGGCTGAGGTGACTGAGCACCATGTCCCTGTGTTCGCACAACTGCTCTCTCGACTGGGCCAGAATAAGCCAATCGTCGAGGTAGTTGAGGATGCGAACACCACGCTCGCACATGGGAGCAATGGCCGCCTCCGCGACTTTCGTGAAGACGCGGGGCTACAGGGCCAGCCCGAAGGGTAAGACCTTGTACTGATATGCCCGTCCCTCGAACGCAAAGCGGAGAAACGGTCTGTGTCGAGGGAGAATCGAGACATGAAAGTACGCGTCCTTCAGGTCGATCGCTGCAAACCAATCTTGGGGACGGATGCATTTGAAAATGCGTTTCTGCGTAAGCATCTTGAACGGTAGCCTGTGAAGGGACCGGTTCAGGACGCGCAGGTCCAAGATTGGTCGTAACCCACCACCTTTCTTGGGTACAATGAAGTACGGGCTGTAGAAGCCGGTCTTCATATCGGCTGGAGGGACCGGCTCGATTGCGTCCTTCGCCAATAGGACTGCGATCTCTGCCCTGAGCACAGGGGCACTGTCCGCCAGAACACGGGTGAACAGAATGCCCCTGAAAGCAGGGGGACGCCGGGCGAACTGAATCGCATAGCCGAGTCTGATGGTACGGATGAGCCAGCGAGACGGGCTGGGAAGCGTTAACCAGGCTCCCAGAGACCGAGCAAGCGGGACTAACGGCACCACAGACGTACCCGGGGTGGGGCAGCGCGGCGGAATGCAGGGACCCGACTCGGACGGCATAGTGGCCCGAAGTGGGGTCTGAGTGTGTGGTGCAGCACATACCTGCTTCCGTCGAAGGGCAGAGTGAGTGTGCGGAGGCGTCAGTGCGTCCAGGACACAGCCACTGCTGCCTGTTGGCGATGAAAGAGGGGCTCGGGAGTGACAAGGCATGGCGGCGTCGTCGACTGCCAAGCGCGCCCTCTTGGGGCCCAGAGGTTTCAGAAATTGCTCTTTTATTGAAAATGTGGCGGAACAAAAAGAAAAGGAAACAAAAGATTCTCCGCCCGGCCCTCCACCGGGGGAAGGAGTGGCGCCTTCGTCATCTCCTGAAGAGCAATTTGATCCACCTCTGGGCCGCCCGTCTCAGGGTCGTTTGCACCGTCGCTTGCCTCCTGGTTTGGCAGCGGCCTGGACGAACGGGGTCGACTTCCTGCGGCTTGATGATGGCTGCTGCTGCTGGGGCCTGGCTGGAGCGGAGGACGCCGCAGAAGGCCGACCTCGGCGACGAGTAGACGGAGGGTCTGCGGCCGGCGGACGGGTGGGAGCGGCAGCGGTCCGCCGGGGCAGGATGTGTCGGATGGCCTCCGTCTGCTTCTGTGCGGCCGAGAACTGTTGGGCAAAGCTCTCGACCGCGTCGCCGAACAACCCAACCTGGGAAAGAGGGGCATCCAGGAACCGATATTTATCGGTGTCCCTCATATCCGCCAGGTTGAGCCAGAGGTGGCGTTCCTGGACCACCAAGGTGGACATCGCCTGACCGACTGAACGTGCGGTTTCCTTCGTCGCCCGGAGGGCGAGGTCGGTTGCCACACGGAGCTCCCGGAGGAGCTCTGGGTCAGAAACACCCTCGTTCATGTCCATGAGTGCCTGGGCCTGGAGGACCTGCAAGAGCGCCATGGCATGGAGGGAGGAAGCAGCCTGTCCACAGGCCTTGTAAGTCCTCGCCGTTAGACCGGACGAAAACTTACAGGCCTTGGACGAGAGGCGTGGATTACCCCGCCAAGAGGAAGCGGACGCCGGACACAGCTGCATCGCGACGGCCCGCTCCACTGGGGGGATATCCACATACCCCTTAGCTGCCCCGCCATCGAGGGTGGCGAGGGGTGAGGAGCCACTAGAACGAGAAACCAATCGTCCAACCGAGAAGGTTCGGGACGTGGTGGAGGATTCCACGCAAGCCCTACCTTCTCGGCGGCCCGGGAAAGCATAGCAGTCCATTCTGGATCTGGCTCGGACAACGCTACACACCCCGAGGGGGGCAACGCAGCCGAGTCGTCATTTCCAGAGGACAGCTCCCCCTCCGATGCTGCAATCGACATCTGATCGTCAGCTGGGGCCCCAAAGGAAACGGTTGGTCGTTCCGGGGAAGGACCAAGACGTTCACTAAGGGGCTCCAATGGCAGCAGCGTATGTGAGGCATGAGGGGCCCGCGGAGAATGACTCGACGGGGAAGCCCTCACGGTAATCCTCAGATCACCCTGGTCATGCACCAAAGTAGGTCTATTCTGCGGGGCAGAATAGACTCTAGATCGGGGCATAGGCGAGGGGACTGCACCTCCCTTGAGGTAAGCGAGTCTCGATCTTAACGCTGTGATAGTCATATTCCCGCAATGGGAACATGAACTATCCACAAAAGCTGCCTCAGCGTGCTGAATGCCCAAACACGAGAGGCAACTCTTGTGGCCATCTGCTGGCGCCAGGGAACGACCACACCCCACGCACAAGCGGAATGACATCTTGAAAAAGACGCAGGGTCACGCTTGTGTTGCTCTTTTAGTTGAAAAAAAAAAAAGGATTTGAAAAACTCTCTTTGTGTTGAGGCACCCAGGGGTAGCCGCAGTGTGAATGCACACACAGGGGAAACGCCCACCGAACCGACACACACACACACAGACACAACACAGTGCTGTGAAAACAGCAGTTGAGAGCTGCAATGCTCGCGGCCACCACTGATCGCGCCGTCACACCAACACAGCAACAGAGAGATGATCCTCTTTTGAAGTCTTCAAACAGCTGATTCTGATAGACAAAAGTCTCATAGAAGCTCGGCTCCGAAGTGAAAGACAATGTGTGCGTGCGCCCGCTTCCTGTTTATACCCGCGCGACAGGGCGGGGCGCGTGACGCGATTCACGCACGCCAACGTTCATTGGCTCGTTCTGTAGACACTCGAAGTTGATAGGGCTCCCTGAAGTGATCCCAATTACGTCGTCACGTCGACGTTACGTCGAACGTGAGCGACTGAAAGGGAACACAATATATGGTGATGTTAACATCAGTGCGGTGAGTGTCTGATAATTTAAGAAACAGTTGCTTAGTTAAGAAACGATTTGTGTATGTTATATATATTTATTTATGTGTATTTTTGTTTTGTTTTTTAAAGTTAGTCCATAGGGTGTGGAACTTTGCACAACTATTTACACACATACTGTTTTTGACACATAGTGATTGTGAACATTCCATTTTTTTTTCTCAAATAATGCATCTCTTTCATTTTGTGCCGGATGTTAAAAGATAAAGGTATTAGTTAATAACAATTAAAAACTTTAAATCAACATGAAGCCATAATATTAATCAATAAAATATGGTTAAATTACAGTACAATGACTTCCATAATATTTTAGTAAGGTATGCCTGGAACATCCAACACAAAGTTGTGTGTCGTGAGTGAGACCTAGCAAAGATTACACCAATATTAGATTTATTGTTGCGTGGTTGCACTATATGCCAGAAACTTAGTCATCAACATCTAAACTAAACATTATCATGGTTTAGTTGTATTTTAAAACACTGTTTTTTCTGATTTTCATTTTTCAGGTTGATATTTTTAGAAATAAGCAAAATACATTTATAAAACAAGTTAATGGCCTTGTGTCAGAACCCAACAGGTCTTTTTATTGTAACTTTGAATAGTGTAATACAGTATTTGATTTTTACAAATACCTAAACCAACGGGCCTAAGCCGTTGACCCCTGAAGTTATGACTTCTGAAGGCCTCTCATGTGTAGATTCGCTCGTTGAAAAAATGGTATTTTATTAGCTAAAATCATTGTCTGTATTCATAAAATATGTCCTCATGGGTGTAAAATGACCTCTGCCAATGATCTGACTTATCCTCGTAAGCGAAACATGTCTTATCTTTATTTACATGGGGCGGGTAAGTCCAAGGAGGCTTCCGTGTCGTTCCGCCATCTTGAAACACTATAATACCAGAGAGGGACGAAAAGCGCTAGCCTAACTCAACACGTTTCATCATCAACACTACTATAGTCAACAGCACATTCAAAAGGACCATCAAAATTGTGTTACATTAAAAAGGCGTAATTGCAAAAAATTGTACTTCTGAATTAAGTAATAATTATGACAAAAAGTTGACATTAAAATGATGACTATGCGTCATAATTATGAGATGAAAAGTTTAAATGATGATGTACTAAATTGAAATTATGATAGATAAAGTAAATATTCTATAGTTAAATTTTCTGAATTCAATATAATTGTATTTGTGAAAATGTTTCAGTACTGAAACAGCATTTATGAGTTTTTACATATCTTCTGCTTGTTTCTGCAGTTCGTGTAGGCCTCTAAGACTGTGAATAACTAAAAATTATTATTATGACCGCCGCTAGCGTAGCTAGCGAAAGCGGTCATATAGGGATTGTCAAAGTTTTTTTTTTTTTTTTTTTTTGTCAATCTACTGAATTTTCCGTCAACGATACCAGGGACACCGAAACACCGGGGAACATGAAATTTGGTGAGCATGTAGCCCCACTAGACTTTTACGGAAAAATTTCGTTTGGTCCCCGGGGGCCACTCCCCCCCCGCGCTGGGCCCCCCCAAACCCAAAAAATGCAGTTTTTCCTAAATAACTACCTGAACCGTGGCACCGAGGATGAAGAAATTTGCAAAGTATGTTGTTCTTAAGGGCCCACATCAACCTAGCCCATAATCGACTGTCAAAGTTTTTTAGGTTTTTTTTCCCGTCAATCTACTGAATTTTCCGTCAACGATACCAGGGACACCGAAACACCGGGGAACATGAAATTTGGTGGGCATGTAGCCCCACTAGACTTTTACGGAAAAATTTCGTTTGGTCCCCGGGGGCCACTCCCCCCCCCGCGCTGGGCCCCCCCAAACCCAAAAAATGCAGTTTTTCCTAAATAACTACTTGAACCGTGGAACCGAGGATGAATAAATTTTTATGGTATGTTGGTCTTAAGGGCCCACATCAACCTAGCCCATAATCACTCATTTGTGATTTGCGCTCCTCCCATAAAAAATGAAAATGCAATATTATTCTGCTTTAATCGCCCCTATCTTCAGTGGAGATGTTCAGAACTGCACCATATTTCATGTGTATGATTAACTTGACATCCTCTGGGGGTATGCTAAGTTTCGTAGAATTTCATCCATGGGGGGGGGGGGGGTATAAAATAAATTCATTTATGTGCACATTTAGTGACTGTACACTCATCGGCCTGTAGATGGTGCTGTTGAGCGAAGGGTTGCTGGTTTAGGATGATACTGTCACACACACACATGCAGGAATACAAACAAACGCAAGCATGCACACACACTGACATCCACACGCACAGACACACACCCATACACACACATACAAATCCACATGCACAGACACACACACACAAACACACATGCACACACACATGTATGCACGCATACATACACGCACAGACACACACAGACACAGACACACACATACACAAACACACACACATACACAGACATGCACATACTACTACTTTTTTTAGGTATCAGCCATACACCCGATTTACCAATACCCAATGTGTTATGCTTGGGCAGTATACTAATGACGTGGGTGGGACATGTTTCATGTCATGTTAGATCACATCCTGAGAGTCTACGCTTTCAGAAATTATATAGTTTATATAGTTGAATCAGTTTTCTCTTCATGGTACTGACCAAAATGTATTATGTGTACACTTTCTTCACCTAAATCCATAAAATCCCATTAATTTCAATGGGACATTTACTTAAGTGTTCTACTAGGTACAGTGGGAATAAGTTTAATTTTGTTAACATTGTTTTTTTAAAACTCTGGGACCAGGGCTACAAGATAAAACCACTTTTTTGGGGAAAAAAATGTTTTTTATTTCAGTAAAACACAACAAACCCATGCCAAAGTCAGATAACTGACTTTTACCATCAACAGGCACCTCAACAGTTTGGTAGAGGTTTGTAGAAATTGAATGGGAGGGTCCTTTGAAAAAAAAATCACAGATTTTTCATACTTAGTATGTATAAATATAAGTATATATACTATTTTGATCCCGTGAGGGAAATTTGGTCTCTGCATTTATCCCAATCCGTGAATTAGTGAAACACACTCAGCACACAGTTAACACACAGTGAGGTGAAGCACACACTAATCTCGGCGCAGTGAGCTGCCTGCAACAACAGCGGCGCTCGGGGAGCAGTGAGGGATTAGGTGCCTTGCTCAAGGGCACTTCAGTCGCTTTTTACTGTTTTTACTGTTCACATTATGGATGTTAAGTGTCTAAACTAATGACTTTTGATATAAAACTTAAATAGTAATGGCAAATAATTACAAAATTCTAAATTATCCATGATCCACAGGAATACTCCAGACAGTCTTTTAAAATATACAACTTATATACATAAACATGCAATAAAGCCAAATTGCTCCACGTCATTTATTTTTGTGGAAAGCCAGTGCAGGCCTGGGCGGCGGTCATATTTTGTACCGCCATGCGGTACATCTAGTTGAATAACTTGAATTTAGTTGACAATGTAAAAAATTGACTTCCCATACCAGGAGTTGAACCCGGGCAGCCTGGATGAAAACCAGGAATCCTAACCGCTAGACCATATGAGAGGCACTGCGTGGGACAATATAATGCAGGATCATGCTTATGCCGAGCCACAGGAAAAGGAATCCTCGTGGCCAAAAAGCAAAAATTTAATTTATCGGGATAGCTTTTCCCAGGTGGAAAGAGCTAATGAAGGAGAAAGTCTTTGAAAGGGAAGTTGCCTGCTTTCTTCTCGACGGGTAAGTCAAAGTTACAAGCTTTTTCATTGCTTGGTTATGTAAATCATTATATAGCTGCCATAACAGTAGAACATGTATCGTTAAACTCGATGAAGCGCTATCGGAAGACATGTTGTCATAGATTCTTGACACATTACGGCTACCGCAGTTGCAACGCGCATTTGAAAAAGCGAGTAGATGGGAGAAATTCTTTTGGGAGGACTAACTTGTAGGGTCTTTAACAAAAACAAACAAAATCGAGGAGGTCAAAGGGCATGCTTCCTGCTATAGATAGTATCATCAGCTCTCCCAAAAGTCTACTCATGCGGCCACCAGACAGATTTTAAACACCAGATTAACACTTCTACATATATTTTGAGTAGATAACTGATAATATATTATCAGAAATGTTTCCACACCGATTAAGGATAGTTCGGGAGATGCAAGTAAAAATGATCTTATACGATCTTATACTTATACTTTGAATTAAGAGGAGTAAAATTAAATATTCACTCAAGACAAACTTTACTTATGCCATGGACCATCAGCATCTCTGAAAAATGTGTGGTGATTTTCTAAAAGATTCAAACTTAGTCTAAATAAGAGCAATGTGTCCTCGGATTTCTTAAAACAACAAAATATTGTGACAAACTTTGACAACATGTTGTATGGACAAAAATACTGTTTGAAACATTTTTGTATAAATAAGATCTAAGATGACAGTTTTTCATCTTTTGCTTTTCATCTGCTTTTCAAGTACAGTTTTTCAACATTCTAAAGTTTTTGAACAGACGCTGTTTAGTAAAAATAATACCTTAGGTTAAATTTAGGCAAAATCATTACAGAAGTCTTCTAAGAAGATAAATAGAAGATATGATTTTAATAAAGCTTTAAAGATTTAAACAGTCTTTTAATTTTGAATTTGAACAGTCTTTTAAATGAATTTAGTATAAAACTCTGGATGTACTCTGGAACGCAGACTAGATTTACTGTGACATTGTCCCCCGAGACTCATCTGGTCTGTAACTCCTCTCGTCTCTGGATGGGTCTGAAGCTTCAGTTCACACTGTAGTGTATCCCTGAAGGATCTGGGGGTGTTTTGTTTATGAAAATATTTGCTTTTTGGATTGTTTTTTTTTTATTGTAGCATAAAAAACTACTTCACCTCTCTGGAAATGTAAGGTGTTTTTATTTATATATTTATATAGCTAAAACTTTGTTTACATTTTAGTAACATAATATGTTATTATTCATTGGTTCTATATTTTATTATTAATAATGTAATTTAAAATAGAGATTAGTTAATTTTTTAAACCATGTATGTGCACGCACTCAAAACAGCTTAGAAATATATATATATATATATATATATATATATATATATATATATATATATATATATATATATATATATATATATATATATATATATAATTTGTATTCTTTTGTTTATCTAAAACTGAATTAAATGGTTTCAGTAGATTTTTAGCAAGATATTATTGTATATTATATTATTTGTGTGAAATATAAAACATTATTATCGCATTCACCTCGCTCAGAATGTGAATTTATATTATATTATAAGCAATTAATTGATATACTTTTAAACGAATAGAATGTTTTTCAACCTTAGTTAAATTATTCTATACTTTTTAAAGAAACAGTATGTTTTCAACTTTTTTTGCGGTAGCTTTTAGTAAGATATTATATATTGTTTGATGTATTCTTTTATCCTTATTCATTTATTCTTTTGTGTGATAGACACCACACTGATTTTCATGACCTGTATGTTGTTTTTTCTTCAGCGCTCTATAAACATTTAACTGCTTGTATAATTGTTTTTTCAATGGTTGTGTGACACACTTTCAGTCTTTTCTTCTCACTTTCACTGTTACCTCAGGAATGTGGAGGGGATCATGTCAGAGGACGCACGCACAAACACACACACACACACACACACACACACACACACACACACACACACACACACACACACATACAGGCACAATACTCTGTCTTTTTTTTCTCACTTTCCAAAGGGGCTCACAATGTACTCAGGAATGCTCTGGAATGCTGACACATATCCCATATCCTATATATATAACAGCGCCTTCAAACTTTCTGTCATACCAAACAACCAAAGCTTCTGACAAATCCATAAATTATTATAACATCCTCTTCAAAACACATGATCAAAGACCAACTAGGTCAATAAGCCAAACCATAAGAACATATGCCGAATAGGAAGGGGCAATAGGTCAAAACACATGATCGAAGGGATAGGCAGGGGCAATAGGTCAAAACTAACTGTCAAAACCACATGATCGATGGATAGGAAGGGTCAATAGGTCAATCCATAACAATAGAGGCCGGAAGGACACCGGAAAGGTCAACCGGAAGGTCAATGACAACCGGAAGCCATCAATCATTTTGACACATGGTGCAGGGTAAGGACTACTAGTGTCAAAAAGCTGAACAATCAGGCATATCTGCAGTATGTACACTAAACATTTAGAGTAAAATAGAAAACAATATCACTGGTGAAAACAGCATCAAAATGATTAAATTGTGTCTGGTTTCATTTGTATATAAACAAATGAATAAATTAATACTCATTTATTACACAGCGTGTGTGTGTAGTGATTTTTTCATGTTTTGTACAGTCAAACGCCTTTGGCATAACCGTTAGCCGCTTTTCAATTGATGACAGGCTGATGACAGTTATCCCCCCTCTCCCCCCTCTCCCCCTCCCCACTCCCCACTCCCCACTCCCCGATGCCCCCTTTTTTGAATTTGTGAGTACGGTTTATAAACTGAGCGGACTGATTGCAAAACCGTCGCCACGGATTGTTTTTTTCTCCCACAGGTGACTTCACGGGCTCCGTACAACTCTCATTCTAAATGACATTTATCAAAGATGTGGTCTCTGTAGTAGAAACTACATGCTACCTACTCTCTGACAAAAATTCTGGATCCCGCAAGCCAACTCAGAAATTCGGAAGCTTATACATAAATGCTCAGTTTGTCGCAGATTCAATGGAAGAATTGGAGAGCAAAAAATGGCAAGTTTGCCAGAAGACCACTTGCTACCTGATAAACCCCCTTTCACGAATGTGGGTGTAGATTACTTTGGACCCTTTGATGTAAAACATGGCCGGAGTACTGCAAAAACGTATGGAGCCTGACATTTATGCCATACCTCTATACTATAAAAACTGTTGTATTCTTGTGCACTGTGGGATTTTCTCAATGAGAGTAATTCAAACTATAGAGAGATTAGTTTGCTAGATATAACAGTTTGTACACAAATAGTTTATGTTTCGTGGTGCGGGTTAACCCAGTTTGTTTTTCTTGCCGTTTGTGGGGGTGTCTACAGAGATCGTGTTTTTTTACAGTGTGTTCCGGGGACAGGCAGCTAGCGGATGGTGAGGAGATGTTTGCTGGATGTGACAAAAAATGTTTTGGCCTAAAAAACGCGTGACATCGCTTAACCCTCATGTGGTGTTCATGTCATTTTTGACTGGAGAAGAATTTCTTTTTCCTGAAAATACTAGTTAATGTTATCGCATTGAACTGAAACTTAGTGACTTTGTTCACAGAGACTATAACAACTTGTCCAAATTTTTTTTTTTTTTTTTTTTACTTTTTTTGTGTTGTTTTTTTCACCTTGTTACACCTATGGTGTTCGCGGTCAAAAATGACAGGCCTACACAAAATAGCTTATAAATCCCTCGTTATGCTATATTATCCCCAAAAATTGGATTCAATCTTTTTATCAACTTGTTTTCTTTCAATTAGGACTGGTTTTGTATTCAATTTTCAAACAGTTTAATTGTAGGAGTCATTTATCCGAGCTTATGCACCTCAGTTTTTGAGTGAAAAAAGCATTATTTGTTAATAATTTTGGCAATATTGAGAAAAATATGAAAATAAAATTGCACTGTTGATCACACTAGTCTACTTTAATGTTTAACCAGGACATTTCTTTTGAAATGCTTTTATTTTGTACAAAATGACACAGAGTCACACTTGTGGTGTTCCCGGTCAAAAATGACGAGCCTACACAAAATAGCTTATAAATCACTTGTTATGCTATATTATCACCCAATATTGGATTCAATCTTTTTGTCAACTTGTTCTCTTTCAATTAGGACTGGTTTTATATTTATATTTGCATCTGATTAATCGTAGGCCTCATTTATTTGAGAGTAGGCATCTAATTTTTTTAGTAAAAAAAACATTATTTTTGAATAATTTTGGAAATTTTAAATAAAATCTGAAGAAAATTGGCACTGTTGATCACACTAGTCTACTTTAATTTTTCACCAGGAATTTTGTTTTGAAAAACTTTTATTTTGTACAATATGCCACAGAGTTACACTTGTGGTGTTCCACTGGGCCATTGAGGGCCATTGTGGGCCATTGTTTCAATGGGCCATTGAAAGTGAATGGGAGAGACCAATGCATCCAATGAATGGAACAACACAAAATATGTATCATTTTAAAGCTTAGAATCTCAGCTTTTTAATGCATCTAATCACTTTGATCAACTCCTAACGACTGCTGAGTTATCACTCTAAAACTGAGTGTACCCCCTGCAAGCGCCACCTAGCTGCGAAATAAATAATCATAATATTTTTCAAAACTATTACCTTGATCAACTTAAAATAGGTGTCATTTGAAAGCTTAGAGTCTGAAATTTACAATGAATGTAGCCAATTTGATAAACTCCTAAGTAGTGCCGAGTTATTTGCTGATAATTAGAAGAAGAAAAAATCATAATTTATAAAATACTTTTTTGTATTACATTCAGCAATATGTCAAATACATCATACAGCTCAGATAGTCCTGTGTCATATGTCATTTGAAAGGTCACAATGAGTAGAATACAACAAGCATAATTGTTTCAGGCTTTTTACTAAACTTGAGCGAGGTTTTTCTAAAAGAAGCCCTTCAAGAGACCCATGTGTAAACCATGTATGGATTCTGAATTTTAGACACATTTCCGCTCGTAACTTCATGAAACATGCTCCGATTGTGGAAAATGACACATCATTATTTACAGCAGATGCTTACAATTAAAATGATCATTTAACATAAACACAATTAACATAATCCATCACTCATAACTAAAGATATTCCTCATGGAGTTCTAACACAAAAAAATACCACAGACGCACAGACTCACGTAGCCAACCAAGGTAGCTTAGACTTGGCCTTTTTACTCGTATCTTCATGAAACATACATCGATCATGAAAAGTAGCACATCGGTATTTACAGCAGGAGCTCACGATTAAAAAGAGCCCAAACTCAATATATTCCATCAATCAGATCTAAAGATATTCCTCATGGCATTCTAACACAGAAAATACCACAGACGCATCTAGCCAAGTATATACTCATGAAGCACTCACGTTTGGTTTTCGCTCATAACTTCACGAAGCATGCACAGATCGTAGAAAACTGTACATCATTATTTTCAGCGGACTATCATGATTAAAAACAGCCCAAACTCAGCATAATCCATCACTCAGATCTAAAGATATTCTAATGGAGTTGTAACACACAAACCCCAACAGGCGCACACAGAGCCTTGAATATAGATGTAGCCTAGCACTTATGTCGCGTTTTAACTCATAACTCAATGAAGCATGCAGAAATTGTGGAAAATGGCACATCATTATTTACATGAGATTGTTAAGATTAAAAAGAGCCCAAACTCACCATAATCCATCACTCAGATCTAAAGATATTCCTCATGGACTTCTAACACATGTCTCTCCCATTCACTTTCAATGGCCAACTGAAACAATGGCCCTCAATGGCCCAGTGGAACACCACAAGAGTAACTCTGTGCCATTTTGTACAAAATAAAAGTTTTTCAAAACAAAATTCCTTGTGAAACATTAAAGTAGACTAGTGTGATCAACAGTGCCAATTTTCTTCAGATTTTATTTAATTTTTCCAAAATTATTCAAAAATGTTTTGTTTTTTACTCAAAAAATTAGATGCCTACTATCAAATAAATGAGGCCTATGAATAATCAGATGCAAATATAAATATAAAACCAGTTCTAATTGAAAGAGAACAAGTGGACAAAAAGATTGAATCCAAGATTGGGTGAAAATATGGTATAATGAGTGATTTATAAGCTATTTTTTATAGGCCGGTCATTTTTGACCGGGAACACCACAAGTGTGACTATGTGCCATATTTTTTACAAAACAAAAGTTTCAAAACAAAATTCCTGGTGAAATATTAGAGTAGACTAGTGTGATCAACAGTAGCCATTTTTTTCATATTTATTTTTTCATATTTCCAAATTTACTCATACATTATTTGTTTTTTACTCAAAAAATGAGATGCCTACTCTCAGATAAATGAGGCCCATGATTAGTCAGATGCAAACAGAAATATAAAACCAGTCCTAATTGAAAGAGAACAAGTTGACAAAAAGATTGAATCCAAGATTGGGTGAAAATATGGTATAATGAGTGATTTATAAGCTATTTTTTATAGGCCGGTCATTTTTGACCGGGAACACCACAAGTGTGACTATGTGCCATATTTTTTACAAAACAAAAGTTTCAAAACAAAATTCCTGGTGAAACATTAGAGTAGACTAGTGTGATCAACAATACCAATTTTCTTCAGATTTTATTTAATATTTCCAAAATTATTCAAAAATTTAAAAAAAAATACTCAAAAAATGAAATGCCTACTCTCAGATAAATGAGGCCTATGATTATTCAGATGCAAATCAAAATATAAAACCAGTCCTAATTGAAAGAGAACATGTTGACAAAAAGATTGAATCCAAGATTGGGTGAAAATATGGTATAATGAGTGATTTATAAGCTTTTTTTTATGGGCCTGTCATTTTTGACCGGGAACACCACAGGTGTTATAGGGTTTTGAACACCACATGAGGGTTAAAGCACCTTTAAAGGGGGGGTACAATGGTGTTTCATGTATTCAGAGTTGTTTACAGTGTTAAAGATATAGATTCTCATGCTAAACATGGGCAAAGTTTAAAAAAAATATTTTGGACGAATAACGGAGAATTTCTATGCTGAAAATCTTACTTCCGGGTTGGTACAAGTTTCGGCTGGTTTTTTTTCGATCGTGGATCTAATGACGTAGATAAGAGTGGAACTCCTTATATGAGCATTTCTCTCGGAAAAGCGCGCCCGCGAGCACGTCGACTAGAGGAGAGCGAGACCGCGCACATCAACGCGCTTCAACAGGAAATCATCGGCAGCGCTGCATAGGATTTGTTCAAGAATGTCTCCAAAAAAGTGTGTATTTGGATGTGAGGGAAAGCTTACCGTGTTCAGCTTTCCAAAGAACCCAGTGTTACAGGAACAGTGGATGCAGTTTGTTTTTCCGGGGCAGCAACGGAGTGTAGGAAGTGCGGTTGTGTGTTCTGGCCATTTCAGTGACGAATGTTTTATTAACAAGGCTCAGGTCGACGCTGGATTTGCAAATCGTTTGCGATTAAAACGTGGAGCGGTCCCAGTGATAAAAGACCTCAGTCATGTAAGTACAACTGGATCAGATTTCTGTCTTTTGCTGGAAATCAAGCACTACCGCTTGACTCTATAGCTCCGCCTCCAGGACCTCGGCTTTTTCCGGAGAGAATCGGAAAGCTGTATTTTTCTTTTCTAAATATAATAAAACTAAACACTTTTTGGAGATATTAAGGATGCACTACTACTCTATAGGTACTCAAGATTAACATGAGATTAGGTGAAACTGTGCATGTTATGTACCCTTTAATTATCTCACTGCAAGACTGCATCAATGTTAGATTTTACTCTTTGTAGTGTGGATTTTCCTGTGGGGTTGAAAGTGTTAACAGTGTAAGATAAAAAGACAGTTGCCAAACTGGCAAAACCTGTACGAAGGGGTTTTCAAAAATTTGTTTCACTTCAGTACAGATGAAACAAAAGACAGTAGAAAGAATTCATATACGGTTATGCCCAAGACCTTTGATTGTTCAAAACATCTCATGATAAAAATGCTACACAAACACTGTAAAACCCAACAAGTTAAGCTAACTTGTTTAATTTGAGGACACTGATTACCTCAATTCCATTAAACCAATAGTTATGAGTACTGTGAACTTATTTTAATCAAGTCCTCTAAAAACAAGTATATTTCTATACAATTAAACTTTACACTGCAGTCAAATAATTTAAATATCTGAAACGTCACTACATTGAGTAAAAACAGTAAAATTACAAACTTTAAATGAACTCAGAGTGCTTACACCAGGGATGGGCAAACTTGGTCCTGGGAGGCCACTGTCCTGAAGAGTTCAGCTCCAAGCCAACCCTGATAAACTCTCCTGTCTGGAGCTTTGTAGTAATCCTGAAAACATTGATGAGCTGGTTGTTTGATTAGGGACCCAGATATATATATATATATATATATATATATATATATATATATATATATATATATATATGTATATATATATATATATATATATATATATATATATATATATATATATACTGTTTAGACTGTTTATGGGGGTTCACTTTTTATTTTACCTACCTTTTGTCTTCTGCATTCTCCTTACCATTGTCTCCTGTTCTTCCCTCAGACTCGTCCCCCAGAAACAGTCCCACGGACCCAGCCCCAAACCCACTCTCTGAAAAATGAATAAAAGCTGGTTTCTAAAGTACTTCTTCTTGCCTCTATGTATCAATGCTCATGGGTAGCCTAAATGGGTTCCATTCAGACCTTAACATCAAGTATTTTACTGTTATGTGTCAACAAAATTCAACAAGACATTTTCACTTGGCAAGACCCAATGTTTAGACCTGTTGTGGTATTTATGCAAATTAGCACATACAAAATTAGATTATGCACCGTTTGCCCATGTTAACAAACCATTTAAAAAAACTTGTAATACATTTTTTTGTTTGTCTTGATGCAAGTAATCAACACAGTAATTTTCATGGTGATATCTAAAGGTTTACATTTTTACCCTATTCACGGAAGAAAAATAATGAATAGGCGTATGAATAGGCTATATTTGGGTCTTTTTCGAAACTTTCCCCTAATGGGATTCTTCTGGACTTTTTTTTTTTCTTACTCAGGACATATTGAGGATACAAAATCAATTTTTTCTATATAGTGTTGATATGGCAACTAGTAAATACACAAAGTTTCGTCATCCAAGCATGTGCAGAAGTATTTAAAACAAGCGTGTTACAACTAGCCCCGCGCTCCCCAATATGTTTTTCTTCCCTTATATAGGCAGGACCAAATCCTAAATTTTTTTTACTATTTTTTTTACACAAGATGGACAAACAAACTGTTATTTTTGTCATTATTTCAGGCCCCGTTTACACGTACATGGTTATTTAAACACATTCTCATCCTAGGGCGTCACATACTGACGCTTTTGACATTTCGTCTACATCCAACGCACATGGCACCCTTTAGCGTCAATATGACACGCACAGCTTTGTTCGGTTATGGGTAGGTTTAGGTCTGGTGTAGGGTAAGGGTTAGACCGCTAGGAGGAGCCTTCTGGCCCATATGTATCTGCGTTTCATATAAACGCTAAAGGGTGCCATGTGCGTTGGATGTAGACGAAATATCAAAAGTGTCAGTATATGACGCCTTGGGATGAGATCGGGCTGGTTATTTTGAAAAACGGAGACATTTCCCTTCGGTTGTGCCCCTTGTTTAGACGCAAACGGAGAAATAGCCTCTGAAAACAATTCTTTCTAAAAATTCACGTTTGCATGTAAACTGAGAAAAACAGAGTTTTAGGCAGGCGACGTCACAGTATGCGACAGAACTTGCACTGCGTCAAAGGTGCGACCAATATTTTCGGGATTCTGATTGGCTAACATGGGCTTGAGCTTCTCGTTACACTGCCAGCTACAGGTTTGGCACGCTCTTGACGGCATATACACGGGTTTGTGTAAACAAACACTTTTCTGAAAACGGAGAGGGTGAAATGTCCGTTTATGAAAATAACCGGCCACGTGTAAACTTAGCCTCAGTGTTTCACAAACCTCCCATCCTATCAGACACACCTGATTCTACTCATCTGTTCATCAATAGAGATGCAGTGGGGGAAGAGAGGTTCTCCAGGACAGGTATGAGAAGCACTGATCTATTCAAACAAAAAAAGGCTGGAAAATGCTAATTGTTTTACCTTAATGGAAACCCATGTCTCTGTACTGACTGATGGAAAAAAAAACATTGGCAGCTGATGCTTTGTTATCTGTTGCAGCTCTAAGGAACATGGTCTGAGGTAAATTATCGAATGTTATATTTATGTCAGGGGTGCAGAAATCAGTTCCTGGATGGCCAGACAGCCCTGCAGAGTTTAGTTACAACCCTCCTCCAACACGTATATCTGTAGTTTTCAAATAAGGCCACATTTACACATAGCTGGGTATTTAGACAAACGTACTCGGTTACCTAATGTAACCTCGGTTCTCTCTAGAAGAGGGAACGAGTATTGTGTAAGTTGCTTACGCTACAAGAAAAAGTTCTCTTTCTTCGAGATCTAAAGCCAAAAATTATCCTTAATTTTGTATCCATTGTCAACGCAGTGCGGCAGCCGGCAGACCATGGCTGGCTGTATAAGCGTGCTCATTGGCTGCTCGGTGGCAACTGCTTAAGCCTATCAGTGAGCCCTGTGAGATGTCACATCCAATGAGCCGTCAAGACTCTAACCGTCAAGATGGGTGTGGCCAGTGTGTATATAAGCCGGGCTCACAGGATGAAAATCTGGTTTTCATAGTCTGAAGCGCAAAAGCTTGTGGCGCGTCACGGCAGGTTACGCAATACTCGTTCCCTCTTCTAGAGAGAACCAAGGTTACATTAGGTAACCGAGTATGTTCTCTTACGAGAGGTTCTCTCGTATTTCGTAAGTTGCTTACGCTACGGGAACCCCTTGTCAATGCCGTGCGCGCCGAGCATCCAGCACATGAATCCCAGGGAGACCGGGGAAAACATCACGCTGAAACCGGTGGCCGGTCAGAGAAACGGGCCAACACATGTACAAAGCACTTCACTTCGTATATAAGATAGAGCGGCACAGCCGGTCAATACATATCAACGTTAACAGTGCGGCCGGCAGCGCGGGCCCACACAGTACATAAGCACATATTAGGGCAAAGAAATAGAGCGGTTTCACCGGTCTATTTGTGGAGAGAATAATCCCCCGCGCAACAGAGTGTATGACGGGCGGCCAGCGGTGCGGGCCAGCACCGGTACACAGCGCGTAACGGGGAATAAGGAACAGAGCGGCACAGCCGGTCTGAGTACAAAATACTCCTTCCCTTAGTGCCATACCAGAAATATCACCAGTATGTGAACGTAGTCTGCGCATAAGCGACTGGGCAGAGCATACATGCCACTTATACTGACAACAGTTTAACCTGCAAGGCAGGAACTTCCAGGTTATAAAACCTCACGAATGTCGATGGGGAGGCCCAACCCGCCGCCATACAAATATCGTGAATAGAAATTCCGCTGGACCAGGCCCACGAAGAGGCCATGCCTCTAGTGGAGTGGGCTCTGATACCCAAAGGGCACTGCAGGTGTTTGGAGGCGTAAGCTGCTGCAATCGCGTCCACTATCCACCTGGACAGGCTCTGTTTTGAGGAGGCGAGACCCTTGGTGCATCCGCCGAAAGAAACAAAGAGCTGCTCGGAACGCCTGAAAGCGGCGGAGCGCGTGATGTAAACTCTCAGCGCCCTAACAGGGCATAGGAGGTTATCACTGTCCCCGTTATCGGATGCTGGCAGAGCCGAAAGGGAGATGATTTGCGCCCTAAAGGGGGTGCCAATCGTCTTGGGGATGTAACCGTGTCTCGGTTTAAGGATGACTTTTGAGTCATTTGGTCCGAACTCAAGACATGCAGGGCTAACAGATAGCGCGTGCAGATCTCCCACGCGTTTTACTGAAGACAGAGCTATCAGAAAAACGGTTTTGAGCGAAAGGTACTTTAAATCCACGGATTCAAGCGGTTCAAAGGGAAAAGCCTTCAGGGCCTTCAGGACCAAGGACAGATCCCAAATAGGAACCGAGGGGGGCCGCGGGGGATTCATCCGTCTGGCTCCTCTGAGGAAACGGATAATAAGTTCGTTCCTTCCTATTGCCCAGCTGCGCGTCGTCTCAGCGAACGCTGCAATAGCCGCCACATACACTTTGAGCGTGGAAGGGGACCTGCCCTTGTCCAACAGCTCCTGGAGGAAGGAGAGCACCCGTGGGACCCCACATGTACGTGGATCCAAGCTCTTAGTAGCGCACCATTTAGAGAACACAGACCATTAGATGCATAGAGCCTTCTCGTGGAGGGAGCTCTAGACTGCGTGATCGTGTTCATGACCCCTTCTGGCAGGTCAACGGGTATCCGTTGATCACCCATGCATGCAGAGACCATCGCTCCGGATGGGGATGCCAGATCGATCCACCGGCTTGAGAGAGGAGATCCATTCTCCGGGATCCGGGATCCGGGATCGGCCATGGATGATGAGTGCGACAGCCTCACTAGCTCTGGGTACCAGATTTGGTTCTTCCATCGCGGGGCTATAAGAAGCACTGGGTGGTGCGTTTCCCTGATCCTCGTGATGACCTGTGGTAACCGGGAGATCGGAGGGTAAGCGTACAGCGGGAAGCTGGGCCAGGTTTGGGCCAGCGCGTCCTCACTTTTTGAGAAGAACGTTGGGCAGTGAGTGTTGTCTTTCGACGTAAAGAGGTCGACTTCCGCTCTGCCGAACAGGCGCCAGAGTGACTGGACTGTCAATCTGGGCCGACATTCAGGTGGCCCGGCACATGCGCGGCTCTCAGCGAGAGCAATGAGCGTTGAGCCCACACGAGAAGGCGTTCTGTCAGTTTGCACAGGTTTCTGGACCTGACACCACCCTGTCGGTTCACATAGGACACCACGGACATGTTGTCCGAGCGGACAAGCACATGGTGGTCCCGTATGAATGGGAGAAAGCGCTTGAGCACGTTCTCGACCGTTATCATCTCCAAACAGTTTATGTGGAGGCATTTCTCCTGGTCTGATCACAGGCCGAAGACCGGTTTGCCCTCGAAAAGAGCGCCCCAACCTGAGGTGGAAGCGTCCGTCGAGATAACTTTGCGGTGTGAGACGGCTCCCATTGTCACTCCCCGCTGGTACCAGTTGGCCGCTAACCAGGGCTTCAGTGCTGAAACGCAGCTCTGAGTCACTCTGATTCGAATGCCGCCGGAAGCCCAGGCTCTGTGAAGCACTCGGGCGTTCAACCAGCGTTGTAGCGGGCGCATACGCAATAGACCCAGCTGAAGCACTGCTGCAGCTGAAGCCATACAACCCAGCATCCTCAGAAATGTCTTGAGAGGTGCGGTGCTGCCCGGCTGGAAGGACGCGGCCAGGCGTCGAATACAGCGCGTGCACCGTGTCGACAGGCGGGCCGTCATTGCCACGGTGTCCAGATCCAAACCCTGAAAAGAGGTTGACTGACTGGGCACTAACAAGCTCTTAGTCCAGTTGACCGTGAGCCCCAGGCTTTCCAGGTGGCTGAGAAGCACTGTTCTGTGGGCGATGAGCTCGGCCTCTGACTGTGCTAGAATCAGCCAATCGTCCAAATAGTTCAAAATTCGCATTCCCCGACCTCTCAGGGGAGCGAGAGCCGTGTCCATGCACTTCGTGAATGTACGGGGTGCTAAAGACAGGCCGAACGGCAGGACGGTGTATTGATATACCTGACCGTCGAAGGCGAATCTCAAAAATGGCCTGTGATGGGGTATTATCTGGATCTGAAAGTACGCGTCTTTTAGATCGAGAGAGATAAACCAGTCCCTCGGGCGAATTTGCGCGAGGATCTGCCTGGTTGTGAGCATTTTGAACGGTCTTCTCATAAGAGCTTTGTTCAAATATCTCAGATCCAAAATCGTTCTGAGAGCTCCGTCCTTCTTGGGAACGAGGAAATAACGGCTGTAAAAGCCCGACTCGCTCATAGAAGGGGGAACCGGTTCTATAGCCCCTTTGCACAGAAGTGTCGCTATTTCTGCTCGAAGTAGATGTGCTACTTCTCCATTCACTCTCGTCTCGGTACGCGCCTGAAAGTGCTGGGGCGGCGAGCGAACTGCAGAGTATAGCCCTTTTTTACTGTGCTTAGCACCCATTCTGATGCGCCTGGAATAGCTTCCCATGCTTTTGCGTGTGCAGCCAGGGGCAGAATGGCCTCCGGGCTCTGATCGCCGCGCATCGCAGGCTCAAGAGCTCGAAACGGAGGGGCGGGCGCAGCGCGCGCACTCTTGGTGCTTAGATACGGCGGCTCGCATGCAGCGATAGCTGGCCGTTTTACACACAGTTTCCCGGTGGCTTTGGACGGGGAACATGTAGTGTGAGGCGCGACGCGCGAGAGCGGCGTCGGGGGCGAAATGTTCGTTAGTATGTGTGAGCGCTCGAGGGCGGGCACAGGACTTACATTCAAAACATGACCGGTCGTGCGAGGCCGTGTAACAGAGCGGGCAGTGAGTAGGTGTGGGCACGGGGAGGTGGACATGTGACCTACTTTTAACACTCGGCCGGCTTTTGCCTGCTTTATGAGAGTGGGCTCTGTGAGAGACACGGGATTTATAGTGCTTGTGTACAGGGGTGAACACAGAAACGTGGGCACATTCACTGCACTTGAAACACATACGGCGTGAGCCGTGCAACCAGACATTATGCTCTTTTGAAATTTCTCTGGGTTGCCGTGAGAACGACGGTTGCGCGCAGGCGAGCGGGTAGATATGACGGTGGTCCAGCCGCAACGGGACTTAACTGTCTTTTCTTCCCTCGTGTTTAGACGCTCATAAATACTCGAGCACCATGAGTAGGTGTGGTGCGAGAGGCAGGGTCGCTTTCTGTAAGTAAGAAAAACTGGCCGCGAGCTTGGAGAAGCGAGCAGCATACATTTTTATCTGCCGCGAGAGCCGGGATCGAACACTGGTCTCTAGCGCGAAAGCCTAAGATTCTGCCACTGAGCCACAGGGGAGAATACATTAGCTTTCGGTTAGCGCGAGCATATAAGAGAGCGTCATCATGTCTTGTGACGGCGTTTGCTTGCAGGCGTGCGTGTATTTATAACAGGCTCATATACTGCGATATTAACAATTCCAGTCGCCTGAACTTAGGGGGCAGGGACAGGTGGCGACAGCTTGGTCGAAAGCTTCAAGTCGAGCCCGCAGGGTCGACATTGTAAGCTCTTCACACTTGGGGCAGCCGCCCGTAGAGAGTGCGGTGGCGGCGTGCTCGCGGCCCAGGCAGAGAGCGCAGATGAGGTGGCGGTCTCCGTTGCTGAGCGGGGCGCGGCAAGAGCCGCAGGAAAAACGAGGCGTTTTTACAAAAACGAAGGTGGCCGTTTTTACAAAAACGCCTCATGCTCTTTTAGAGAAATGAGAGAGAGCAGTAATAAAAGGATATGTCGCCGGATAGCGTAGCAGGCACGGATGGCTGAAGGCGGCGAAGGTGGCCGGCTTCCTCAGGCGCTTTCCTAAGCTTGCTGGTCGCTGGTTTCAACGGCGGCGGCTCTCAAGATCCAGCGATGCGAAGAGCTTCGCTGAAGACAAGAAAATTAGATTTTCAGCCTGTGAGCCCGGCTTATACACTGGCCACACCCATCTTGACGGTTAGAGGGGTGTGGAGGGCGCAAAGCGCCCTCATTGGATGTGACATCTCACAGGGCTCACTGATAGGCTTAAGCAGTTGCCGCCGAGCAGCCAATGAGCACGCTTATACAGCCTCCCATGGTCTGCCGGCTGCCGCACTGCGTTGACAATGAATACAAAATTAAGGATCATTTTTGGCTTCAGATCTCGAAGAAAGAGAACTTTCCCGTAGCGTAAGAAACTTACGCAATACGAGAGAACCTCTCGTAAGAGAACAATACCGTTCCCCAGGTCTAATACAACAGGTCTAAACATTGGGTCTTGCCAGGTGAAAATGTCTTGTTGAATCTTTTTGACACATAACAGTAAAATACTTGATGTTGAGGTGTGAATGGAACCCATTTAGGCTACCCATGAGCATTAATACATAGAGTCAGGAAGAAGTACTTTAGAAACCAGCCTTTATTAATTATTATTGCAGAGATGGGGTTTGGGGCTGGGTCCGTGGGACTGTTTCTGGGGGTTCCCTTTTTATTTTACCTACCTTTTGTCTTCTGCATTCTCCTTACCATTGTCTCCTGTTCTTCCCACAGACTCGTCCCCCAGAAACAGTCCCACAGACCCAGCCCCAAATCCCATCTCTTAAAAATGAATAAAGGCTGGTTTCTAAAGTACTTCTTCCTGACTCTATGTATTAATGTTCATGGGTAGCCGAAATGGGTTCCATTCAGACCTTAACATCAAGTATTTTACTGTTATGTGTCAACAAGATTCAACAAGACATTGTCACCTGGCAAGACCCAATGTTTAGACATGTTGTGGTATTTGTGGTATTTATGCAAATTAGCACATACGTAATTAGATTATGCACCGTTTGCCCATGTTAACAAGCCATTTAAAAAAAAAACTTGCAATACATTTTTTGGTTTGTCTTGATGTAAGTAATCAATCAGTAATTTTCATGGTGATATCTAAAGGTTAAAATTTGTACCCTATTCACATAAGAAAAATAATGAATAGGTGTATGAATAGGCTATATTTGGGTCTTTTTCGAAAATTTCCCCTAATGGGATTCTTCGGGACTTTTTTTTCCTTACTCAGGACATATTGAGGATACAAAATCAGTTGAATTGGCTTCTGTTGCAATTTGTTCAAGGTTGACCCCCATTTTGGCCTTAAAATGACTGGACTATATGTGCTCTGAGCAGAGTTAAATGAACTTTTTTGCTGTGTACATTTGGCAAAATTAACATATGGATATATTTGCTTTTGTTTCCTTTAACTTAAGCACTAAGAGTTGCTTGATTTCATCAGATCAGAAAGCTACATGTTCCAGCAGGCTGTTTAATCATATTGTGCTGACACAGCAGACTACTCTCCACACTGTACATTACGCAATGGTGGATCATTAGAAAAAGGAATGTTGCTTTTGTTAGTCAATTAACATGTGCTTAAAATAACGTTTATTAACTTACCAATTAGGTTCACTTTACAAATGATTATTGCCCATTAGTCACATGTCTAAAAAGTTCTTATTGAGAATTAACAGAGATTTGGAAGTTGATGTTTTATTAAAAATAGTAACGCTCAAAGTGTTTGCTTTAGTTGGGCTCTTGACCCTTGACTTTTTAATATGAGGGTTTTCTCTGATTGCTATAACTGTGTGTTTATAAAGCACATTTTTTATCTTGTGGCTGAAAAAGCCAGTTATAGTTGAAATCGCATGATGTTACTTATTGGTGGTAACATTATCAGCATAAAGTTCTGCACATAAAGTGTAACTTATAAATTACTCAGACACAACTAGGGTTTTTTTGCTGTACAGTCAATCTCATAATTGCAGTACAAATTAAATGTCAATTTTCTTTTTTTTTTATTTGATTGGTGCAATTTGATGTGTTTTCACCATGAAATTAATAGTACTCTTTCTCTTCATGGCAGATCACTATCAAGAGGAGACCTCTACTGTATGTCTTCAACATTATCCTTCTTCATAGTGCTGGATGTGGCCTCCTTCTTCATTGGCACAAGTAGATCAGAGAAGCTGAGCTTTAAAGTGACTTTACTTCTGTCTATTTCTGTGATGCTGCTGATTCTTAAAGACACACTGCCCTCTACGGCTGATAAAATCCCTCTTATTGGTGAGTCTAACATGGACATGATTGTTATTTAGTTAATAATGCAATATAACTGAAGCTCAAGTCAAGAAAAGACATCTTATGAAATATGCATTAAAACAACAGTATTCTCATAATAAATAAAATATATCTGGTGAAGGATTTATTGTTGAATGCTCGCAAATCCTTTATTTTTTGTGTTATGTTATTAAAAAGAGTATGCACATGCCTACTTTACCAGAAATACAACACCTTCTGTGCACTTTGGGTATATGGGAGAGTGGGGCACAACTTTACACTTTTTGACTTTCTCAGGTTGTGTAAATTAACTTGGGGTTAAAAGAAAATAGCTTACTTCCACATGTTAAAATTAAGGAGGATACAGTATCTCAAACATAAACAAAAAACATCCACTGTGTTACCATATGTGGCTGTATTAAGAAAGCGCACAAAGTCGAGGAGTCAAACAGTCTTTCAGTTAACAAGGAGAACGTCTGCCTCATTATACAACATTAAAAAACTATCTTTGTGAATAAAAATGCACAATAGCAAAGAATACTGTAGCGACTGAGACAAATCAGAGACAATTATTTGCCATATGCACACACAAATCTTTAAAAACTTCCATCCGAGAGCAGGGTCCCAACCCCCCAGGCGGGCGAAAGGGGCCTGGTTGCCATGGCCGCGATCAGATAGGATGTTTTTATGACTCTCAGGAATGCTAACAAGTAACTAACTCTGCCACAGATATCAGAACAAACTCTCCTGCATTCATTTATTGATGAACTGACTAACATGAAATGAACATGCATTCCAGAACATTTTGAGAATGATTTACTGTTGTGTGTTTTGTCTTTTAATAATTCTGTTGATACTATGATCTCTTTGATACTATGTAGTTATTACAGGACCAACTGTCAATGTAACCCCACTTATACCATGTTTGGTCTCAATAAATTGGTACTTTGAAGATCGAAATGATTGTGTACATGATATGCCAATAGCTGTGCAACACATTAGAATTACTAAGAATCTTCCTTAGTAGTGTCATTAAACACCAATCCAGCATGCCAGTCCGAGTGAGCACGCTTAAGACAAAGGCTTGTAAATCCTGGTGACAGAAGAAACTCCCGCCAGAAATTCTACCCTTCTCATTGGGTGAACCAGCCTGCATAGGGCTGTCCTTTGTCAAGCTTTAAAAGTCACTGACCACAAGATCAGGTCCTCTTTGCTCTTGTCCTCGGACCTAAACTGCAGCTCCCCACTGGGCCCTGCAGGCCTCTGCAGGCCAAGTCAGACTGCCTTTCTTAAATCCAACCAAGAAGGAAACGGACAACTCATGCTTTAAGGATGCCGTGCGGTCCAGCGTGGCCTCAACAGGTCCAAACCAGGAGGCTTCGAAGCATCCAGGACATGTGCTCACTCCAGCATCAAGGACAACTTCTTCATCCGACGGAGAATAAACGATTGCAACTTGCACCATGACTTTTGACCTTCACGGACCCCCCAACGGACTCATTTTTCAACAACTTCAATAATTGTCCAGGATTGCAACTGACCATGCAAGTAAATCAATTTAATGAGGTGCTCTGAAAATGATTAGCTGATGGTTCTTCTCATACAAAAATAGATCTTGCTCCATAGTTCTATTTCCTGTTTCCGGTTCCACATCACTCACCCCTTTACCTATGCATGTATGGATGGATGGATGAATGTATTTATGTTTGTTTAGTGTTAATTATGTTTGTTATTTAGTTACAGTTTTTTTCAATTGTTTACACGCAATTTTGAAAACCGGGTTCTTTTTTTCAAAACAGAATCACAATTATCCAAACACCACACTCAATTTGCATAATTCCTAGATTGTTTGCAAAATGACACACTTCAGTCAAAACATACACACTTCAGTCAAAGCATATACACATATTTGTGAAAATGCTATTAGTTTTCATTTAACCAACACAGTCCTCAATGATCAGACACTATTGCAGCCAGTTACACACAGCTGTGATAAATATAAAACACATTTGTAAAAAAACTAATTTTAGGAAATAGCATGTGCTAGATTTTTGGCCAGACATTGTTATGTAAGGGATAATTTAGATGACAAAAATCGACAAAAAAGATGTACACAAATAGGCTATAAACTATACAAAGCACTGCACAACACTGATGCTGCAGACTGAATATTTCAAGTATTTATTTCAATACTTACACAGTATTTCTTACCATAATCAGTTACAGTAATCAACCAACAATGAAATCAATGAAACAAATAAAATCTGTAGACAAATAAAAATTACTACATGAAGTACATACACTTTGACTCTGAAGAAAAACTACTGTAAAAGCAACAAGAATACTGTAACTATCCATCTCTCCATCTGGCTGGATCAGGCCATAAGATTTCATCCACATCACAGGGTCTTCACTGGCATAAGTCCTTCCCTACCTCTTCCTCTACCTAGGCCTCTTCCTCTACCTCCTTCTCCTCTTCCTCTACCTAGGCCTCTTCCTCTACCTCCTTCTCCTCTTCCTCTACCTAGGCCTCTTCCTCTATCTCCTTCTTCTCCTCTTCCTCTATCTCCTTCTTCTCATCTTCCTCTACCTGGGCCTCTTCCTCTACCTCCTTCTCCTCTTCCTCTACCTAGGCCTCTTCCTCTATCTCCTTCTTCTCCTCTTCCTCTATCTCCTTCTTCTCCTCTTCCTCTACCTGGGCCTCTTCCTCTACCTCCTTCTCCTCTTCCTCTACCTCCTTCATCTCCTCTTCCTCTACCTCCTTCATCTCCTCTTTGAGCTGCCCCTCTCATTCTCACTCTTCTTCTTTTACTTCTAGCTCCTTCCATCTTTGTTGAAGACAGGTGAACTCACCTGCTGCCTTTTATAGCACACCTGAGTGCTGCGTTTTCAAATTAGCACATGTGTGCTTCCACACCTGGTGGTTGTGTTTATCCAATTCGTTCATTAGTGTTGTCATTGGCAATCCGGGGCTTTGTAATGACAAGGAAGTAACCTCACAATCCTTAACTGTGTCTAAGGTGTGAAAATGTGTGTAGAGTTTTACAAATCACTGTGTGTAATGTTTTGCAAAAAGGGTGAAGCAGACATTGTGTGTAATGTTGTGCAAATCTGTGGAGGTGTTTTGCTCCTTGGAGTAGAATTTTGCAAATTGTGTGGAAATTTTTATTTTAGTGTGTAAACAATCGTAAAAAACTGTAATAAAACTTGTGCACAATTATGAATTTGATTTCTGATCCTCTGTTTGCATACAAAGTCCCTTTTACGATTTTGATTTCGTTACAGTATGCTCTAATTTCTGTACATGCTAAGGAATAATTCTTTTTCAGTGACGATGAAAGATACACTTTCCTTAGAATAAATGAATAATCAAAGAGTTCATTGGAACTGATTCATTGATTGTAATATTAATTAGCTTACCTCAAAGTTAATCTAATTAACTGACCCAAATATTAATAATTAATCATAATTGGTAATTATGGATTATTATTATTATTATTTCCCCTTTGAGTTAATGTCCTTACAATACTAATATACTTAGTTTAGTTTAGTTTAGTTTATTGGTTTATAATAATGTGGACAACCTCTTTTAATGAAAAGAGCAGCTTTAGCCTCTACGGCTAATTTCCAGCTGTAGTCCCCAGCCAGTTGTTAATTGTATTAACAAAAAAATACTTTGTACTTCCCCTCACAGAAAATACAGTGTCAGATGGTAATACCGTGGTATAGTATGATACTTGAATTCATGTCCTATGTTTAATGTGAAGTGTGTAAGTCTATCTTTGGGAACATTAATTCAAATTCAAATATGTGAAGTTACACTAGAGCGCCCCCTGCTGCTCACCGGCCCTACTTCAGCTTCACGAGATCCCCTGTGTGTCCCAGACTACACTAGAGAGAATGTCAGCTCCAGTTTGGATCCAGCCTATGAAGACTTCAGATGCCCAACACCTGTGAAGAGACAAACCTCGCGAAGACTTCAGGTGACGCAACATGAATCAACATGAACCAATACTATATTTTATAAATGTCATAATCAATTGTTAACAAACAAGTATTCAATATTTCAATGAGCTCACTGCATTACAGTTTTTTACGATTGCTATGACAGATTTTTCAATACATTTAACAATTTTCCAAAACTCTTAACACAGTTAGCACTACATCCGTCTGTGTAAGCTATACTATTAACACATTTCTTGTTGCTTTAACACAAAATGCATACAATTAACACAAATTTAAAATGCTTGAACTTCTTTTACACACAAGCTCAAACGAGACCAAAACAATGGATTTTTACTGCCAAATTTACCAATGCTTTAACACTGTATGTCAGAACAGATAACACCATGTTCTAAACCTAACCTTACAGGCTAAAGTCAAGGTAAACAGCTGCTTATATTGTGAATTGAAACACAAATATATCCCCTGTATTTTATTCTATTCTTACTGAGAAACAGCTGATTGAAGTTATGCAAATATGGGACAATGTGGCATTCCACCATTCCTGTCTATAGTCACAGCCTGGTTTGACGCCCATCAGAGGATGATGTCCATTTCCCTTGCCCCTTACTTCCCTTTCCTCAACCTCATTGAGGAGTTTTCTCAGCCTGGAGATGAAAGGTTTTTGACCATAGTCCACAGGACCAAATGTCCCTCCTGTATGCAAAAGATGCTGTATACCAAGACATCACAGCTGAACACTGCCAGGGGTGGATAAGGCATGTTACTGTAAAAGATTCTTCCCAAGATGCCTTGCCAGGGAAGATATCAGGTGTGATGTGGATGAGAACATGTGGACAAATGCAGAAGACTGGGCAGATTAGAAGATGGCCTTTTCTGTTTGTATATTTTGTATTTTCACATACAGTAATACTGTAAAAGCTATATTGCATATTTTTGTTATCTTGCAGAAATGTCCTGTTGCAAATAAAGCCGTTACTGCAGCAATTCTGTCTCTGTCATCTTTTTTTCATAAACCATACATTCTATAAAGCTAAGAAGGGTAATTTATTTTGTTGTATTGAATTTCTGCTGCAAAAAAACAACAACAAAATGCATTTACATTACAAACAAAACAAAAATGTAGAGAGACTTCAAAAGAAACTGCAGTGCAAAACATAAATCTATGATCAATACAATATCTATAGATATACTGTAATAGATATAATATAATATATCTATAGAATAATATGTCTGTTGTATAAGGGCAGACCTGACACATATAAAATAATGCAGTTTCTGTAATTCCATCTGATGTTAGTGTTTTTTATGACATTGTGCTATGATTGACTAAATGTTCCTGGTGGAAGAGAACATGTGTTAATGTTTTGGTAGACATGGTGTATTGTGTTAGTGTATTATTGTATATTGAAAATTAGTTTTGCAGTTTAGTTTATAATGTGTGATTTTGAGCATGAAATTAACCGTTTTGCCAATTGTGTGTTTTAGGTGTGTTGGTGCGTTAAGAGTTTAGGAAACTTGTTAAATGTATTGAAAAATCTGTCATAGCGATTGTAAAAAACTGTAAACGTACAGTATGGAATTTTTCGCAGCTAGGGGTCGCTAACCTATTTAAAATAACAAAGGCGTAGTTTGATGACGTAACATTTGCTAAGAATTATGGATCTTGTCGTCAAGCCGACCGATCTAATAATGTTTATGGATGACTGAATACATCGATGCTTTTATCATGACTGTGATATGAAGCAGTTCGGGATTGCTAAGAGACAGCTATCAGCTCCACACGCGACGCGAGTCCCGCGGATATAAAAGGAATGGACATTTCATTCTACCGAACTACAGTAGCAAGTGCAGAATTACTGCTCACAGGTCAGTTTATTAGACAAATTAAACTTGTGAGGTAACGCAGCGCTGTTTCACTTGGTCTAACATTCATTATCACACTAAACTGCATTTGAATGTGTTGAAATGTATGTGTTAGTTTGTCTGTATGAGACTAGCAGTAAACTAGATCAACATTAGAATAACATACAGATCATATTCTAACATTTTATCATTTTATGTTGAACTAACGTTATATAACATTTATTAGTTTTATGTAAATGTGCTCACCTGTTTAATAAAGTACATGTAGGAGCGGTCAAAGTCTCGGACGTGGAGCTCTCGGCATCTCGAAAACACAGCGCTGATATTGATTCTCGTTTTAGTTCTCCTTTTTTATCCAAAGTCTGCTTGCCATGGTCCATAATGTTTGGACGAAACAACAACACCGTGCAGATAGACATTACGAACTACACAGTGGTCCACGTCTGTCGCCTTGTACTATCAGAGGGCTCTAGTTCATGGCTCTGGTTGCTATGGCAGTACAAGCCATGGCACGAGCGGAAACCAGGGACAACGCGGATATGACGCCATTGACGGCGACAAAACGGAAATAAAGAAACGGGACGTGTCTTAATTAAATTACAAATTTCTCCTGGTTTGAAAGTTGTTGGAAACAGTCGGGATAATGTAAGTACACAACTAAAAAAAATATAGCCTATAACATCGATATTGTGATTTTTGCTATTTTTAAAGCAAAAAAGCTACATATTGTGCCTTTAAATTATTACATTGTTTAAATTAATACATTTTTAGCTAACTGATTTTTTTTACATTTCTGAAATATATAACTTCTGATAATACATAAATCAGACACATAAATATACACTCTGATAACAGATCACTCTAAATTGTAATGTGGACTCATGGATTTTCTGTAAAGCTGCTTTGAAACGATGTGTATTGTGAAAAGCGCTACACAAATAAATGTGAATTGAACTGATTTCTCTGATCGCATCCTATGTCTAATGTTTTAATGTTATAATTAGTAATAATGGTATCTCTGTGAATTTTCAGCATAAGATCAGTTTCAACAATCAGTTATTTTGATGAATTTTGAAATCACAGAATACATAAAACATTTTGAACTCCTACTTGTCTAAGACACACACAGACATCAACTATCAGCAGTGTTGGGGAAAGTTACTTAAGTAATGCATTACAATATTGTGTTACTCACTTAAAAAGTAACTAATTGTGTTTCTTATTTACTTTTTTTAAAAAGTAATGTGTTACGTTACTGTTGTGTTACTTTTTTATCACCTGGGCTGGGCTTGTTTTTTTAATAACAAAAAATGATGTTTTATAAACAAAGTTCAGGCGGAGCACGTTCAAATAATCAATCCAATCTACTCATCATCAAACAATTATGTCTACCCTAATCAGCATGACAAGAAGTATATATCCACTCTGTCAACTCACCTAACATTCCTTGACAGTTTTCCAGCATCCCCCCACCACCCGACTCCTCACTCTTGGCTCATTCTTTTACAGCCAGGAATACGGGGGGAGTACTCTGGGTTCGGGCCGAATACCGAGCCCAGAGCCCTCTCCTCGGACAGCGCGCCAAATACGCATTTATTCTATCTGACATATTTGTAAGTGTGAACTCGTGAAAGTAATATTTTTGGGCAAATGCAAAGACCCTTTCACACCAAAAGTGAAATAATAAGCCTCGGGCTGAAGGAAATGCAGTTTCACTCATGTACAGAAGAGGTGCTGCTCAAACAAACCTTTCCGCTGCTGCTGTTCTGGATAACAGAAGAAGAGGATGCAGGAGAAGAAAGTTTAAAGGGTAACTAAACCCTAAACCAACTTTTTTTAGTTAATGATCTGTAAGAATGGGGCTTTATTAGTGCTGTTCATTGATTCGAGTAACTTTTTTGACATTTGCGTATAAAGTGTTTTAATTCTACAATATATGGTGTAAAAACGTCTGAGTGCTGCCCTCTTCAGGTTGAACGGTGACTACTGCAGTTGAATTTTCCTATTGGATGTTTGCGGTGGCAAGTGACGTAAGCAGGTTCCAGCTCACCACGCCCTTGGTATGAGCAAGCGTAGATTTATCTGTATTTAGTACAGTGGGCAGGAGGGTACATAGGTGTAGTGTTGCTGGTTGCAACAGCACTGCTGGACTGCATAGCTTTCCAGCAGACTTGGAAATTAGATGCCAGTGTTTGCATGCACTTGGCCTGGAAGACCGTGAGTGTGAAACCTGCATTTTACGCGGGATTGCTTCTCCAACGCAATAGAGGTGGAAATGGGCTTCTCCACACAGCTCGCGCTGCAGTGCCAAACACTGCTCCTCCTGCATGGACTCCACCACCGCAGCGGCGTCTTGATGTAGCAGTAAGTGATCATATTTTAATCACAATTTATGGTTAGGCTAAAGTTAATCCTCTGGGGTCGACAAACGCGGCAGCGCATTTTGCTGGATTTTTTCACATAGCGGCAAAATATGAATATGCCTACAGAGAGCGCGCGCTATGACATCAACTCGATAAAACTCATCAGATGCATGTACTTTACGTCGTCTTGCGACCCTGTGAGTCACTCTCCATTTTAGAGTCTGACATCAGCTGTCAATTAATCTGCGGGTCTCAGATGCACGCCCCCCCACCCCCACCCCACCCCCGCTCACGGTTCGTCCCCTCTATCTCCGCCAATATTATGAAGCAGGAGCCTGCTGCTACAGTGGGGGTGGTTTAATTAACGAGAATTGATATCACACATGACGGGAGAGCAAAAACACATAAATGTCCCAGATCCAACCTATTCAGAGGATGCAAAAAAATGGTTTCACGGACACTGCATTTTTATGCAAATACGTAAAAAAAAAAAAAAAAGCACTAAAATGACATGAAAATGAGTGTGATGTGTTCAGTCGCGTGTGCTTAGAACAGTCGGGGTGGTTTAATTAACGAGAATGAAACTTTTAAACACCAAACTTTTCCGCCCGCTCCAGGGGGCCGTGACGAGACGGAAAATGGCGCCCCCTAGTCGATCGGCCCTTTCCAAGTGGTGTTCGTGAAACCACTGTGGCAAACGCATTCATTTAATGGGTGGGTGGGAGTTTTATAGAAAAGTCCCAGGGGCCCCAAATTTGGCACGGTGACCCCTGGGCCCGCCCCGATCGGCATACCGAAAGCGCCGGTCTGTAGAGCGAAGGCAAATTTTTTCAGCCTCTATTGGGGATGCGAAAGTGGACGGAGTTTGATGGCAGTGGGGGATGGGTTTTTTTTTTCAGGAAGGTCCTAGATTTTCACGCTTCGGGGCCATTCATCGGGGGCCCCTGGAGAGTCAAAATCTCAAATATCAAGGTACCACGACACTGCTAAAACTAAAATTTTCAGCCTCTAACATTAATTGGCGGGTTGGAGTTTTATAGAAACGTCCCAGGGGCCCCAAATTCAGCACGGTGACCCCAGGGCCCGCCCCGAGTGACATACCAAAAGCACAGGGCTCTAGAGCGAACGTGAAAAATTTCAGCCGCTATTGGGGATGCGAAAGTGGACTGACTTTGGTGGCAGCAAAATCTCTGGAACATTTCTCATTTGCAAATGCCTTTGCATTTATTTGTGCAATGAGGTTGATTGTGGCAACAAACTTTGAAAGTAGTGCATTTAACCTTAATGTGTATGTAAACATGAAGGTACTTTGTTTTTTGTTGAGGTTGCACACAACAGTGTATGTGAGCACAGGCTGTCTTGTTAGCTTATCTTTTTGCTGCCTTTTGATCTTATTTTAAAATAAAAATGTGAAATGAGGAGGTCTTGTCGTTCTTTTTTGTGTTGTATATTGTGATTGTGGAGGGGAAATGGTGATGAGTAAGATAATATAATTTTTTTAAATATAATTTTAAAATATATTGGGTTTATTAATACAAATTATATAATGCGATGCATTTTAAGTAAATTAGGTTTATTACATAATAATACATTAACCCAATTTTATTCATTTAAAATAAATTGAATTTATTGAAAATTTTACATAAATCTAATTCTTACTTGTTTCATTTATATAGGACTTACAAATATGTATCACATTAAGTTTATTCAAATGTTTAAATTAAGAATACCTCATCCAAATGGATGGAAAATTTATATGCAATCAAATTACATAAATCTTATTTATTAGGCCTAAATATTTTTTTGAGTGTGATTAGTCAAGTTAAATGAAAGGTTTATGAATGTTTTCATCCATTAAAAAATAAATAAAACTGGTTTAAAACACCTGTTCTGTATATTCTAATGCAAAGCTGTAATGATATTGCCATGCCGTTTGTACATTACATTACAAAAAAAAAAAAAACTATTAGCGATAACGTTTTTTTACCATCTACAATATTTTTGCACACATCGAAAGGGCAATATATATATGTTACACATGTTTTTAAAAACAATTCAACGCGACTCTACAATAAAATTGTAATTTTTAAAGATACTTGACACAATGATCAATGAGAATGCCTCATTTTTTTTATTTTTTTTATTTCGAGACTATATATACGATTGTCATGTTTTACAGGTCCCTTTCGTCAGAAATTCTACCAAGTATCTCTGCGAAAATTTCATCTTTGGACATCTGAGCATCTCTCTGGACAGTTTCATCTCTGTGACCAAACATCTCTGGACAATTTCATCTCTGCGACCAATACATTTACCTTACTTAATTCAAAAATACAATTTAATTATCAATTTAACTTCACATTAATTATTGTTTTTCCCCCCCCCCCCTCATCATCCAACATCTCAGTAAGTATATCCATCACCTGGTGTATTTTAATAATGTTTAATTGTAGTTAAATTTTAATATTAACGCAATTACCGGCCTATAATAATTTGTACCGTTATAGATACTTAAAACTAAGTTCACAATTCTTGCATGAGCATGCTTTTCTTTCGGAAAAACTATTTGCAATGTTATAGGCCTAATACAATTTGGACGAAAGTCTTTGTTGCCGAATGAAGAATTAAAAATGAAAGGCCTCAGCTCGTGCAATGTTTACGTTATAGGCACTTGCATAAATACATCAAAGCGAGTTTGAGCACCTGCACACAGTTGCATTGAATATATTAATAACTCGTGCTATCCAAGTTATTTTATTTTTTTCTGTCATCCTTTAGCTAGCGTTACATTGATCATGCTATTAAAGCAAATAGTTTTAAAACATTCGAGCGCGAAAAGACACACACGTGTCCTGACAGACGCGCACCTATGGTGCACACCGCGCAGCAGTAATTTTTCTTTTTTTATTAACCAATTAAAATCAGGCTTATAAATTAATGTTAACAATATGTGCCTCCAATATCAAAACAATTCAAACACATACATAAATGCCAAATCAAACATGATATAAAATAAAAAAAATCATACATACAATAAATAAATAGAAATAAAATAACCCAGAGGTCTGATCAGTTATCAAAATGTGTATAAGTTTGAAAACCTTCAAGGCTTGTCTTGTTTTTATATCTTTCAAAGCTTTTTTATACAGAGTTAACTCCTTCAAAAAAAAAAAAAAAAAAAAAAAAAAAGGTCTTACCTTCATAAATCTACAGTTATGTTACTGTGCAGCAGTAATTGGCAGTCGGCAACGCCAGGGCCCGTATCCCTAAAGAATTTTTGTGCAAAAAGTGGCTCCTAGAGCCCAAATTCTAAGAAAATTCTCAGAGTCATGACGTTTTCTTAGAATTTCCCCTAAAAGTGACACGAAAATCCCAGTTAAGCAATTCCTCAAGATTCCTAGCGCTTAAAAGGGCTCCTAATGGTGCGTTCACACCGGACGCGTTTAGCGCGTCAGGCGCGAGTGATTTCAATGTTAAGTCAATGCAAAGACGCGTTACGCGCGTAAAAAATTCCTGCGGCGCGAATGAGGCGTTTAGCGCGGCGCGGTAGACGCGAATTCGCCTCATTCGCGCGTCAAGTTCGCGCGAATGACGCAAATTGAGCGTCTGGCGCGTCATGGGCCTTTCACACAGGACGCGGTATGCGCGGCGCTTGCCGCTGGGTTCAGCGTTGCCCTTCAGATACAACGCGATTTTATATACTTTAATATCTGAATCAAAACAAGAATCATGAAGTCAGCTCTTTTTTAGAATAAAACATTTATTCAAACATTAAACCTGAAACTAAAAAACAAATTATATATATACACACTACTAGCCGTTCATCCATTTTGATTTCCATGCTTGTTTGGATCCCCCGATTCTATTGGCCGCGCTGGTAATCGTCACAGAGCGCAGCGGCAAAAGTTGAACTATTTTGAACTTTGACCGCGGCGTGCGCGTGAGCACGCCAATGATGCGCACCGCTGCGCTTGCGCTTTGGTCGACGCAGCAACAAAACGTCCTTGCGCGGCGCAGGCCATTGAAATGAATGGGTTTTATAGCGCAGCGCCGCGCATACCGCGTCCTGTGTGAAAGGCCCATTAAGCGCGTTACGCGCGAATGATTTTATTAGTGCTATTTGTGCATTCACGCGTTTGACGCGAATTCGCGTCTGCCGCCCGAGTTGAAAAATCTGAACTTCTGCGTCAATTCGCGCCGCGTTAACCAATCAGGAGCCTGCTTGCATGCTACTGTCACGTGGTGAAGTGACAGTTTATAATGTTATTTTATGTTTGGCCTCAATAAATTATTTTTTAATAGGCCTATGACTAAAATGCACAATAAAGCAAATAAAAACATAAAACTCGATTTCAATATATGAGAGATACTCATTTTGTATTGAATGCTATTTATTCCATATCTATTCTAGATTATATGAAACATTATTAATCTAATGTAAAGACAACAAACACAATTTAGTGTATAAAAAAAATAATAATCACAGGACAGGTTTCACTTTTGAAGGCTGCAGCTCCATTTATTATCAAAACAAAAATAAATCACAGATTAGGTGCGGGCGAGGGTGAACCTCGCGCCGGGCTGTACAGCTAGGGCTCGTCAGGCAGCGACCACTCGAGGCCGAGGCTTATACGGCCTACGCTGTCCTCGTCAGCGTCCTCACCGTTAGGTCCACCAAACCTACCTCCTGGAGCAAATTGTGAAACTCCTGAAACCCTCCGGAGGGTTTGGTGGACCCGAGTACAGCGACGATGTCCCCTACGCAGCTGTTTCTGCTCTCCAGAGCATATACGAGCGGTGATTCTCTCGATTAATGCTAATGCTCGATAAACATCTAAAAAAAGATGGCCGCCAACAGGTTTCGAAACTTTACGCTTGACCACTTTGTGTGCATTCGCGTGTCAAGAGCGAAATTGACGCGCGTAAAATCAAAAGTTTGAAGCGAAATTTACGCGCGTCACGCGCGTCAGAGGCAAAAGTTTCGAAACCTGTTGGCGGCCATCTTTTTTTTAGATGTTTATCGAGCATTAGCATTAGCATTAATCGAGAGAATCACCGCTCGTATATGCTCTGGAGAGCAGAAACAGCTGCGTAGGGGACATCGTCGCTGTACTCGGGTCCACCAAACCCTCCGGAGGGTTTCAGGAGTTTCACAATTTGCTCCAGGAGGTAGGTTTGGTGGACCTAACGGTGAGGACGCTGACGAGGACAGCGTAGGCCGTATAAGCCTCGGCCTCGAGTGGTCGCTGCCTGACGAGCCCGCGCTGTACAGCCCGGCGCGAGGTTCACCCTCGCCCACACCTAATCTGTGATTTATTTTTGTTTTAATAATAAATGGAGCTGCAGCCTTCAAAAGTGAAACCTGTCCTGTGATTTTTTTTATTTTTATACACTAAATTGAGTTTGTGCTCTTTACATTAGATTAATAATGTTTCATATAATCTAGAATAGATATGGAATAAATAGCATTCAATACAAAATGACTATCTCTCATATATTGAAATCGAGTTTTATGTTTTATTTGCTTTATTGTGCATTTTAGTCATATTACAAAATAATTTATTGAGGCCAAACATAAAATAACATTATAAACTGTCACTTCACCACGTGACAGCAGCATGCAAGCAGGCTCCTGATTGGTTAACGCGGCGCGAATTGACGCAGAAGTTCAGATTTTTCAACTCGGGCGGCAGACGCGAATTCGCGTCAAACGCGTGAATGCACAAATAGCACTAATAAAATCATTCGCGCTTAACGCGCCAGACGGTCAATTCGCGTCGCGCGAATGAGGCGAATTCGCGTCTACCGCGCCGCGCTAAACGCCTCATTCGCGCCGCAGGAATTTTTTACGCGCGTAACGCGTCTTTGCATTGACTTAACATTGAAATCACTCGCGCCTGACGCGCTAGACGCGTCCGGTGTGAACGCACCATAAGGCGAGATCTGCTAAGAGCAGGGAAGAGGACTTTTAGTGGCTTAATGCTGCGTTCACACCAAACGCGAAAATGCGTCTGGCGCGAGTGATTTCAATGTTAAGTCAATGGTAAGACGCGTTTATGCGCGTCTGGAGGTCTTGCGGCGCGAATGAGGCGTTTAGCGCGGCGCGGTAGACGCGAATTCGCCTCATTCGTCTGGCGCGTTTCGCGCGTCAAGCGCGAATTGTGCTTTTTGTGCATCACGCGTTTGACGCGAATTCGCGTCTGCCGCCCGAGTTGAAAAATCTGAACTTCTGCGTCAATTCGCGCCGCGTTAACCAATCAGGAGCCTGCCTGCTTGCTGCTGTCATGTGGTGAACTGACAGTTTAATGTTATTTTATGTTTGGCCTCAATAAATTTTGTAATATGACTAAAATGCACAACAAAGCAAATAATCTTTCACATAAAAACTCGATTTCAATATATGAGAGATACTCATTTTGTATTGAATGCTATTTATTCCATATTCTAGATTATATGAAACTTTATTAATCTAATGTAAAGACAATAAACACAATATAAAAACTTTTCAAAAAATCACAGGACAGGTTTCACTTTTGGAGGCTGGCTCCATTTATTATCAAAACAAAAATAAATGACAGATTAGGTGCGTGAGAGGGTGAACCTCGCACCGGGCTGTACAGCGCGGGCTCATCATGCAGAGACCACTCGAGGCCGAGGCTTTATACGGCCTACGCTGTCCTCGTCAGCGTCCTCACCATTAGGTCCACCAAACCTACCTCCTGAAGCAAATTGTGAAACTCCTGAAACCCTCCGGAGGGTTTGGTGGACCCGAGTACTGCGACGATGTCCCCTACGCTGCTGTTTCTGCTCTCCAGAGCATATACGAGCGGTGACTCTCTCGATTAATGCTATTGCTCGATAAACATCTAAAAAAGATGGCCGCCAACAGGTTTCGAAACTTTCGCCCCCGGGCTTCGCCTTTGACGCGCGTAAATTTCGCTTCAAACTTTTGATTTTACGCGCGTCAATTTCGCTCTTGACGCGCGAATGCACACAAAGTGGTCACGCGTATAACTAGACGCGGCAGGCGCGAATTTTGACGCATTTTCGCGTTTGGTGTGAACGCAGCAAAGAGTTCCCCTAAGCAGCTGCACAAAATGGCCAACAGAGGATTTTTCTCCATTTTCTGTGTTTGTAGGATATTTGTTAACAAGCCTTCATAAATAGACCAGCCAGCAATCACAGACATTGATAAAAGCTGAGCCGTGTTACCCTCGTTAAGATCATACTGAGTTGTAACGTTGCAATTTCTACTTCATTAAGGACAGCCCCTTGAGATAGGCCATCTTGTTTTCAATAGGGTCCATATGGGAGTGAAAGTACAAAATATGCCAGCTAGGATATTAATATGAGCAAATAAGACACAAATCATTATTTGAACAGGGTGTAATGAGCTTAAGTTTTCACATATTTTAGATTCTAATGTTAGGCTATAACCCCTACAGCTTACTATTCATTTTCCAGATATTTTCTTGAATGTGAAATATTATTTACAATTACAGTCTGCATAAGATTAGAGTGTATAATTATGTTTATTGATTTGAGGGTACATCCTTTGCTCATTATCACCAAAAGTTCATTTTCATCAAACTTGTAGGATCAACCAATCACGGCTTTTGAAATGATGACTCATACCTAGCAACGGGGTCAACCACACCTCCTCACTAAGATAGGATTTTCCATCCATTCCTTGCTCAGAGTTCACTGAAAATGTTCTGGAATCACTTCTAAGCTAAAACTCCTGGCAAGGGATTTTTAGGTTAAGGTAGGAGCTCTCTGAGAGGATTCTGTGCAGAGTGTTTGATCGCTTTATTCAATTTCTTTGTATTTCCCATATTTATCAAGACATCAGTAGCTGTATTAGTATCAGTGATACTGGCCTTCATTTATATAAAAAAATATGTAATAAACGAGCCATCTACGCCTGCTGCGTTGCACCTTTGGGCTTGCCCATCAAAGCAAAACCACTCAGCAAAATCCCCAGTGTTAAATTAACACTCCTCGGTGTACATATAGGTCCAACTACAGAGTGTTAAAAATTAACACTGAAGCAGTTCTAAATAAGAACGTGTGTAGATGTATGACAAAAATAAAGTTCAACTGGTAATATTAAGTGCAACAATGTGTAATGGCTCGAAGTCAGTAGTTGTGTTTCTCTTTTTTCTGTTCTTGTTGTTTCTCTTTCCTTCAATGATTCTTATTAACATTAGGTGTCACCACCAATGGCCAATCATCACTTAATTAATCACTTAATTATCTCATTAACTTCAACACTGCTTCAGTGTTAATTTTTAACACTCTGTAGTTGGACCTATATGTACACCGAGGAGTGTTAATTTAACACTGGGGAGTTTGCTGTGCAGTGAGTGATGTTCCATAGCACTAAAGACTTTGCAAGTGTACAGTTGCACGTGACGTGTTGCAGCATGTTTGTGTGTTTTTGCAGAGTTCCCTCATGTCAGTCCATGACACACAGGTTCAACGAGCTACGTCTGCTGCGTTGCACCTTTGGGCTTGCCCATCAAAGTAAAAACAGTGAGTGATGTTCCATTGCACTAAAGACTTTGCAAGTGTACAGTTGCATGTGTTTGTGTGTTTTTGCAGAGTTCCCTCAAACAAGTCCACCAAGTCCAGCCTCCTCGCCTACCAGGTCACGACCCCACCATCTAAAGGGGAAATTGACTGACTGCATCATCTAGGCCTTAGGATGGTTCCACAAAGAATTGACTGCACATACAACATGAATTTACTTCAAACTAAAGATTTGACTTTTCATACAGCCAAAGACACTGCACCTATTTGTGTCTCATTAGCTCTCAAAAAACTTTAACCTTACAGTTCATTAAATATTTGAACACAGCTAACTCAACATCAATTGTTTTTAAATCTTCACAATGTATAGCCAGAGGACTATCACAAAAGTATTTAGGAAAGTAAAGACATACAAAAGACATACAAACAGATATTATGTCTGTTTAAAGCTGCTTTGTATTGTTGTGTATTTTAAAAAGCTCTATAAATGTCCTAAATGTGCATTTTTTGCTTGTAGTTTTGTGTTAATAAAAATGTAATATATTACATCTCATAATTCTGTTGAATTCATTATGTATTGTATTGTGTAATTTAATTAAATTTAATTACATTTTTATATAAGTTTTGGTTCACTAATTTATTACATTAAATGTTATTGTGTTGTATGATGTTCTGTATTAAGAATTAATTATGACATAAATCATATGCATTAGTACACAAATGACATGCTTGTAATAAAAAAAGCATATTATGCCCTATTGCTTAATAACAAATAACTTTGTCTCAAAACATACTTAAAAATTGTATTTCTTTAAAATAAAAGATTAATATTTGAATTAAGGGGTTTGATTGATTACACTAAGATTTGTGATTCCATAATTTTATTATACTGTTCTTTTGTCAAGGCCAGACAACCAATTAATATTTATACCCACAAAACATAGCTAGCATTCTGTAATTTATTTAAATGTCTAAACTGTTAATAAGAAAAATAGTAATATACACAAATAAACATTATTTTATGGCTCTTTTAATAAATAAAAGTGTACTTGTAACATATTGCACTGATTATTGCGATAAAAAATAATGACATAATTATAATTGTATTACGAATTGCTGTGAATACGATAAGGCAGTATCAGGGCAGTATAAGCTCAGGTAAAGCTCATAGCACGATCTTTGGGTAACGTTAGCTGTATGCTATTATCTAAGCTAACTAAAAAAACACTAACAACGAGAAATGTTTAATTTCACAATCTATAGCTTCGGTTAAATACTAGTATATGAAACGTATAATTTAGAATACATTAAATACATTAATGACTCGTTATAACGTAGTACAAACGTCTTCTATAATAAAATGATTTTGTATGATTTGTAACCAGGCACTAAAGCGATTACCCATAAAACGTGCTTTGAGCCAATCGGATTGCTTGGGTCTTAAGCCCGGACTCATCTCTTCAGCCGGACCCGATTGTTCACCACACCGGCAGCAGAGATCACGTGGTTGGCTGGCTGCTGTCAGCGACTACTGAGAGGGGCCCCCTTGAGGGGGATCCCGATAACAGTGTCATTGCACTTTACTGCATTGACTATCAAAGGGGCGCTCACACAGTTTGTCGTTGCATTTTATTCTTAACCAGTCGTTGTCTTGGGGCCCCAGGCCAGCTCGGGGCCCCAAGCAATTGCTTGGTTTGCTTGCCTTGTCGCGAGGGGCCTGGGTGGACCTCGGTTCTTTTAGGGGGTTCGGGGGCATGCCCCCCATAAGAAAATTTTGTGCATTTTAATGTTAAATTCATCAATCTGGTGCAATTTGAGAGTTCAAAATTAAAAGCTCCAACCCATATTCAGTGTGCAAATTAAACAAAGAAAAATTCAAACCTCTTTTAGTTACAGTGTCTATTTACATTACACCTACTACATAATAATAGTTATAATATTAATCAAATGACAGTAATAGCCATATTTTGTAAAACAAATGCACTAAAAAATAAAGGAAACTTTCATAATTAGTTTTGTACCAATTTCTATACTTGAAAGAGATAAGCACATGATCTTTTATTTTGACGCAAACTGCATCAAGCTTTTATTTTGGCGGAAAACATGGTTTACAAACGCCTCTCATTAAATTTCTAGTGAATTGCGGTAATCGTCAACTATGCAGATGTGGAAATAATCTGTAACTGGGTTATGGGTTCCTACACTCATGACATAGCCTAAGTGTTTTGAAGGTAGCTCTGCTTACCGCAGGCTCTACACTTTCTCACTCTCTCCTGATCATCCTCACTATCATCATCTGCCGCTGGAGCTGATGAAGGTCAGAAAACATATATTTTGACACATAGAGTGTCTGCTTTAAGGGCCTGGTTCTATTTTTTCACGCTATTTCTCTGCACATTCCTTGCGTTTCTTCTCCATCTCGCTGACTATTTTGACAGATACACACTGATACTGCTGCACGCTCGTTCACTCGTTTAAAGTTGTGATTGGGCCAGCCCAGTGTCAATCAAGAAAAGAACAAATGGGCCGCTGATCTACGTGTTTCATGGGCTGGTCTGTCAGAAAAAAAAAACTAACACTGACTTTTTTTGACCAATGCATTACACCGGCACAAACCCAGCGCCGCCAATTAAGCAAAACAAAACAAAACGAATGGGCCGCCGATGTACAAATTTTATGGGCCGTAAAAAATAAATAAAGTTAGAGGACGTCGATTGTAGATGAGACCCAGATAGACTAAAATGCGACTGTAGACGTTAGAGGACGTTGATTGTAGATGAGACTCAGATAGACTAAAATTCGACTGTAGACGTTAGAGGACGTTGATTGTAGATGAGACCCAGATAGACTAAACGTTGTCTGTAGACGTTAGAGGACTTTGATTGTAGATGAGACCCAGATAGACTAAACGTTGACTGTAGACGTTAGAGGACTTCGATTGTAGATGAGATAACACTTACTTTACCAATAAAAACAAAAAAAAATTATAGTCACTTTTGCTTATGGTTTAACTGAATCATCGAAGGTCAGAAGCAAGTACATTGGTCAATAAATTGGGATTAATTGCATTAATATATAAGTTTTATTTAACATGTTTAGTTATTGAATATCAACATCATGTTGACACATAACACCTCTGCACTTCAGTTTCTCTCAACATGGGGACAAGATTATCATGGGGTCAGCCAATAAACAGGAAAACAAAGTAACTCAAATAATTTATTATAAATTTTAAAAGTAAGGTGTTACTTTACTAGTTCCCTGAAAAAGCAATCTGATTGCATAATTTAAGCTACTTGTAATGAGTTACCCCCAAACACTGACTATCAGCACATGAATCTCAACAATGGTGACAATCAAAAGTTTCATGTTTCAGTGCATGCTGGGTGCCAGCATAGCACAAAACTCCCAGCATGCACTGCAGCATGAATAACTTATGCAGCCGAATGGTCTTTTTTTATTGCCACCGTTGTTGAGATTCATGTGCTGATTTATTTTATACATGTGTCTAAATGATGTTGTAGCTCTTTTTTACATATCTTTTTTTTTATTCTTTTTTTAAAAAACATTTTTTATGATGTGTTTAAAAAAGGTGCAGAAAAATTCTCTGGAGTCTGACTAGCAATAATTGTCAAAAAGAAAGTTGAAATTTTGATTCATGGTTGTTAAGGGATGCAAAAATGTTTGAATTGGGAGGAGCCTCTTTTACCAAACTGGCTATAAATCAAAAAGAAAATGAGAGATTTTCACCAAACGTGGCACACATGTGTAAGAGCTCCACTACAGTCGACGTTTAGTCTATCTGGGTCTCATCTACAATCGACGTCCTCTAACATCTACAGTCGACGTTTAGTCTATCTAGATCTCATCTACAATCGACGTCCTCTAACATCTACAGTCGACGTTTAGTCTATCTGGGTCTCGTCTACAATCGACGTCCTTTAACGTCTACAGTCGACGTTTAGTCTATCTGGGTCTCGTCTACAATCGACGTCCTTTAACGTCTACAGTCGATGTTTAGTCTATCTGGGTCTCGTCTACAATCGACATCCTTTAACGTCTACAGTCGATGTTTAGTCTATCTGGGTCTCGTCTACAATCGACGTCCTCTAACATCTACAGTAGACGTTTAATATATCTGGGTCTCGTCTACAATCGACGTCCTCTAACATCTACAGTAGACGTTTAATATATCTGGGTCTCGTCTACAATCAACGTCCACTAACGTCTACAGTCGACGTTTAGTCTATCTGGGTCTCGTCTACAATCGACATCCTTTAACGTCTACAGTCGAAGTTTAGTCTATCTGGGTCTCGTCTACAATCGACATCCTTTAACGTCTACAGTCGATGTTTAGTCTATCTGGGTCTCGTCTACAATCGACGTCCTCTAACATCTACAGTAGACGTTTAATATATCTGGGTCTCGTCTACAATCGACATCCTCTAACATCTACAGTCAACGTTTAGTCTACCTGGGTCTCGTCTACAATTGACGTCCTTTAACGTCTACAGTTGACGTTTAGTCTACCTGGGTCTCGTCTACAATCGACGTCCTTTAACGTCTACAGTCGATGTTTAGTCTATCTGGGTCTTGTCTACAATCGACATCCCTGAACGTCAACAGTTGACGTTTAGTCTATCTGGGTCTTGTCTACAATCGACATCCCTGAACGTCAACAGTTGACGTTTAGTCTATCTGGGTCTCATCTACAATCGACATCCCCGAACGTCAACAGTCGATGTTTAGTCTATCTGGGTCTTGTCTACAATCGACATCCCTGAACGTCAACAGTTGACGTTTAGTCTATCTGGGTCTAGTCTACAATCGACGTCCACTAACGTCTACAGTCAATGTTTAGTTTATCTGGGTCTCATCTACAATCAACGTCCTCTAACGTCTACAGTCAACGTTTAGTCTATCTAAGTCTCATCTACAATTGACGTCCTCTAACGTCTACAGTCGACGTTTAGTCTATCTGAGTCTCATCTACAATTGACGTCCTCTAATGTCAACAGTCGATGTTTAGTCTATCTGGGTCTCATCTACAATCGACGTCATCAAACGTCTACAGTCGACGTTTAGTCTATCTGGGTCTCATCTACAATCAACGTCCTCTAACATCTACAATCGACGTTTAGTCTATATGGGTCTCATCCACAATCGACGTCCTCTAACGTCTACAGTCAACGTTTAGTCTATCTGGGTCTCATCTACAATCAACGTCCTCTAACATCTACAGTCGACGTTTAGTCTATATCCCAGATAGCAACATTGTTTCGGCCCGGATCCGGCCCACATCTGGCACTTGTGGAATACGGATCTGGCCCACATGCAGCATGGAATTACGGCACTTGTGTGGCCCACTCCTGTTTGCCAGATCTGGGCCACAAGCAGGCCATAGCAATGCCACATGTCAGCCAAGAGCAAAGAAATAAACCAGAACTGGACCTTATCTGAGTCAAAAAATCTGTGTATATTAAATATGGAGTCATTTCAGCCTTAATAAGCCTGTTAACAAGCAGAATCACTGAAGGAAAGAAGAGAACAGAAAAAGAGACGAGCAGAAACACAAGATCTACAACTGACTTCAGACACAGCCTTAGATGAAATCAACTGAAGAGAAAAGAAGACATTAAATCTGTGAAGATCTCAGCAGAGGAGGATTAAACAACTCCACAAACAGCATTACCAGCTTCACTTATTACTAACCTGACTGACTTTTTAGATTTTAGTTTTTATTGAGATTTAACAGAGGTTTAACTCTAATGTGTTTAATTTAAAGTCACCATAAGAGTGATTAGTGTTTCCATTAGTTGGGCCTTTAACTCGTAATGTATCTTTTTATAATGTCTTTTTTGGCCGCTGTGACAGTGTGTTTGTTAAACACATTTGCAGCAGCAAAGAAAGCTAAAGTGAAATGAGATCAGGTGATGATGGTTACCTGTTGATGGATTTATAATCATCATGAAATAACCTGATTCACTGATGTCTTTGGAATCTAACAATTGTGTTGATCCATTAATACTTTCACATCACAAACCCTGTGTTACTGCAGAATGAGTTCAGCAATATAATAACAATCAGTTTAAAGCTTTTAACAATCATGAGATCAAAAGATTAGCTTATGTTGACACACACAGATATCAACAATCAGCGTATGAATCTCAACAACGGTGACAATCAAAAATATTTAGATGAACATTAATTCAGAACATCACTGAAAAGCTACTAATTCACAACAAAAACATCAGCAAAAAATAAAAGCAAATATTTAGAATCAAACAAAATTATAGGACAATTCAGCTGCATAATTTATTCATGTTGCAATGCATGCTGGGAATTTTGCAGTATGCTGGTACCCAGCATGCATTGCATAAAAATACTTTTGATTGTCACCATTGTTGAGAGTCATGCGCTGATTGTTGATGTCTGTGTGTGTCATATTAGACTGACTTTTTGTGCTCATGTTTGATAAAGTCTTCTAACTTCTTGTTATTATATTGCTGGATCTCATTCTGCAGTAACACAGGGTTTGTGTTGTGACAATATTAATGGATCAACACAATTGTTAGATTCCAAAAACATCAGTGAAAAAGGTTATTTCATGATGAATATAAAATCATCAACAGGTAACCATTATCACCTGATCTCATTTCTCTTTAGCTTTCTTTGCTGCTGCAAATGTGTTTGACAAACACACTGTCACAACATCCAAAAAAGACATAAGTTATACTAAGAGTTAAGAGCCCAACTAATGGAAACACTAATCACTCTTATGGTAACTTTAAATGAAACACAGAGTTAAACCTCTGTTAAATCTCAAGAAAAAAATAAAAAATACAAAGTCAGGCTGGTTAGTAATAAGTGAAGCTGGTAATGCTGTTTGTGGAGTTGTTTAATCCTCCTCTGCTGAGATCTTCACAGATTTAATGTCTTCTTTTCTCTTCAGTTGATTTCATCTAAGGCTGTGTCTGAAGTCAGTTGTAGTTCTTGTGTTTCTGCGCGTCTCTTTTTCTGTTCTCTTCTTTCCTTCAGTGATTCTGCTTGTTAACAGGCTTATTAAGGCTGAGATGACTCCATATTTAATATACACAGACTTTTTGACTCAGATAAGGTCCAGGTCTGGTTTATTTATTTACTCTTGGCTGACATGTGGCATTGCTATGGCCTGCTTGTGGCCCAGATCTGGCAAACAGGAGTGGGCCACACAAGTGCCGTAATTCCATGCTGCATGTGGGCCAGATCCGCATTCCACAAGTGCCAGATGTGGGCCGGATCCGGGCCGAAACAATGTTGCTATCTGTGTGTGTGTGTGTGTGTGTGTGTGTGTGTGTGTGTGTGTGTGTGTGTGTGTGTGTGTGTGTGTGTGTGTGTGTGTGTGTGTGTGTGTGTGTGTGTGTGTGTGTGTGTGTGTGTGTGTGTGTGTGTGCTGGTGCAAAACTTCAACCAAGATTTGATTAGTACGGAGCCCCCCCAAGTCCCACTTTGTCAAAAAAAAATTATTATAACTATCTTGTGGCCTTAGGATAGTAACTCGTGGCCTCAAGATTTTGTTCTTCTTGAGACCACAAGTTACTATCTTGAGGCCATGAGTTACTATCTTGAGGCCACGCCCACGAAATACTATCTTGAGGGCCACGAGTTACTATCTTGAGGCCACGAGTTACTATCTTGAAGCCACGAGTTACTATCTTGAGGCCACGAATTGCTATCTTGAGGCCACGAGTTAGTATCTTGAGGCCACGAGTTAGTATCTTGAGGCCACGAGTTAGTATCTTGAGGCCACGAGATAGTATCTTGAGGCCACGAGTTAGTATCTTGAAGCCACGAGTTAGTATCTTGAGGCCACGAGTTACTATCTTGAGGCCACGAGTTACTATCTTGAGGCCACGAGTTACTATCTTGAGGCCACGAGTTGCTATCTTGAGGCCACGAGTTACTATCTTGAGGCCACGAGTTGCTATCTTGAGGCCACGAGTTAGTATCTCGAGGCCACGAATTACTATCTTGAAGCCACGAGTTAGTATCTTGAGGCCACGAGTTAGTATCTTGAGGCCACGAGTTATTATCTTGAGGCCACGAGTTACTATCTTGAGGCCACGAGTTACTATCTTGAGGCCACGAGTTGCTATCTTGAGGCCACGAGTTACTATCTTGAGGCCACGAGTTGCTATCTTGAGGCCACGAGTTAGTATCTCGAGGCCACGAATTACTATCTTGAAGCCACGAGTTAGTATCTTGAGGCCACGAGTTAGTATCTTGAGGCCACGAGTTATTATCTTGAGGCCACGAGTTATTATCTTGAGGCCACGAGTTTCTATCTTGAGGCCACGAGTTACTATCTTGAGGCCACGAGTTACTATCTTGAGGCCACGAGTTGCTATCTTGAGGCCACGAGTTTCTATCTTGAGGCCACGAGTTGCTATCTTGAGGCCACGAGTTACTACCTTGAGCCCACGAGTTACTACCTTGAGCCCACGAGTTACTACCTTGAGCCCACGAGTTACTATCTTGAGGCCACGAGTTACTATCTCGAGGCCACGAGTTGCTATCTCGAGGCCACAAATTACTATCTCGAGGCCACGAGATACTATCTTGAGGCCACGAGATACTATCTTGAGGCCACGAGATACTATCTTGAGGCCACGAGATACTATCTTGAGGCCACGAGATACTATCTTGAGGCCACGAGATACTATCTTGAGGCCACGAGTTACTATCTTGAGGCCACGAGTTACTATCTTGAGACTACGAGTTACTATCTTGAGGCCACGAGTTACTATCTTGAGACTACGAGTTAGTATCTTGAGGCCACAAGTTACTACCTTGAGGCCACGGGTTACTACCTTGAGGCCACGAGTTGCTATCTTGAGGCCACGAGTTGCTATCTTGAAGCCACGAGTTACTATCTTGAGGCCACGAGTTGCTATCTCGAGGCCACAAATTACTATCTCGAGGCCACGAGATACTATCTTGAGGCCACGAGATACTATCTTGAGGCCACGAGCTACTATCTTGAGGCCACGAGTTACTATCTTGAGACTACGAGTTAATATCTTGAGGCCACGAGTTACTACCTTGAGGCCACGAGTTACTACCTTGAGCCCACGAGTTACTACCTTGAGCCCACGAGTTACTATCTTGAGGCCACGAGTTACTATCTTGAGGCCACGAGTTACTATCTTGAGCCCACGAGTTACTATCTTGAGCCCACGAGATACTATCTTGAGGCCACGAGTTACTACCTTGAGCCCACAAGTTACTATCTTGAGGCCACAAGTTTCTTTCTTGAGCCCACGAGATAGTATCTTGAGCCCACGAGATAGTATCTTGAGCCCATGAGATACTATCTTGAGATACTATATTGATCAAATATTTCTCATCAAATATGTAATTTAATAATATTAAATGTATCATTTTACCAACACTAACCCTTTTGTTCATTGTAAATTGCTAATTTTACCAACATTAGCTAATTTTACCAACATTTGCTAATTTTACCAACATTAGCTAGCTTCTCTACCCTAAAAGGACTACTCAACCGTTTGGTAGAGCATTTTTGGAAAAAATTATTTGACCCTTATAAGACTTATTTTTGTTTAATTAAGTTACATAATTCTGTTTAACATCTCCTCTGAAACGATAATATGTCAACAAAATAGTTTTACCTTTAAAAGTCCCGCCGATATGCGTCATCAAAGGATGAGTAAATGTTTGCTGTGTCACATGCTGTTTGAAGGAACAATAAAAAGGCATGCTGCTCACAGACACAGCGCCATCTAGTGGATTTTTTTAGCATTGCACAACTACACCAAACAATAGAGATGACTCATTCAGGTTGAGTTAAGCTTGATGCATTTTTCAATTAAATATAGTGACTTAAAGTGGGGTCTAACAAACGGTTGAGTAGTACCTTAAAGGGTGAATGCTCATCTGCTCATCTGCGGTGATGCGTGTTCCATTAGCGTCGTCGTATCTGGCTATAACATGACATATAGCCTATAACACGCTCTCACGCCCGTTTCACACATACTCCGTTTGCAGTGCGTATGCGGTGCGTATTTTTTCCCGTACCCCCATGTTAACAGGTTAGAGCATTCACACTGCACGCGGTTGCAGTCCATCGATCCGTTCCAGTTGCGGTGCATATACAGCAGTTCAGAGATCGTTTCCGCACCGAGTCTATTTTTGCTGTGCTACAAGCGCTGAATTAAAGTGAAAGCGCATGTTTCGTGGTCAAAATGAACACAGATTAACCTGAAAATGCACTAATTTCACCATAAATGCGTTTAATTAAATAAAATGTAGTAATCTTACCATAAATGTATTTAATTTAATTCTACTTTTTCACAGTCATCTTTTTTTACTTTAAGACCGGGGTAAAGCAAGGAAAACGTCTCGGTTACGTTTGTAACCCTCGTTCCCTGAGTAGGGAACGGAGACGTTACGTCGGATGACGACGAATGGGGTTTCGCTTAGAAATCCTATCATCTTCGAGTATTAAAACACGAGCTAATGGCAAAGAAATGCCATAGGTCTGCGGAATTTGCATAGCGTAACTCCGCCCCACCCTGGGGGTATATAAGGAAGTCGCTGGCAACATGCAGATATGTCTTCGCTGAGGAGCCGAGACTGAACTCAGGCGTTCCAGCGGTACAGCGGAAGTGGCAGGGAGACGTAACGTCTCCGTTCCCTACTCAGGGAACGAGGGTTACATACGTAACCGAGACGTTCCCTTTCATTGTCACTCCGAGTTACGTCGGATGACAACGAATGGGGTTCCCGTATAATCACGCCACCTCTCGACTGTCTTCCAGTGCCCTGCGTAAGTCTGAGCTCCCTGTCGTGAGACTAGCACGGACGAAGGAGTCCTACTTAACACAGGAATACCAAGGTACACTGGGAAGCATATCCAGTGGAAATATGCAATCATGCCCAACCCGAAGGGGGGGACTTGGAATACACATATGACCCCGAAGGGCTGCACACGGAGTAACACTGGGGTGTCCAGCCGCAGGTGGAATATTTCAACCCCAGGGGTGGCAAGGTGGCCTGCCAAGGGAAAGACACATGCTAAAAGAGGCTTACAGTGGAAATACACATGTGGGGGTCGCCCAAAGGGAACCATGCACATGGAGACACCTAGCCAAGCGCGAAAGCTGCCAGTGGCATAACTCTGGCGTTGACGTCGTCAGTGCTGGAGGAGACTCAGGGCTTATGAGGCTCACCTGAGGAATATCGCACGTATCCCGTCCGTGGAGAGGAATGGCGAGCAAGCGAAGACACCTGAGCAGAATCTAGCACCGGCTAGTTGAAGCGAGTACATGAGAAGAAACTGGCTCTACTCAGAGATTGTAGAATCTCGCAAATGTGTTAGGTGTCGCCCAGCCTGCAGCTCTGCAGATGTCTGTTAGCGAGGCGCCATGCGCTAGAGCCCAAGAGGATGCCACACTCCGAGTGGAGTGGGCCGTCACACCAAGGGGGCACGGTCGACCTTGCTGCTGGTAAGCCAAAGCAATGGCGTCCACTATCCAGTGAGACAACCTTTGCTTGGAGAGAGCCTTTCCCTTCAGCTTCCCACCATAACAGACAAAGAGCTGGTCTGAGGTCCTGAAACACCGCGCTCTGTCTACGTAAGCACGAAGGGCGCGTACTGGACAGAGCAGTGCCAAGGCTGGGTCTGCCTCCTCCAAGGGCAGCGCTTGCAGGTTCACTACCTGGTCTCGAAAGGGTGTGGTAGGAACCTTGGGCACGTATCCAAGCCGGGGTCTCAGGATCACGTGAGAGTTAGCCGGCCCGAATTCCAGGCACGCTTCGTCAACCGAAAATGCCTGCAGGTCCCCTACCCTCTTGATGGAGGCCAATGCAACCAGGAGCGCTGTCTTCATTGACAGGAACTTAAGCTCCACTGATTGCAGAGGCTCAAAGGGAGCACTCTGCAGGGCAGTTAAAACCACTGAGAGGTCCCAAGAGGGTACGAGGGGAGGACGAGGAGGATTTAATCTCCTGGCTCCCCTCAGGAACCTGAGGATCAGGTCGTGCTTTCCCAAGGACTTACCATCAACTGCGTCGTGATGTGCGGCAATGGCGGCAACATACACTTTCAGGGTGGAGGGAGACAGCCTTCGCTCCAACCCTTCTTGCAGGAAGGAAAGCACGACACTGATGGGGCATTTTGTGGGTTCTTGATGTTTAGAAGAACACCAGGTGACGAAGAGGTTCCACTTCAACGCATAGACATGTCTCGTGGACGATGCTCTAGCGGAAGTGATGGTAGCCACCACCGCTGGGTGCCAAAGGGTGCCCCGTCCCTGAGAAAGGAGGTCCTTCCTCAGAGGAATTGGCCAGGGAGGAGCTGTCGCAAGGAGTATGAGTTCTGAGAACCAGGTGTGGTTGGGCCAGTATGGGGCAACCAATATGACCTGCTCCTCGTCCTCCCTGATCTTGCGCAGGGTCCGCGCAAGAAGGCTCACTGGGGGAAACGCATACTTGCGTAGGCCCCGCGGCCAGCTGTGCGCCAGTGCATCCGTGCCGAGCGTGCCCTCGGTCAGGGAATAAAACAGGTCGCAATGGGACGAGTCGTGGGAGGCAAACAGGTCTACCTGTGCGTCGCCGAACTGATCCCAAATCAGCTGGACCATCTGGGGATGGAGTCGCCATTCTCCAGAGAGAGGCCGAACTCGAGACAGCTCGTCGGCCGCCTGGTTCAGGTGTCCCGGGATATAAATGGCTCGAAGCGACCTCAGATGCTTCTGACTCCATATGAGGAGGTGGCGGGCGAGTTGTGACATACGGCGGGAGCGCAGACCACCTTGATGGTTGATGTACGCTACAGTCGCGGTATTGTCTGATCGGACTAATACGTGCTGACCCCTGAGCAACGCATGGAAGCGGTGCAGGGCGAGACGTACAGCCAGCAACTCGAGGCAATTGACATGCCATAGGCGCTGGGGTCCTGTCCAGGAGCCCGCGGCAGCATGTCCATTGCACATGGCGCCCCAGCCCGTGGTGGAGGCATCTGTTGAGACAACAACATGCCAGGAAACTCGTTCCAGGGGCACTCCGGCCCGTAGAAAGCTGAGGTTCGACCACGGGGTGAAGGTCTGACGGCAGGTCGGAGTCACTGGGACCCGGAGCTTGCCGTGTTGCCATGCCCACCTCGGGACTCGATCGCGAAGCCAAAGCTGAAGCGGTCTCATATGAAGCAATCCGAGCGGCGTTACTGCGGCTGCGGATGCCATATGCCCCAGGAGCCTCTGAAATAGTTTCAGTGGAACCGCACTCTTGCCCTCGAATTGGCGAAGACAAGTCAGCAGTGACTGCGCGCGCTCGCTCGTAAGCTGCGCGCACATGGCGACCGAGTCGATCTCCATACCGAGAAAAGAGATCCTCTGCACGGGGCAAAGTTTGCTCTTTTCCCAGTTGACCCGAAGGCCCAGACGGGCTAAGTGTTAGAGCACCAGATCCCTGTGTTCGCAAACCTGGTCTCGAGAGTGAGCTAGGATTAGCCAGTCGTCGAGATAGTTCAGGATGCGAACCCCGTGTTCTCGGAGGGGAACAAGGGCTGCCTCGACGACCTTCGTAAAGACGCGAGGAGACAGGGCTAGCCCGAAAGGGAGAACCGCGTACTGGTATGCCTGCCCCTCGAAAGCAAACCGTAGAAACGGTCTGTGTCGAGGTAAAATGGAGACATGGAAGTAGGCGTCCTTCAGGTCGATCGCTGCAAACCAATCCTGTGGCCGCACACACTCGAAAATGCGTTTGGCCGTGAGCATCTTGAACGGCAGCCTGTGAAGGGAGCGGTTCAGGACGCGCAGGTCCAGGATCGGTCGTAACCCACCCGATTTCTTCGGAACAATGAAGTAAGGGCTGTAAAAGCCGGACCTCATTTCGGCTGGAGGGACAATCTCGATCGCACCCTTCGCCAGTAGGGTGGCGACCTCCGCTCTCATGACAGGGGCATTGCCACCGACCATAGTGAAGCGGACTCCGCTGTAGCGGGGAGGAGATCGCGCAAACTGAATCGCGTAGCCGAGCCTGATGGTTCTCGCGACCCAGCGGGACAGTCTGGGAAGCTCTAGCCAGGCTTCCAGAAAGTGCACCAGCGGGGTCATATGAACCACAGACGTACCGTCGGGGGTGCAGCGAGGCGGAATGACCGGCCCAGGCGTGGGTGGCATAGCGGCCCGGTGCGGGGGCACGGTCATTAGCCGCGTCCTGCCAGAGGAGGCCAGGGGAGGACCAGCGTCCCACGGGGGCGTGCTCTGGCAGGGGTCTGGCGACAGAGGGGGATGAGAGGAGCGTGGCCCGTGGGCGGCGCGTGCAATCATCCGCACACTCCGTGTGCTCAGAGATGGGATAGTGAGTTCTTTCTTTAACCATTTTAGGGTGCTGCCCGTCGTGGGACCGAGCAGCGGGAATGGGAAAACCAAGGATTCTCCCCCGGCCCTCCACCGGGGGAAGGAGCGGCCCTGCTACCGGCTCCTGGAGAGAGGCTCGTCTCGAAGAGATGAAGAGATGAAGAGATAAACTCAGGATTTGGCTGTGGAGTGAAGTACATCAACTTGGCTCCGAAGCGAAAACATATCTGTATGTTGCCAGCGACTTCCTTATATACCCCCAGGGTGGGGCGGAGTTACGCTATGCAAATTCCGCAGACCCATGGCATTTCTTTGCCATTGGCTCGTGTTTTAATACTCGAAGATGATAGGATTTCTAAGCGAAACCCCATTCGTCGTCATCCGACGTAACTCGGAGTGACAACGAAAGGGAACTACAATTTACCTCAACAAGGTGACATAATAAACAACAGTCATCTCATTCATGGAGGTGGAAAATATCAATGACAATTTGGTTATTCTGTACTCCCTTTGCTGTATTGATTAATCCTATATGTATACAATAAATACCCCTCAGACGGTCCTCGGTCTGACCGAAGCATTTTCTGTTTTGAACTTCTAAAAATCACAGCTTCATCGGAATGTTATGAAACTTGGTGACTTTTATGGCATTAGGTATGTGAATACAAAAAAAAAAAAAAAATGAGGTCATGATCCGAGCATGCTAAGTGGTCGTAAAAAAAAATTGTAACGATTTTGGTCTTCGGTCAAAAATGACCGACCCATAGGAAATGAATGGGAAATTGACAAAAAAAAAAAAAATCTTCGAATTTTTGTGTGTACAATCTACAAATCGGCCACAATCCTAAAAAAAAGTACACAGCTGTAAAGGGGTGACACTCTACAACAGGGGTGTCAAACTCAGTTCCTGGAGGGCCACAGCCCTGCAGAGTTTAGCTTCAACCCTAATTAAACACACCTGATCAGCTAATCAAGTCCTTCAGGCTTATTTGAAAACTGCAGGTGTGTGTGTGTGTTGAAGCAGGGTTGGAACAAAACTGTGTAGGGCTGTGGCCCTCCAGGAACTGAGTTTGACACCTGTGCTCTACAACATCAAGAGTGCAAAAAAGACACACCCACACACACACATACAAACACACTTTTATACACATACACACCAATACATTTTGATTACAAAAAATCTGTTTTGAATTTTTTAAAATCACAGCTTCATCGGAATGTTACAAAACTTGGTGACTTTTATGGCATTAGGTATGTGAACACACACACAAAAAAAATAGGTCATGATCCGAGCATGCTAAGTCGTCGTAAAAAAAAGTCACACTTGTGGTCTTCGGTCAAAAATGACCCCCATAGGAAATGAATGGGAAATTGACAAAAAATCTAAAAATCACACTCAAAACACTCACACACAAAAAATAAATATTACACTCTAAAATTGGCTGGGTTAAAAACAACCCAATTGGCAACCCAGTGCTGGGTAAATATTGGACAGAACACATGCTGGGTTAAATTAACCCAGTGACATTTTAACCCAGCAGGCTGGGTTGTCTAGAAACCCAAGATGTAGTAATTTTTTTTACCATTAATGGATTTGCTATTCTGGGTTATTTTTGCTGGGTTATTTTTATTTTTCTTATAATTTCACCTGTGCTTTACTGTAAAACTTTGAATTAAGAAACAATGAAGAACATGTTTAGACTTAAAATAATTTTTAATGCTTGTCAACTGACATTCACAAATGTGTTAAAATTTGCAAACAAACTGCACATTATATTTAAATGCAAAAATCATTTAGTGCTGACATCAAAGTAGTTCAATATTGTCAGCTTTAATAAATAAATAAAGATTAGTTCTAAAACTATTACATGTTTAACGGTTTAAATACAGTGACATTGACAATTATATTTTAAATTCAACAAATGCAAAATCATTTAAAAATACATCAAGTATTAAATAGTCAAATACAATTAAAGAAAGAAAGAAGATTAGTTCTGAACAATGACATTTATACGTTTAACTATTACATGTGTAACGGTCTAAATACGCATGGAAATCAACAGACAATTCATTTTAAAGTCAGCAAATGCAAAATCATTTTTAAAATATGCAAAAATGTACAGAAGTATAGTTAAATAAAGTCAAATACAGTTAAGATAGAAAGAAAATTAGTTTTGAACAATGTAATTTATACCATTTAATTCTTAGGAAATTAAAGTGAAATTCACAGATGTGCAAAATTGTAGGCCTATTTTACAGTATGCACACAGTGAAATTTACTTTTTTTTTTTACTCCGAAGAAGAAGACGTCTCTTAGACGCGGGTTATGTAGACTCTGCCCGGTTTAGAAACTCCACCATGTTCGTTCCGACCTATAAAAGAAAATAAACACAAAAATACAGATTGTTTAAATGGCAACAGTTTCATTATTCAGTTGAAGTCAGTTCAGTGTTGATTCAATTCAGTTCAATAACTGTGTGAAGTTTATCATGAAATGGAGTTTATCATGATTTCAACAATCAATATTTTTATTTGTCGAAAAGCCATATAATAAGTGGTATGCTTTACATTATGTCTTGTTTGATCTCGTTTTTTTGTCTAGGATCAAAGTTGCTTAACAGGAATTGTTTTGAGGTAATGTACATCCAGTCAGTTTTCATCACAAAATAAACTCCTTCAGGGTGATACGAGATCCCTCCACTTTGTGTTGATTACCCTGTTTAAGTTTATTCTGCAATATCAACTGGCTGGATGTACAGTATCCCTTGCGTAATGAACAGGCAGTTCCAGTCAGGTTACAATGCAATTTAAATAGCAGTTATGCGGTTTTATACTTACTAGATGAAGATCAATGAAAGCCTTTCTAGCTTCGTCAATAGATGGCCGATTTACCTTCTGACCATTACACTGTGGCAGGAAGAAGAAGGGGAAGGACCAAAAGAGCAAAATCACCTCTATTCTCTGCAGAAAAGAGACATAACATCTCAGAAACAGGACCAGCTACAACAAATATACTAAAGTTTGTGCAATAAGCTACAGACATATTTTCACATAATTGACATATTTTCCAAAGACTGATTCAATTTTTCTAAATTAATTGCAATCCTTAAAATTCTGTTACATAAAATAGGCTATCTCCCTTTGGAGTGACTGATTTTTGTAACCTTACATATCTTTTTTATGCAAACAGCAACACAACACACTTACTAAAGTTGAAAAAAATTTAAAGAATAGTAGGGCCATACTATATAGGTTTGAATAGTAGGTTCATTAAAAAATGAACATGTAGCTACTGATATTTATCCAAATGAATCGACATCGAATCAAGATCGGAATCGAACCACAAGCTTAGGTATAAATTGCTAAATTCAGAAGTTGGCAGCCTTGTGAGCTAAGCACGAATCAAATTTATATGCGAAACAACCCAGTGTTGTGACCCAGCAGGTTTAACCCAAAAACTGGAAAATTAAAACTACCCAAAAGTGTTTAAAATGTGATAAAATAACCCAACAAAATTACCCAACAGACTTGACCCAGCATTCTGGGTTAAAAAACAACCCAGCATTTTTTAGAGTGTATTTTACATAAAGTGTTATAATTGAATGAATTGCATTTTTTGTTACAAATTCTGTAAAAAAAAAAAAAAAAAAAGTAAATGTGTCCATAAACAGCTGGGGAATTCACATGCCTCTCCATAGAGAGCTGTACATGCCATCTAGTGGTTACACAATGGTTCTACGCTTTCTCTCCATACTCTCACCAGATGGTGCTAATCTGCTTAAAACATTTTTTTGAAGGCCTAGACTCTATATTAAACTAAAATACTGCATTAAAAAAAAAAATATATATATATATATATATATATATATATATATATATATATATATATATATATATATATATATATATATATATATATACACATTTTTTTTATTATTTTCAATGGCAAAAATATACCATAAATATTGCATAAATATTAATAAATTCAATAAAATTCTCTCAAAATACAAAATTAAAAAGAAAAAATATTATAGAACAAAAATAAATTGCATTGGTTTTACTGGGATGGAGGAAGTTTAATTTTTAGGTGTCCGGTCACTTCTGACCGGGAAGGCCCAGGATGTGACTCCGAAACGAAGACCGTCTGAGGGTTAATGGAAAAGTGCTTTTCCTTATATTTCTTTCAGGGCCAGTAAAAATATAGAAGGGGCCAGCAAAACTCTGATCTACTGGCCTCGGGGGCCAGTGGGGATTTTTTTTAATGTTGAGCCCTGTTACGTTCCTCCAGATGGTAAGTCCAGGGAGAGGAAGAGCAACAATATTTAAAATAAACCAGGGCAAAAGAGGACAGGAAGTCAGATTAATGTGCACTGCACAATGAAAAGTGTATTTATTACAATATTGACAAAAGAAAAACAATACAAAACTATTCTCAGAAGACAGCGAGCAAACAATGTAAGGCAACAATAGACACAGGCTAAGTAATTGAAGGAGCAAGGTTCAACACTAAATGAGCATCAATGAACAGTCCTCTCTCCACTGAGGAGGTTAAAACCCAAACACTGTTTTGGACTCACAAAAGATCTAAGTCGGTATTCAACCCACTGGTTGACTGGACTGTCTCTGTTCCCTTTCTCCACTGAGGAGGTTAAAAGCCAGACACTGTTCTGGACTCACAAAAGATCTAAGTCAGTATTCAACCCACTGGTTGACTGGACTGTCTCTGTTATGCTGGGATGACTGGTTAGCAGTGGTCTGTTCACAGATGTTCTGATACTGCAGTGTGAAAATCAAGCCTTCTTATCCTCCAGGCACTGAGTGTTGACTAGGCACACCTGCTGCCACTCACTCAATCAGTTGATCAGGCACACCTGCGGCCACTCACTCATGCAACTGAGACACGGGCTACTACCTGAGAGAGAAAAAGAACAAAAACACACCCCAAACCAAACACATGTCCCTTAGGGTCGTAACAAGCCCTGATTCTGAGTCTGGATAAAATGTTTATCTTTCTTCTACTTCCACCTGAGTGCCTACTTTTCCCCACTTTTGGCTGTATTACTACATACATATGTCTACCTTTACTTCCTGTTTTCCACTGTTGTTGCCATCTTTGATGTATTAGGTTATAGCTTTAATTTAATTTCTACTATATGATATTTCCATTCCTATAGTGTCCTCCAGAGATTGTTTCACCAGTTTGTCTGCTGCTTCATTCCCTTTCACCCCCACGTGAGCTCGAACCCACATGAATATTATCCTTACACTTTTCTGCTGTAATAGATATAATTCTTGCATAATTTCCACTACTAAATCCTGTCTCGTGTCTGATTGTTGTGCTTCAATGCTCATAAGAGCAGAACTGGAGTCTGAACAAACCAACAAATCTTTTAATTCTGTCTCACTTATCCATCTTAATGCCAACATTACTGCAATTAACTCCCCTGAAAAAACGGATAATTTATTTGAGATCCTTACTTTTCTGGATATTAAAATTTTTGGAATGACAAACGCTACCCCTACGTGTTCATTATCTGGGTTTTTTGATGCATCTGTATACTTGTGTTTTATGCCCATACTTCAACCACAGGTATTCTCTTACCTGGATTTCCCCGAGTTCACTCTTTTTGTCTCTGTTCCAGCATCCGTAAATCAACTGAAGGCTGTGGCAAAATCCACAAAGGGACTGCTGGTAAAGCCACTCTCGGAGTAAAGCTTAACTCTTTCATAACCAACTCCTTTATTAAATATCCAACCCTCCATCCAAAACTGTTACACTCCCTTTTTCCATACTCCCAATACTGCTCTAGTACCCTTAAAGGGCACCTATTATGACCCTTTTCACAAGATGTAAAATAAGTCTCTGATGTCCCCAGAGTATGTATGTGAAGTTTTAGCTCAAAATACCCGACAGATCATTTTTTACAGCACATTTACCTGTCATTTTTTGGGGATCAGAAAAAAGTGCTGTTTTAGTGTGTGCCCTTTAAATGCAAATGAACTGCTGCTGCCGGCCCAAAAGGCGGAGCCTCAAGAGCTCACGCTCAGAGTCAGGACAATCTCATCTGATAATATCAGAACAGAAACTCTCAGTTGCGGTGTTCATTTCGACTCGGAGTCGGACAATAATGCCCACAGAGCCAGAGAATATATACTGTATGGAGATTGAACAGGTATAGTTTAGCTTAATTATGGTTATAACTTATTTGTCATCTGCTTTTATCCACTATTAATACAAGCCTGCTGTAGCAGACCTCGTCCGAATGATGACCAAAATATACTGATGAGTTCAATTAAGTTTATTGTACATGACACAAAAGATGAAGCGTTAGTTTTACTCCAGAGAATCACAGTAAGAGCTGAATAAACACCGTATAAGAAGTGAGCATTAAAGTCTTATCCAAAACTCTCTCTCTCCCTTTCATTTGCATGGAACATACACAGCGAAATACACAAAACACCCGTTAGAACTAACAGTAAACAAATATATACACACCTTTTCAGTGGGTGCTTAATCAACCGGTAAACTGTATATCCACGACTGGATGAGCTGTCATAAAGTGCACGCTCTTACTTTCATTTCTGCTGTGATCAGTAACGTTAGGCCTGTCGCTCCGGAGACTGTAAGCTGGATCATGAACAGTTGGTACAGATCCATCCTCGAGTAACAACGAGAGTAAATGAAGACTGCTTTGTTCATTCTTACATCCAACAACAAAACACCTCAATCGCTTAGGAGACATTCTTGTCTACAGCTGCTCAAGCGTCGAAACAATGGCAGACTGTGTCCTGCTCCCTCAGGGCGGGTCTATGCTCAAACTGTAGTGTCAATCAACAGTCGTGGGAGGGGCCTGTGCAAAGTGACGTCACATAACAGCTCGTTCTGAGACAGTGCTTATGATTTATGGGGATTATAAAAAAAAGCAATGGGTGGATTTGTATCATTACAGGGTGGTTGTGTACACACACTGCCAACACACATTTATGTTCAAACACCATGTAAAAGTGAATTTTGCATAATAGGTGCCCTTTAATGTAGGATGAGATTTGTCCTTTCCCATTAGATTTGCCCATTATACTTTGAAGATGCTCCTGAATGTAATAGATTGCAGAGCAGGGCCATGAGGTGTTTCCTTGGAGTACACAGGTTCACTACTAGAGCTGCGCTAGAGGGAGATATGGGTTGGGAGCCTTGTATGGTGAAACAAAAGGCGGAAGTAATAAGATTATGGAATCGTCTTATTAGATTACCTGATGATAGACTTACTCGTAAAGTTTTTGATTGGGATAAAGCTCACAGCTATCCTTGGTCAATGGAGGTCTTTGAAATATTCTCATCAGTAAAAGCACAGTATATATTTACAAATAATTTACAATGTGATATATCTCAGGTTAGACAGTTTTTGTTTAATTCCTATAAAGAGCAATGGCAATGGCAGGTGTTAAATAAGCCCAAATTGAGAAGCTATGTTCACTTTAAAAATGATTACTCCACAGAGCCTTATATTAAATGCTGGTTAACTAGATTACAGAGGTCTTTGTGTGCCCAGCTCAGAGCAGGGGTGTTGCCCTTGCAGATTGAGGTGGGGCGCTATAAAGGTGTCCCAGAAGAGGACAGATTATGTGTTTTGTGTGATCTAAAGGTTGTTGAGGATGAATGACATTTTTTGTTGTTTTGTCTTGTATATCATGATTTAAGATTACGTATGTTTGAGAGAATTCAACATAAAAAGCCTGATTTGTTTTGGATGATGGATGGGGATATGTTGAGTTGGCTTTTTGAAAATGAAATTTATAGTTTGGCTAGATATGTAGAAAAGGCGTGGAAACTTAGGCAAAGGAATTTATATCCTGACTTAAACTGATAGTGTTCTGTTTGTCTATATTGTGAAAATGATGGTAATGTACTGTACTTTGTATGGTGGTTATCTTCCTTTTGTATTTTGTATGATGGTCATCTTTCTGTATAATGTTCTGTATAATGTTTGTTTATGTTAATAGTGTCTTTTAAGCCTATTTGGGCTGGGCACGTAAGTGCAAGACACTTTAATAAAAATTCAATTCAATTCAATTCAATATACTGCAGTTAACTGTTGTCTTCTTAATTCGAGGGGTATGTCCCCTACTTCTACCTGTAACGCTGATACAGGTGATGACAGATATGCCCCACAACAAATCCTTAATCCCTTTGCTTGAATTCACTCTAAATGAGTTTTTGCCGCTGATCCATATACTATGCTTCCATAGTCAATTACTGATCTCATTACTATTATGTAAATAGTTTTCAATGCCAGCATGTCTGCCCCATGAGCTCCGACATCATTTAGACACACAGATGTAAAAAAAAATAAAAAATCAGCATATGAATCTCAACAATGGTGGCGATAAAAAAAGACCATTCGGCTGCACAAGTTATTCATGCTTCAGTGCATGCTGGGAGTTTTGTGCTATGCTGGCTAGTGATGGCAGTCTGACACTGAAGCTTTTATACGTGCTTTAAACCATTAACTACCATTCCATTTGAACCACTGTTTCAAAGGTTGCTTTGGTGTGGAAAAATCACGTGATATATGACGTCCGAAGCAGCAACTGCTTCATTCTCTGAATGAATCACCTGAGTGGTTCACAGCGTCACCCCCACAAGTTTGTTCCCTCTGAATGAATTTTCTCTAAATGTGGAAAGGTTGTGAGCAAAAAAAGAAACAGGCTCAGTCCAAAAAGTGTGGAAAAAATATTGCTCCTTAATAAAAATCTTTGAGTGTTCCCTATCCCACATACCCCCTGGCCATAGTTACACAAGCACACCTATAACTGTCCCAGCTATTTCAAACCAGGCCTGCTACAGAAGAATGAGGGGGAAATCAATCTTGCACTCTACCCTACTGGATACTGTGTTCAGGGTATGCATGAATTAAAAAAAAAAAAAAAAAATCTTTTCTCAGCATATATTGAATTTTTACAAAAAAACAATTCACCATAAACACCAAACAAACAAACAAACTCAAATATTAAATAAATCACACACAAAGTAATGGTGTGAGTGGATGAGTGTGACACGTCCCATAAAGATGTTGACGAATAATGGGGTTGATAAAGTGAGCAGTCTTTAGAATGAACAGTCTTATCTGCAAATGGTAGGAATTGATGAAAGGAAGTATTTGTCCTTCTGGCTGTAGCCTGGGACCCTTTGAATAAAATCCTTTGGCAGTTGCACCCATGCACCCAAGCAAACTCCCAATCCAGCACTCAAGGGTAGGGCTGGGCGATATATATCGTGAGATTGTTATGTGCATCTCGTCAGTAAAGCCGGTTCGTTGATTAGTAGTAAATCGCCTTCACCTGCTTTCAGATGGAGCGGCATTTACTACAAAGAGCCGTAGTTAACTGACAAGCTGAGCCATATCGCATCAATATCGCGGACGTATCGCCAGCGATAATTAATGCGATATGGCTCAGCTTGTCAGTTAACTACGGCTCTTTGTACACAGCAAAAACTCCAGTGTTAAATTAACACTCCTGGGAGTGTATGAGTCCACACTCAAGAGTGTTTAAGTTAATGAGATAATTAAGTGATTAATTTAGTGATGATTGAACATTATTGAAGACACCTGATGTTAACAAGCAGAATCACTGAAGGAGAAAATCACAAATTGTAAGTTACCGTTATGACGATCAATGGTTGATTTAGTTGGACTCTTGACCCATATATTATTAACTTTAGATTTTGTTTGTCTGTTGTTTCTGAATTATAATCACCAGTTGAACAAAGAAAAAAGTGATCTGATGGTGTTGGTTATGTTATGACAATCATCATTTGAACTTGATCACTGAACTCATTAAAATCCTTCTTTCTGACTTCGATTTATGTTGTTGGTTAGTGAATCTGCATAAATGCCCAGAATTTCTGATATAATATAAAGGATTTCTTAAAAGTTGTTTAAAAAAAAAAATCATTCTTTTAGGCGCACACAGATGTCAAGATTCAGTCTATGCATCTCAACAATGGTGACGAGCAGAATATTCAATTAGGAAAAGTAAATTACATAGACAATTCAGATCATAATTTATTCATACCGCAATGCATGATGGGAGCCATTAATGAGTTGTGATTGGTGGCAGCCACTGCAACATGCTTTATTATTGTCACCATTGTTGAGATTCACAGGCTGATTATTGATGTCTGTGTTTTAAATTAATTTATCTGAATGTGTGTTGATCAGAACAATGTTTATTAATAATTTTGAATTATAAGTTAAGTACTGATAATCATAGGCTGAAGAATCACTAAACTGCTGCTAACAAGTTAAACCAAACTATCTCAATAAGTTTCCTTTTTCAGATCACAGCATGATTATGTTAAAACATAACCAACAATATAAGATAACATTTTCCTTTGTTCATTTAACTGTTATAAATCAATAACAGCAGACAAACAACAGTAAATATTAAAGTAAACATATAATGGTCTAGAGCCCAACTAAAGCAAACACCCATCACCTTAATGGTAACTTACAATTTGTGCTTTTCTTCTTCAGTGATTCTGCTTGTTAACATCAGGTGTCTTCAATAATGCTCAATCATCACTAAATTAATCACTTAATTATCTCATCAGCCCTAAATGCCGCTTCATCTGAAAGCAGGTGATGGTGATTTACTACTAATCAAGGAACCGGCTTTACTGACGAGATGCGCATAACAATATCGCGATTTAAATCGCACAGCCCTACTCAAGGGTAATGTAAGTCATATGTAATACAAAAATCCTCTACAAAAGAAAACAACTTATTAACATTTTTATAAATTCTTCACCAAAGCATACACAAAAGATGAAATATAAGATAAGGCTGAGCTGCAAACTAAACGTTTCTCAAGCCAGGATTATTAGTGAGAACAGCAGATACCATGTGGTTACTCAAACTGAATCTACCGTTTACTCTTCTACTTCCTCTTTTATCCATAAGGTATAGGTGCTACTGTTGTCCCCTAGTGGATGGGTTGAACATAGCACTGACAATAAGAACAAGTAAACCATGTGACAGACAGTGACTGTTACACACCCAACTTGTGCTATATTTTCCCAGCGCATCCTCTGTTTCCCCAAGCACTCTCTCCCCAATACCCAATAACACAATACACAAATTCATCTTTATTTGTAAAAACTAGATGTACCGCATGGCGGTACAAAATATGACCGCCGCTCAGGCCTGCACTGGCTTTCCACAAAAATAAATGACGTGGAGCAATTTGGCTGTATTGCGTGTTTATGTATATAATTGGTATATTTTAAAAGACTGTCTGGAGTATTCCTGTGGATCATGGATAATTTAGAGTTTTGTAATTATTTGCCATTACTAATTAAGTTTTATATCAAAAGTCATTAGTTTAGACACTTAACATCCATAATGTGAAAACGTCATCTGACTTTGGCATGGGTTTGTTGTGTTTTACTGAAATAAAAAACATTTTTTCCCCAAAAAAGTGGTTTTATCTTGTAGCCCTGGTCCCAGAGTTTTAAAAAAAACAATGTTAACAAAATTAAACTCATTCCCACTGTACCTAGTAGAACACTTAAGTAAATGTCCCATTGAAATTAATGGGATTTTATGGATTTAGGTGAAGAAAGTGTACACATAATACATTTTGGTCTGTACCATGAAGAGAAAACTGATTCAACTATATAAACTATATTTTCTGAAAGCGTAGACTCTCAGGATGTGATCTAACATGGCATGAAACATGTCCCACCCACCTCATTAGTATACTGCCCAAGCATAAGTCAAGTCAAGTCAAGTCAAGTTTATTTATATAGCGCTTTTCACAACATAGGTTGTATCAAAGCAGCTTCACAGTAACAAATTAAAACAATACATCAATGTTTGTTTCTTGTGGAACGTCCACGTTTGGTAATGCTGATTAATAGTATCGTTGATTGATTAATTAAATTAAATATCCCCAAATATCCCCAACTGAGCAAGCCAAAGGCAACAGTGGCAAGGAACCGAAAAACTCCATCAGGTGACCTAATGGAGAAAAAAAAACCTTGGGAGAACCCAGGCTCAGTCGGGGGCCAGTTCTCCTCTGGCGTTTATGAACTAGAGACCGGATTTAACTGTAAGATTAAAAGTATTATATGAATGCCTGGCTGAAGAGCGTTTTTGCGTCTTTAATCTAGTTTTAAACTGGGAGAGCGAGTCTGAGCAACGAACAGTACCAGGAAGACTATTCCAGAGTTTTGGAGCTAAATGTGAAAATGCTCTCCCTCCTTTGGTGGATCTAGATATCCTAGGTATGATCAAAAGCCTCGAATTTAGTGACCTTAATGACCGCGATGGATTATAGGGCGATAGAAGATCGGTTAAATAGACTGGAGCTAAGCCGTTTAGGGCTTTATAAGTCAGTACCCAGCCAGCACAGCCATGTGGGGCCCAAATGGGTTTGACCTGGGCTATCTAACTGGGACCCAGCCAGTTTTGTCCTCGGTTTCCATGTAGGCCCCACATGGGTTTGCCCAGATGAAATGAACACTGCTTAGTGTGCACAGTACAGACTGTTAAATGTAACACTTAATCAGTGTTGGAGGTAATGAGATAATTAAGTGATTGAATAATGATTGTGCATTATTGATGAACACCTGCTGTTAACAAGCATAATCACTGAAGGAAAGAGAAACACAAGAACTACTTCCAGCCACAACCTTGGATGAAATCAACTGAAGATAAAATACATGAAATCTCTCAAGATCTGATTAAACAACTCCACAAACAGCATTACCAGCTTCACTTATTACTAACCAGACTGACTTTATTTATGTCAGACATCTACAGAAAAGAATTAAGAAGAGGTTTAGATGTTGATTACTTATTTGAAAGTAATAGTTTGATTTGATGTTACCACTGTGGCGATCAGTGTGGGCTTTAGTCAGGATCTTGACTTTTTAACATTAGTTTTTCTCTGGCAGCTGTATCTGTTTGTTATGGCGAGAACAGCAAGAGAAAATATAACCAGATGCTGTAAGCTGATTGATGATAAGAGTATAATCATCATGTAGTGGCTTAGCTCATTGATTATGTGTGAGGTTTATACGGCTAGTATGTTATTCGTTTTGTTTTATTGTTGTGATTCTACAGCAAGAGAATAATAGAATTTAATCAGAACGTCAAATGATTTTTAACAAGATTTACTTGTTAGTACTTTACTTGAGATTTTCTCACACACAGACATCAAAAATCAGCATATTAATCTCAACAATGGTGACATGCTTCATGCTGCAATGCATTCGGAGTGCATCATATGAAACTTATCCATAGCTCCCAGAATGCATTGCAGCATGAAGCATGTCACCATTGTTGAGATTCATATGCTGATTCTTGATGTCTGTGTGCGAGTAAATCTCACAGGAGCCCAAAATATGTAAATGGTGTGTTAAAAATCATTTGACTTTCTGATTAAATTCTATTATTCTCTTGCTGTAGAATCACAACAATAAAAAAAAAAAGAATAACATACTACCCATATAAACCTCACACATAATCAATGAGCTAAGCCACTACATGATGATTATACTCTTATCATCAATCAGCTTACAGCATCTGATTATATTTTCTTTTGCTGTTCTCGCCATAACAAACAGATACAGCTGCCAGAGAAAAACTAATGTTAAAAAGTCAAGATCCTGACTAAAGCACACACTGATCGCCACAATGGTAACATCAAATCAAACTATTACTTTCAAATAAGTAATCAAAATCTAAACCTCTTCTTAATTCTTTTCTGTAGATGTCTGACATAAATAAAGTCAGTCTGGTTAGTAATAAGTGAAGCTGGTAATGCTGTTTGTGGAGTTGTTTAATCAGATCTTGAGAGATTTCATGTATTTTATCTTCAGTTGATTTCATCCAAGGTTGTGGCTGGAAGTAGTTCTTGTGTTTCTCTTTCCTTCAGTGATTATGCTTGTTAACAGCAGGTGTTCATCAATAATGCACAATCATTATTCAATCAGTTAATTATCTCATTACCTCCAACACTGATTAAGTGTTACATTTAACAGCCTGTACTGTGCACACTAAGCAGTGTTCATTTCATCTGGGCAAACCCATGTGGGGCCTACATGGAAACTGAGGACAAAACTGGCTGGGTCCCAGTTCGATAGCCCAGGTCAAACCCATTTGGGCCCCACATGGCTGTGCTGGCTGGGTAGCAATACCTTGTAATTAATACGGGACTTTATAGGTAACCAATGTAGTGATGAAATAATTGGTGTTATATGATCATATTTTCTTGATCTAGTAAGAACTCTAGCGGCGGCATTTTGGACTAACTGTAGCTTGTTTATTGAGGATGCAGGACAACCGGCTAATAAAGCATTACAGTAATCTAGTCTTGAGGTCATGAATGCATGAACTAACTTTTCTGCATCAGAAACAGATAGCATATTACGTAGCTTAGCAATGTTTCTAAGGTGGAAAAAGGCTGTTCTTGCAACATATGAAATATGATTTTCAAAAGACAGGTTGCAGTCTAATATAACACCCAGGTCTTTTACTGTAGAGGATGAAGTAACAGGACATCCTACTATGTTAAAGTTGTATTGTGAGAGATTTTGTGGGCGGTTTTTTGAACCGATGATTAGTACCTCTGTCTTGTCTGGATTTAATGAAAGAAAATTGCGTCATCAGCATAACAATGGAAACTAATTCCATGTTTCCTTATAATATTTCCAAGGAAACATGGAATTAGTTTCCATTGTTATGCTGATGACACTCAAATCTATATTTCATCACGGCCAGATGAAAACGCTAAATTATCCAAATAATTGAATGAAAAACTAAATTTTTCCGTAAAAGTCTAGTATAACACATTGGGTATTTGTAAATCGGGTATATGGCTGATACCTAAAAAAAGTAGTAGTATGTGCATGTCTGTCTGTGTGTGTGTGTATGTGTGTGTGTTTGTGTATGTGTGTGTCTGTGTGTGTGTGTGTCTGTGCGTGTATGTGTGCGTGCGTACATGTGTGTGCGCGTGTGTGTTTGTGTGTGTGTGTGTCTGTGCATGTGGATTTGTATGTGTGTGTATGGGTGTGTGTCTGTGGGTGTGGATGTCAGTGTGTGTGCATGCTTGCGTTTGTTTGTATTCCTGCATGTGTGTGTGTGACAGTATCATCCTAAACCAGCAACCCTTCGCTCAACACCACCATCTACAGGCCGATGAGTGTACAGTCACTAAATGTGCACATAAATGAATTTATTTTATACCCCCCCATGGATGAAATTCTACGAAACTTAGCATACCCCCAGAGGATGTCAAGTTAATCATACACATGAAATATGGTGCAGTTCTGAACATCTCAACTGAAGATAGGGGCGATTAAAGTAGAATAATATTGCATTTTCATTTTTTATGGGAGGGGCGCAAATCACAAATGAGTGATTATGGGCTAGGTTGATGTGGGCCCTTAAGAGCAACATACCATAAAAAATTCTTCATCCTCTGTGCCACGGTTCAGGTAGTTATTTAGGAAAAACTGCATTTTTTGGGTTTGGGGGAGCCCAGCGCGGGGGGGGAGTGGCCCCCGGGGACCAAACGAAATTTTTCCGTAAAAGTCTAGTGGGGCTACATGCCCACCAAATTTCATGTTCCCCGGTGTTTCGGTGTCCCTGGTATCGCTGACGAAAAATTCAGTAGATGACGGGGAAAAAAAAAAAAAAAAAAACTTTGACAATCCCTATATGACCGCTTTCGCTAGCTACGCTAGCGGCGGTCATAATAATGATATCCCATTCTTAGTATACATGTGCACTGTGCACAGTAAATTTCCCAATTAAATTAACACCGCTCTGTGTTTATATGGGAACCACCAACAGGGTGTTAAAAGTAACACTGGAGCAGTGTTAGAGTTAATGAGATAATTGAGTGATTGATTGAGTGATGATTGTTTGATTATTGAAGACACCTGATGATAACAAGCAGAATCACTGAAGAAAAGAGAAACACAAGAACTACAACTGGGGCACGTTCAAGTTCAAAACGGTGCGCAACGTTTTGCTACGGTTTCCGGGTTGAACGTCATGTTTCCTGGAAACGGCGTGCACCGGTGTGCAACGGGGTTTGAGATACGTTTTCTCTTGTTTGGTGGGTGTGTCAGAACTGCAGTCCAATCAGCAGCAACATGTATATAAAGCACGCGGTATTAAAGTGAACTCGCACAATGGGTTCAATGCAGCTCGGTATACGCAACAACTGAGGATATTAGAAGACATGTTTGTCGTAAGTTTTATTGTAAAAATGTAGGATATCAACATAATGATGTAGTTGTTTATATTTTTAGCTTCATTGCAAGTGTATGACATTTGATATAGAAATAAACAATGGTAATTAAGTGCTTTTCCTAAAAATGAGAAAGAAAATACAGGGTATTAAAACAGTATTAACTACAAATAAACTCAGTATGTGAGGCTAAATAGATGTGTTTTAAATATTAAACACATATTTATACCGACTTCATCAGGCTCCGATGAATTCTTCACAAAGAACACAAAGAATGGCCTTCTCAGCTGCCATAGTTGCAACTCTTGCGTCATCAGAACAGTGTTTTCAACGCATCACCGTTTCTGATTAAAAAACGTTGTGCAACGTTTTGTCGGGGCTGAACGCAGCCCTGACTTCCAGACACAGCCTTAGATGAAATCAACTGAAAACACATGAAATCTCTTCTATTACAAACCAGTTTGACCTTTAATATGGTGGCTCCCAGCATGCATTGCTGCTTGAAGCATGTTACCATTGTTGAGATTCATATGCTAATTCTTGATGTCTGTGTGTGTCTACAATAATTTGCTCCACAATTTATGTGAAAAATAACTATTTAGAATGTCTGATATGTGATATAAATTTATTGTTGGAGAAAATAATCTATTAATAACAAATAACTATTTTTGATGTTGATCTTGAGAGATTTTTTGTCGTCTTCTATCTTCAGTTGATTTCATCTCCGGAAGTCAGTTGTAGATATTGTGTTTCTCTTTTCCTCAGTTGTTCTGCTTGTTATCATTAGGTGTCTTCAATGCTCAATCATCACTCAATTAATGATTGAATTATCTCATTAACTCTATCACTGCATCAGTGTTACTTTTAACACCCTGCTGGTGGTTCCCATATAAACACAGAGTGGTGTTAAATTTAACACCAGGGATTTTACTGTGTGGTAATCCCGCAGAGCTAAAATCTTTCCAACTGGATGAAGATGCTATCTTGAAATGGTGGAGTCTTTGTGTGACTGGTTGGAGAAGGTGGTGGCGCTGATCAGAGATAAACACACACACACACACACACACACACACACACACACACACACACACACACACACACACACACACACACACACACACACACCTTTAAAGAGACCATTTGGCTTTCCAGAAGATAGTTTATCATTTCCTCAGAATGGAGCCATGCAGTGACAACCTTCATCCCAAAAGAACAAAATTCCTGCAACATCAACCTGTTTAGAGGCATTGCACTTCTAAAAATGGAAGGGAAAATATTTTTTTTCTGTTGTGGCCAAGCGTTTAATCACCTCCTGAACAACTGCTAGATTGATACCAGTTGCCAGAAGGCAGGCATCCCAGGGTTCCCCGGTTGTGTGGAACAGAATCTGGGAGCAGATTCAGACAGCCAAGCATTCTCATCTGTGGGAGACAGATGTTCCGAGGTGTGAGAGGACAGTCAGGCCAACGACTGCCAGCCCTGCAGAGTTACATGGATGACGTAACCACCCTTCTTCAAACAGCAGGCTGTACCAACCAGCTAATGAAGAGGTTTGAAGAACTCCTTAGTTGGGCCAGGATGAGGATAAAACCTGCTAAGACCCGGAGTCTCTCCATACACAAAGGAAACAGAAATGATCACATCTCTTTCACAGTGAACAGTGAGAAGATCCCAATATTAGCAGAACAACCCGTCCGGAGCCTTGGTAAACTGTATACAGCTGACTTGTCAGATAAGCATATGGCTAATACAGTAATGCTACAACTCACCGAAGGTATGACGCGTATCGACAAGAGCCATCTTCCAGGGAAATTCAAGATCTGGAGCAACCAATTCACCTTATATAGGCGGCTAATGTGGCCTCTCAAGATGTGTGAGATCACCACCTCCACTGTGCAGAAGATGGACTCAAAATCCAACAATTACATCAGGAAGTGGCTGGGCTTACCCCGGAGCCTCTCCACCGTCGGCCTGTTTGGGAAGAATGCACTTCAACTGCCACTGAGGTCAATCCTGTTGGGTTACAGACAGGAGAAAGCAAGGCTTGTTCTAGAGCTGAGGGACTCATCGGATCCATCTGTGCAGAACAGCAAAGCCCCAGTCCGAACAGGTCGCAAGTGGAGAGCAGAACTAGCAGTCAACCAGGCTATCAGCAGGCTGAAACACCAAGAGACTGTGGGCAGGCCACAGTCAGGGAGAACTGGCCTGGGGTGGGGGACTGCTCTGAAGATGTGGTCCAAAGCCATCACAAAGAGCTAGTGATTTCCAAGGTGGTCAGGACAGAGGAGGAGAACTATCAGATCACAAACCCTTAGCCAATGCCAGCAAGGACGCTGGACGACCTGGGAAGGAGTAATAAGCAGGACCGCAGGTTGGGCCGACATGTGGAAGATCCCCCAAGCCAGCCTGAGTTTCCTCATAAGGTCCACCTACGACACCCTCCCAAGCCCCAGCAATCTCTGTCTGTGGTATGGCTCAGAGGAAAGTTGCCAACTTTGCAATGCCCCAAATCCGAGCCGGCAGCACATCCTGTTCAAGCTGCAAAAAAGCACTGACCCAGGGTCGGTACAGGTGGGGCCATGACCGAGTCCTGCAGAAGCTGGCGCAGGTACGCAGGGCAGAATCAGCAGGGAGCGCCTACCACCGACATCAAGGTGGCCGATCCACTTCGTCAGAGAGGGAGGAGGGGCCCCTAACATCACGCAGCCACAGAGATCAGCCCTGGCAGGCAGTAGTGAGTGGAACCTGAAAATGGACCTCGATCGGCAGCTCAGGTTTCCAACAGAGATCACCACAACCAACCTTCAACCGGACATCATTCTCTGGTCTACCACAGCCCGGGCAGTAATCTTGGCAGAGCATACTGTCCCCTGGGAGGGAGGAATGGAGGCAATCTTTGAGAGGAAAAAAGACCGGTACCTAGACCTCACAGCCGAATGCAGAGAGGCTGGGTGGTCAGCTGTCAGCTACCCGGTGGAAGTCGGCTGTAGGGTGTTCGTGGGAGCATCCACCCAGCGCTTCCTGAAAAGCATGGGAGTCACCAGGCCCAAACTCAGGAAGGCTTTGAAAGACCTGGCCGAGGAGGCCGAGGAGGCCGAGCAGGGAAGCTTTTGGCTTTGGTTAAGAAGGAAGGACCAGGTGTGGGGAAAGCAAGGGTCAGCTGCAGGGGGCCACCGTGAGATGTTCCGGGATTAATGGAGCGAAACATCAATGAAGGGTGGCTCCCAGCTGATGACCCTGCAGCTTTCCGCAATGGCACTGTCGGAGGTGCGGCAAACAGAAATGCTCAGCAGGCAGTCGCTTGCCTGTGCTACCACCTACCATGATTCATTCACATTTTTATGCTAAGCACTTTGCAATATGTAAACATCCAGACCTGAAGTCAGTGGACTGTAGAACCTCTGTGAAATACATGACTTTGCATTTGTGTGAGGAGACCTGCAGAGAGGCCAGAACATGATCGATACGCGACCCGCTTGATTGAAGTGCATGTTGGAGTGCTGTAAAGACGCCACTGCAGGATGTAGAATCCAGGCCAGCGCGTCACATGAGAGCCCTGATGGGAAACGAAAGTAGAAAGAAGTTTGTCTTTGAAGACTAAAAAATTACTGTTTAATGTTATTTATTTATTTTTTGTATTATTTTTCTTTATTTATTTTCATAATTATTTCATAATGTATTTTGTCAAGTCAGAGTATGTTTGTACACAGCAAAATCCCCAGTGTTAAATTAAACAAAAAGCCCAACTAAAGCAAACACTGATTACCATAATAGTGACTTACAATTTGTGATTTTCTCCTTCAGTGATTCTGCTTGTTAACATCAGGTGTCTTCAATAATGCTCAGTCATCACTCAATTAATCCCTTAATTATCTCATTAACTTTAACGCTGCTTCAGTGTTACTTATAACACTCTGAGAGTGGATTATATACACTGAGCAGTGTTAATTTAACACTGGGGATTTTGTTGTGTATAAGATGGAAATAAGTACAGCTCTGCACTTTAAACAGAACTAGACTAACAGTATTTGTCCTTCACACTGCATGTCTTCTTAAAACCAACAGATGGCACCACTTATTAACTCATTGTATATGAAAGTGAACGTTGCCCAGCTGAAATAACCAGTAAAAGTTGTGTATTGTTGAGTGTTGTGAGTGTATGAGCTGTACCTCATGTGGAGATCCCTTCAACACACTCGCGCTCTTGTAAATAGATTCATTCCACAGTTTAACCTCCTCGCTTTCCAGATCCTCTGCCGTACGGTACAGAGACTTGGGAACCAGACCTCCCTCAGGAACATCACACTGAATTAAACATGAGAAACACAGACGTACAGATTAGATTAGAGTCATATTTTTGATAATTTCAAACATATATCCAACAGCATGGTCTCATGTCATGATGCTATTACATTATTTTACTCTCACATTCCAGGAGAAAAACAACACATCACAATATTGCTATTTTTATTATAAGTACTCTTTTGCTCAAGTATGCTGAAATGTACTACACAGCAAAAACTCCAGTGTTAAATTAACACTCCTGGGAGTGTATATGAGTCCACACTCAAAAGTGTAAAGTGTTAAAATATGAGTGTTAAATTAACACTCAAGAGTGTTAAAGTTAATGAGCTAATTAAGTGATTAATTTAGTAATGATTGATCATTATTGAAGACACCTGATGTTAACAAGCCGAATCACTGAAGGAGAAAATCACAAATTGTAAGCCACCGTTATGGTGATGGGTGTTTGCTTTAGTCGGGCTCTTGACCCTTATACATTTACTTTAGATTTTGTTTGGCTGTTGTATCTTATAACTGCCCGATGAACAAAGAGAAAAAGGGATTTGATGGTGTTGGTTATATTATGACAATCATCATTTGAAATTGATCACTGAACTCATTAAGATCCTTATTTCTGACTTAGATTTATGTTGTTGATTACAGCATAACTGTGAATCTGCATAAATATCCAGAATTTTAGATATAATACAAAGGATTTCTTAAAAGTTGTTTTAAAAAAAAAATTACAATCTTTCTTTTAGGCACACACAGACGTCACGATTCAGTCTATGCATCTCAACAATGGTGACGAGCAGAATATTCAATTAGGAAAAGTAAATTACACAGACAATTCAGATCATAATTTATTCATACCGCAATGCATGATGGGAGCCATTAATGAGTTGTGATTGGTGGTAGCCACTGCAACATGCTTTATTATTGTCACCATTGTTGAGATTCACAGGCTGATTATTGATGTCTGTGTTTCTAAATAAATTCATTTGAAAGTCTTTTGATCAGAACAATGAATAGAGAATCACAGAGCTGCTGTAATTAACAAGTTAAGCCATCTCAATAAGTTTTGTTTTACGGATCACAACATGATTATGTCAAAACATAACCAACACCATCAGATCACATTGTCTCTTTGTTCATCTGACTGTTATAAATCAATAACAGCAGACGAGCAAAATTTAAAGTAAACATATAAGTGTCAAGAGCCCAACTAAAGCAAACACCCATCACCTTAATGGTAACTTACAATTAGTGATTTCCTCCTTCAGTGATTCTGCTTGTTAACATCAGGTGTCTTCAATAATGCTCAATCATCACTAAACTAATCACTTAATTATCTCATTAACTTTAACACTCTCGAGTGTTAATTTAACACTCATATTTTAACACTTTACACTTTTGAGTGTGGACTCATATACACTCCCAGGAGTGTTAATTTAACACTGGAGTTTTTGCTGTGTACTGTTTACAAGGGTATAATGCCTGTTAAAGTGCCTTAGAGGAGCATCTTTTTGTCACAAACCAATTACTTTTTATGATAAATATATACATAAAGATCAATATTTAAATAGAATTATGCAAATTATTATCTGGGAATGAGTTGTTGGCCTAGGGAAGGTGCGTGACATGTCCTATCACTTCTAAACAGAGTTCAAGCTCAATGATCCCACATGTATCAAAAAATAGAAAAAATAATAATTTCATAGAGTGAAATCTCACTCAGTGCTCGCTCGGCACGATGGGTGTGTTCCTATGGTAATGCTGGCATGTTAATCTCATAAATGTTGACTGCTTTGGTAAACAGAATTAATAATTAAAGACTTTTTTTTTTTACATGTATTTTGTATTTGGGAGTTTTCAGAAGGTTATGTATAAAAATTAACTGTATTTTTTGTTGTTTAAATGTATACCCACATAGCAACATTTTGACGTCCCAGATCCGGCCCACATCTGGCACATGTGGAATGATGACCTGGCCCACATGCAGTGTGGAATGATGACACTTGGGCAGACTGTTTGTCAGTAGTGATGTGACATTTGAACCGAGGCGTCGGAGCTTGTGTTGTGAAAAAGTGGGCGTGCCAGATGAAGCCGCGATTCGAGGCTTGTGTTGTTAACGTGAAAATCACGTGACTCATGACAAACGAGGCCTTGGTTTGTGTGGACACGTCATCGGTTCAGTCTGAGTGTCGCTTCCAGATAAAGGGGGTTCGAAACTCGCGCCACCTTGTGGGTGTTGTCAGCAGTAGTAGAAGCAGTTGTAGTAGTGTCAGAGAGTCAGAGAGTTAGATAACTATCATTGTCATTGTCGTAATTGTGTCATAAATGTGTTAGGGCTGTATATTATTATATTATCAGGATAGAATAGTTATAGTATATTGTTATTATTAATTATAGTAGGCCTAACTATATTATAGTCTTGTTATATTAATTAGATAAGATTATTTGGATTGCTCTGGATTTTTGGATCTGGATTGGACTGCTTTTTGATTTGGATTTCCCTTTTGGATTTGTTTGCTTTTTGTGACTCTCCCTTTTTCCTGGTAATGGAGCCAGCAATAAAGAGGGAATCCTCCCCTGTCTGGGCTCAACAGAAGCATCAGTGTTCTTATTTACCAGCTGGCACTGGGATTGTTATGTTCCCCTGCATCCTCTGTTCCTTGTGAAAGGATATTTTCCAAGGCTGGAGAGATTTTGTCCAAGAAGAGGAATTGTCTAAACCCCAACACACTTGAAATAATTCTGTTTCTCAATAAAAATCTATTGTAATCCTTCCTTTCAGACTATTCTGTTGCAGTTTTACTTTATTACACTCCCTCCAACATAAGCACTGCACTCAACACAGTGTCACTGTTGTTGTTCATACTGTCACTATCCAAACAATTTATGAATAATTAATTAACTGTGTGTGTGACTCTGCACAAGTAAATTCAGACAGAGAAAGATACATATTTTATATTATACACAGTAATGGACAAATGTCTGCTCATGTCTTTTTATTATTGGAAATGAAAGGTTACAGACATCAACAGTGAACACATCAACAAAATAAATAAATATTTTTATTTATAAAAATATTTTTATAAAATATACATTTTTTTTAATAATAAAAAAATATTTACATATAGTTCAGAATGAATGAATTTGTCTGCTATTTCTTTGCAAAGTAGGTGTCACTAGTGAGCAATGCTGAATGAAGCTTCGAGTATTGAACCTCTTTGGCTGAAGCAATGGGCTGCGAGGTCTCAGTTATTCAGGAAGCCTCCTTTTGCCATCACTTTTTGCCAGATCTGGGCCACAAGCAGGTCATTTAGCATTTTCAATATCATACAAGTATTTCTTAAAAGTTGTTCTGATCAAAAGACTTTGAAAAAAAAAAAAAAAAAAAAAAAATCTTAGTAACACAGACATCAATAATCACTCTGTGAATCTCAACAATGGTGACAATAATAAAGCATGTTGCAGTGCATTCTGGCTGCCACCAATCAAAACTCATTCATGGCTCCCATCATGCATTGCAGTATGAATAAATTATGATCTGCATTGTCTTAGTAATTTCCTTTTCCTAATTTAATATTCTGTTTGTCACCATTGTTGAGTGCCTAAACAAAATATATATATATATTTTTTTATCAGAGCTATTTTTAATAAATCCTTTGGATAATTTAGAAATTTCTGGATCTTATGCTGTATAATGACTGTATGTAATCAACAATATAAATCTAAGTCAGCCATTAGGCTCCAAATGAGTTGATACAGGCCAAATTATGATTATGTCAAAACAAACCCAACTGATCACTTTTTCCCTTTGTTCATCTGAGAGTTATAACTCAGTTACAGCAGCCAAACAAAATCTAAAATGAAAGCTTTAAGGGTCAAGAGTCCAACTAAAGTAAACAATGATCACCATAATGGTGACTCAGAAATAGTGTTTTTCTCCTTCAGTGATTCTGCTTGTTAACATCAGGTGTCTTCAGTAATGCCCAATCATCACTCAATTAATCTCTTAATTATATCATTAACTTTAACACTCTTTCAGTGTTAATTTAACACTCCTGAGTGTGGAGTCATATAAACTCCCATGAGAGTTAATTTAACACTGGAGTTTTTGCTGTGTAGGAAAAGGCAAGCCGACTCAGAATATGAACGTAATGCCCAAAATTTCACACTAAGCAATTACCAAAACATATGTAGCTAACCAAACACTTGATTATAATTTAAATTTAATAGAGATTAACTAAATACACTTAAATTTAATATATTTTAAATGTAGTAAATTGCAACTAGGCTACATCATCACAAATTACAAAAATGTTTAAATAAACAACATAAAACTTTCAATAGATATTACATTAAATATTTTAGGTTACCATAAATGCTTGTCAGCACATTCAGCTCTAACCATATTTCAGAGACAATACAGTAATAATGAAATTATATTATGATGTACTTAAGTCCTACTTAACTGAGTCAAAAATTATATGTAAAGATAAATTGCAATATCCTTTAAAACAATGTAATTTAATATAAATGTAAACTATAATACATTTACATTTAATTGCAACTAACATGCAATAAAATATCCAAAAACATTTAATTCAGTTATCACTCACTTATTACGGATATTCTTTTAATGTATATTATTTCCATAATGAGCACTCTTTTAAAAGTATGTTAAAGTGCACTTCTGTTTCACAATGATTACTATGTTGTACACTGTTAAAAATGAATCATGAGTCTTGTAATTTTCATAAAAAAAAAATAAGATGATAATTACAAATATTGTGTATAATTTATTAAGAAAATTGTCATTCAGTGTTTTATTGAAAATATTAAGAACATTTCACTAATAAAATCAAGAGATACATTTTCCTAATTTTTTTAGGGAAACACAGTTTTGTGGCTTGAATTGAGAAACTGATAAACCTGATAAAATTAAGGAAAAGAGGATACCTATTTATTTTTTAGAGAATTAGCTCAATTATGCAGTTTTATTAAGAGACACCATTGTTAGTTCCCAGCATGCTTTGCACATGGCTAGAAATGGATATTAAATCTTGAAATTAAATATTATTTCATGTGTTTTTGAGAAAAGGGAAACTGTTAATGTTTAATGTTCAGTTATGTTTGACATTTGAAAGAGTTCATATTATGTTGAAGTTTTGATCATTACTATTCTGCAGAAGAGAATGGCTTATGATTAGGTTGTGAATAACTGTATATATTAACAATGTGGAAGATGTTGTTTTGTTCATTGAGCAATAATTCTGCTAATGTTAGTGCACAAATATGTTTATGTGCTTCATTAACAGCATATACACAGCAAAATCCCCAGTGTTAAATTAACACTCCTCAGTGTTTATATGTGTCCACACTACAGGGTGTTAAAAATTAACACTGAACAGTGTTGAAGTTAATGAGATAATTAAGTGATTAATTAAGTGATGATTGGCCATTAGTGGTGACACCTGATGTTAATTAGCAGAATCATTGACGGAAACAATAACAGAAAAAAGAGAAACACAAGAACTACTGACTTCGAGTCATTACACATTGTTGCACTTATTATTACCAGTTTGACTTTATTTCTGTCATACATCGACAAAAGTTCTTGAGATTCAACAGAAGTTTAGACGGTAATATTTTATGGAATTTTTCTTTTCAAGTTACCATTTTGGTGGTCAGTGTTTGCTTTAGTTGGGCTCTTGACTCTTTTCATTTTTTAATATTAGTTTTTCTCTGATTGTTACAACTCTGTGTTTATAAAGCACATTTGTTACTGCAAGAGAAAACATGACCTGCTCACAATATGTTTTGATGATAAAAACATTATCATGTAGTGTCCCGATTCACTGATGTCATTCAGAGTCTAAATCTTTGACTATATGCTTGATGTCTTGTTTTAGTATTGGTGATTGTAGCTCTGAGATTCTACAGTTTGAGATCCAACAGCAATATCAAAAATTTTGAAAATACTTTGAGCAAAGAAGTTATTGTGTTTAAACGCACAGACATCAAGAATCAGCATATGAGTCTCAACAATGGTGACAATAAACAAACTAGTGACAAACAGATCAACTCTGAACATCACAAAACAAGCTACTAAAGTCAGAACAAAACAATAGCAAAATAAAAGCCAACAGAAAAAACAATGAAAATTACAGGACAATTCAGCTGCATAATTTATTCATGCTGCAATGCATGATGTCAGCCATTGATGCGTTCTGATTGGTGGCTCCCATCATGCATTGCAACATTAAGCATTTGTTTGATTGTCACCATTGTTGAGATTCATATGTAGATTATTGATGTCTGTGTGTGATTTCAAATCCTTCAGATCTTTAAAACATTGCTGGAAGTAACTACTGTAGTGAAAAATTAATAAAACAATTAGATAATCAGTTTATAATGCTGGGGGACATTATTGAATCAGGCCACTAGTAATTTCATTATTGAAACATAACCAGGGCTGAATTTCCAAAAGCATCTTAAACTTAACTTGATTGCAGACCAACTGCAACAAATGGTCTATATGATCAAATTAGGCTTGCGATGTTGTCAGGTAACACAGCCAAAGTCATAGTTTCTCTTGCCACATCACAAATGCTCTATAAGCACAGAGTTGAAGCAGCCAGAGAAATACTAATGTTAAAAAGTAAAGGGTCAAGAGCCCAACTAAAGCAACCACTGGTCACCATAATGGTGACATGAAACGAAACATTCCATAAAACATTACCATCTAAACTTCTGTTAAATCTAAATAAGACCGTGTGTAGATGTATGACAGAAATAAAGTCAAACTGGTAAAATAATAAGTGCAATAATGGCTCGAAGTCAGTAGTTCTTGTGTTTCTCTTTTCTGTTCTTGTTTCTCTTTCCTTCTGTGAGTCTGCTTGTTATCATCAGGTGTCACCACTAATGGCCAATCATCACTTAATTAATCACTTAATTATCGCATTAAATTCAACACTGCTTCAGTGTTAACTTAATTATCTCATTAACTTCACCACTGCTTCAGTGTTAATTTTTAACACCCTGTAGTGTGGACACATATAAACACTGAGGAGTGTTAATTTAACACTGGGGATTTTGCTGTGTAGTTTTTTTAAAAGTAAAACACACAGTAACTCAAAGCCAAATATAACCAGTACAAGTTTGAGAGTAAAATATACATAAATAAAAAGCATATTTGACTAAAAATATTACATTTATTATGTCATGATCAAATAAATGAGGGGATTTTACATGATTTATTTAGGTAGATTCCATGAAAGAAATCAAGCCTTACAAAAAAATATCATGATTTTAACGGTCAAAGACTGTAAAAACGCTACAGTGGAAAAACTGTCTGTTGGTTAAGAGAAAGTTTCCTTACTATATACGGTAAACAACTGTGATAGATCTAACGGTACATTTAATGTAATTTTACTGTAACATACCGTTAAATTTACAGTTTTTGGAAGTGAAAAAGAACAAGTCATTGTATAATTTACATTGAAAAAACGTAAATTGACATTCATACAATTCCCTGCGTGACACTTCACATTTGATGTATTTTTGTTGAAATAACTTTCTTCATAGTTTTCTTAGTTTTTTCTAATCAGTTATGACATTAGGGTTTTATGTTACATTTAATGTTGTTAAATTAATGTTTATTGCATTTTTAAAATTTCACATGTGTTACCATGATGGTGTTCAGTGTTTGTGTGAATGACATTGTGCAGCTTCTATATACATTAGTATGAACTTTCTTGTGAAAGAGCTGCTTGTGATGAGCTTTAAGTCATCATGTGATTTTCATCTCCACTGTGATTGGTGGTTGTCAGTGTATTACTATGGTACAAAACAGATATAAATACTTCAATAGGTCAGTAAATTAACATTATATCAGATAATTAAATACGGTTTATTACTGTAAAATTAAGTAAAGTCTGTAAAATCTAAAATGTTGCTACCGTATTTTACAGTAAATTTCTGGCAACCACAGCTGCCGGTATTTTACCGTAAATGTAACAGATTTTTTTTTTAACAGTGTACTCAAAATAGTTTGTGTAATTGTGTTACCATAATTTGTAATTAAATTAAATTAAGTAAATAGCAGTAACATTTTTTTACAGTGTACTGGTTCCTCTAACACGGTCCTGTGACTTCTCACATTGTGGACCTTAAAATGCGAGATTTTGGAGTAAATATTGACGGGCGTACCTGTAGTTTATTGGTATCGTTGACTTAAGACTTCGTGTGACATACTGTACTTGCTAACCTGGTCATATGAGCTACTAAGTCAACTGAAAATAAAACAATAACACATCACAAGACAAGTGTCAAATTTTCAGGAACATATATAATCTAAATGGGGGTCATTTGTACACATTAGCAGACAGAAGAGAAACATATTTTTATTAAAATTGCATTTTGTGCAAAAACTGTCCCACCTGCATCTGCTTCACTCTTGTAATCAGTTTTTCCCTCCAACTCTTACATTGGTTTAATCTTTTTCTCTCTCATAGGCCTATGAAAAAAGATTGCCAAACTGTCCGCTGATACCCATGTTTGTGAACAGCGACATCATCAGTGAGTGTCATAGTGAAGACGGGGCGACACAAGTGATTGAACGCACACAGCAAAAAGTCCAGTGTTAAATTAACTCTCCTGGGAGTTTATATGGCTCCAGAGTCAGTGTTAAAATATGAGTGTTAAATTAACACTCAAGAGTGTTAAAGGTAATGAGCTCATTAAGTGATTCATTGAGTGATAATTGACCAATATTGAAGACACCTGATGTTAGCAAGCAGAATCACCAAAGAAGAAAATCAAATTTTTTAAGCCACCGTAATGTAGATCAGTGTTTGTTTTAGTTGGGCTCTTGACCCATAAAGCATTAACTTTAAATATTGTCTGGCAGTTGTATCTGAGTTATAACTCTCAGATGAACAAAGAGAAAAGGTGATCAGGGGATGTTGGTTATGATTTGATAATCATAATTTGACCTGAATATAAACTCTCATTTAGAGAGTCAGATTTACCTTGTTGATTACAGCAGCCTGTGATTCTACAGCAAATGATTTTCATCATTATCAATATAATTCAAAATATTTCTTAAAAATTGTTCTGATAAAAATACTTAGAAAATTACTTTATTTAGACACACTAACATCAATAATCAGCCTGTGAATCTCAACAATGGTGACAATAATAAAGCATGTTGCAGTGCATTCTGGGTGCCACCAATCACAACTCATTCATGGCTCCCATCATGCATTGCGGTATGAATAAATTATGATCTGAATTGTCTTACTAATTTCCTTTTCCTAATTGAACATTCTGTTTGTCACCATAGTTGAGATTCATACACTGATTCTTGATGTCTGTGTGTGCCTAAAAGAAAGATTTGTTTTATCAGAACAACTTTTAAGAAATCCTTTAGATTAGTTAGAAAAAAGTTCTTATGCTGTTGAATCACAGTGATGCTGTAATCAACAATATACATTTAAGTCAGAGATTAGACTCTAAATGAGATCAGTAATTCAGGTGAAATTATGATTATGTCAAAACATAACCAACACCACCTGATCAACTTTCTCTTTGTTCATCTGGCAGTTATAACTCAGATACAACAGCCAAAGATAATCTAATGTTTACAGTTTATGGGTCAAGAGCCCAACTAAAGCAAACACTGATCACCATAATGGCATCTTAAAAATGAGATTTCCTCCTTCAGTGATTCTGCTTGTTAACATCAGGTGTCTTCAATATTGCTCAATCATCACTCAATTAATCACTTAATGAGCTCATTAAGTTTAACACTCTTGAGTGTTAATTTAACACTCACATTTTAACACTGACTCTGGAGCCATATAAACTCCCAGGAGAGTTAATTTAACACTGGACTTTTTGCTGTGCAGATGTACCGTGGACGTCGAGGCTCCTCGGCTTCTAAAGAGGGTGTTTAATGTTTTAGAAGTCCAAAATGTCAAAAACTGTGACAAACTGTGACACTGTGAGCATTCATTTGACTAACATTTGAATATTAAAATAATACAAGAAGTTGTTCCCTGTGATTACTGTATATAATGTTTATTGGCATAGTTATTTGTTCCTATGAAGAGAAAGAAGATCAAGAAGTATGTTCCTAAAAGAGAAATGACCAAAGTAAAATTATTTTAAAAATCCCTTTTGATGTTATTGAAATTGGTATACCACAGGTTTGGCACAACATGTGGGTAAATAAATGAAATAATTAATAGATTATTTTTTTAGGTGAACTCTTCCTTCATTTTGTGTGTTTAAAACTTCATAATAGCCGGTACCATGATTATGATTATGATACTGTGTGTACAGACACCCGGAGAATGAAGACTGGACCTGTTTTGAGGAGTCCGACAGCATGGACATCAAATCCTTCTTCGGCTTTGAGAGCACCGCAGAGAAGATCGCAATGAAACAATACGCCGCCAGTATTAAAAAGGTGTGTGTGCATTGGTTGGTTGGTTGGGCCGCTCCTGTTTGCCAGATCTGGGCCACAAGCAGGCCATAGCAATGCCACATGTCAGCCAAGAGCAAAGAAATAAACCAGAACTGGACCTTATCTGAGCCACAAAATCATATATTAAATATGGAGTCATCTCAGCCTTAATAAGCCTGTTAACAAGCAGAATCACTGAAGGAAAGAAGAGAACAGAAAAAGAGACGAGCAGAAACACAAGAACTACAACTGACTTCAGACACAGCCTTAGATGAAATCAACTGAAGAGAAAAGAAGACATTAAATCTGTGAAGATCTCAGCAGAGGAGGATTAAACAACTCCACAAACAGCATTACCAGCTTCACTTATTACTACTATTATTTAGAATCCTTTTATGTCTATCATCAGGATCTGTTTTCTTGTAACATCCTGGTTGTGGCTGGCTTGCGTGTAAAAGTATGTTTATGAGTCTGTGTACGTAAAGCCAATGTTTACACAGCAAAAACTCCAGTGTTAAATTAACTCTCCTGGGAGTTTATTTGACTCCACACTCATGAGTAATAAAGTGTTAAAATATGAGTGTTAAATTAACTGATGCAGTGTTAAAATTACTGAGATAATTAAGTGATTGACTGAGTGACAATTGAGCATTATTGAAGACATCTGATGTTAACAAGCAGAATCACTGAAGGAGAAAACTGTCATTTTTAAGTCATCATTACAGTGATCAATATTTGAAATATTGATAATGGCAAAATAATGATTATGTTAAAATATAACCAACACCATCAGATCACTTTTTTTTCTTTGTTCATGTGACTGTTATAACTCAGTTATAACAGCCAAACTAAATCTAAAGTAAAAAATGTAAGGATGAAGAGTCCAACTAAAGCACATACTGATCACCATAATGGTGACTTGATTTAAACAAAACAAAAAAATATCCTTCACTGATTCTGCTTGTTAACATCAGGTGTCTTCAATAATGGTCAATCATCACTCAATTAATCACTTAATTATCTCATTAACTTCAACACTGCTTCAGTGTTACTCACAACACTCTGAGAGTGTGGATTATATAAACACTGAGCAGTGTTAATTTAACACCAGGGATTTGTTGTGTAGAGCAGTGGTTACTAAACCTGTCCTGGAGTACCCCCAACACTGCACGTTTTCTTTGTCCCCCTAATCAAACACACCTGATTCAACTCATCAGCTCATTAACCCATGTGATAATGAGCTGATGAGTTGAATCAGGTGTGTTTGATTAGGGTGACAAAGAAAACGTGCAGTGTTGGGGGTACTCCAGGACAGGTTTAGGAACCACTGGTGTAGATGTTTTATGGAAGTGTCTCTTTGGGATCAACACTAGAAACTTGATCAGTAAGTTATGAAAACATACGTTTTATATTTTTTAACTCAAAATAATTTAAGTATTTTTCAACTCAAGTTATTAAATATTCAACTCATTTTTTTTTTATTCAGTTTAATGTAATGTAGTGGTTTGGTCCTTCAGGTTCAAGGAAGATAAAGAGGATCTGCATTGCTTTAGGGAGATCACCATTATAATAAATGCAGGATGCTGTCACGATATTGGCATTGTGTTAAAGTTATTCAAACATATTTCACTAGACCTGTTTGGGTAAATATTCTAAAGAACAGATATTCCTACCAAGGAATGACCAAATGTTTGTTGTTCACAGCAAGTTCAGAAGAAAAAAAAACAGACAATGGCAGGAAATAAATGGAATTCAACTGATAAGACTGCAGCTTTAGTGAAACTCTGTTACCGTGACAGGCAGGTGAATATAAAAAAAATAATCAAACACCGCACAGATGAAGACATTCTGAGGGAAAATATACCAGAGAGACAGAGAGTTTAATCATCTAAAACTTTGTTTTGAGCTTTTTCAAAAGTGTAACATTGGCCAATATTCTGAAATGTTCTCTGTTATGAACAAATGTTATTTCAGTAACAGTATAGAATGTTTGTTCAGCACTATATATATATAGTTAAGGGTAACTTCCAACCAAACATTTTCAATTAAACATCTAAAAAATTGCTGTTAAAAAACTGCAAAATAAAACTTTATTGGTTTTATTTTCCAATAAAACAGTACAATATTCAATCATTCAATATAATGTATTTTAACTCGATGTGTGTAGCCCACAGAACAATAATTTTCTTCTCTTAATTGGATTAAAGATGCATTACTTATTTGTCTTTTTTTAAGATTTATTTTAAATGTAATAAATCAAAAAAAAAAGATTAAAAATAAATTAAATAATGGATCTTCAATCTAATTATTTCAAACCATTATTTTCTACCTTTGTACAAAAAAAGTGAGTTTAAAGTAACCATTATGATGTTGAAAACTGAAATAATCACAGAAATGTACTGCCTTTAATTTTTACAGAAAAAAAAAATGAATACTGTGATAAACCGTAAAATATTTTCACAGTATGAATACTGTAAAATTACAGTAAATTGCTGGTGACTCTGCTGCCAGTACACAGCAAAATATAAATGTTTATATAATCCACACTCTGTCTGAGTGTTATAAGTAACACTGAAGCAGTGTTAAAGTTAATTAGATCATTATCAGAATCACTGAAGGAGAAAATCACCAATTTTAAGTCACCATTATGATGATCGGTATTTGTTTTAGATTGTTAGATTGTTGTTTTAGAACTTTAGATTCAGTTATAACAGCCAGATGAACAAAGAGACAAAGAAAAAAAGTGATCAGATGGTGTTGGTTGTGACATAACAATCATTTATGATTTGAATCACTGAACTCATTTAGAGCCCGATCTCTGAGTTAGATTTACTTTATTGATTATAACAGCACTTTTTTTTTTAATGTAAGCTAATGGATTTTGCTAAATTGTTCTGAAACCAAGAGTTTTTAAAAATTTTCATTTAGAAACACAGACATCAAGAATCAGCCTGTGAATCTCAACAATGGTGACAGTTATAAAGCATGTTGCAGTGCATTCTGGGTAAACTCATTCATGGCTCCCATCATGCATTGCTGCACGAATAAATAATGAGGTTAATTTTCTTGTTAATTTCCTTTATTCTTACTATTTTATTTTATTTCTGCTGTTTTTATGTGACTTTTTAGTCGCTTGTTTTCTAATGTTCAGAGTTGATCTGTTTATCTGAATATGCTGTTTATCGCCATTGCTGAGATTCATACTCTGATTCATGATGTCTTTGTGCCTAAATGAAAAGTGTTTTGAAGATATTTTTTTTTAGTATCAGTATAACTCAAGAAATTATTTTGGATTACCTTGAAAATGCTAAAAATATTAAACTGTACAAGGCCAGTGCTGCTATAATCAATAAAGTAAACCTAACTCAGAGATTAGTAGTAGTGGAAAGTTCGGATCATTTTATGGACTCGGATCTTTGAATCTCGTTCAGCAAAATGAACAAATCTTTTTTCGAGTCATTTCGTTCATTTCAGCATAATATAATTAAAATGCCATGTTAAATAGCCCAACACATCTAGTACTTACGAAAATGTTGATTACATTTGAAAAAACAAAAATAAACTGGTAATGCAGCCAAATCCAAATTATAAGACTCAGACCCGAAAAACTCAATGAACTAATCATTTGTCTTTCCGGTACTGACAGCATAATTTTTATGGGACTGACAGGAAGAACAAAAGACTCAGACTCGGCTGAACCCGATCCAGATGAACTAATCATTTCTCTTTCCGGTACTGACAGCATAGTCTCTATGGGACTGACAGGAAGAACGAAAGACTTGGAGGACCCGGCCGAGCCAAACCCGAACTCCCGAAGACTCAAACTTATCATTTCTATTTCATATACAGAACCTATGGGATGTTGCGCGCATGCACGGTCAACACAAGATGAATGAATCACTCTCTGAGACAACTCGGTAGTCCCGAGTCATATTAAAGATTCGTTCAAAATGAACAAATCGTTCATGAACGACACATCACCAGAGATTAGGCTCTAGATCAGTGTGATTCAGGTCCAAAAATGATTATGTTAAAACTTGACCAACACCATTAGATCACATTTTTTATTTGTTCATCTGGCTTTTATAACTCAGTTACAGCAGCCAAACTAAATCTACTTCTTCTTCTTCTTCTTCTTCTTCTTCTGATTAATGGCAGATCATATCTTTACGATATATACCGCCACCTACTGGACTACTACACAGGAGTGTGTAAAAAAGACGTTGGCAAATGACACATTAAATCATAAAATCATAAAACAATAGCAAAAACCATCCCCCACACCTCCAAAAAAAATAAAAAATAAAAATAATAATAATAATAAATTCTTCCACTTAAACCAGTATCATTAAGATACATAATGAAATAATTGACTCTTTGTCCCTGCATTCCTTGCTCCTGTAAAATATTATGAATGTCATTTTCTGCATCAGAGTCTTTCCATTTCTGTCTGAGTTGGTCAAATTTCTTACATCTAAATAAAACATGGGTGACATCCTCCAAGACTTTACATTCAGATCATATGCCATTACTTTAACCTATTAAGGATAAAGTGGAATTAAGGCCTGTGTGACCCAACCTCAATCTGGTTATAATACCTTCTTTGTGCCTATTAAGACCCAATGAGGTGATTCTTTTCCCTCCAACACAGTTCTGGTTCCTATGATAGTGTCTGGCATTACTCTCTGACTCACATTCATTTTGCCACCTTAGCATAATCTGTGATTTAATTAAAGCTTTAGCATCTCCTTTACCCAATGGAATGTGAATTTTTACTTGGTCTAATTCCAGAGCTTTTTTAGCTAACTTATCAGAAATTTAATTGCCATCAATTCCATAATGGCCTGGAATCCAACAGAACTGCACCGCTAGTCCAAGGCTTATAAGATTTAAAAGAAGATGCTTTACCTCTAATACCAAATCTTCACGTATTGCATTATCTGTTATAAAACTTTGTAATACTGCCATAGAGTCAGTACATATAACTGATCTAAGGGCGCTTTCACACTTGCAGTTTAGTGCGGACCGGGGCACGGTTCGCATGAAAAATCGCTAATGTGAATGCTGTCATCGGACCCGGGTGCGCACTAGAGTACCGAACCCGAGACTACCTGGAGGAGGTGGTCTGAGCTCGGTTGCTCCCGAACCGTGGTGCGGTTCGCGTTAATGTGCAAGCAACACGGACTCGGGAGTGCGCTTGTTCAGGAAGTATAGTATCCCGCGCATGCGTATCACTGTCGATATCATTGTTTCCTCACACACGACAACCATGAGTGGCAGGGGCAAACGCACCTGGGTTCGATACAACTAATTGAGTGTGAAACCAGACCAACGCTGCGGGGGGCGCCGGGAACTAGCGCACTCGGGTTCGGACCCCAGCAAACGAACCCAGTGGAAAAACGCCCTAAGAGGTTTAGTCTCTTCAACCCACCTAAGGGCAGTTATTATTGCAGTCATCTCTATTGAATATACTGATAAATGGTCACTCACTCTATACTAGGGCTGGGCGATATATCGCATGACATTGTTAGGCGCATCTCATCAGTAAAGCCGGTTCCTTGATTAGTGGTAAATCGCCTTCACCTGCTTTCAGATGGAGCGGCATTTACTACACAGCAAAAACTGGGAGTGTATATGAGTCCACACTTATGAGTGTTAATTAACACTCAAGAGTGTTAAAGTTAATGAGATAATTAAGTGATTAATTTAGTGATGATTGAGCATTATTGAAGACACCTGATGTTAACAAGCAGAATCACTGAAGGAGAAAATCACAAATTGTAAACCAACGTAATGGTGATAAGTGTTTGCTTTAGTTGGGCTCTTGACCCTTATATATTCACTTTAAATTTTGTTTGTCTGCTGTTATTGATTTATAACAGTCAAATGAACAAAGAAAAGTGTGATCTGATAGTGTTGGTTGTGTTTTGACATAATCATGCTGTGATCTGAAAAATGAAACTTATTGAGATAGTTTGCTTTAAAGGGGTCATATAATGGTACATGCACTTTTACAAGTTGATTGTACTGAAATGTGTGTTGGCAGTGCCTGTACACAACCATCATAAAATGATAATAATCCTTCCAGTGGTTTTTGTTAAATCTTCTTATATGTTTTCCCCTCTTCTAAATCAAGCCGTTAGACCGTGTGACGTCACACGGTCAGACGCCCCTCCCACAATGGTGATTGACAGACCCGTTTCAACACAGACCCGCCCTCGCTCATGAGTGAGCTGTCAATCATCATAGTCCGCGGTCCGCGCGTCATTGTTGATACCCTCACTGGAGCGCTGTCTGTGAGCAGAATGGCGTCTGCGATTGTGTTCTTCGGTGTAATAAGGAACACAGCTGTCATTTTGATGTTCTTAAATCCGAACCGTTGAAGATGCAGTGGCTGAGTTTTTTCATATAATCCAAAATATTTAATAAACATTGTTCTGATCAAAACACTATTTATTTAGAAACACAGACATCAATAATCAACCTGTGAATCTCAACAATGGTGACAATAATAAAGCATGTTGCAGTGGCTGCCACCAATCACAACTCATTAATGGCTCCCATCATGCATTGCGGTATGAATAAATTATGATCTGAATTGTCTATGTAATTTACTTTTCCTAATTGAATATTCTGCTCGTCACCATTGTTGAGATGCATAGACTGAATCTTGACGTCTGTGTGTGCCTAAAAGAAATTTTTTTTTTTTTAAAAAACAACTTTTAAGAAATCCTTTATATTATATCTAAAATTCTGGATATGCAGAATCACAGTTATGCTGTAACCAACAACATAAATCAAATACTAGGGATGGGGAAATGAAGCCTCATGAATCACTGAGGCTTTCCCCTGACTGTTCCGGGAAAAGATTCAAAGCTTCGAGAGTGTCGAGAACAGCGCCGAGAACAGCGCCATCTGGTGCTTATTTAAAATAAAGCAGCCAGAAGCCTGTGTTAGAAGCTCTGGCAGATGAAGCAACCACAACACACTCCATAGTTTCAATGTTATGTGTACAAATAAAAGCCTTACATGTTTGTGTTTGATTTGTTCATTAAATAAATTCATTTTCTCATTAATGTGTGACAATAAAATATAATGGTTTATAAGCTTATATGATTCAATAAGATTTAATGTAGGCCTACTCTCTCTCTCTCTCTCTCTCTCTCTCTCTCTCTCTCTCTCTCTCTCTCTCTCTCTCTCTCTCTCTCTCTCTCCACACACACACAATGAATAAGGACATTGTCTGATAGTATCATCTGTTATTAAATGTCAATATCAATAATTGTAAATATCAACCAGACTGAGCCAACAATGACTCGTTAACCCTCTGAGGTCTAAGGGCATTTTTTCACTTTTTCTTCGATTTTACATATCTTATTAAATTCACCTTTTAAAGGCAATTACATAACATAATCCCATGTGTTTTATATCAAAATGTGCAGAGAAAACCCAGCTCTTTCACTGATGAGCTCACCACTTGTCCTAGAGCATTGTGTAAAGAGAGAGAGAGGGATAATTTAGCTCTAAAAGGTGAAAAATATAAGTCCGATTTTTGAAATTCTTCAAATCTCTTGTGGAAACATACCATTACTCATGTGGACGAATTATTTTGGCCCCTGATATGGGTTCCCCAAAGTCTTAGGGTCACAAAAGTAGTGTAATATATGAATAAAATAGTAGATAATGAATAATAATTGTCTAAAGAGACATTTTGAAAAATCGTTTTTTAGTACAAGTTTTATCTGTGACTCTACCTTCACCAAATGTTAGAGGGACTGAGATAAAATAGGACTAAAATAACTTCCTACTACATATCAATCTTTATGGGATGTGTGCAAATGAAAAAGTAGCATTACAACAGGTCTTTCTTTCAAGCAAATGTTTACTTTGTGAAAAAAGATCACTACTAAAAATATTCACAAAATGTACAAATTTTCATGTTTTCTTGTCTATGACATGTCAACTTTTCAAAATTTTTTTTCAAACCAAAGATGAACTATATATTAGATATTAGAAATAGTGCTGGTTGATACTGGGGGGGTACGGGACCTCTTGGTTGGCCGGGTTGGTGATGATGGTTGCTGTGTAAGGTCTGGTGGTGACCTGGTGACTGGTGGCAGGCACAGGTGAGGCTGCCTGTGTTACACTGGGCCCTGGTAGCTGTGAATCCTCTCTGAAAAAAACACAAAAACAAATAAGTTAGGACTTGCATTATCAATTTGGCCAAAACATATTGATTCATCACTACAAGAGATAATGTTATTCAAATTGTGAATTGAGGTGAAGAAATATTATATTAGTTATCAAAAGGAGACCACCAAGAACAGCCTACATGCCTACAACGTTACTATTTGTAAGTGTACCCCAGTTTTACACAAGAAAATAACTTTTACATAAAGTAAACACTTTGCTAAAGGCGCAGTCAATTTGTCAAAGTTCAGATACACAAAGCAGCACAGCGCACCTTATTTTAGCCAATATGGTCACAGTTAGCCTAGGACAAAGTGCACCATGCAAACAATGTTTTTATAAAATAAATACGCTTACCCGTCTTCAACTGGATCTCTTCTGTGATCATAATCCTCATCTTCATCAGAAGAAAATCCATCAGGCTCGGAAACTCGCCTTTCATCCTCGTCGCTGTTCTCCAAAACCGCCGCAAGTACGTCTGTCAATGTCTTCGCCATTATCTTTCATCGTCTTCTTCTTTATGTTTTTGCCATGTTTTTTCGCGGACTTTTTTACTCTTTCTCTCTCCATGTCAGCTTTTCCTCACTGTGAGGAGATGGGAGGGGACTTAGGGATTTCAACTGCATCTATTGGTTGGTTTCACACAAAATGCAGACAGGCAAGCTAGCCCACCAATCACGCAAGGCGAACGGTCATCTTGTCTTCCCTCTTGCTCTCTGTATGAGTCACATACGATTTCGCGAGAATAAGGACGTTGAAGCTGAGAATCTATCGATTACGGCAAAATCAGAACCATTTATGTGTGCTGCACAATCGCGGAGATATTAATAGAAACATTTAGTAAACATCGAGTTGACGCGCCCGCGCGTCATCCGACCTCAGGGGGTTAAATACGATCTGAAGTTCGAGCCTTCTGACACCCAAAGCGAAACGCGCACGTGACTGGACAGAAAGTGAGGCTTCGTTTGTCATCGATCACGTGACTCTAGTAAACCAATACACGCCTCGATACGGGGCTTCACTACAAATTGTGTCGCTTATGTGATACGCGCATCGAAGCTTCAGTGTCATATGTAACATCACTATCAAATACATAAAGTTCAAATGATGATTGTCATAATATAACCAACACCATCAGATCACTTTTTTTCTTTGTTCATCTGACAGTTATAACTCAGATACAGCAGCCAAACAAAATCTAGAGATAATAATATAAGGGTCAAGAGCCCAACTAAATCAAACACCCATCACCATAACAGTGGCTTACAATTTGTGATTTTCTCCTTCAGTGATTCTGCTTGTTAACATCAGGTGTCTTCAATAATGCTCAATCATCACTAAATTAATCACTTAATTATCTCATTAACTTCAACACTCTTGAGTGTTGCTTATAACACTGAGGGAGTGTGGATTGTATAAACACTGAGAAGTTTCCAGTGTTCCATTTAACACTGGAGTTTTTGCTGTGTACAAAGAGCCGTAGTTAACTGACAAGCTGAGCCATATCGCATTAATTATCGCTGGCGATACGTCCGCGATATTAATGCGATATGGCTCAGCTTGTCAGTTAACTACGGCTCTTTGTAGTAAATGCCGCTCCATCTGAAAGCAGGTGATGGTGATTTACTACTAATCAAGGAACCGGCTTTACTGACGAGATACGCATAACAAAGTGATGCGATATATCGCCCAGTCCTACTCTATACCCATATCTTTTTTCAAATTCTGGAATATAAATACCAATACCACAATGACCTTTGGGTTATTTAGAACCATCTGTAAATATTTTCAAATATCCATAATATGAAGTATTTAAATAACTTAAGCAAGCTTCAGTAAAACTTTGCTTAGTGTGATGCTCAGCTTTTCCCACTAATAAATCAATATTTACCTCTGGAACAGGAAGCAGCCATGGAGGAACACAACTCAAAGCTAATGCTGGGCCATACTTCAACTCTTTTAATCCATAAAGATTCACTAAATTGTTCATATTCCAACCAAATCCACTGAACTTTTTAAAATATTCCCAACCAAACTAAATCTAAAGTTAAAAATGTAAGGGTTAAGAGCCCAAACACTAATCACAATGGTGATTAAATTCGTGATTTTTCTCCTTCAGTGATTCTGCTTGTTAACATCAGATGTCTTCAATAATGCTCAATCATCACTCAATTAATAACTTAATTATCTCATTAACTTTAACACTGCTTCAGTGTTACTTATAACACTGAGGGAGTATGGATTGTATAAACACTGAGAAGTGTTGATTTAACACTGGGAATTTTGCTGTTTATTTTACCGTTATTTTACAGAGCCACTCCTATGAAAATATCCTGCTCTTTAGAGTGAGAATGTGTTGCTCACTCACAGTGTATAAATATGACCAAATCCCTTACATCTGTTCAAGAGTGAATCCTCATCCTACAGCAGAAGTATCTCAGGCACCCAGGATTTGTTCAGTATTGACAATGCACCTGCACTGGCTAATATGTTTCCTTGCCTCAATGTGTAAGTAAATATTGTTTAATGATAAAACTTTACAATTAAGTTCAAATTGTTAAAAGTTAATACATTAGGCATTAAAATGGCAACAATTAACATTTTTAAAACAACTGTTAATCTTGATAATGTTATAGTTATTGTTCATTCATGTCTGCACTGTTAAACATTTTAGTGTGAAATTACAGTGTATTCCGGGTTTATGATTGCATTACTTTCACAGAATTTCACAGCAGGACTTTTCTTGTATCTAACTGCATTAAAAAGTGATTTTATTGTGAGTTTACAGTATTGGAAAACACAATTTACTGTAAACAAACAACATCATACTGTATTTCTACAGTGCATATGTACTATGAAGGCACCCAGCATGCAGTGTGACATGAATAGATTATGCTGAGGAGTTTCTTGATTCGGTAACACTTTACACAGCAAAATCCCCAGCACTCTAAACCCTAATGCTTAAAATAATTAATTGGTTTGAGTTGGGCAAATTGAAATTAAACTAATTAGTTCAGTCAAATTAACTTTTAGTTTTTTAGTATTTAGCACTTTATTTTTCTTTCAAGTTCACAGAACTAATATATTTAAAGTAAACTGAACTGTTTCATTGTTTTGAGTTTTATGAAATTATTTATTTTAATTTAGACTAACTTAAATTTAACTGAAACGGCTGGGATGTCTATATCCCAGCATGCTTTGCCGATGGTACTTAAAAGGTAGAGTAAATGCTAAAATTAATTGTAATATAATGTTTTTTTTGTTTTGTTTTTCGTGCAAGATTTATGTTAAGTGGGACATTTAGTAGTGATTAATGCTGTGTTATGCTAATTTAGAAGAATTTCTGTTAATGTTGGTTTTAGGATAGTTTCCATCATGGTGACAAGTGGTGCATGCAGCTTGATTTGAGAGCAAATAAAACCTTTATATTGCTGTACTCATACAGCAGATACTTCTGCATAGCATACTATTGTTAACATAGTAACTAATTAGTATGTTAGCAAACTAGCTTGTTAAAGTTAGTTAAGTTTATGCTTATAAAAGTATTCACATTGAGATTACATGCAAGTTTAAAGTTAAATATATGAATTAGTGTACTCAAACATTTCAGGTTAATAACCAGGGCTCTCAAGAGTGACGTTCACCCCCAAAGGGTTGGACGGGTCATGGGAATGGGGGTCTTTCATTAATAACATTATTAGTAGTGTTTTTGTTGTTGTTATTAATAATTGCTATGACTTGCAGAAGAAAAGATTTGACACATGGCACTGACAATTCAACCAAATACAAAGTATTTATTCATTTTATATTCAATTTATATTGTAAATATATCAGTTACATGTTTGTATTCTAAATATACAATTATTGTATTTATATTCAATTTATATTGTAAATATACATCTCTTTCTCTTCCACCTGCATCATCTCTTCCTCTGTCTCCTCCTCTAATTGGCCTACCCTTTTCACCACCTTCTCTGGGCCAGCATCCTCTAACCTGGCCTTTTTAGGGGGTTTCCTCTCAGGCAAATGAGAGGATGCTTAATTGTTTTTTACATGACATCTTTGAAAGACAGATGGAATGATTAATGCATCCATGGCCAGGTTAATTATAAAATATGACATGATTTTAAAAGTGACCTATAAAGATCAACTATGCAATACACTTCAATTTATTTAGTGCAAAAAAAAGTATTAAGCGTATTTGGAGAGAGAGATGTTTACAATGTGACAATATGTCAGTCATTGTGTGATAACGAAAATATGACTAGGCCTAGACTACTTGTTCTGAGCAGGTGTTGTCAGTGAACAGGCTGTAAAACTGTTGGCTAAGTTACAGACACTCATGAAAAACTGAAGCTAATTATCTGGGGAAACATTCTCTATCAGCAGTCAAGTTGTCATTGTTTGTGTCAAACAAGTTGTGAATTTGTTGTAACATTAAAACAGGAGATCATGACTGACTCTGTGACTTACTCCTCAACCACCACCAATGTGTGCACAATAAATTCCCTAGTGTTAAATTAACACTGCTCGGTGTTCATATGGGAATCACCAGCAGAGTGTTTAAAGTAACATTGAAGCAGTGTTAGAGTTAATGAGATAATTTAGTGATTAATTGAGTGATGACTGTTTGATTATTGAAAACACCCGATAATAACAAGCAGAATCACTGAAGAAAAGAGAAATACAATAACTACAACTGACTTCCAGACACAGCCTTAGATGAAATAAACTGAAAATACATGAAAACTCTCTTACTACAAACCAGTTTGACCTTATTTCTGTCATTCATCTACAGTACTTTTTGAGAATTAGCAGAATTTTAGATGTTGATGTTTTATTGAAAATGTGTGGTAGCCATTATGGTGATCAGTGTTTCATTTAGTTGGGCAGTTTGACTTTATCTTTTTTATGTTAGTTGTTGTCTTTATAACAATGTTTACCAAAACACATAATTTGTTGCAAAAAAATCATAACTATGATCAGGTGGTATATGTTTTATCATCATAAAGAACAACATTTTAAAAAATTTACGCTTTTTTTACGCGTTCTGAATTTTAATTTCTAAATACATTGCTGAAAAAAAAAAGAAGGGCAACACTAACATCAAGAATCAGCTTATGAATCTTAACAATGGTGACATGCTTCATGTTGCAATGCATGCTGGGAGCCATTAGTTTTATGATGTGGTGACTCCCAGCATGCATTGCTACATGAAGCATGTCACCATTGTTGAGATTAATATTCTAATACTTGATGTCTGTGTGTGTCTAATTTTTTTTCTCAACAATATATTTTAAAAAGCAAAATTCTGAATGTCTGACCTGTGGCAAGAAATCATTGTTGGTGAAAGTAATCTTTTGTCAAAACATAGCCATAATTGGCAAGTGATGAGATTAGCAAATCATCTACTTCAAGATGGATAAAACTATATCACCTGATCATCATTGTTTCTGGCTTTTTTTGTAACAAATAATGTGTTTTGATAAACACTGTTACAAAGACCTCAAACTTGAATACAAAATGCCAACAGTCAAACTGCCCAACTAAAGGAAACACTGATCACAAAAAGTGTGACTTTACAAAATCTATAATTCCAACACCTATATATCCAATAAAACATCAACATCTACACCTCTATTAATTCTCAATAACTAGTTGGCAATAGGTGAAGCTGGCAATGCTGTTTGTGGAATTGTTTAATCTTCCTCTGCTGAGATCTTCACAGATTTATTGTCGTCTTCTATCTTCAGTTGATTTCATCTCCGGAAGTCAGTTGCAGTTCTCGTGTTTCTCTTTTCTTCAGTGATTCTGCTTGTTATCATTAGGTGTCTTCAATGCTCAATAATCACTCAATTAATCACTTAATTATCTCATTAACTCTAACACTGCATCAGTGTTACTGTGCCAGAACACAGTATGACAAAGCCAATCTGTATATGAATGGTCGTGATGGGAATGGGCAAATTTGGCAAGGATACTAGGGTTAAACCTCTACTCTTTTCCGAAAAGACATGCTAGGATTTTTAACGTCTCATCCTAGGGATGGTGCTCTTTGACTGTATAGTGTGTGTCCCCATCACTTTACTGGGGCGTTAGGACTAGGGCTGGGCGATATATCGCATGACATTGTTATGTATTGTTTGTATTGTATTGCATCTCGCCAGTAAAGCCGGTTCCTTGATTAGTAGTAAATCGCCTTCACCTGCTTTCAGATGGAGCGGCATTTACTACACAGCAAAAACTCCACTGTTAAATTAACACTCCTGGGAGTGTACAGGTGCTGGTCATAAAATTAGAATATCATCAAAAAGTTGATTTATTTCAAGAATTCAACTTAACAGGTGAAACTAATATATTATATAGACTCATTACATGCAAAGTGAGATATTTCAAGCCTTTATTTGTTATAATTTTAAAGATTATGTCTTACAACTTATGAAACCCACAAAATCAAAATCCCAGAAAATTAGAATATTACATGAAATCACACAGTAATTACACAGTAATCCCATGGTAATTGAACCAGGTTTTGGTTATTTTGGCAGTGTGGGCCGGTGCAAATCCTGCTGGAAAATGAAGTCAGCATCTCCATAAAGCTTGTCTGCTGAAGGAAGCATGAAGTGCTCTGGAAAATGTCCTGGTAGACGGCTGCGTTGAGTGGACAGCACAGTGGACGAACACCTGCCGATGACATGGCTCCCCAAACCAACACAGACTGTGGAAACTTCACACTGGACTTCAAGCATTGTGCCTCTCCATTCTTCCTCCAGACTCTGGGACCTTGGTTTCCAAATGAGATGCAAAATTTGCTCTCATCAGAAAAGAGGACTTTGGTCCACTGTGCTTTATTAAATCCAGAGTCAACGCAGCCGTCTACCAGGACATTTTCAGAGCACTTCATGCTTCCTTCATTTTCCAGCAGGATTTGCACCTGCCCACACTGCCAAAAGAACCAAAACCTGGTTCAATGACCATGGTATCACTGTGTAATTACTGTGTGATTTCATGTAATATTCTAATTTTCTGGGATTTTGATTTCGTGGGTTTCATAAGCTGTAAGCCATAATCATCAAAATTATAACAAATAAAGACTTGAAATATATCACGTTGCATGTAATGAGTCTATATAATATATTAGTTTCACCTGTTAAGTTGAATTCTTGAAATAAATCAACTTTTTGATGATATTCAAATTTTATGACCAGCACCTGTATATGAGTCCACACTCAAGAGTGTTAAAGTTAATGAGATAATTAAGTGATTAATTGAGTGATGATTGAGCATTATTGAAGACACCTGATGTTAACAAGCAGAATCACTGAAGGAGAAAATCTCAAATTGTAAGCCACCATTATGGCGATCAGTGTTTGCTTTAGTTGGGCTCTTGACCCTTACTGTATATTATTAACTTTAGACTTTGTTTGTCTGCTGTTATTGATTTATAACAGTCAAATGAACAAAGAAAAAGTGTGATCTGATAGTGTTGGTTATGTTTTGACATAATCATGCTGTGATCTGAAAAATGAAACTTATTGAGATAGTTTGGTGTAACTTGTTAATTACAGCAGCTCTGTGATTCTACAGCATATGATTATCAGCATTTTTCTTATAATCCAATATATTTAATAAACATTGTTCTGATCAAAGCACTTTCAAATGAATTTATTTAGAAACACAGATATCAATAATCAACCTGTGAATCTCAACAATGGTGACAATAATAAAGCATGTTGCAGTGGCTGCCACCAATCACAACTCATTAATGGCTCCCATCATGCATTGCGGTATGAATAAATTATGATCTGAATTGTCTATGTAATTTACTTTTCCTAATTGAATATTCTGCTCGTCACCATTGTTGAGATGCATAGACTGAATCTTTATGTCTGTGTGTGCCTAAAAGAAAGTTTTTTTTTGTTGTTTTTTTTTACTTTTAAGAAATCCTTTATATTATATCTAAAATTCTGGATTTTTATGCAGAATCACAGTTATGCTGTAATCAACAACATAAACCAAAAACATGAAGTTCAAATGATGATTGTCATAACATAACCAACACCATCAGATCAATTTTTTTCTTTGTTCATCTGGCAGTTGTAAGTCAGATATAGTAGCCAAACAAAAATTAAAGTTAATAATTTAAGGGTCAAGAGCCCAACTAAAGCAAACACCCATCACCATAACGATGGCTTACAATTTGTGATTTTCTCCTTCAGTGATTCTGCTTGTTAACATTAGGTGTCTTGAATAATGCTCAATCATCACTCAATTGATCTCTTAATTGTCTCATTAACTTTAACACTGCTTCAGTGTTACTTTAACACCATGTAGAGTGGGACCATATGTGCTCTGAGCAGTGTTAATTTAACACTGGGGAATTTACTGTGTAGCTATCAGTAGCATACAATAGCTGTTTCAAGTTTGTATAAAAAAATCTGAACAAATTTTCTCTAAATGTGGAGAGGTTGTGAGCAAAAAAAAAAGAAAAAAAAGAAACAGGCTCAGTCCAAAAAGTGTGGAAAAAATATATTTCCTTAATAAAAATTGAGTGTTCCCTATCCCACATACCCCCTGGCCATAGTTACAAAGGCACACCCAACTTGTGCTATATTTTGTGTGTGTGTGTGTGTGTGTATGTGTGTGTGTGTGTGTGTGTGTGCGTGTGTGCGTGTGTGCATTTAAAGGGATACACTCTAAAGCGGCGCGTTTTTCTCAGCCCCATAAAATGATAATTTAAACTTGCTGTAAAAAATGATCTGTTGGGTATTTTGAACTAAACCTTAACGTACACACTCTGGAGGACATCAGAGACTTTTTTTTTTACATCTTGTGAAAAGGGGCATAATAGGTGCCCTTTAACTCAGGGGATTTTGCTGTGTAGAACTACAGTAACCATCATGTTTAAACACAACGCCTCTGCACCTCGATTTGTTTCAACATTGTGACAAAAGAGCTGTCAGTGAATAAAACTTGCGTTACTTGTTTGAAAAAGTAACTCAGATATGTTGTTGTGAATTGTAAAAGTAATGCGTTACTTGACCAGTTACTTGAAAAAGTAATCTGATTACGTAACTCAAGCTACTTGTAATAAGTTACCTCCAACACTGCCCCCCATCTATTTTTTTTTTCTGTTTGCAGCATTTACAGCATCAGACATAAACACCCCATTCCTCCCGCTTGAGACATCTTCCTCAACTTCCTTTACAGGTAAGAACACAACACTTGTAATACAAAAATGACACTTAGCGGTTGCAGTATACTACAAAACTGTAGAAACCTTTACTTTATTTCTGTTATACGCCTTCAGCAGTTCTTATGACGATTAAAATATCTTTAGATGCTGATGATTTATTGTGTCATGTGATGTCGCCATTATGGTGATCAGTGTCTGCTTTAGCTGGGCTCTTGACACTTATGTAATACTGGTTCACTAAAAAAATCAATAGATACATATTTATTATAAGCACTTAACTCATAATTATTAAATAAAATAACTAGAAAACTTGCTTACTAAAATCAACTTGAAAATGCTATTTCATGAAACAAAGGTGAATCCATTTCTATACAATTTTGATCAGTTAATCATGAAAGTATGGTAGTTGAAAGCTTCTGGCAACATTAAATCCAAGAGAGAAGACAATTCTTGTAAAATAAAGGAAAAACAAACAAACAAACAAACAAACAAACAAACAAACAAACAGGATACGCTTTTTGCCATAAGTCTTTTTTCTGGACCACATCACTCAAATGAAATAGGTTCACAGAATTACTAGAGTAGCATATTACAATAAGAGAACTGTAAAATTCCTACTGAAAACACTGCTCAGTTCTGATATGAGTCCACACTAAGGCCCTGTTTACACGAGAACGCTCGCAGGTGAAAACGTAAAAAAAAAATTATCAGATGTGCCTTTCGTTGAGACGGCGACGGCGTTTTTGGGGCTAAAAAAAACGCAAAAAAGTGAAACCACCCTCCAGAGTGGAAATCTTAAAAACGCTCCACTGTCGCATTCTCGTCTAAAGGGTAAAAACGCAAAAGTCTGCTAGACGCGCGGACTTGGTGTTGCTGTGTGGCAGTGCTTCACATTGCCAGCTAGCCGCCTGGAGTGCATACTACATCGAATTTCACACACTTTTGCGTCACCATATGCACGCGATGATTCATGATTAAGTGATTCATTAAGTGATGATTGAGTATTAGTGAAGACACCTGATGTTAACAAGCAGAATCACTGAAGGAAAGAGAAACACAAGAACTGCATCTGACTTCCAGCCACTGCCTTAGGGGCTGTTTACACAACACCGTTTTCGACTAAAAACGTTTTATGCGTTTTGGCTGTTCATTTACATGACAACGGCGTTTTGGGTGCCTGAAAACGCAAACTTTTGAAAACGGTCTCCGTGTAAACAACAAAATGTGAATCTCTGAAGACGATGACGTCGTGCACATGCACATTATGTGTTCAGTCTATAGTGTTTCATCGCCATCTAACAGCCTGGCAGCAGAATGGTGTCGTCTGTACGCGGAAAACTCAAAGGAAAAACAACTCGATTTTAAGCATATCGTCGTGTAAATGTTTCCTTAGATGAAATCAACTGAAGATAAAAAGAAGACATTGGCTGCATCCCAAAACTTAGGCTGCTGACTTGTTGCCTCACTGAGGTCACCTCACCATCATGGAGATCAGTGTTTGCTTTAGTTGGGCTCTTGACCCTTGCTTTTCTTTAAGCTGGTGTTTTATCAGTAATCGCTGGTGTTTATGTAGAACATTTCTGCTTTGATAAAGCAGATCAACAAGTTTGTTTTAATAAGAAAGGACTGCAATTAGAATGGTTAAGCAATTAAGCAAACGATTGCTTTTACTGTATCTTTTTTGATTATAATTGGAATTTTAACATTATTTGTGATTAAAGTAATAAACTCAAAAAATAATTTGTAAAACTGAAAAAAATTAAGTTTGTCCAAAATTATTTGAAAGTTAAAAATTATACACTTAGACATCAACACTCGTCATACAAACCTCAACAATGGTGACAATCAAAAAATAATTAATATGCATAATTTTGTCATGCCGCAATGCATGCTGTGAGCAATGAATGTGTTTTGTACGCTGGCATGAAGAATGTCACCATTATTGTGTTTCATGTGCTGATTTTTTTATGTCTGTGAGTGTGTAAATGACTCAAAATATGATTTATACAGAAAGTAAACAAGGACAGTGTCACAGAAATCAACATGCAACATCTGAAACAATGTTGATACAAATTATCTTTTACACATTTGTTGAGTTTTAAATTGATCAATAATGCTATAATTTCTCGTCATCATTTAAAAAAAAAAAACAGTAATTTGTCTGTCATTAAAACAGATATGTTGATCTGCTTTATCAATGTAGAAATGTTCTCCATAAACACCTGCAATTATTGATAAAACACCAACTTAAAGAAAAACAAGGGTCAAGAGCCAAACTAAAGCAAACACCAATCTCCATGATGGTGACCTCAAACTAAACATTTGAAACAAACATAATCTAAACCTCTGTTAATTCTCAATAAGACCTTCTGTAGCCATCTGACAGAAATAAAGTCAGTCTGGTTAGTAATAAGAGAAGCTGGTAATGCAGTTTGTGGAGTTGTTTAATCAGATCTTGAGAGAGTTAATGTCTTTTATCTTCAGTTCATCTAAGGCTGTGGCTGAAGAAAGCTGTAGTTTGTATTCTTATTTCTCTTTCTTTCAGTGCTTGTCCACAGCAGATTCAGCGTTTTGAACAAATCGGTTAAGTTAAAGATTCAATGACCCATTAAACAACTGGCTCATTCCTGAACGAATCAGTCGTTTGAACGAAACATTTGTATAAATGGCTCAATGACTCACTCATTAAAATGCTTTACCTCCTATTGGTGGTTTAGGTTGTGTTTAAAAGTATCATTCTTTCCAATATTTCATATTTGTATTTTCAAAAAATATTTAAAACAATCTCTAAATAATAATTTTTCACTGTAAATTATTTAATTTGATTGGTAACAGCCATATAGTGTCTTATTATTATAATTAAATTTACTGATCAAATTTTAGAATTTAAAATGAAAGATGAAGCATATATTTAAAACGATTAGGGAAAACGCTCTTTATAAAGGTGAAAATATCATAAATATGCAGATTTAAATATGTCAAAGCTGACTGATGAGAATATTGCTTTAGAATAACACACACAAAAAAGTGAATGACCGATTTACTTGTTCGGAGGACAAGCACATGAAAAGGCTTAATGTCGAGCCCTGAGTTATATTTTATTTAGGCTAGTATGGTTATGTGGCGAGCGCAAGCCTGAGTATAGTTTTACACATCAGCCCAGTTATTCTGTAAAGTTAGTGATTTGCAGAGTCTGAGCAATAGTCAACGTTTGATTTTCCGTGTGTTTGTGTATGTCTGACAAGAGTATGAAATGAAGAAGGATAAATGTTTAAACATGAACTTCTCTTTCATGCGTGCTTGTAAAACATATTCTCTGTGTTTCTGAATGTTTCATACACACAGGGCGGATGTCAGATGCTACAACCTGCAATTCAACACAATACGGTGACGCTAAAATTAACCTTTGGAAACATCTCGGCTTAGAAGACAATACCACTCAGAATGACAGAATGTGGCCACTGATGAACAACTACAAATATAACCACCACTATGCCTACCACCCTGCAAACACTTATGTGGACATATATGTGACCTCCATCACCAATGTGGTATGAGTCCAGCATGATTTATCTTCTCATTTAAGTCATCATGGGATGTCAAGTAGTTGTAGTATCATCTCTCAACAAATCTTTTTATCTACAGGATGAAAAAGCCCAGAGTCTCACAACACAGGTCAAAATGATAACTGTAAGTGTTTTATAAACCTATTTCATTCTTATTTCACAAAGTTTTACTCAATTTACAGAATATTGTAACATGATCAGAGGTTTTATTTAATTTTCAAGCATACATTATCTGTCTTATAATTATTCTGAACTTCATTTAACTTTCCAGGTGTGGCCAAATTTGAAAATGAAGTGGAACTCAAGTGATTTTTGTAAAATTAAAACATTTGCAGCACCCAAAGATATGTTTTGGACTCCAGATATTGGCATAATGGAAAGGTATAAAACAAAAAAAAATTAAGGATTTAAAGGCTTTGTTTATACACTGTTAACCCTTGCTGTAAAAAAAGGTAAAATTCTGACAGTATCATACCATTTTCCATTAAAACAGTAATATACTGTAGAAAACAATGCATTCTGGGTAATATTTGTTGTTTTCGAGAAAATAGCCTGGAATATAATGTGAATTAACAGCGCTCAAAGTCGACACTCAGAGGCTGTGTTCAAAGTCACACCATATACCCTCATTCACTAGTCCCTACATTAGTTCACTAATATAGTCCACTTGACTGAGTGAATGAAAAGAATAGAGTGAATTATGAACACCTGATAACCAGAATCACTGAAGGACAGAGAAACAAGAACAGAAAAAAGGAGAAACTAACTTTACAAACTAGTTTAACATGATTTCTTTCATACATGTACAAAAGTACTTGTTGAGAATTAACAGATATTTAGTGTTTGATGTTTTATTGAAAATAATAAAGTTTGTAGTCACCATTATAGGGATCAGTGTTTGCTTTAGTTGGTCTCTTGACCCTTGAATTTGAAAAAATTGTTATTATGACAGCTGACTGTTGTAACTTATTTCTGATCTTATACTAAGATATGAATTTAAGGATGTTTAAAATTAATATCTGTGTTTTTACATATATAATATGCTGTTGAATCATATATCTGTGATTCTACAGCATGATATGAAGCAATGTTTTTATAATCAGTTATTCTGAAGAATACTGAAATTAAAACATTTTAATCTCCTGATTGACTCAGACAGATATAAACAATCATCATATGAATCTCAACAATGGTGAAAATCCAACAGTTCATGTCGCTATGTATGCTGGTTTCCAGGACGGAATAAAACTTAAAGCATGCCATTGTTATTGCGCACTGATTCTTGATTCTAAGTGAAACAGTAATTTAAAATCTTTATTTAATTTTTTTTCTTCATTATACAGAATTTTGTATTAAATCTCTGTTGTGTTAGTAGTGGGACATTTTGTTTTCTTTATTTGACAATGTTAAAAAAAAAATTAAGCACAAATAGGGATCATACCTCATCTCAAGGAAACTGTTGTGAATAATATACACAAAAAAGCCCAAGGATTATTTCCATTGTGGTCCTCTAAGTTTACAAAATGTAAGAACAGATCATATATGAGGGGAAACCCCCATCAAGTTCAGCATCTCACTCTACAACACTTTTAAATTAATGATAAAAAAAGCCATTTTTTTAAACTTTAAAAACATGTTCGAGTTTTATCTGCTTTATACAACAAGGTAAATTGTTCCAGGTTATAGCACTAGTATATAGAAAGAAATTCATCCCTATTAAACTCTTAAATCTATAAGGATAGATGTCAGTGCTACTTCCTCTTGTGGAATGACTATGCACTTTATTCACATGTACATTCTAATATATCAGGTACCTTGGAACCCTTTTCTTTATTATTTTAAACGCCAACACCAATTTAAGAAATGTTACCCTATTTTCAACTTTTAAAAAACAAGCTCTCTAAAATGTTCATCATTTAGATGCAACTGTGGATGTGCTTTCAATATTACCCTGTATAGCTTGGAAAATAACCATATTATGACAGAAATTCTAAAAATGAAAAATTGTTAGAAATAAAAAGCTATAATTTGAGACCAAAAACGCAGCATGTAATCATAAAAATAAATAATAATAATTCAACATTATTTGCAGGTGTGAAATGGATGTTGAATCAATGCAGTTAACATTGACACATTAACATTGATTTAAAGGAGTCATGAACTGGATTATTTTATAATTTCATAATGTTTCATGGGATGCGCTTATAATGTTAGTATGATTTTTACATCAAAAATTGTCATAATTTAGAAATAAGAATTTCTGTTGCCGTCTGACAGAAATAAAGTCAGTCTGTCATTATATCAAGACAGGATCAGCCAGATCAGTGTAGCTCAAACAAAGGTCATGGGTTCAATTCTCAGGGAAAGCAAGAATTGATAAGAATGAAAATGTGTATGTTGAAATGCAAAGTAAGTTGTTTTGGCTAAAAGCGTCTGCCAAATATGTAAATGTAAGTCTCTTTTTCTGTTATATTCTTTCCTTCAGTGATTCTGCTTGTTAACAGGCTTAATAAGGCTGAGATGACTTCATATTTAATATACACAGGTTTTGTGGCTCAGATAAGGTCCAGTTCTGGTTTATTTCTTTGCTCTTGGCTGACATGTGGCATTGCTATGGCCTGCTTGTGGCCCAGATCTGACAAACAGGAGCGGCCCGCCCAAGGGCCGTCATTCCCTGCTACATGTGGGCCAGATCATCTTTCCACATGTGCCAGATGTGGGCCAGATCTGGGCCAAAACAATGTTGCTATGTGGCAATTACTTTTGCATTTACATTTGATTTGAATAATTGCTGTCTCCAATCATCATGTCTGTATCATAATAATTAGTGCTAATTTCAGCCCGTTCTCATCCCAAGGCGTCATATACTGACGCTTTTGACATTTCGTCTAAATCCAACGCACATGGCACCCTTTAGCGTCAATATGAGACGCAGATAGATATGGGCCAGAAGGCGCCTCCTAGCGGTCTAACCCTAACCCTACCCCAGACCTAAACCTACCCATAACCGAACAAAGCTCTGTGCGTGTCATATTGACGCTAAAGGGTGCCATGTGCGTTCGATGTAGACGAAATGTCAAAAGCGTCAGTATATGACGCCCTAGGATGAGAATGCGTTGGCTAATTTATATTTGATCCATTTAGCATCAAGACAGATTTTGGAACAAAGGAGTCTCCATATGTGCAGTTGCTCTCTTCCGGCTTTACAGTCTCAACTGATGTTTTATCTCTGACCACGGCCTGTAAGATGAATCTCTACAGGTTTCCCTTCGACACCCAGAACTGCACTATAACACTTCAGTCTACAGCGTATTCAGGTACATCTGAAATATATGAATCAGTTTAGACAAACAAACACAAGATAACATGGTTTATTCTTCTAAACTATTTGACTTATAAAATAATCAAATATTCATGTTTGTTCCCACAGATCAGGAGATTAAAATAAATATCTTGTCTTCTGATAAATTTGATGAAAATCATATTACTAGCAAGTCAAAGGAGATCTTTCAGAGCCAGGGAGAGTGGGATCTCATCAATATACATACCAGTAATCATACCACTGATGATGATCTTGAACGGCGTAAAATTAATCAGCTGATCTATAAGGTACAGCGCACTGGATATGGAATGTAAACCAATATTGAATATATAAATACAATTATTTTACAAAACAAAAACAACTAGTTCATGAGTTTGTGAAAAATATGTGTAATAAATGTAAATTTGTAATTATTATATTTTTAAACTTAAAAAGGCAGTGGTATCAAATATCTTCTAAATTAACCATTTTATTATTTGTTTTTTGTTTGTTTTCAATTATACAATTGAAAACATACAATTATATAAATTATACACCAAATACATTATAGTATATATTATTTTATCTGTTATTTAATGTTCAAAGTCAACATGTAAATTCTATGTACACAGCACAATCCCCAGTGTTAAATTACTCTGCTCAGTGTTTATGTAATCCACACTCTCAGAGTGGTGAGAAAAGGAAAGGAAAGGTTAAAAGAAACACTAAAGGGAACTCATATAGAGCCTAATCTCTGAGTCAGGTTTACTTTACTGATTACTACAGCACTGTTCTTGCATAGCATAATATCTTTTTTTAGCGTTTTTAATATAATTCAATGGATTTCTTGAACTTTTTTTCTGAAACAAAAGGTTTTTAATTCTTTTTCATTTAGACACATAGACATCAAGAATCAGCCTGTGAATCTCAACAATGGTGACAATTATAAAGCATGTTGTATTGCATTCTGGGTACCACCAATCAAAACTCATTCATGGCTTTTGATTGTCACCATTGTTGAGATTCATAAGCTAATTATTGATGTCTGTGTGTGTCATATTACAATGTTATAACATTGCTACATCTCATGCTGCAGTAACACAGGGTTTGTGATGTGAAAATATTAATGGATCAACACAATTGTTAAATTGTGACAAAGACATCAGTGAAACAGGTTATTTCACGACAATTATAAAGCCATCATCACCTGATCTCATTTTACTTTAGTTTCTTTTGCTGCTGCAAATGTGTTTAACAAACACACTGTCACAGCGGCCAAAAAGGACAAAAGATATAAAAAGAGTTAAGTGCACAACTAATGGTTTGTGGGCCAGATCAGTATTCCACAAGTGCCAGATGTGGGCCGGATCTGGGCCGAAACAATGTTGCTATCGGGGTTATAATCATTTAAGTGTCTACTATTAAATTATCTCATTCAAAACAAAAATATTCTCTGTTTATGTAATCTGTACACTGTAAAATCCAACAGTGGTTCTTACTAAAACTTTTTAGTTAACTTTACTTAATGTCTTAACTTAATTGTAAAAATCTAGTAATCTGTACTATTCACATACTATGTTTTATTTACTCAGAAAACCCAAGTTAAGATTAATTGATTGGTTTGAGTGTGGTTTTTGAGGCAGGGAAATTCTTAATGGACCTTTCACTCATTTCCTCCACTTCTGCAGTTATTTGTCTTTGTTTGCATTCTCTCATTTCCCAAAGTAATCTTGAATGTTGAATTGTCAATACAACTGAAAAATTTGTAAGAACATAACATAAGTTGACTTCATAAATTGATTTTGATTTTCCTAAAATATTTTTAGTCACCATTATGGCGATTAGTGATCCCTTTGGTTGGGCACTTGGAACTATATTTTCTTTATTATGATTCTCTTTCTATAGATGCAGTGATGCAACAATAAATCAGTTGTTTAGTGTCAAAGAAAGAGAAGTAATACTATACACACACACACACACACACACACACACACATATATATATATATATATATATATATATATATATATATATATATATATATATATATATATATATATTTATATTATGTATATACACTCTAAAATTGGCTGGGTTAAAAACAACCCAATTGGCAACCCAGTGCTGGGTAAATATTGGACAGAACACATGCTGGGTTAAATTAACCCAGTGACATTTTAACCCAGCAGGCTGGGTTGTCTAGAAACCCAAGATGTAGTAATTTTTTTACCATTAATGGATTTGCTATTCTGGGTTATTTTTGCTGGGTTATTTTTCTTTTTCTTATAATTTCACCTGTGCTTTACTGTAAAACTTTGAATTAAGAAACAATGAAGAACATGTTTAGACTGTTAAAATAATTTTTAATGCTTGTCAACTGACATTCACAAATGTGTTAAAATTGGCAACAATGACAACAAACTGCACATTAAATTTAAATGCAAAAATCATTTAGTGCTGACATCAAAGTAGTTCAATATTGTCAGCTTTAATAAATAAATAAAGATTAGTTCTAAAACTATTACATGTTTAACGGTTTAAATACAGTGACATTGACAATTATATTTTAAATTCAGCAAATGCAAAATCATTTAAAAATACATCAAGTATTAAATAGTCAAATACAATTAAAGAAAGAAAGAAGATTAGTTCTGAACAATGACATTTATACGTTTAACTATTACATGTGTAACGGTCTAAATACGCAGTGAAATCAACAGACAATTCATTTTAAAGTCAGCAAATGCAAAATCATTTTTAAAATATGCAAAAATGTACACAAGTATAGTTAAATAAAGTCAAATACAGTTAAGAAAGAAAGAAAATTAGTTTTGAACAATGTAATTTATACCATTTAATTCTTAGGAAATTAAAGTGAAATTCACAGATGTGCAAAATTGTAGGCCTATTTTACAGTATGTACACAGTGAAATTTACTTTTTTTTTGACTCCGAAGAAGAAGACGACTCTTAGACACGGGTTATGTAGACTCTGCCCGGTTTAGAAACTACACCATGTTCGTTCCGACCTATAAAAGAAAATAAACACAACAATACAGATTGTTTAAATGGCAACGGTTTCATTATTCAGTTGAAGTCAGTTCAGTGTTGATTCAATTCAGTTCAATAACTGTGTGAAGTTTATCATGAAATGGAGTTTATCATGATTTCAACAATCAATATTTTTATTTGGCGAAAAGCCATATAATAAGTGGTATGCTTTACATTATGTCTTGTTTGATCTTGTTTTTTTGTCTAGGATCAAAGTTGCTTAACAGGAATTGTTTTGTGGTAATGTACATCCAGTTTTCATCACAAAATAAACTCCTTCAGGGTGATACGAGATCCCTCCACTTTGTGTTGATTACCCTGTTGAAGTTTATTCTGCAATATCAACTGGCTGGATGTACAGGATCCCTTGCGTAATGCACAGGCAGTTCCAGTCAGGTTACAATGCAATTTAAATAGCAGTTATGCGGTTTTATACTCACTAGTTGAAGATCAATGAAAGCCTTTCTAGCTTCGTCAATAGATGGCCGATTTACCTTCTGACCAATACACTGTGGCAGGAAGAAGGGGAAGGACCAAAAGAGCAAAATCACCTCTATTCTCTGCAGAAAAGAGACATAACATCTCAGAAACAGGACCAGCTACAACAAATATACTAAAGTTTGTGCAATAAGCTACAGACATAAAAAATAAATATGCAATAATGATACTAAATACCTTGCCTTTTATGTTGTATTGAAGATTTAAAACAACAAACATCACCTTGTGGAATATTTTCCAAAGACTGATTCAATTTTTCTAAATTAATTGCAATCCTTAAAATTTTGTTACATAAAATAGGCTATCTCACTTTGGAGTGACTGATTTTTGTAACCTTACAGATCTTTTTTTATGCAAACAGCAACACAACACACTAACTAAAGTTGAAAAAATCAAAAAGAATAGTAGGGCCCCTTTAAGTAATTTTTTACTTTAAAAAATTAACATGTAGCTACTGATATTTATCCAAATGAATCGACAATGAATCAAGATCGTAATCGAACCACAAGCTTAGGTATGCTAAATTCAGAAGTTGGCAGCCTTGTGAGCTACCTATATTTAAGCACGGATCAAATTTATATGCGTTAAGTTTCGCGAGGTTGAGTTGATTATCACAGGCAGTCAATTATAGATGTAAAAGCAGCAAAAGTGTATAATAAACATGAACTTACCGTTAAACTTGTCGATAAGACTGGGTAACTGCCACTCGAAGAGAAGAGTTCATATCCATATGGTTTTCTAACTAGGAAAAAAAAACGAAATTTTAAATTACATCACTTACCAAAAACGAATTTATGTAGCCTATGTAAAAAATACTTTTTGTACTACACCAAATCACCTCACTGGTCCAACCCACGGCACTGATGTAAGCACGCACGCACTTTGAAAGTGTTCGCGGTGCTGATAAGTCGATTCATTTCCGGGAATCATTTTGTTTCAAACTTGCAAGTGTGAACCGGTTTATTTGAACCGGATGGTAGTTTATTTTATACCTGCGGTCCCACGACATTTACGTAGGCTACTTTTTATGTATTTTACATGTCGGTAAGGACAATTGCAGGCGTTTTACCTAAGGGCAGCGAGTCATATTACTCAATTGTTTTGTTTTGAGTGACTCGACTCACTTTGTTCAATTCGCTTGTCAGTGACAGAAACGACTCTTTCCTCTGTTTTCACAGATATTCACATATTTCATAATTCCGTGTGATACAGAATCATTAACTGTATTAATCTGTCGTCTCACATTAAAATGACTATGTATAGCCGTTTGTCGTAAGTTGCATCACCAATCTTAGTCTGACTATATAAATTTAAGAATTATTGGTGCGAAAAAAGTTATAATTGTGCTAATTCAAACTAATTATTAAGAAAAAATAAAATAAAACATTATATAAACTTACCTTAAAACAGTTGCACCCAGCTGCTTTGCCCCTTTGTCCTCTCAAAATGACAGCTGGAGCGAATTTAAACATCTCCAAGGCGGGAAGCTCGTGAAACAACCCAGCGTTGCGACCCAGCAGGTTTAACCCAAAAACTGGAAAATTAAAACTACCCAAAGGTGTTTTAAATGTGATAAAATAACCCAACAAAATTACCCAACAGACTTGACCCAGCATTCTGGGTTAAAAAACAACCCAGCATTTTTTAGAGTGTATATACATATTTGTGTGTGAGAGAAAATATGAATGGTGTATGTAACTCGTGTCAATTAGTGATCTTTTATAATTTTACTGTTTATGCCTAAACACCTTCTGAAACAGTTAATTGGGTTTATATAATCCCTCTATATTTGTGAAAATCTTGTAATTGATCATGCTTGACTCACACAGACTTCATCATTCAGCATGCAAAACACAACCATGGTGACAAATACATTTCATTTAAAGTAAATTATCAAGTACTCTCTACAGTTATTTTTTAGTTACTAGAACTCTTGTGTAAGTGAACTATACTAACTAAGCATTTGTCAGTACCACATACTATTCCTATTTCACTTTACTTGCTTTTTTTAGAGCAATCGGTTTCCTGATATTTTCCTAGTAATGTGAACTCTAATGAGAAGTTAACACAACTAATGATTTTGATTCAAGAGTGCTTGAGTATACTTGATTAACAACATTAATACACTACTTTACTTGGAAATTTTAAGGCAATCGGTTTCCTCACCTTTTCTAAGTAAAGTCAACGTATTACATTTTACAGTGTATGAAAAGAGAGAGATGTCACTCGTTTTCTTGGAAACTCATTATCTGCTAATGTGAACATGCCAACGGAGAGCACACACTATTCAAACGCAAATGATCTGAGGCAATCCATGCAAACATGTGAACATCCACATCAGCTCAATAAAACACATCAAGTTTTATCAGATTCATGTATTTTACATCGTCTTGCGATGCTGTGTGAATAATAGGCTACTATCGTAATAATAATCCTGGAAAATTTACCTCAGAAGTGCTGGTTTAGTTTCATTTCGAGGAGCAACGGATCCAGCTGAGGATTGTGAATAGTATGTTCTTTATTCTTAAGTGCTTTGATCTAATCGCGATTTGGAATAGTGTCTGTAAACTGCAAAAAGACGGTTTAACCCTCTGGGGTCTAAGGTGTTTTTGGAGTCCTTGAGATGTTTTGACATGCCCTGACATTTGTGCTTTTTTCAGTTGCTTATTAACATATTAATGGCACATGTCATTACACTCTATTTAGCACAAACAATGCTACCATAATATGTGAGCAACATGTATGTACATGTTTGTATTTTTGAGAGAATAATGTTTATGCATGGTTATTGAAAAAAATAAAAATGAAAGTTACTGAAATAAGGCCACAAAACACATACTAAATATGTGTCCACAAGACTTTTGACTAATGGATGTTGTCGCCATAGTTCATGTTAGTTAATACAATAATTAATGTTAACAAATGAAATTTTATCGTAAAATGAAAAATTTTATCACACACAGATCTTTATTGGCATTAAAATTTAAAGGAAATGAATATATAGGGATAGGCATTATAACAAAATTAATATATCACCAAATGTTTTATTTCACATTAGCTCTATAATTAAAATCTTACTAGTAACAATTATGATTAGAAATCTCTCTTATATTTAATTATTACTTGTAAGACCAACTGGTTTTTCTTTTAAACTGGTACATGGCGCACCCCTATTTAATTTATGTATTTAATTCATAATTCTCTTAGTGTTAAAGTCCATCGTGATGCTAATGTCTCTCTCTCTCTCTCTCTCTCTCTCTCTCTCTCTCTCTCTCTCTCTCTCTCTCTCTCTCTCTCTCTCTCTCTCTCTCTCTCGTAGATCACCATAAAAAGGAGACCTGTACTATATGTCATCAACATTATAATACCAGTATTTTTCTTCCTTGTGCTGGATTTGATCTCCTTCTTCGTTGACTCAAATGCATCAGACAAAGTGAGCTTCAAAGTGACTTTACTGCTGTCTATTTCTGTGATGCTGCTGATTATCAACAACACACTGCCCTCTACAGGGACAGAAATCCCTCTGATTGGTGAGTCTAACATTGACCTGATTATTTAATATTACTTCATTTTTAGTACAAAGTAATACAATTCAGTAACTGAATCTCAGATGAAGTCACAACAATCAAACAAAAAGGATTGAGACCTACAGTATTCCTAAAAAGGAAGTATAGTTGAGAATTTAAGGATTTAAAGCAGAACAGTTGCAAATCCTCCTCAAATTAATTTAAAGTTGACGCCTCCTGTCAAACAGAGGGAAACAGAGCACAAGATAAACCTCATCCTGACTTTCAGTTCTTTAAAGTTACTCTTCTTCTTCTTTTTGAAATTTTATTTGCGGATGACGAACAACGATATGTATTACCGTCACCGATGGGTATGGAGTGTAGGGCTGTGCGATATATATCGTGAGATTGTTATGCGCATCTCGTCAGTAAAGCCGGTTCCTTGATTAGTAGTAAATCGCCATCACCTGCTTTCAGATGGAGCGGCATTTAGGGCTGAGGAGATAATTAAGTGATTAATTTAGTGATGATTGAGCATTATTGAAGACACCTGATGTTAACAAGCAGAATCACTGAAGGAGAAAATCACAAATTGTAAGTTACCATTAAGGTGATGGGTGTTTGCTTTAGTTGGGCTCTAGACCATTATATGTTTACTTTAATATTTACTGTTGTTTGTCTGCTGTTATTGATTTATAACAGTTAAATGAACAAAGTAAAATGTTATCTTATAGTGTTGGTTATGTTTTGACATAATCATGCTGTGATCTGAAAAAGGAAACTTATTGAGATAGTTTGGTTTAACTTGTTAGCAGCAGTTTAGTGAATCTTCAGCCTATGATTATCAGTATTTTACTTATAATTCTAAATATTTAATAAACATTGTTCTGATCAAAAGACATTCAAATAAATTCATTTAAAACACAGACATCAATAATCAGCCTGTGAATCTCAACAATGGTGACAATAATAAAGCATGTTGCAGTGGCTGCCACCAATCACAACTCATTAATGGCTCCCATCATGCATTGCGGTATGAATAAATTATGATCTGAATTGTCTATGTAATTTACTTTTCCTAATTGAATATTCTGCTCCTCACCATTGTTGAGATGCATAGACTGAATCTTGATGTCTGTGTGTGCCTAAAAGAAAGATTTTTTTTTTTTTTACAAATTTTAAGAAATCCTTTATATTATATCAAAAATGCTGGGCATTTAAGCAGATTCACTAACCAACAACATAAATCGAAGTCAGAAAGAAGGATTTTAATGAGTTCAGTGATCAAGTTCAAATGATGATTGTCATAATATAACCAACACCATCAGATCACTTTTTTCTTTGTTCAACTGGTGATTATAATTCAGAAACAACAGACAAACAAAATCTAAAGTTAATAATATATGGGTCAAGAGTCCATCTAAAGCAACCATTGATCGTCATAACGGTAACTTACAATTTGTGATTTTCTCCTTCAGTGATTCTGCTTGTTAACATCAGGTGTCTTCAATAATGTTCAATCATCACTAAATTAATCACTTAATTATATCATTAACTTAAACACTCTTGAGTGTGGACTCATACACTCCCAGGAGTGTTAATTTAACACTGGAGTTTTTGCTGTGTACAACGAGCCATAGTTAACTTACAAGCTGAGCCATATCGTATTAATTATCGCTGGCGATACGTCCGTGATATTAATGCGATATGGCTCAGCTTGTCAGTTAACTACGGCTCTTTGTAGTAAATGCCGCTCCATCTGAAAGCAGGTGATGGTGATTTACTACTAATCAAGGAACCGGCTTTACTGACGAGATGCGCATAACAATCTCACGATATATATGGAGTGTGGATCAAAATTAAATCAAACTGTATATCCTTTCCCATAAATTATCAATTTTTAAATACTGAAAAATAAAACTATAACATTCATTTCCCGCGCTATTTAGTAAAATATCTCCTAGTATAAATTGCATTTTTATTTTTGCTAGATTTTGCATTAGTATCCTTTCAGCCTCGTATGTCTGACAGTATAACATAACATGTTCCACACTGTTAGACCTTACCGGGTTTTTTTACAGTAAAATACTGGCAACACTGTTGCCAGTTCTTTACTGTAAAAATGCACTAAAACTCGAGTTAACTAATTTCACTTGCAGAAACCGACTGCCTTAAATTGACCAACTTTCATTTAAATGTATTAACTAAAATTTATAATGCATTAATAACGTGAGCAAAGTATTAGTGTGAACATCTTTCATTTGAAACCACAACAAAACTTTTGTAAATAAAGAAATTTCCACTGGACCAGCAACTACACAGTCACTGCCTGTTAAATAAAGCAACATGCAGCAAATCATCAATGTTTGTAGATCTTCTCCTGGACTGAAGCACAGGCTCTACTCTTCTGCACAACGGAGACCCAAAAAATACATTTTACAGTAAACTACTGGCAACAGTGTTGCCAGTATATACCTGTTTTTTAACTTACAGTTTATTACTGTTAAAATACATTTTGTGGGTGTGTCTTTTTATCTTACACTGTTAACCCTTTCAACCCCACAGGGAAATCCACACCACAAAGAGTAAAAGTAACATTGAGACAGTGTTGCAGTGAGATAATTAAGAGAATATGTAAGTGATTGTTGAGCATTAGTGATGAACACCTGCTGTTAGAACAGAAAATAGAGAAACACAAGACCTACAACTGACTTCCAGCCATTACACATTATTACACTTATTATTAACCAGTATGACTTTATTTCAAACATCTACAGAAGTTGTTATTAAGATGTTTAATTGAAAATGTTTGTTTGAAGTTACCATTATAGAGATCAGTGCTTGCTTTAGTTGGGATGCTGATGCTAAAACATTAGTTTTTCTTTTGCTGCTTCAGCTGTGTTTTTGCAAGTCACACTTGTGCACACACACAGTTTATGAATGATTGTGGTTATAATGATTATGATGACAAAATCATCATATTGCCTGTTCATTCACTAAGGAATTCATCCTCAATTAAAAGGGTTACATTACCACTGCTGTGAAACCACAACAATAATTTACAATGATTCATTTTTTTTAACACATCATGCATAACCAGAGAAACAGAGCTACACTGTCTTTTAGAAACACAGAGATATCACAATTTAGCACATGAATCTCAACAATGGTGGCAATATATATTTTTTTATTCATGCAGCAGTGCATGCTGGGAGTTTTATATTATTCTGGAACCCAGCATGCATTGCGACATGAAACTTTTGATTGTCACCATTGTTGAGATTCATGTGCTGATTGTTGATGTCTGTGTGTGTCTGAGACAAGCAGGAGTTATTTAATGCACTATATGATTACAATATTCTTCAGAAAACCTTATTACAGAAGTATTGATTTTATGTTGTAGATTTACAGCTATATGCTAAATATGAAATACCCATAAATTCAAAGAATAAATACAGAAAAGATCAGAGAATCAGACATGTCCAGGATGATTGTGACATTATCACAAAAGCCAAAAACACCTGATCATCTTCCTCTTGGCTTTTTCTTGCCATAACAAATGTGTTTTATAAACTCACTGTTATAGCAGTCAGAGAGAGATGAATGGTAAGTAGTCAAGGGACAAGAGACCAACTAAAGCAAATACTGATCTCCATCATGGTGACAACAAACTTAACTATATCTCTGTTAATTCTCAACAAGAACTTTTGTACATGTATGAAAGAAATAATGTTAAACTGGTTTGTAAACTGGTTTCACACTCAGTGTGGCTGGAAGTCAGTTGTAGTTTTTGTGTTTCTCTTTTTTCTGTTCTTGTTTCTCTGTCCTTCAGTGATTCTGCTTATCAGGTGTTCATCAGTGTCTCAATTCACTCACTTATTTTCATTCACTCTGTCAAGTGGACTATATTAGTGAACTAATGTAGGGAATAGTGAATGAGGGTATAGGGTGTGATTGGGAAAACAGCCTCTAAATGTCGACTTTGAGCGCTGTTAATTCACAGTATATTCCTGTAGGCTACTTTTGTTTTCTATGGTATATTACTGTTTTAAGGGAAAATGGTATGATATTGTCAGAATTTGGCCTTTTTTTTACAGCAAGGGTTAACAGTGCACAGTTTCTTCTTGTCCACAAAATTCACACCTTCCCGTATCATGTTTACCCATTTTATAAAGTGTACTATTTAGTCTTGAACGTATAAATCTCATCCTTGATATTATTATCTCATCTCTCCTGTTTTCCCTGTACTTCTCATCTCTCCCACTTTCCTTTGAATTCCAAAACCATTAACCTTTCTTCTCCTTATCCCATTGTTTTTGCCAAACTTTTTTAAAACAATACTCTTGATTTCAGTCTTACTTAGCCAAACAATTAAGTTAATGACGTAGTTTTTTTTAAAGATTTTTGGTAACACTTTACGGTAAGGGTACATGAATTATCATGAATTCATGTATAAATTCATGCATGAAATATGCATTCATTCATGCATTAATATCTCATGAATCATCAGGAACTAACACGAGTTCAACGTTTTTCATTCATGACTTCATGGATGAACAACACCTTAATTAAAACATTAACTAAGATGAGTACGTCATCATGAATTATGATTTATTACGCATGATCATGATGTTTTCTTTGTTCACACAAAAAATTGGTCTTTACCACCCATTGTGGATAAAGCTATGGTTATGGTACATGAATCATCATGAATTCATGCATAAAAAAGTATTAATTCATGCATGCAAGACTGCTTCGAATTATTAAAGGAATGTATAAAAATCCACATTATCTAATGCATGCATACACACTGTTAGCCCTTGCTGTAAAAAAAGGCGTAATTCAGACAGTATCATACCATTTTCCATTAAAACAGTAATATACCGTAGAAAACAAAAATAGCCTACAGGAATATACTGTGAATTAACAGCGCTCAAAATCGACACTCAGAGGCTGTTTTCCCAATCACACCCTATACCCTCATTCACTATTCCCTACATTAGTTCACCAATATAGTCCACTTGACAGAGTGAATGAAAAGAAGTGAGTGAATTGAGAAACTAATGAACACCTGATAAGCAGAATCACTGAAGGACAGAGAAACAAGAACAGAAAAAAGAGAAACACAAAAACTACAATTGACTTCCAGCAACACTGAGTGTGAAACCAGTTTACAAACCAGTTTACAATTATTTCTTTCATACATGTACAAAAGTTCTTGTTGAGAATTAACAGAGATTTAGTTAATAATAAAGTTTGTTGTCACCATGATGGAGATCAGTATTTGCTTTAGTTGGTCTCTTGTCTCTTGACTTCTTACCATTCATCTCTCTCTGACTGCTATAACAGTGAGTTTATAAAACACATTTGTTATGGCAAGAAAGAGTCAAGAGGAAGATGATCAGGTGTTTTTATTCTTTTGTGATGATGTCACAGTCATCTTGGATTATCTGATTTTCAGATTTTTCCTGTATATATTCATTGAAATTATGGGTGTGTCATATTTAGCATAAATCTGTGTATCTACAAAATGAAATCAATATTTCTGTAATCAGGTCTTCTGAAAAATACAATCATATAGTGCATTCAATTTTATTTTATTCCTGCTTGGCTCAGACACACACAGATATCAACAATCAGCATATGAATCTCAACAATGGTGAAAAGTTTCATGTCGCAATGCATGCTGGGTTCCAGGATAATATAAAACTCCCAGCATGCACTGCTGCATGAATTTAAAAAAAAAGAAAAAATATTGCCACCATTGTTGAGATTAATGTGCTAAATTGTGATATCTCTGTGTTTCTAAAACTTAGTGTAGCTTTTTTTTTGGTTTATGCATGATGTGTTAAAAAAAATGAGTAGTTTCACAGTGGTGCTGATGTAACACTTTTGATTGAGGATAAAACTCTGAATGAATAAGAATTAATTCCTTAGTGAATGAACCGGCAATATGATGAATTTGTCACCATAAGCATTACAACCGCAATCATTCATAAACTGTATGTGTGCACAAGTGTGACTTGCAAAAACACAGCTCAAGCAGCAAAAGAAAAATTAATGTTTTAGCATCTGCATCCCAACTAAAGCAAGCACTGATCTCTATAATGGTAACTTCAAACAAACATTTTCAATTAAACATCTTAATAACAACTTCTGTAGATGTATGACAGAAATAAAGTCATACTGGTTAATAATAAGTGTAATAATGTGTAATGACTGGAAGTCAGTCGTAGTTATTGTGTTTCTCTATTTTCTGTTCTTGTGTTTCTCTTTTCTTCAGTGATTCTGTTCTAACAGCAGGTGTTCATCACTAATGCTCAACAATCACTTACATATTCACTTAATTATCTCACTGCAACACTGTCTCAATGTTACTTTTACTCGTTGTAGTGTGGATTTTCCTGTGGGGTTGAAAGGGTTAACAGTGTAAGATAAAAAGTCACACCCACAAAATGTATTTTAACAGTAATAAACTGTAAGTTATAAAACTGTTTTATACTGGCAACACTGTTGCCAGTAGTTTACTGTAAAAATAATTTTTTGGGTCACCATTGTGCAGAAGAGTAGAGCCTGTGCTTCAGTCCAGAAGAAGATCTACAAATAATGATGATTTGCTGTGTGTTGCTTTATTTAACAGGCGGTGACTGTGTAGTTGCTGGTCCAGTGGAAATATCTTTATGTTCAAAAGTTTTTTAGTGGTCTCAAATGAAAGAAGTTCACAGTAATACTTTGCTCACATTATTAATGCATTATACATTTTAGTTAATACATTTAAATGACAGTTGGTCAATTTAAGGCAGTCGGTTTCTGCAAGTGTAATTAGTTAACTTGAATTAGAATTTAGTGCATTTTTACAGAAACAAACTAGATTACAGTAAAGAACTGTACAATTAACAGTATTTTACTGGCAACAGTGTTGCCAGTATTTTACTGTAAAAAAACCCGGTAAGGTCTAACAGTGCAGGCTAGAACAGTATATCAATTAATGTGAGAACTTTTTTTCTGAATTATGATCTGAGTTATCCAGTATGTTCATGTCTTCTTCATAGCCTGCAGGTAAATGGACAGACCCCAAAATTGGCCAATCACAGCACATAACATACGAATTCTGTTGGCGTTCAAATACAGTAGTCATCATTAACTACACTGTTAACCCTTGCTGTAAAAAAAGGCCAAATTCTGACAATATCATACCATTTTCCATTAAAACAGTAATATACCGTAGAAAATAAAACTAGCCTACAGGAATATACTGTGAATTAACAGTGCTCAAAATCGACACTCAGAGGCTGTTTTCCCAATCACACCCTATATCCTCAATCACTATTCCCTACATTAGTTCACTAATATAGTCCACTTGAATGTAAAGAAGTGAGTGAATTGAGACACTGATGAACACCTGATAAGCAGAATCACTGAAGGACAGAGAAACAAGAACAGGAAAAAGAGAAACACAGAAACTACAACTGACTTCCAGCTACACTGAGTGTGAAACCAGTTTACAAACCAGTTTAACATTATTTCTTTCATACATGTACAAAAGTTCTTGTTGAGAATTTACAAAGATTGAGTTAATAATAAAGTTAGTTGTCACCATGATGGAGATTAGTATTTGCTTTAGTTGGTCTCTTGTCCCTTGACTGCTTACCATTACCATCTCTCTCTGGCTGCTGTAATGGTGAGTTTATAAAGCACAATTGTTATGGCAAGAAAAAGTCAAGAGGAAGATGATTAGTTATTTTAGGCTTTTGTGATTGTTTAACAATCATCCTGGACATGTCTGATTTTCAGATCCTTCCTGTATATATTCTTTGAATTTATGGGTATTTCATATTTAGCATATTTAATTGTGAATCTACAACATGAAATCAACATTTCTGTAATCAGGTCGCCTGAACAATATCGTAACCATATAGAGCATTAAAACATGTTAACTCCTGTTTGACTCAGACACACACAGACATCAACAATCAGTATATGAATCTCAACAATGGTGACAATCAAAAGTTTCATGTCGCAATGCATGCTGGGTTCCAGGATAGTATAAAACTCCCAGCATTCACTGCTGCATGAATAATAAAAAAAATATTGCCACCATTGTTGAGATTCATGTGCTAAATTGTGATATCTCTGTGTTTCTTTAAGACAGCATAGCTCTGTTAATTTTTGGTTTATGCATGATGTGTTAAAAAAATAAGTAATTGTAATTTATTGCTGTGGTTTCACAGTGGTGGTAATGTAACACTTTTGATCGAGGATAAAACTCTGAATGAGTAGGAATGAATTCCTTTGTGAATGAACAGGCAATATGATGATTTTATCACCATAATCAACATAACCGCAATCATTCATAAATTGTGTGTGTGCACAAGTGTGACTTGCACAAAAAAACAGCTCAAGCAGCAAAAGAAACACTAATGTTTTAGCATCAGCATCCCAACTAAAGCAAACACTGATCTCTATAATGGTAACTTCAAACCAAACATTTTCAATTAAACATCTCAACAACAACTTCTGTAGATGTATGACAGAAATAAAGTCATACTGGTTAATAATAAGTGTAATAATGTGTAATGGCTGGAAGTCAGTTGTAGTTCTTGTGTTTCTCTATTTTCTGTTCTAACAGCAGGTGTTCATCACTAATGCTCAACAATCACTTACATATTCCCTTAATTATCTCACTGCAACACTGCGTCAGTGTTACTTTTACTCTTTGTAGTGTGGATTTCCCTGTGGTTGAAAGGGTTAACAGTGTAAGATAAAAAGACACACCCACAAAATGTGTTTTAACAGTAATAAACTGTAAGTTATAAAACAGGTTTATACTGGCAACACTGTTGCCAGTAGTTTACTGTAAAATCTTGTTTTTTTGGGTCACCGTTGTGCAGAAGAGTAGAGCCTGTGCTTCAGTCCAGGAGAAGATCTAGAAACATTGATGATTTGCTGCATGTTGCTTTATTTAACAGGCGGTGACTGTGTAGTTGCTGGTCAAGTGGAAATCTCTTTATTTACCAAAATTTTTTTGTGGTTTCAAATGAAATAAGTTCACAGTAATACTTTGCTCACTTTATTAATGCATTATAAATTTTAGTTAATACTTTTAAATGACAGTTGGTTAATTTAAGACAGTCGGTTTCTGCAAGTGAAATTAGTTAACTCGAGTTTTAGTGCATTTTTACAGTAACATACTGTAGATTACAGTAAATTACTGGCAACAGTGTTGCCAGTATTTTACTGTAAAAAAACCCGGTAAGGTCTAACAGTGTAAGCATTATTTATCAATGACTTCATCATGTGTGTGGCCCCTCAACTAAAGTGGTGACTTGGTGCTTTGAAACACTGATGAACAATGTGTTTTCATTATGATCTGAGTTATCCAGCATGTTCATGTCTTCTTCATAGCCTGCAGGTAAATGGACAGACCCCAAAATTGGCCAATCACAGCACATAACGTACGAATTCTTTTGGCATTCAAATACAGTAGTCATCATTAACTAAGCATTATTTATCAGTGACTTCATCGTGTGTGTGGCCCCTCAACTAAAGTGGTGACTTGGTGCTTTGAAACACTGATGAACAATGTGGCATAACTGTGAAATGACATGAATATGAACATGAAAGTTCAAGCCTTTGCAAACAATGTACTGTGGACAGAAATGGACTTCGATCTTAACTTGCAACGTGATCTCATGAGAATACGTGTGTATTTTTACGTAAAGTTCTACCATAGGTACATTTATTTATGTTTTATACACACAGAAACGTATAATACTGACAGTGGACAGCACAAAAACGTAATTTATTTACTTATAAACAACTTATACAAACAACGACTACAAATTTAGGCGTATTCCTATTTAACTTATGCATATTAAAATCGTGGCATTAATATTTTGACACATAATACACTAAAACACAACATAAATTCACAAAAGAAATCAATTTTATTAGCTTAATGTGATCCAAATCTTTAGAATCCATACGTTGTTTGCAAGAAACAGATCCAAATGCAGCCCTTTATCCAGTGATCTTCATCTCCATTTCTCAGCAGAGACCGTCAACGTCAAATCCCGGCATCCCGCGCTCGTGGTGAATTCAAATTCAAAAATTGCGCCCGAAGCGTTACGACATGTTTTACGGCAGTGATATCAAACGCTCATTGGCTCTCGCATGCTTCGTCACAGATTGCGACATGCCGTGTTTAAGTTGTGTACTACATTTGAAATGGAGAAGCGCGCGCGCCTTCACAGAGCGAACAGCAAACCGAAACCGGATTAACATTTTCATGGATTAATAACTTAAATTCTGCTCTGTAACGTTACCTCATACATAACTATAATATAACGTTACTGCCAGAGAGGACTGCGACACATCGTCATGTGAACGACTTTTGGTACCGGTTTTGACATTTTCTCAATAAATAAATGATTGTGATTGTCTGTCTGTTGTTTTAATTTATAGTTACGTAGTTTTAAGAAATGGTTAGGTTTAGGGGTAGGGGTAGGATTAGTGGCTCAAACTATCTTTTAATGCTACATTGTTAATAAAGCTGCCATTTCCCTACACATATCTGTTCATTACGTTTTATCCTTTTAATATTATCTATAAAATGGGTATGTTTAGGTGTGGAGTTAGGGTTAAGGGATCGTACATTTATAATCTATAAAATGGTAAAAGGGAAATTATACAGATATCTTTATGATATGAAATATTCGCAAATAGTTTAACGTACGTTTTTTAGCTGTAAAATCGTAATAATGTTATGTAACTTTACTGCTTTATTCTGAAACCAAACGGTATAAACCAGTTAAATCAACAGCTGGAAAGAGCTGAGAAGGAATTCAGTATACACCATGAACTTTATTTTAAGTGCCTGTATATCTGAAGACTCTTTACAAAACCATAAAGCTGTTTTACAATTTCATGATATGGAGGAGTCACATCAGTTGCTTTATACGTTAAAAGGTGACTCTTTACCCAAATAGAGATCAAGCTGTTTGTGAAACTTTTTTTTAAAACAGCTTTATGGTTTTTAACTGGTTTATACCGTTTAAGAATAAAGCAGTACAGTTAAGATCAAAGTCCATTTGTGTCCACAGTACATTGTTTGCAAAGACTTGAACTTTCATGCTCATATTCATGTCATTTCACAGTTATGCCACATTGTTCATCAGTGTTTCAAAGCACCAAGTCACCACTTTAGTTGAGGGGCCACACACATGATGAAGTCATTGATAAATAATGCTTAGTTAATGATGACTACTGTATTTGAATGCCAAAAGAATTCGTATGTTATGTGCTGTGATTGGCCAATTTGGGGGTCTGTCCATTTACCTGCAGGCTATGAAGAAGACATGAACATGCTGGATAACTCAAATCATAATGAAAACACATTGTTCATCAGTGTTTCAAAGCACCAAAGTCACCACTTTAGTTGAGGGGCCACACACATGATGAAATCATTGATAAATAATGCTTAGTTAATGATGACTAGTATTTGAACGCCAACAGAATTCGTATGTTATGTGCTGTGATTGGCCAATTTTGGGGTCTGTCCATTTACCTGCAGGCTATGAAGAAGACATGAACATGCTGGATAACTCAGATCATAATTCAGAAAAAAAGTTCTCACATTAATTGATATACTTTCTAGCCTGTATGCATGCATTAGATAATGTGGATTTTTGTACATTCCTTTAATAATTCGAAGAGTAGTCTTGCATGCATGAATTAATACTTTTTTATGCATGAATTCATGATGATTCATGTACCATAACCATAGCTTTATCCACAATGGGTGGTAAAGACCAATTTTTTTGTATGAACAAAGAAAACATCATGATCATGCGTAATAAATCATAATTCATGATGATGTACTCATCTTAGTTAATGTTTTAATTAAGGTGTTGTTCATCCATGAAGTCATGAATGAAAAACGTTGAACTCGTGTTAGTTCCTGATGATTCATGAGATATTAATGCATGAATTAATGCATATTTCATGCATGAATTTATACATGAATTCATGATAATTCATGTACCCTTACCGTAAAGTGTTACCAGATTTTTTTCTACATTCTATTTAAAATTCCTAATTCTGTTGCAAGAAAATATTGTTGATGAATAAAATCTGTTAATAACAAATAACCACTTTTAGTCTGGCAAAACTTCAATAAAACATCAACATCTAAACCTGTTAATTCTCATATTTCGGTAGACGTCAAAAAAAAAAAGAAAAAAAAAAAAAAAGAGAAAGACAGAGAAACAAGACCAGAAAAAAGAGAAACACGAACTCATTATAAAATGATTATTTCTTTCAGACATGTACAAGAGTTCTTGTTGAGAATTAACATATATTTAGTTGTTGATGTTTTATTGAATATAATAAAGTTTGTAGTCACCATGATGGAGATCAGTATTTGCTTTAGTTAGTCTCTTGTCCCTTGTTTTTTTTTTGTTTTTTTTGTTTTTTGCAATTAGTTTCTATCTGGCTACTGTAACTGTGAATTTATAAAACACATTTGTTATGGCAAGAAAAAGTCAAGAGGAAATTGATCAGGTGTTTTTGGTGTGATGATGACATGATATCATCCCCATGATTTGAACTTTTGGTTATTTATTTTTGGAACTTTTCATATCTCTGTTCTTCAGCAAAATGATTTCAATATTTTATGGCGACAGTGTTGCCAGTAATTTACAGTAAAATTAAATTTAAAAAATCCTGGTAAGGTATGTGTATGTAAAGAACTATTTGGAGAATGATCTTGTAACAAAACTGGGCGGTTTCTTGTGTTTTTCACAGGGGTTTTCTGCGGTGTGATCTTCTTTCTAATTGCCATCAGCATGATGGAGACCATTCTAGTGAATTATCTGATGGCTAAAGGAGCTAAGAAGAGATCAGTGGAAACTAAAGCTGAGTGGACAAGTGGACAAGATGGTAAGAGTCGACACACCATCAGATTATGAGGAACATTTTATACTTTTACTTCACAAATTAAGGTTTATTATTGAAATTAAGTTTAAGATTTGTTTGCTTTGTAGTTTTGGTACATATGCAAAGAAAAGATAATACAATTCATCTTTTTAATCTGAGTAAATAAGACTCTAAAATAAGACAAACTGTTTGGATGGATGGATGGATGGATGGATGGATGGATGGATGGATGGATGGATAGATGGATAGATGGATGAATGAAAATAGCATTTGAAGTCTGAACTTAGCAAATGTAAAACCATGCATTATCAAATTCTAAACAAGCCACCCCAAAACCACGTCAAATTCATTTGTTTTTCTATAATAGAGTATCAGCAAAGATTCCCCATCGAAAAATCGTATGTGAGATTATGCAGACAAAACATTTATACAGAGCTATGTTTTTTTCCTCTCACAGTTGGTATAATAGACCAGCAGAACCCTCCAGACTCAGTTAGAGATCAGAATGAAGAGCAGTTTTGCACTCCCGACCGTCTGAAGCAGATCCTCACTGAGTGCCGTCAGAAGACACCTCTGTACTGGACCAGAGTGGCAAGAATCATAAATGTGACCTTCTTGGTTCTTTACATAATCACTATTATTGCGTTTATGTCTAATATTTGGACGCTTTGGTATCTTCCATAATGCTTAAAATAATTAATTCGCCTGAGTAGGGTAAACTTAAATTAAATCAAATCAAAAATCAAATTAACTTTTATGAGCATTTAGAACTTTATTTTTCTTTTGAGTTCACAGAACTGACACATTTTTAAGTAATCTGAATTGTTTAATTTAATTTAGACTAAAACTGTACTGGGATTATGTAATGTGTTATATAATGTTTTTATGCAAGATTAATGTTAAGAGGGAAATGTTTAATGTTTTGCTGATTTAAAATTATTTCTGTTATGTTGGAATTTTTAGGGGGTTACCATTATGGTGAAGAGTGGAGCATGAGCTTGGTTTGAGAACAAGTATATGTAATTTATGTTGACTAAATAAGTCAGAATAAGCAATTGCTTAAACATGAGTTCTTGTTATTTTCACATTCTCCATTAAAAAACCTCTTCAAACTGAAAAAAATCAAAAATAAAAATTGATCTACACCTATTTGAAGTAAACAGAGTCAGCAAAGTATTTTTATTTAATTTTTTTTAGAGAAAGTTCTAGTTAAAGTTTCCTGTTTCCTGAAGGTTCCAAAACATAATCATTTTGCAGCCGTACCTTAAAACATACGCTGATAATAACACCACATTTTTCACACACAATTTTTTTGTTACGTTCCCTTACCCTCTAGGGCAGTGGTTCCCAAACCTGTCCTGAAGGACCCCCAACACTGCATGTTTTCTTTGTCTCCCTAATCAAACACACCTGATTCAACTCATCAGCTCATTATCACATGGGTTATGTGTAAATTTAAAATTAACAAATAAAAAAGAGAAAAGGTGAGAACACACTTCAATCCTCTGTCCCAGAGTGAAGACAACACCAGATGATATGTAATAAAGAAAGGATTTTATTTACAAAACCAATACCAAAGTAAAGACAAATCATAGGGAACTAGGGAGCAATGGCTCAGGGGGAGCAAGGCCCAAAAAAACAAACAAAACAGCCCACAACCTAAATTTAGGAGTCCTAACTAACCTAAGAAAGATTAAACAAAAAGAAATAAACAACATTAACTTCCCTCAACTCCCTCACTATACCAAAAACAGAGACAAAAACAGTATTAAAGAAAAAGGCACTCACCCCCTACAGCTTCCCTCACAACAGTAAGTACTAAACAGATTTACAAAACAAAATACCTTCTGCTTAATTTTTAGTTGTAGTGAGAACAAGATCTACCGCTAACCCACAATTACTGTCTCTGAATGTTAGAAGCAAACATGTATGAACTGCGTTCAATCTAGAGCAGGGGAGAAGTGCATCTTCTGCAAACACTGGACTGCACCCTTACCCCTAATTTCCACCAACTGCGGAACGGCTGCGGATCCGCTCCGGAACGGCGGCGGAGTCAATAGGTTTCCAATAAAGTTAATGTGTGCATTTTCACTGAATGTGGAGCGGCTGCGTTCCGACTCTGGCGCAGATACGCAGAGCTTCTATTTTTGCCGGATGCCGGAGAGCTCCGCAGCAATTCAGAACTTATATCGCGCAATCATACGTGAATTCGCGAGATCTCGTGGGTCCTCGTGCTTTCAGCTGTCAGTCATGGCCGCAGCCGTTCCGCAACAAATCCGGACCTGGTGGGTATTGAAGGACGACGGCGCACGGAGCCGACACGCAGCGGAGCCGATCCGCAGCCACTCCGCAGTTGATGGAAATCCGGGGTTATACTCTCCGTCTCAGGCACACTCACAAACGAGTTACAGGTGCTGATGATTAGGCCTGCGAGAGAGTAGAGAGAGAAAGAGAGACAACAAGCAAACAATAACAGGGCACACAACCATGCCCACACTTTCAGAAACAAAGTAAATCAAAGAAGATCAGGAGAAAATAATCATAATAATAAATAAATGAATGACTACGTACTTTGGGACGTAACACTTAGTAAACTCCAAAATTGTCATTTATTATTGAACTATACTCCACAATGATGAATCCTAAAACTGTAAGCTGCATTGGAATAGCAATGCCAGTGTTTCCCACAGGATTCTTTGGTAAAACTAGGGGGGTTCAGGGGCATGTCCCTTAAGAAAATTGTGTGCATTTTAATGTTAAATTCATCAATCTGGTGCACTTTGAGAGTTCAAATTTAAGAGCTCCAACCCATATTCAGTGTCCAAATTGAAAAAAGAAAAATTTCTGCTGTTTGTGGAGTTGTTTAATCAGATCTTGAGAGAGTTAATGTATTTTATCTTCAGTTCAAGGCTGTGTCTGAATAAAGTTGTAGTTTGTGTTCTTATTACTCTTTCGAAAGATGATTGAAAGAATGTTTCAGGAACATCACACTAACCTTTAAATAACATTCTAGTAACATTCAGGAAACTGGACATTTTTATGTTCTTGGAATGTTCGAAATCAACTTTCATTTTTTTTAAGTTGAAAGAACGTTTGAGGAACATTATACCTTTATTTTGTAAATTATAAACATGTCCCTCTAACGTCAAGAAAACTGGACATTTGTTTATGTTCCCAGAACCAACACTGAATATTTGGAGAACGTTCTTGTAACAAAAGTCTGTTAGCTGAGATTTTGCTGTGGCCACCCCTATTAAAATTGGTCCGGTCTGTGAGAAAAAAAAACCTACGCTGACTTTTTTTGACCAATGCATTACACCGGCACAAAAAACCCACGCTGCCAATTAAGCAAAACAAAACGATTGGGCTGCCGATGTATGAGATTTATGGGCTATTTTAGACCTAAAAAAAAGCATGAGATACAAGATGTCTGGCAGATGGCCAGTCCACCCCGTGCTGTAGTTAAAGCCCGACTCCGACAAGTCGAAAATAAATGTGCGATTCCAACAAATTAATAATGTAAACGACAATCTCACGAGTCACGAGAAAATATATATATCTCAGAAAGTGCACTATCGCGCTGCGCTGGACTTCCCGTATCAGCTCCACTTATGAAGCCGCAGTCTAATCCTGTTAACATGAAATAAGCCTGCTCCCGAGCAGGTTTAAGATTGCGCACCTGTTGCTATGACAGCAAGTCCAGGATGAGTGTCAAAGTACCAAACAATCCAAGATCATACCAAATCGCCAACAATCAAATCCAGCTAACTGAGTTAGCGACGTACGAAAAATGGGTCCCAGGTCATAGTTTGTCTTGCCACAACAAATGTGCTTCATAAACACAGAGTTGGAGCAGCCAGAGAAAAACTAATGTTAAAAAGGAAAGGGTCAAGAGCCCAACTAAAGCAAACACTGATCACCATAAGGGTGACCTGAAACGAAACATTCTATAAAACATTACCATCTAAACTTCTGTTAAATCTAAATAAGAACGTGTAGATGTATGACAGAAATAAAGTCCAACTTGTAATATTAAGTGCAATAATGTATAATGGCTCGAAGTCAGTAGTTCTTGTGTTTCTCTTTTTTCTGTTCTTGTTGTTTCTCTTTCCTTCAATGATTCTTATTAACATTAGGTGTCACCACTAATGGCCAATCATCACTTAATTAATCACTTAATTATCTCATTAACTTCAACACTGCTTCAGTGTTAATTTTTAACACTCTGTAGTTGGACCTATATGTACACCGAGGAGTGTTAATTTAACACTGGGGAGTTTGCTGTGTGTGCTGGAAAGACAAGAACACCTTATTGACCTTGTGAAGAAAAATGTGGAACGAGCTCAACATAGACAAAAACACTAATATGACCTGCGACGCTAGTACAGTCAATTTCAGGTGGGAGATGTAGTCTGGGTCCGGTCTCACCCTTTATCCAGAGCTGAAGAAGGCTTTATGGCAATGTGGAGACTTATCATGTACAGAATTTGAAAACTTGTTATGGTTATGACAAGTCTCTTTCTGATTAGGGGGGTATGTAACAGTTAAATGTTACTTATGGTGCTATTCCACTACCCACCATTAGGGGACACTATTGTTAATTTATGCTAAGTTTAAATACAGGAAGGGCGTAGAAGAAGAGAGAGCTGTTTGGTAAGAGGAAAGCATGGCTTCCTTCTGGTAACCTTACCTTTACCAGGGGGGCAGGGTTTCATATTATTTTGAAGCTTCCCCGGGCGCCGCCATTGGCTAGCGGACCATCACCTGCAGTTAGCATTCCATTGACTCCCTTTAATTTTGGCGTCACTTTGACAGCGAATAACTTCACATCTGAGGCGTTTAAAGACTCCATTTGTCCATTATTTATTTCTAAAGAAACACGAAAATGTATAAAAAGCAAAATAATTAATCAGAATACTTAGCAAAAGTGTCTCCTGCTCCTAGCTCATGGACACCTCCGACTCACACTCTCCGTCTCTGCAAGTTTCGAAAGGGAATGATTGAGATTTCTCTTGGCACAGCTACTAGAAGACAGACGGGTTGCTCACGTCACATCCACGTCGTCAAGCTCAGTTTGAGTCTGCGCAGTACGCTCGACCATCAGGAACTTAGTGTTTCTAATTGACTTCACTTGTCTCCGTTGAATCCAATGGGGTCGCTGTGTCCAGTTTATATACTGTCTATGACCTTTACTGATGTCCTGATTGGGAAACGTATCGTTTTATGCTCAATCAAAGTAAGGTTCTTTTTTTCATATTCAATGGTGGCTGTATAAATTGTATTCCATTGTTTTTGAGGTTTATACTAATGTTTAATATTTTGTTTGTAGAAGGACTCCTTTTACCTACCCTCTTTAGATGTACCAATGGTACAGTTGCTACTGCATGGTACATATTGGGATAGAAAGGACTAACTTACCTGCATTATATCTCATATCTCATTGCCTTGGGTCATCGAAACGGGATATTAATCTAGAGGATAAGAACAGTTTCTGCTTGTGTCTGGAATTGCTGTGTGGAGTATTGAATTTGTTCTTGACTGTTACCAAGGTTGAAGAACTATGTACATCTACATTGTCTAGAAGGGTTCTTCTTTCACCTATGGACTGTGGCATATAAGTATCGCCACATTCATTACACGCTCCCGACATTACACGCTCATATCATAACTATTCATTTTGTAAAATTAATTATTTTTGTATATATATAAAACATTTCTTTTTTTCTTTTTTTTGAGTCATTTGTACTATTGGTTTATGGTATGTTAATTTGCTTTGGGATTATTATTGTGCATTTCACTATTGTTGTTTTTTTCTTCCCATAATATATCTCTGCTAAGAAAATCAGGTTCTGTTCTATTGTTTTCTTGACCTCAAACAGTTTAATGATTGTGATAAGTTGGTATGTAGATCCCTCCGCGAAAAGACTTTCAGATTTATAGTAAACTTTTAATCATATAAGTACAAGTTTGTTATAAACTATACCCACAATTTTGATGACAATTGAATATTCACAAGACTTGTAAGACTTCTCCCTCTCCCTTCTCCCTTCCTCTCCTTCTCCCTTCTCCCTTCCCCCTTCCTTTCCCTCTGATTCAAGATATACCACAAATTACGCATCTTGTGAATCTATTGTTTATACCCTTTCATGTTTGGTATTTTAAATGTCTCAGTGCGATTGGTAAAATGGCCTCAATTTCATTGCAATCACTGGTATTTTGAGAAAGACTGAAAATTTAGGAGGATTCGATTCTCCTTTTTGGGTGGTGTCTCTTCAACAACAACAACAACAACAACAACAATAATAATATCTAATAATTCTCTCCTCTCCCCCGAAACCAGGTGTAAGGGGTACATGAATAGACCCAACACAACTCTAAAAAAAAAATGTGTTCATTATAATTTGTTTATTATTTCTGAATTTTCTTCTAATTGTTTAATTGTGTAATTAACACAATACATTTTTTACCTGACAAATAAAAAGTTATATTTGATTTACTCTGGACTCTCCTGAAATCATGACCAGTAGATTATGAGGAGGCTGATTCTACCGCAGATCTGTGTCTATGATAGGTCAAACAATATATTATTATATGGTGCAAATATACTGAAAAAATTATTAAATAATATATATATATGCGTTTATATGATTTGTCATTACAATATATTGAATAATACATAAGGAATTGCCACTTTTCATATATTACACTGCACAATGTAATAAGTTGAGTGTACTAAGAAAACGTGGAAAACGATTGTCTTGAATTTCTCAAGGATGTATTACTCAGTCATAAGTTTCTAATATAAACACATACAAAAGAGTGTTGGGAAAATGGCAGATGATGCCATAAACAGAAACTTCATTGAATAAAATAAATTAAAAACAACTTTAAAAAGTTATTATAAATGACTGAAATAGATTTCAGGCTTTTAGATAAAGCCACATACAGCTTTTCATCAATGTTTCTTGGTCTTCTCCTGGACTGAAGCACAGGCTCTACTCTTCAACACAATGGTGACCCACAAAACTTAGAAAACAGAAACCCTTTAAATCCCAGATCTCCCAGAAAACAGTTCTCTCAAGATCTCAGCAGAGGAGGGTTAAACAACAAAAACAGTATTACCAGCTTCACTTTTTATTGACTTTATGTCATACGTCTACAGAAGTTTTTATTACAAACTAACAGAGGTTTAGATGTTGATTTATTGAAAAGAATATAATGTTACAGTCACCATTATGGAAATCAGTGTTTGTTTAGTTGGGCTCTTGACTCTTGACTTTTTAGCTATAATTTTTCTGTGACTGATGTAGCTTTCAATGTTTTGTTCACAATGTTTGATTATATATATATATATATATATATATATATATATATATATATATATATATATATATATATAAAATATATATATATATATATATATCTGAAAACATATATTTATATATAAATATATCTGATTACCACAAAAATATGATTTTTTTGTTATAGTTTAAATACAATGATAAAGTTTGATCTGTGATTCAAATTCTTATGTGCAAGTTTCTGTTACATGGCAGTATAACAATAAAATATACACACAATTAACAATATACATAAATAACAAAATATACATTTTAATAAAGTGCTGTGCAAGGGTAAGGTGTGTTGTGATGTATTATTGTATTATATACACTGTTAACCCTTGCTGTAAAAAAAGGCCAAATTCTGACAATATCATACCATTTTCCATTAAAACAGTAATATACCGTAGAAAATAAAAATAGCCTACATGAATATACTGTGAATTAACAGCGCTCAAAGTCGACACTCAGAGGCTGTTTTCCCAATCACACCCTATACCCTTATTCACTATTCCCTACATTAGTTCACTAATATAGTCCACTTGACTGAGTGCATGAAAATAGAGTGAATTGAGACACTGATGAACACCTGATAAGCAGAATCACTGAAGGACAGAGAAACAAGAACAGAAAAAAGAGAAACACAAGAAATGAAAGCTTTAGCATAAAGTTCTGCCGGGAAGACTTAATTGTTACGTCACTTTACCTTTCATCTATCCAATCACATTATCACACTCGTGGTATAAAAGATCGGTACTTACTCATGTTTGAGTTCGCAGATGCTGACGCTCCAATTCAGTTCGCAGAAACCAACACCGGCGTTCACTCACTCGCGTTTCGATTCCAATCATAACAACACCAGTCTTATTGTTGATTTGATCTCAGCGCAACTTGTGCGCGAGTGTAGGAAAACGCTTGTGTAGGAAACAAGGACGTGGCGGCTTTAAATCTTATGAGAGTCGATCTCCTCCTCACAGGGTTTTTCAAGTTCAATTTCCACTTTCGGCTTCTGGTAGGCGCTTCCAGCGGCCACTGTTTACATGTCCCCAATATTAAACATACATGTCCCCATTAATCATTCAGGTAAGTATAAACTTGCTCTTCTGCTCCCTTCATCAGTGGTAAAGATCAAATGGCGACTGTGGCGAAGTGGTAGTTTTCTTAAATTGCCGATACATGTACAGCAGTCTGCAACGCAACATACTCACTGTAACGCTTTAAAAAGTAGGGCTGGATGCTCGCTGAATGGTTGTAGCAAGTGTAAACAAAGATTCACGTAACTGATTTCTCAGCGAGTGCAGTGGTAATCTATTTTTAGCGTTGTCGATCCCACGCACTCATGGGTGGTTGCAAAATACTAACAACTGGGTTGCTCAAAGCTTAAGAGCAACTAAGTTATTATATCGGCTTTCTGCATATTCACAGTCCGCGCTCCTCATATGCTCACTCAACACGTGAGAGTGCTTCTATCTTAAAGGAGCAGTAACTTGTTTTACACCACCTCTGATTCGTTATTGCTCGGGCTTTATGGAGATGTTTTAGCCAAATCATTTCCTGACTGCCAGGAAAGTTATAATTTAAAAAGGGTTGTAAAAATTAGAAAATTATACATGTAAATATGTCCATATCATAAAGAAGAAGCTGCCCTTTAAAGCAAGGTGGTCATTGGATGCTATGCGCATTCCGTAGTAGACATGGTTATGAAAGGTAGGTCTTATGTGGGTATATGTTGCAGGGGTATTTAATACATAGGAAGTAAATGATACATTTACAGTGCTGATAATTCTCTACAACTGTTCTACTGTTTTATTTTTCATATCTCTTTTAATAGGCTACTTATATTTAAATTCTTCACTACCATAAATATGGTACAATCGCGGTAATACAAATTTTCTTGGCATCTACTTGATCCACCGATATGCGTCATAGAAATATTTTCATTATAGGTAGTTGATATTAAATGTACAAAGGCAGACTAGGATGCTCAGGTCAAATGTCACAGACTAAAACGTGCTTAACACAGTAGAACTAACAGTTATAAGTTTAGACCATACAATTCAAACCAATCACCAGACAAATCACAGTCAAGAAGACTCGAGTGACATTATATTTAGGCTACTCATCTGTATGATTTAAATGTTCACTTATATTTCTATTCAAGGGACTCCCTTGGTTGCCATGGCCAGTGATCTCTTGGCTATGAATAAAACTTTACTCATACAAGAGTAACTCGAGAGTAATGTCAGGTGTGTGCGGCACAGCTGATAAATAGATTCTACGCTCAAAGTCAACAACAGAATATCAAGTGTGACTGAGGTTGTATCTTATCGGTATGCCGTCACCTTATTTCAGGTAAGTATCTTACTAAGATTAATAAGATTAAGATTTAATGGTTATAATAAAAAAAAACAAAAAAAAAAAACACACACCATGTATCTCTTCAAGGCAGGCTCATTTCTCGTCTGTTATCACTGGCCCACTCAGTGCTAATTAAGCGATCCGATCAGCTAGACGAAGGGTGCATATCTGTTCAGATTTTGGACATTTGGAACAGCAAAGGTCAGATGAATTACCGAGCCTGCTCAGGCTTCGTTCCTTCGCGCTTCACAGAAGTTATTCTATAGTGGCTGCTAACATCTTTGAGTTCAAAGTGGTGGCAAAACTTATGTTGTATGTGCTAACAAAGCTAGGATGCATCACTAAGGCAGATCTTCTTGTTAGACGATCATGCTATTCCTGAGATGTTTATCTGGCAATCAGTAGTCTCCAATTTCATGATTAAGGTTGCGTGAGCACATTCTGACCACTGCAATGCCATAGCTGTGCACTTTAGTCTTCAGGTGGCTCTGCCCTTCAGCTAACCTTTTCATCACACTGCCTCCTCTAACAGTGATCATGTAAATTAGTCGCTCTGCTTAATCCAGCTAGACCGTATATAACTGAAGGTGCGGCTCCCTACACCTTAAAAGCTTATATTCTGCAGAATTGTTTATAATTTTTAACTTTTCTTTTCAGATTCCTTTATTTCCCATCTTGATCACGGCCGGTTGTTCCTTCCTCGTCTACAATTACAAAATCGATGTGTGGTGGGTCTTCAGTGTCCCCAGGATGTGTGTGAGGGGTTTGGCTTGGAATGCCCCAAATACATGTTAATATTCTATGCTGGAATTGTCATTGAGGGTGAGTAAAGCGCATGTTTTTTGTCTGTCCCTTTGGATGCAGTCGGGCTGCTGCTCCCGGCACAGGGGATGAGTTTCAACCGCTCGTTTTGCAGATTTGTTTACCTCACAGACAATTTCAAAACGTTTAGCTTTATATTCAAACCGGAGTCAGACAAAGATGGAGAGAATCAAGAAGCGTCAACATGTAGACCTCAATTCCGGATGGTTAGTTGATGAATTATGTAGCTTGTGCGTAGTTATCTTCTAGTTATTGATTAGCTCATTCTGTCTCGATATGCTATAAATCATATTCCGGGAGCTGGATTCATGTAGCTTTAGGATTTGTGATGCCACTAATCCAGAAGGAAGGCCGCACAGTCCCTCTCAGCGTTGTTGTAGTCCTTAAAAAGCAATCTTTAAATTAAATATTCATGTTTGAACTTCGTGCATTGTAATTTTGCAGATATTGTTTATGATTTAAAAGCAATATTACAGGAAGTGAAATCCATTTAACCCCCCTTCATTACCTCCATCTGCAATGGTCTCTTCTCCTCCTATTTTCATGTTCAGATTGTAGCCACATTTTAACACAATTCAGGGCTCATGCTAGCATGGTAAAACCAAACTCTGCTACTTCGCTTCGCTTCGTAGACAGAGTCTGGAAGGGCATAATTGAAAAGCGTTTTCCTTATCGCGGTGGGGGTGCTTGTCTGAAGTTTAAAATCACTGGTACCCGTAAACCAATCACATAACGTTTGGTTATGACTAGTGGTCGACCGATATATCGCCGAGGCCGAAAATAAATATTTTTATATATTAAATAAAAAATATTTCGAGGCCTGAAATATATCGGCCAAACGGAAAGATTTATCGGCCGATGCCGATATCTAAAAAATTCCAAATATCGGCCGATAAATCTTTCCGTTTGGCCGATATATTTCAAAACAGTTTGTGACTGTGCATTAGCGCTTTTTTCCACTGACGCGAACAGAGCGAGAGTGAATGAACTGAATACACTCGCTCTGCTCCGCCCAGCACCGTAAAACAAGCCACTCAGAAGTGAAGCAGACATCTGACAGACACAGTAAATGACCATTCGCATTCGCTTTCTAACCTGACGCTACATTGTGTTACACACAAAAACACTCCGGCGTGCAGCAGAGTCTATTCAAACAGTACCGTGATATGTCAGATCCGCAGCCCAGCGGTAGCTCCAGTGGGGGTCACAGATGTGATATAAACGAATTCAAACAAAACTGAAAACATTTTACCTCACAAACAGTCAAAAATCCTGTGACTGGCTGTTCCTCAGATACGCGCGTTGTTCTCGGGTTACATTTAAACTAGACGCTGTTTTCCAACGGACTCGGTGCACGGAAAAGCATTACAGATCAGTTGGTCGCGTGAGGTGGATGAGAGGAGAACACTATGTAATAATATTACGTTTGAAAATAAATCCTTGAAAATGTTATTCACTATCTACTGTATTTATTTATCCATGATTGGCGTAATATCTTGTGTAGTATACATTTTCATATGTTCATGTATGTCATGCAAATACATGTGACGTCTTGCAACGTTTTAAAGAAACAAACAAGCAAAACTAAACACATAAATCATTATTATTTAAATATACTTGAAGTAAAACAACCTTAAAAAAAGGTTGAACTATTTAAACTATTTTAAAGTAAATAGTGTAAATAAACTATGTGAGATTTATATGTTGTATTGTACATAAAATGTATGTAATTTCACATACAATTTTGTCATTATGAATATTGTTTAGATTGGTTCATTAATGATAAATGTTATTTGTAACCTGCAGTAAGCAACAGTAATTATTTATGTGACTGAAAAAATGACTAAATATTAAAGCAGACAAGAAGTTGCACTAAAACTTTATTAATTGAAGTGTTACCTTACCTTTTTGTTTACATTTTAATTTCTTAGTAAATATTTTTTATTGCAAAAAGAATTTTGCATAAATAGTATGTACAATAAATGTTCATTTAGTTTCAACAAAATTCTTTATGTCTCTCATTTACTGTATTCACATGTATTGTATCGGCCTCATATCGGCCAATCGGCCAGATTGCTTTCTCAATATCGGCATCGGCATCGGCCATTAAAAATCCCATATCGGTCGACCACTAGTTATGACGTGTGTTATGCGCAGGCTCAGCCGCATCTAATTTCCACTGTTAACACATGTATGATGCGAAAACAATACCATCGAGCAAAATACCGGAGTGAACATGGCTGTGAACGACTTTCGCAGATTGTGTGAAGTAAATCTACGCATCCAAGGTACAATCAGTATCTACGTCACGGCTCTCAGCCCGCCTCTGTTCGTTGCTTGGCCGGCATTTTGCGGGCGGAGGAAATCTGAGAGATAGGTCGCTATCTCAGACTGCGCACAGAAGCGAACTGAAATTGAGCGGAAGTATGAAGTCTGACGTAGTCAGGCTAGGCTCATGCAACCAGGGGAATTTACTTCAGTTCAAACACTCCGATCTCGCCGTGGTCTTTCTTTTTCTGATTCACCTTCTCACCTAATTTCTTTACACTTTTTCTCAAGCACTCTAAGAATGATTCTGAAGGTTTTGGAGTCACACTAACAATTTCTAAAATCAACAACAATTTCTGTCCCTTCTCATCTATGCTTAAATTTATTAAAGTTCATCAGAGATCCTCAGATCATTCACCTCTATTTATCCTACTTAAAGGGATACTTCACCTCTGGGAAGATGAATGTGTATTTAAAATAGGTTATTTAAGTAGAATAAATGTGGAGAAATTTTTGAATTTGGAGCTTTCTAGACTGAGAAAAGCCAGAAAATGTATTTTTGGCTTATGTGGATGAAAGACAACAACTCCCAGAATGCACTTGCTTCGCTGCCTTAGGAGGCCACGCCTACCGGTTAGAGAGCACAGTTGAAAACAACAAGGCTAGCCTAAGTGATGAGTTTGCCAGGGATTTAGAGACCCAAAATGTCCGGGATTCGGCTTTTGCGTTCTACAGTCGCCATTCATCATGTTTACTGTGGCGATCAGGACGAGGCTGACGGCCGCGGCCGGTGGCGTCATTACTGAGACGCGCCGGTCTCGCATCTCTCACGGAGGAGCGGAAATTTTCTTAGCAAGGGTAAAACGCACATCAACCGATCACGTGTTTAGCGTTCATGTAAACACTACATTCAGATTCACCGATCGGAATTAATTCAGTTAGATTGAAACGAGAGGTGTGCATGTAAACAATGAATGGCGACCGCAGAACGCAAAAGCTGAATCCCGGACATTTTTAACAGTCTCGCCCGCCGGACAAGTCCGGGAAAAGGAAGATGGTAACCCCTACTTACTCAGCTTTCTCCTATTATTCAGCTTTCTCCACAGAACAAGAGCATGCTAGCTTAGCTTCCAAAGAAAGACGGCTGATACTGTGTACATTCTGTGAGTGAGATCCCACCCTCTATGGGCGGGCTGAAAACATGCGGAACAACGCCATCTACTGGCTGTAGTCTTTAGCCTCTGGACAGAAAATCCTCCGATGACGCAAAATGACGATTTTTGCGTCATCGGAGGATTTTTTCCAGACAAAAAATACATAAATCTCTCCTCTTAGGGGGATATGAGGGGGGAAAGCATGGTAATTCGAAAATACTACAGGTTTTCTACTAATACAAAGCTTAATGCTAAATCCTGAAGTAACCCTTTAACGGAGCACCCCTCTCTAAAGCTGGTTTAGGAATCACCTAGTTTCTGTCCTCAAAAGCTGCAGCCTATCTCCCTCCCAGTATACCGTGCATTCCTTCAGGATTGGGGCAGCCACTACAGCAGCTGAACGAGGCATTTCTACTGCAGCCATTCAAGATCCTGGGCAGATGGTCTTCTTCTGCACTCGAGTCTTATATAAGACCGTTTCAAAAATCATCTCAGCAAGCTCTCCAGTAATGGTCCAGGTAAATCCCTATGCATCTACTGGTGGTGGTATTTAAATATAAAAAAATAATAATAATAAAAAAATAAAAAAAATAAAAGTGTGTGGTCTAGCAGACCGTGTGGCCCTGCGGCCTTGTCTCTGTGTGGTCTAGCAGACCGTGTGGCCCTGCGGCCTTGTCTCTGTGTGGTCTAGCAGACCGTGTGGCCCTGCGGCCTTGTCTCTGTGTGGTCTAGCAGACCGTGTGGCCCTGCGGCCTTGTCTCTGTGTGTGGTCTAGCAGACCGTGTGGCCCTGCGGCCTTGTCTCTGTGTGTGGTCTAGCAGACCGTGTGGCCCTGCGGCCTTGTCTCTGTGTGTGGTCTAGCAGACCGTGTGGCCCTGCGGCCTTGTCTCTGTGTGTGGTCTAGCAGACCGTGTGGCCCTGCGGCCTTGTCTCTGTGTGTGGTCTAGCAGACCGTGTGGCCCTGCGGCCTTGTCTCTGTGTGTGGTCTAGCAGACCGTGTGGCCCTGCGGCCTTGTCTCTGTGTGTGGTCTAGCAGACCGTGTGGCCCTGCGGCCTTGTCTCTGTGTGTGGTCTAGCAGACCGTGTGGCCCTGCGGCCTTGTCTCTCTGTGTGTGGTCTAGAAGACCGTGTGGCCCTGCGGCCTTGTCTCTGTGTGTGGTCTAGCAGACCGTGTGGCCCTGCGGCCTTGTCTCTCTGTGTGGTCTAGCAGACCGTGTGGCCCTGCGGCCTTGTCTCCGTGTGTGGTCTAGCAGACCATGTGGCCCTGCGGGCTTGTCTCCGTGTGTGGTCTAGCAGACCATGTGGCCCTGCGGCCTTGTATATGTGGTCTAGCAGACCGTGTGGCCCTGCGGCCTTGTCTCAGTGTGTGGTCTAGCAGACCGTGTGGCCCTGCGGCCTTGTCTCTGTGTGTGGTCTAGCAGACCGTGTGGCCCTGCGGCCTTGTCTCTGTGGTCTAGCAGACCGTGCGGCCCTGCGGCCTCGTATATGTGGTCTAGCAGACCGTGTGGCCCTGCGGCCTTGTCTCTGTGTGTGGTCTAGCAGACCGTGCGGCCCTGCGGCCTCGTATATGTGGTCTAGCAGACCGTGTGGCCCTGCGGCCTTGTCTCTGTGGTCTAGCAGACCGTGTGGCTGCGGCCTTGTATATAAAAATAAATAAATAAAAATATACACTTAGAATTTTGGAAGCGTCAGCAACGGACAAACATTTACGTTTATGCAGCAGCAGATTTAATTGCTCATGTGTAGTACTCATCTACAAATTATAACTTCAAGTTCTGTTTAATCATGAAGTGGCCTTTTACTAGTTAGCTATCAGAACGCGGAGTTCCACGTCCACACTTACCATGTTAACTCTTGTTCTTCTTTTTAGGAACTCCAGGACACAAGACCGGTGGGTCTACTTTATATACCGTTTTTGGGGGGTAGGCTCCGTCCTGGTGGAAGCATTCTTCCACCTAATTTTTGGGGGTCGGCTGCGCCTCTGCCTTCATCTTCAGGCAGGATATGCAGAGTCCGGACCCTCAAATTGCGAGCTACGGACGGGGCCTATGCCAAAGTACTTTATTGCTTGCTGGGTTGTTAATAAATGGATAATTGTCACAGTATTTATTCTCCCGAGTCTTTCTGGTAGAACTACAATTGACTTTCAGCAACACTGAGTATGGAAACAGTTTACAAACCAGTTTAACATTATTTAACATTCGTACAAAAGTTATTGTTGAGAATTAACAGATATTTAGTTGTAGGGCTGGGCGATATATATCGTGAGATTGTTATGCGCATCTCGTCAGTAAAGCCGGTTCCTTGATTAGTAGTAAATCGCCTTCACCTGCTTTCAGATAGAGCGGCATTTACTACGCAGCAAAAACTCCAGTGTTAAATTAACACTCAAGAGTGTTGAAGTTAATGAGATAATTAAGTGATTAATTTAGTGATGATTGAGCATTATTGAAGACACTTGATGTTAACAAGCAGAATCACTGAAGGAGAAAATCACAAATTGTAAACCACCGTTATGGTGATGGGTGTTTGCTTTAGTTAGGCTCTTCACCCTTATACATTCACTTTAAATTTAGTTTGTCTGCTGATGTTGATTTATAGCAGTTAAATGAACGAAGAAAAGTGTGATCTGATAGTGTTGGTTATGTTTTGACATAATCATGCTGTGATCTGAAAAATCAAACTTATTGAGATAGTTTTGTTTACCTTGTTAGCAGCAGCTTTGTGATTTTACAATATGTGATTATCAGTATTTTTCTTATCATCCAAAATATGTAATAAACAGTGTTCTGATCAAAACACTTTCAAATGAATTCATTTAGAAACACAGATATCATTAATCAGCCTGTGAATCTCAACAATGGTGACAATAATAAAGCATGTTGCAGTCGCTGCCACCAATCACAACTCATTAATGGCTCCCATCTATGGAGCTAAAAGAGTCTCAATAAAGATAAATGCACAAACTGCATTCACATATGCACACACAGGATACACAAATGCACACACATGATTCATAAATACACACACAGGATACACAAATGCGCACAAAATTCACAAATGCACACACAGAATTTAAAAAGCACAGAAGATTCACAAATGCATACAAAATTCAGAAATGCACACAAAATTCATAAATACACACAATTCAGAAATGAAAACAAAATTTACAAATGCACACAAGATTCACAAATGCTCAGGACAAGATTCAGAAATGTATTTCTGATGCACACACAAATATATCTTGATTTACAAACTGCTTGCGGTCTGTGAACTTCACTGCATTTGTGTGTGAATTTTGAGACTCCCCTGACTTGGCTCGACACACAAATGCCTTTTTTTTAAACAGGGAATGACCTGTGACCAATCAGATACCTCCCTTGTTTTAGCCAATCACAAGAACGCACCCCACGTGGGGGATTGTTTACTTATAAGCCAATCACATGAAGTGCGGGCGAGAGCGCGACAGCGAGGTGGGTGGAGTTCTTCCAGTTGGTTGAGACCTCAAAATGGTAGGCGGTGGGCCGGACCTCGAAATTACGAATTTAATACTTACCTCTCAGCTGTGTACGTTTTTTTTTTTTGCTGAGGCCATGTAATAAAATCGTATAAGTAGGCTACTGCAGACATTGTTTCCAACTTTGTTGTTTGCACATTTGACGCAAAATGTCCTTACAAACTCTTACTTTTTTAAACCGGCAAGTAAGCAGGAGTACTAATCATAACGTTAGAAAACCTCCCGTTTCCTTGACAACCATTGTAAATAATGAACACAGATTCTACGGCGGAGGCAAAGTAATCTTTGTCAGTGACCAGGAAGCTGCGTTCTTGAAATTTTAAAGGAGAACTCCGGTCAATTTTAACATTGAGCTAATTTTTTTGTACATTTGGAGTGCTGTCAATACAGAGAACAACGACAAAAATCGGTGTTGCCTACACCGAGTTATTCTATTTTTAAAATTTGCACCCTGTTGACTTCAATGGGGCAAGTACTAAACCTGCTTTTAGCCTCTTAACATCCTTGATGTGTCATTACAAGTGCACAGAAAATGTGAGTGATTCCTTCAGAGTGAACACGAGTGAGTCTGACTGCAGTAGATGTGAAAGAAATGTATAAAAATGATGTTATTTAAGCCAGCGCAAATACCTTTGTTTACATCCTGTTTTTCGGTTGAAGTCCAAAGTAGTCGATTGCCGAGTTCACGCGCGTGATCATAGGTATTAAACCTATGCGTGTGAACTCTGCAATCGACTACTTTGGACTTCAACCGAAAAACAGGATGTAAACAAAGGTATTTGCGCTGGCTTAAATAACATCATTTTTATACATTTCTTTCACATCTACTGCAGTCAGACTCACTCGTGTTCACTCAGAAGGAATCACTCACATTTTCTGTGCACTTGTAATGACACATCAAGGATGTTAAAAGGCTAAAAGCAGGTTTAGTACTTGCCCCATTGAAGTCAACAGGGTGCAAATTTTAAAAATAGAATAACTCGGTGTAGGCAACACCGATTTTTGTCGTTGTTCTCTGTATTGACAGCACTCCAAATGTACAAAAAAATGAGCTCAATGTTAAAATTGACCGGAGTTCTCCTTTAATTTTGCTTTAATCATTAAAAATGTAATTTTAGTAATGTAGTTCAGTAATACTGAGGTAAAAATTAGGTGTTTTATCCGTTTAGCCTCAAATGTAAAAAGCCCTGTAACTCCCTTTTCCCAGACAAGTTGGGCAAAGTCTATTCAATGTAGCCTACACACAAATTATTTTTATTAATGAAATGGACTGTTGCCTATGGCTTGCTCAGTTGGGGATATTTAATTTAATTAATCAATCAACAATACTATTGATCAGCATTACCAAACGTGGACGTTTTCCACTAGAAACAAACATTGATGTATTGTTTTAATTTAATACTGTGAAGCTGCTTTGATACAATCTCTATTGTGAAAAGCGCTATATAAATAAACTTGACTGTAACGGCACATCCGTATGTCATATTTTCCTAATGTCTGGTACTGTTAAACATGTTTTCACGTGAATGAATAATGATATGCAAGTGATGCATACATGACATACCCAAAAAAAAAAAAAAAAGGTTGCTGCTCAGAAGTCATTCTGAATAGACACATAACCAACATATATTTAGAAATCCAACCCTTGAGAGTTTACATTTCAAGTCTCAAAATTAATATTGAGATATATACGCTCAAACACAAACAAAAACAACAAATATTAAGAATATATTTATTAAATGTATAAAAATTTTATGTGAATTTAGGATTGCAACTTATAACCACAACTAAAACATGGGGATTTTTTAAAGACAATCATCCCGCACATCCTATTCTATAATAAAATCAGCTAATCGAATATTTGAAAATCGTGCCTTATCCCTAATATTATTGTGTAAGTGGATGACATGACAAGTAGCAAAGGCAGTGTAAGTGGGGTCAAATGTTCATAGCAAATTTAAAAATAAAACAATGTAGCAGCATCATAGTGTAAACTACCAGTGTATTTGTGCAAGAGTCAATCAGCTGCCCTTAGGTTACTGGAGGGTGGGGGTGGAAGGAAGAGGCTCTCTATGATTCCCCTATAGAAAGTTAAGAGGATGGATTTTTGGGAGATGAGCCTTCCTCAACTGTGGGAGGAAGTGCAGAGGTTTTTGGAATTTCTTGGCCAGGTTCTGTTGGTGGTGTCGATAGATCAAGATGGTTCATCTGTGATGTGGATACTAAGCAACTCCGTGATCTTGACCTGCTCCATCATGGTGCTGTTGATGTGATGATTGTCAACGATCACCTCTGTAGTCATATGGGTGTGGAGAGATATGATGTTGTCCTGTCCGTGTCTGTGTTAGATAAACAACTGAATTATATTCAGATAAATAAACACAGAAAGCGCACATTACTAGATAATTTTCAATCACATTTTTCATCTTGACATTTGTATTAAGACTACTGCAGTTCTGACCACAAATAATTTTGTTAAATAGCTCAAAAACAGCCATCTTTAACTAAAATATTTTCCCACCATATTCCATCTTATACCTGTTCTGTTGTGTAGGTGAAGCCCAACCACTGACAGATATAAGCTATGCACAGAATTGTGTCATTGTATAAACTGTGACAATCAACCATAATTGGCTTAAATAACTCCATGACTACCACTATAAAGTTGATTTGAAATCATTCTTTATTTTGGTTTGCACTCTTTTTTAGCTGATAATTAGTCTAGCTTACTTGTAGCCTAGGTAGCTTGCTGTAACCAACCTGGACATACCCTCCCGTTTACCCCGTGATTCTCCCTTAGTCAGACTTATTTCCTGCTGTCTTCCCGTTTAAAATTTTTCCCGTAATAATCCCGTATTTGAATACTCTTTGCTTAGTTCATTGTGTATGTACCGAATGATTATTTTGGATTAGCCTAAGCAGCATACCGTTAGACCTAGCTTTACTGCTCCACTAACGTTACCAACATTCTTTCGTGGCTAACATTACTGTTCTCATCAACGACAACGCATATATTCACGGCGAACTATAGCTTGCAGTCTTAAATACAACTTATATGAAAAGCATTAAGATATAGGGGTGTATAATCATTGTAAAACAAATCTTACCTTGACGTTGTCTTGCCGAGACACACCGGTCTCTTCAGGTTGGGTTGTAGACTGTACTAGACTCATGGATTTGGCTTCAAACTGACGCGACGCCGGTTCAACGAATAACGTGATTGGCCAAATCTATTCAACAAGGTAACAACACAAGCGTTGATTGGATCTCACTCCGGCCAACGTTTGTGATCAGCTAGCGAAATGAAATCTATTTTTATACTTTAATGTGCAACAATTCGCGTTGGAAACAATCCTTAATCTTTTTGTGAATTATTCATACAGACAAAAATGAGCCACACAGCTGCTGAGTAACTGTCAAATCAAAAACTAAACGAGATAGACGGACTTGGCCCACCGCCTAAGAAGCCATTTTGAGGTCTCAACCAACTGGCAGAACTCCACCCACCTCGCTCTAGCGCTCGCGCCCGCGCCCGCGCCCGCGCCCGCACTTCATGTGATTGGCTTACAAGTAAACAATCCCCCACGTGGGGTGCGTTCTTGTGATTGGCTAAAACAAGGGAGGTATCTGATTGGTCACAGATCATTCCCTGTTTAAAAAAAGGCATTTGTGTGTCGAGTCAAGTCAGGGGAGTCTCAAAATTCACACACAAATGCAGTGAAGTTCACAGACCGCAAGCAGTTTGTAAATCAAGATATATTTGTGTGTGCATCAGAAATACATTTCTGAATCTTGTCCTGAGCATTTGTGAATCTTGTGTGCATTTGTAAATTTTGTTTTCATTTCTGAATTGTGTCTGTATTTATGAATTTTGTGTGCATTTCTGAATTTTGTATGCATTTGTGAATCTTCTGTGCTTTTTAAATTCTGTGTGTGCATTTGTGAATTTTGTGCGCATTTGTGTATCCTGTGTGTGTATTTATGAATCATGTGTGTGCATTTGTGTATCCTGTGTGTGCATATGTGAATGCAGTTTGTGCATTTATCTTTATTTAGACTCTTTTAGCTCCATACCCATCATGCATTGCGGTATGAATAAATTATGATCTGAATTGTCTATTCAGATAGACAATCTGAATCATCAAATCAACTGCTCATCACCATTGTTGAGATGCATAGACTGAATCTTGACGTCTGTGTGTGCCTAAAAGAAAGATTTTTTTTTTTAAACAACTTTTAAGAATTCCTTTATATTATATCTAAAATTCTGGATATTTATGCAGAATCACAGTTATGCTGTAATCAACAACATAAATCAAAAACATAAAGTTCAATGTGAGTGATTGTCATAATATAACCAACACCACCAGATCACTTTTTTTTTCTTTGTTCATCTGGCAGTTATAACTCAGATACAGCAGCCAAACAAAATCTAAAGTTAATAATATAAGGGTCAAGAGCCCAACTAATGCAAACACCCATCACTATAACGGTGGCTTACAATTTGAGCTTTTCTCCTTCAGTGATTCTGCTTGTTAACAGTGTGGATGGATGTGCTTTGATGGACTTCCAAAAGAATATACCCATTCACTGGCACTATAACGCTTGGAAGAGCCAGGATTTTTTTTATATATAATTCCAATTGTATTCGTCTAAAATAGGAATGTCATATCACCTAGGGTGACTTCATGGTGACTAAACCATGGGTTCATTTTCATTTTTGGTTGAACTATCCCTTTAAACTTTAAAGGCTACCCATGTAGCAATCCATGTACAAGATTATGCAACAGAATATCAATAATAACAATAAAATATAGCTGCGAGCAGCAATTATCGGGGTTCAAGTGATTTAAGGCCTTTAAGCACACGCGTAAAAAGATAATGTTTTATTTAGCAAGCCTGTTACCATCTCAATCATAGATGGAAATGACCATTTACAGCCAATACAGTAAATTTACCATAGAAAAATATATAGATTTAAAGTTTTTTAACAGTTAACCATAATTTATAGGCCCATGGCAGACATGTTTTTTGAGATACGTCAAAGTACGCATAGACAATCGTGGCGGCTCGGACATTAGCATGCCAATTTTCAAGTCAATCGGACTAACATGCATAACTTGCATAGGTATGACCATTTTCATGTCTTCTGTATTTTATAGCACCTACAAATGGCCAATCACCAATTTTTTTTTTTACCGTGACCTCAAGTGTGTGCCAAGTTCAGTGAAAATCTCTTATTTCTTTTATGAGTTATAGCCATTTTGGTAATAGTGGCTCCTCCCACTTCAAACATTTTTACACACCTTATCGACCATGAATCGAAAATTTCTACTTTTTTTTATTTCTTTATAATTATTGTTAGTCAGACTCCAGAGAATCTTTCTGCACATTTTTTAAACACATCATACACAATAAAATAAAATACATAAAAAACAAAGCAATGACATCATTTAGTCACACAGATATATAAAAAAAATCAGCACATGAATCTCAACAATGGCGGCAATAAAAAAAAGACTATTCGGCTGCATACGTTATTCATGCAGTGCATGCTGGGAGTTTTGTGCTATGCTGGGACCCAGCCTGCACTGAAACATGAAACTTTTGATTGTCACCATTGTTGAGATTTATGTGCTGATAGTCAGTGTTGGGGTAACTCATTATAAGTAACTTGAGTTATGTAATTAGGATGCTTTTTCAATTAACTAGAAAAGTAACACTTTTTTTTTTTTTTTTTTTTTTATAACAAAATATCTAAATGACTTTTACAAATAAGTAACACACTTTGTTTTCCCATTTATTAATTGACAGCTCTCTTGTCCCCATGTTGAGGCAAATCAAAGTGCAGAGGTGTTGTAAAAATCATATTTATTTTTGTTCTGTAAATGTGAGCGTGCATTTACTCATCTCAGTTGCACAAAAAAAAATTCAGTATTTCTCAAAATGAATAAAATCAGTGAAATGCAGAATCAGAGTTCTATGCAAACCTCCAATAAATAAACATGTAAAATAAAACATAAATTTTTATGCATTTATTCTCACTTTATTGACAAATGTACTTGCTTTTGACCTTGGATGATTCAGTTAAACCATGAGCAAAAATTACTATAAATGTATTTAGTTTTTATTGGTAAGTGTTTCTTCTCCTGCATCCTCTTCTGTTATCCAGAACAGCAGCAGCAGTGTTGCCAGATTGGAAATGTCCAAGTATCGTACCAGAAGCTCAAAATTATCGTATTTGGAAGAAAATTATCATACACGAGTCAAACCTGTACAGAATACAGCTATTTATTGACAAACAACTTTTTGAAACGACATGAAAATGACAGACATCCCAACCTGCACAAAGTCATTTCTGGGAGTCAAGAAATCTCCAATCGGGGGGTTGTTCGGTTCTGACCATCATTTCAAGTGTCACAGTTCTGAAATTATCGTACATTATAGGATTTTTTTCCATTATTGATCGTAAATCGTACAGAGGTCAAAATTATCGTACAAATACGATAATTATCGTACATCTGGCAACACTGAGCAGCAGCTGAAAGGTTTGTTTGAGCGGCACCTCTTCTGTACAGGAGTGAAACTGCATTTCCTTCAGCCCGAGGCTTATTATTTCACTTTTGGTGTGAAAGTTTCTTCGCATTTGCCCAAAAATATTACTTTTTTGTTATAAAAAAAAACCAAGCCCAGCCCAGGTGAAAAAAAGTAACGCAACAGTAACGTAACGCATTTCTTTTCAAAAAAAGTAACTAAGAAACGTCAATTAGTTACTTTTTAAGGGAGTAACACAATATTGTAATGGATTACTTTTCAAAGTAACTTTCCCCAACACTGCTGATAGTTGATGTCTGTGTGTGTCTTAGACATGTATAGGAGTTCAAAATGTTTTATGTACACAGTAAATTCCCCAGTGTTAAATTAACACAGCTCAGAGCACATATGGTCCCACTCTACATGGTGTTAAAGTAACACTGAAGCAATGTTAAAGTTAATGAGACAATTAAGTGATCAATTGAGCGATGATTGAGCATTATTGAAGACACCTGATGATAACAAGCATAATCACTGAAGGAGAAAATCACAAATTGTAAGCCACCGTTATGGTGATGGGTGTTTGCTTTAGTTGGGCTCTTGACCCTTACTGTATATTATTAACTTTAGACTTTGCTTGTCTGTGAGATAGTTTGGTTTAACTTGTTAGCAGCAGCTCTGTGATTCTACAGCATATGATTATCAGCATTTTTCTTAAAATCCAATATATTTAATAAACATTGTTCTGATCAAAACACTTTCAAATGAATTTATTTAGAAACACATACATCAATAATCAGCCTGTGAATCTCAACAATGGTTACAATAATAAAGCATGTTGCAGTGTCTGCCACCAATCACAACTCATTAATGGCTCCCATCATGCATTGCGGTATGAATAATTTCAATAAAAATGAAAAATGATCTGAATTGTCTATGTAATTTACTTTTCCCAATTGTCACCATTGTTGAGATGCATAGACTGAATCTTTATGTCTGTGTGTGCCTAAAAGAAAGATAAAAAAAAAAAAAACACTTTTAAGAAATCCTTTATATTACATCTAAAATTCTGGATATTTATGCAGAATCACAGTTATGCTGTAATCAACAACATAATTCAAAAACATAAAGTTCAAATGATGATTGTCATAACATAACCAACACCATCAGATCACTTTTTTTCTTTGTTCATCTGGCAGTTATAACTCAGATACAACAGCCAAACAAAATCTAAAGTTAATAATATAAGGGTCAAGAGCCCAACTAAAGCAAACACCGATCACCATAATGGTGGCTTACAATTTGAGATTTTCTCCTTCAGTGATTCTGCTTGTTAACATCAGGTGTCTTCAATAATGCTCAATCATCACTCAATTAATCACTTAATTGTCTCATTAACTTTAACACTGCTTCAGTGTTACTTTAACACCATGTAGAGTGGGACCATATGTGCTCTGAGCAGTGTTAATTTAACACTGGGGAATTTACTGTGTATTCTGTGATTTCAATATTCATCAAAATAACTGATTGATGAAACTGATCTTATGCTTAAGATTCACAGAGATACCATTATTACTAATTATAACATGATTTATGTATTCTCAGAAGTTATGTATTTCAGAAATGTACATATAAAAATAATCACAGTTAGCTAAAAATTTAGTAATTTAAACAATGTAATAATTTAATGCAATGAGCTCATTGAAATAATATACTTTTTTTTAATAATACTTTTTTGTTAACATTTGATTGTGATATTTATCAAATATAGCATTGGCGCATGTTGATTCAGAGTTTGCTTCATCTGAAGTCTTCGTGAGGTTGTCTCTTCACATGTGTTGGGCATCTGAAGTCTTCATAATAGGCTGGATCCAAAGTTTGGGACACACAGGGGATCTCGTGAAGCTGTAGTAGGACAGGTGGGCAGCAGGGGGCGCTCTAGCATAACTTCACATTTTTGAATTACTGTTTCCAAAGATAGACTTTCACACTTCACATTAAACATTGGCCTACATGAATTCAAGTATCATACTATACCATGGTATTACCATCTGACACGGTATTTTCTGTGAGGGGAAGTACACAGTATATTAGTATTCTTTGCTATTGTGCATTTTTATTCACAAAGATAGTTTTTTAATGTTATATTATGAGGCAGACGTTCTCCTTGTTAACTGAAAGACTGTTTGACTCCTTGACTTTGTGCGCTTTCTTAATACAGCCACATATGGTTACACAGTGCATGTTTTTTGTTTATGTTTGAGATACTGTATCCTCCTTATTTTTAACATGTGGAAGTAAGCTATTTTCTTTTAACCCCAAGTTAATTAACACAACCTGAGAAAGTCAAAAAGTGTAAAGTTGTGCCCCACTCTCCCCTATACACAGCAAAAAGTCCAGTGTTAAATTAACTCTCCTGGGAGTTTATATGGCTCCAGAGTCAGTGTTAAAATATGAGTGTTAAATTAACACTCAAGAGTGTTAAAGTTAATGAGCTCATTAAGTGATTCATTGAGTTATGATTGATCATTATTGAAGACACCTGATGTTAGCAAGCAGAATCACCAAAGGAGAAAATCATTTTTTTTTAAGATACCGTTATGGTGATCAGTGTTTGTTTTAGTTGGGCTCTTGACCCTTAAAGCATTAACTTTAGATTTTGTTTGGCTGTTGTATCTGAGTTATAACTCTCAGATGAACAAAGCGAAAAGGTGATCAGGTGGTGTTGGTTATGATTTGATAGTCGTAATTTGACCTGAATATCAACTCTCATTTAGAGAGTCAGATTTACCTTGTTGATTACAGCAGCCTGTGATTCTACAGCAAATGATTTTCATTATCAACATAATCCAAAATATTTCTTAAAAATTGTTCTGATAAAAAGACTTAGAAAATTACTTTATTTAGACACACTGACATCAATAATCAGCCTGTGAATCTCAACAATGGTGACAATAATAAAGCATGTTACAGTGCATTCTGGGTGCCACCAATCAAAACTCATTCATGGCTCCCATCATGCATTGCGGTATGAATAAATTATGATCTGAATTGTCTAACTAATTTCCTTTTCCTAAATGAATATTCTGTTTGTCACCATAGTTGAGATCAATACACTGATTCTCGATGTCTGTGTGTGCCTAAAAGAAAGATTTTGTTTTATCAGAACAACTTTTAAGAAATCCTTTAGACTAGTTAGAAAAAAAAGATCTTATGCTGTAGAAGCACAATGATGCTGTAATCAACAATATACATTTAAGTCAGAGATTAGACTCTAAATGAGATCAGTGATTCAAGTGAAATTATGATTATGTTAAAACATAACCAACAAAACCTGATCAACTTTCTCTTTGTTCATCTGGCAGTTATAACTCAGATACAACAGCCAAAGATAATCTAATGTTTACAGTTTATGGGTCAAGAGCCCAACTAAAGCAAACACTGATCTCCATAACGGTGTCTTAAAAAAAAATAGATTTTCTCCTTTGGTGATTCTGCTTGCTAACATCAGGTGTCTTCAATAATGCTCAATCATCACTCAATTAATCACTTAATGAGCTCATTAACTTTAACACTCTTCAGTGTTAATTTAACACTCATATTTTAACACTGACTCTGGAGCCATATAAACTCCCAGGAGAGTTAATTTAACACTGGACTTTTTGCTGTGTACCCAAAGTGCATATGTGAATAACATAACACAAAAAATAAAGGATTTGCGAGCATTCAACAATAAATCCTTCAACAGATATATTTTATTTATTATGAGAATACTGTTGTTTTAATGCATATTTCATAAGATGTCTTTTCTTGACTTGAGCTTCAGTTATATTGCATTATTAACTAAATAACAATCATGTCCATGTTAGACTCACCAATAAGAGGGATTTTATCAGCCGTAGAGGGCAGTGTGTCTTTAAGAATCAGCAGCATCACAGAAATAGACAGGAGCAAAGTCACTTTAAAGCTCAGCTTCTCTGATCCACTTGTGTCAATGAAGAAGGAGATCACATCCAGCACTATGAAGAAAAATACTGGTAGGATAATGTTGAAGACATACAGAAGAGGTCTCCTTTTGATGGTGATCTGCCATGAAAAGAAAGAGTATTATTAATTTCATGGTGAAAACACATCAAATTGCACCAATCAAATACAAAAAAGAAAATGGACATTTAATTTTTACTGCAATCATGAGTTTGACTGTACAGCAAAAAAAAAAACCTAATTGTGTCTGAGTAATTTATAAGTTACACTTTATGTGCAGAACTTTATGATGATAATGTTACCACCAATAAGTAACATCATCTGATTTCAACTATAACTGGCTTTTTCAGCCACAAGATAAAAAATGTGCTTTATAAACACACAGTTATAGCAATCAGAGAAAACCTAATATTAAAAAGTCAAGGGTCAAGAGCCCAACTAAAGCAAACACTTTGAGCGTTATTATTTTTAATAAAACAACTTCCAAATCTCTGTTAATTCTCAAAAAGAACTTTTTAGACATGACTATGGCCAATAATCATTTGTAAAGTGAACCTAATTGGTAAGTTAATAAACTGTATTTTAAGCACATGTTAATGGACTAACAAAAGCAACATTCCTTTTTCTAATGATCCACCATTGCGTAATGTACAGTGAGAAGAGTTGTCTGTGTCAGCACAATATGATTAAACAGCCTGCTGGAACATGTAGCTTTCTGATCTGATGAAATCCAGCAACTGTTATTGCTTAAGTTAAAGGAAACAAAAGCAAATATATCCATAGGATAATTTTGGCAAATGTACACAGCAAAAAAAGTTAATTTAACTCTGCTCAGAGCACATATAGTCCAGTCATTTTAAGCCAAAATGGGGGTCAACCTTGAACAAATTGCAACAGAAGCAAACTCAACTGATTTTGTATCCTCAATATGTCCTGAGTAAGGAAAAAAAAAGTCCAGAAGAATCCCATTAGGGGGAAGTTTCGAAAAAGACCCAAATATAGCCTATTCATACGCCTATGCATTCTTTTTCTTTCGTGAATAGGGTAAAAATTTAAACATTTAGATATCACCATGAAAATTACTGTGTTGATTACTTGCATCAAGACAAACAAAAAATGTATTTAAAGGTTTTTTTTAAAAGGTTTGTTAACATTTTTATTTTTTTTATTTTTTTTTATTCAAGAAATGTTTTACAATATTGCAAACATACATTTCTTAGAAATATAGAACATTTCCCAAAAATGCATATATTAAACAGTTTAAGTCAATTTTGCACAATTATAGAACACCAAAAGGAAAAGAGAAAAAAAATAAATTAAAAAAAAACAAAAAAAAACATCAAGAAGTAAATCATGGTACATGGAAGATCTCATCATATTTTTTCAGAAAAGATGTACATTTTCTATTATCAATTGTTCTTAGTGATTTGATTAAATATTTCACCTCACAAAGGAAATCAATAAAAGTAGGAATTTTCTTAAGAAACCTTTGCTTGTGAAAGTAAAATTTTGCCACAAGGATAAGGAAGTTAACAGTAGATTCTAAAGATTTGTTTGGGCTTTCAAAAAGACAAATTACATCCTTTATGCATAGATTACTTATCATATTAACTTTAGAAAAACAGTAAGAGCTTAAATCATTCCAGAAAATTGAAGTAACATTACAAGAAAAAAAACAAATGACAGATGTCTTCAACTTCATTATTACAGAAGGTGCATACCTCATCTAAATCACAGTATTTGGACAAAAGTGCGTTACAAGGGTATATATTATGCAAAATTTTAAAATGCACTTCTCTCATTTTATTGGGTATACAATATTTAAATGGTAGTAACCAAGTCTTCCTCCACTGAATGTTATCTATTACAGAGTTCCAAAAGAATTTCCCTTTTGGAGTGCATAGATTTCTAGATTGAGAGAGTTGACGAATAAATTTATTATTACAATCTTTACTTAAAATCGAAACACCATCCAAACATAACAAAGGTAATTGTTTAGAACATGGCTCATGTGTAAGCAGGGCCGTCGCCAGAACAAACCAAATGGGGGGGCATTTAATTTTCATAGGGGGGCACACTTTTTTTAATGATCTGAGACAGACCAAAGCAACAACCCATATTAGGCTATAACTAAAATAGACCACAATAGTCTTGTTTTGTTCAATTATTCAAATAAAATACTTCACCGTTTATTTTCTCTTAACATTTCCACATTTAGCTAGTAGCTTCTTTTTTTTTTTTTTTTTTTTTTTTCATTTTTCCTCACATACACAACACAGTGCCATCTAGTGGCTTTCTTGAGTAACAGGCACAATCAACGTAACGTATATCATTACTGGTCTGATACCATGAAGACACAAAGGAGCGATTTTTATTATTATACAAGCGAGCAGGCTATCGCTGTAAAATGATAGATTCGGTCCTTCATTTCCAAGATCATCAATGGCCTGCAGCTTTGGCCCTGTCACAGCCACAGCGACGGCGATCACGTCACTAGTAGTAGGCCCATTCATAATTACACCCGCTGCTCTGTACGCTGTGAACTTGTGTCTCATTCATAGGTCTCATTAGACAAATTCTCCATTCCTACCATCTCATTAGCTCCAGAGTCGACTCGTCTCCACACACGTTGTTGTTGGTCAAAGTCGTCTTTGTTAACGACGAATCTTTAAACCACTTTCTTATATCCATAGCTTTGCTGTACAAAACCGGCAAAATTTGATTCTGAGATCGCATGCAATGCGCAGCTGCGCAAAGGAATTACGTATAACAATACTGTATGCTTAACTAAATGAATTGCATGATTTATATATATATATATATATATATATATATATATATATATATATATATATATATATACACATATATATATACATATACTTACACACAACTGCATATTGTAATTTGAATAAATAAAACTACTAACACAAAAATAACATATTGAAAGGTCTGCTGCTGGAGACTTGCCATTGGCTGTTGTATTTGAATAATTAATGAGGTAGGTCTTTGCAATGTTTGGGCGCTGTTTTTGGGATGTTTTAACAGTCATTTATGAATATAATTATATTTCAAGTTACGTTCTGTGTAATAATGCGTTGAATAATGAATTTTCTGAATCATTTCTGAAGATAATGTGTTATGCATTTCTAGTGTTACCGTTGTAGAGATTACTGTTCCTGTGAGCTAAGTTCTGCTGAAACAATTTGGATAGCAAGTATAAATTATTACAGTCGCAGATGTTCTGTATCGAATAATTAAAGTAATTTTACTGTATTGTACAGTGCGTTACATTTAGGGGGGCACAATAAGTCATTTGGGGGGGCACTGCCCCCCAATGCCCCCCCTTGGCGACGGGCCTGTGTGTAAGGGAAGCTTTCATCAGAAATATTAAACCATTTGGAATAGCCTTTATAACAGAGTTAAATTCTTTAAACGGAACAGGATATTGGTAGATATTCATAAAACTCTCATAAGATAATAGATCACCATTAGAGTTGAATAGATCTGCAATAAAAATTATGTTTTTATTAAACCATTTCTCAAGAAAGAATGATCTACTTCTAATTTTAATATCTGAGTTGTTCCATAAGATGGTTTTATGGGGGGAAAAGTTGTGGTTGTAAACCAATTTCCAGGCTAACAGCGCTTGTTGATGAAAACTAGCCAATTTAATAGGTAATTTACCAGGGGAGTAGTTACATTTCATCAAAAAAGAAAGACCACCTATCCTTTTAAATATGTTATTTGGGATAAAATACCACATGGTGTCTGACCCAAGCAAGCATCTCTTCAAATTAATTTTGAATGTGTTGTTGGTATCACCAAAGTTCAGGACTTCAAGACCACCCTCACTTCTTTTGTTTGCTAAAATATATTTCTTCAATTTGTGAGATTTATTATTCCAAATAAAATTAAGAAAAATCTTATCAATATTTTTGGAGGTGTGATTATCTACAGCTAAAGACAGGGAAGGGTACACAAATCTGGATAATCCCTCTGCTTTGGATAAAAAGACTCTGCCTAAAATTGACAAATCTCTTTGTAGCCAATTATTAAAAATAAATTTAGTTTTGGATAAACGTGAAGAAAAATTCAAAAACTGTCTACTAATTAAATTTTTTGTTATATAAATCCCCAAATATTTCACTTCATTTTTAACTGGTATATTTTCAATTTCAGATTCTACATTATCAAATAAGCAAATAATTTCACATTTGGATAAATTAAGTTTGAGTCCAGAAGCATTAGAGAAGGCATTAATTGAAGTTAATACTGGAGAAACTTGCTCTTTGTCTTTTAAAAATAAAGTGGTATCATCAGCTAATTGTGAGATACGAATCTCTCTGTTAAAGATACTAAGACCAACAAAGTTATCATTATGCAATATATCAATAGATAATGTTTCTACAACCACTAAAAATAACAATGGGCTTAAAGGGCAACCTTGCCTTATTCCTCGAAGAATGGGAAATCTTGGTGATGTTCGTGAATTTAAAATTATACAGCTATCAATATCTTTGTACAACATTTGGACAACATTAATGAAACTGGATGGAAATCCAAAAGCCCTTAAAGAACTTATAAGGAACTGATGCTCTACAGTGTCGAAGGCCTTATAAAAGTCAAGGAATAAGATGATAGCCTCAGACTCAATTTCTTCTCTATAATCAATAAGATCCAGAACAAGACGAGTATTACAACTAATATGACGTCCTTTCATAAAGCCGGTCTGTGTTTCATTAATGATATGATGTAAATGTTGTTTTAACCTCTTGGCAAATATAGAAGCATTTATAATCAAAATTTAGAATTGTTATAGGTCGCCAATTATCAATTAAAGTTACATCTTTGTCTGGCTTGGGAATAAGAGATATCACTCCTTGTTTCATGGTGGGAATCATCGTTCCAGTTTTTATACATTCTTGAAGCATTAATAAGAAAGGTTGCTCTAAAATTTCCCAAAAGTGTATAAAGAATTCTAAAGTGAGGCCATCGCAGCCAGGCGACTTCCCTTTTTTCATTGATTTCATTGCATCCCTAATTTCAATTAATGAAACAGGAGCCTCACATAATAACTTAAATTCATCACTAATTTGTGGTATATAGTTCTTAATTTGACATAGGTATGACTCACTTTGGTTTGCCTGAAAATCAGAGGAGTACAAGTTTTCTATAAAAATTTGTGACAAACTTCTCTATTTCTTCAGGGTGTTTTGAAACAGAATTATTAATTTGCAAAGCAGAAATGCATTTCCTTTTAAAATTCCTTTTCTCAAGTGAGAAAAAAAAACTTGTATTTTTCTCACCCTCCTCAATCCATCTCGCCCTGGACCTAACGAAGGCACCTTTAACTAATTTAACATATAGCTGGTCTAATTCTAATTGTAAGGATTTTAACTGACTAATTTCTGTAACAGTGAGATTCTCTTTTTTGATTAAGTTATTAATGTTGCTTAACAAGTTAGCTTCTCTATCAGCATTAGCCACTTTATGGGCCTTAGCTCTATTAATAGCTAGTGATCGAGCTTTAAATAAAAAAAATTCCCAATTAGCATCATGTGACTCAAGCTCATTTTTTGAAAATATTCGTTTAGCTAATCCCTTGATCTGATCATTAAATAATTTATCTTTTAGCAGAGTATTATTCATCTTCCAATAACCACGCAAGGAATTATTCCTTTGTTTTGTTTGCAAATTCAGCTTAATTACTAAGTGGTCTGAGAATGGAGCATATTGGTGACTAACATCAAACACATATTGCAGTATCTGTTGAGAAATCAGAAAAAAATCTATTCTGGATTTAGAAGTTAGCAACCTATTACTCCATGTAAATTCCTTAACATCTGGATGATAGTAGCGCCATGCATCTACAATATGGAGGTGATCACACAAGGTACAAATAATACTATTATTGAGGCCCATTTTAGGAGGAAATCTGTCAATTGAATTATCTAAGACAACATTAAAATCTCCAGCAATAATAATAAATGCCTGTTGATATTTATTTTTTAAAACTTCAATTTTACCCTGTAATGAAGAAATAAGACTCTTGTTGTTAGATTTTAAATTGTGACCATAAATATTACCTATTATAAAAGTAGCATTATCAAGTTTAATGACAAGAATAACCCACACTCAAAAAAATAATCTGTTGAACGAACTTAATTAAATTAAGGAAAGGTTTTCCACGAAATTGAATTACATTTTTCCAACAAAATCGAATTAGTTTGAAATAATTTGTTGTAATCTTGTTGTATGAATTTAAATTAATTTAGTCATTCCTGCTAGATAAAGTTTTGTCAGGTTAACTATATTTAGTTTTTGTCCTGCCTTAAATCACCAACATTATAATTTTAGTTAATTTGAATACGGTCACTAGTGTTCAATTTAATTGAAACCATTTTTTACATAGTAATATAATAGTACTTGTGCAGGTCTGCGAGTGAGGTTTACACATAGTGTATACTGAGTGCCCACAGTCTGAACACGAGATTTAATGCACATATAGCGTAATACTGAGCCCACAGCCTAAACACAGTCGCCACTCTTCTGCATAATGGTAACCACAAAATTCAAAAACATTACAGAAAGTCCTCTAAGTTTCTAACATAACTGAACATTAAACACTAACATTAACTAACAACATCTTTCCATTTACTGAAAAACACATAAAATAACACTTTTTCCCTAAATTGACCCTCTTAATGCAGTCCCTTGCAAAGCATGCTGGGAACTACAGATCCACTGCCCAGTTAGATGTCAACAACAATGATTCATGTAGTTTTCACACAAATGAATTAAGTTGATTGAACACAATTAAATTAAGTTGTGACAATATTAAACAATCGTGTTACTTTTGCTTATTTTAATTAATTATTTTAATAAGAGGCCAAAATTCATTTTTTGAGTGACATCCGGTTAAGACGAACGAAAAATATTCATGTTGACTCAATTAAAAAAAATTTGGTAAACCAAATTTTAAAAAAATTACATTGATTACATTTAATGAAATTAAGCTGGAATCATTTCTATGAAGGGTTGTGTCGTATATGCTCATTTTAATTAATGAAATTGAACAAAGAGCTAAAATCATTTTTTTGAGTGCATCTTCCTTCCGTAGAAACCAAAGATTCGACAATATCGCCATTAAACTTATTGATCAAAATGAGAACACCAGCGGAATGGTTAGAACCGTGACTAAAGTAAACTTTATCCCCCCATTGTGATTTCCAAAAACGAACTTCACTCTCACATGAATGAGTTTCTTGTAAGAGTATTAAGTCAGCATTTGTTCTTCTACAGTATAAGAATAAAGCCTTCCTTTTAGTGAGATCTCTCAAGCCACGAGTGTTTAACGAAATAATACTCAAAGAGTTAAATTCCAAGTCTTGCATTTACAAAAAAAAAAAAAAAAAGATAAAGAAAAAGACAAGAAAGAATATTACTTGGATAATAAGAATAAAACCCAGAACAATTAGAACACAGAAGGTTTTGCTTACCGCTGTAAACGTGAGCTAACACGGAGGTAGTTAAAGCTAACAAATGCCTTGAAACTTAGGCAAAAGTGCAACTGTAGGGGACGAGAAAACTTACTTAGCTGCTATGCTGTAGTAAGTAACCACCACAGCAGAGTGCAAAAAAAAAAAAAAATTAACGTTGCTCCCTGAAGGCAGACCGCAAATAACGAGTAAAGTCGAGAGTCAAGTTCGAATGCAGGTGCTTCATTGCAGTCTGTGAATTAAAGAAATCAGTCCACAACTCGGGAGTTAAAATTGAACGCAATTAACGTCACACCTCGAAGTCGCATCTCAGGGGTTAATTTCAAGTCTTTTTCCAGCAACAAAAGCATGGGGACCCTTCCATGAAACCACTTTTCCATCCTCATGAGCCTTCTTGACAAGCGGCCATAATTTGGCTCTAGCATCCACATCCTGCTTAATCAACGCCTTCTTGATGCGAAGCTTGTTTTCCTTTAGAAAGCGAGAGTCTTTTGCTGCCCGCCATACCATGTCTCTGTAGGTTCGCATGGTAAAACGCATGATGATATTTCGGGGTGCTCCGTCGGATCTCCTTGGCCCAAGGCGGTGTACAACATCAATTACATCATCCATTTTGTTTTGGATACTAGGGATCATCTTTCTAAGGATGTCGATCGTCACGCTTCTCGCATCTTCTCCATCGCGTTCAGGGACCCCTTGTAGTTTGAGATTCCATCTACGCGAGTACCGCTGCATTTCATCCAGGTTTTCTTTTAGACATCCGTTTTCAGCTCGTAGATCCTTAATCTCCTTTTCAAGTTGAACGATCTTGATTTCGTGCCTCTTAACTTCTTCACTAATTTGGGAGACCTTTTCAGACAGTTTGTCGAGTTTTTCGCAGGAAACGGCAACCTTACCGTGCGTTTCATCCACTTTAGTAGTTAGCTTCTGGATCGCGTCAAGGATTGTAGACAAAGAAACTTCGTTCTTGCCTTTTGCATTCGCAAGATTCTTGGAAGGAGTACACAGCAAAATCCCCAGTGTTAAATTAACACTCCTCAGTGTTTATATGTGTCCACACTACAGGGTTTTAAAATTAACACTGAAGCAGTGTTGAAGTTAATGAGTTAATTAAGTTAACACTGAAGCAGTGTTGAAGTTAATGAGTTAATTAAGTTAACACTGAAGCAGTGTTGAAGTTAATGAGATAATTAAGTTAACACTGAAGCAGTGTTGAAGTTAATGCGATAATTAAGTGATTAATTAAGTGATGATTGGCCATTAGTGGTGACACCTGATGATAACAAGCAGACTCACTGAAGGAAAGAGAAACAAGAACAGAAAAAAGAGAAACACAAGAACTACTGACTTTGAACCATTATTGCACTTATTATTTTACCAGTTTGACTTTATTTCTGTCATACATCTACACACGGTCTTATTTAGATTTAACAGAAGTTTAGATGGTAATGTTTTATGGAATGTTTTGTTTCATGTCACCATTATGGTGGTCAGTGGTTGCTTTAGTTGGGCTCTTGACCCTTTACCATTTAACATTAGTATTTCTCGGGCTGCTCCAACTCTGTGCTTAAAGAGCATATGTGTTGTGGCAAGAGAAACTATGATTTGGGCTGTGTTTCCTGAAAGCATCACAAGCCTAATTTGATCGTACAGACCATATGTTGCAGTTGGTCTGTGATCAAGTTAAGTTTAAGATGCTTTTGGAAATTCAGCTCTGGTTATGTTTCAATGATGAAATTACTAGTGACCTGATTCAATAGTGTCACCCAGCATTATAAACTGATTAAACACATGTTTTATTAATTTTTCACTACAGTAGTTACTTCCATCAATGTTTTAAAGATCTAAAGGATTTAAAATCACACACTGACATCAAGAATCTACATATGAATCTCAACAATGGTGACAATCAAACAAATGCTTAATGTTGCAGTGGATGAGGGGAGCCACCAATCAGAACGCATCCCTGGCTGACATCATACATTGCAGCATGAATAAATTATGCAGCTGAATTGTCCAATATTATCTGCCTGCAGAGCCGGAGGCTGCATTTTCAGGACCCCACTTCTAGGACCGCATTTCTAGGACCCTAGTTTTTTGTGACAGCGCCACCTACCGACTCGGAGAACCGCAGTCTCAGGAACGCATTTCCAGGACCCTAGTTTTTCCACCCACCCAGTTTTAACTACATAAGAGTTTTACAGTTTTATTACACCCAAATACTACTTTATTTATTGCAATTAAACCTGGTTCCTAGGAATGTTGAGAAATTATTGGGTCTAGCATAATATAATAACTCACGTAAAATAAACAAGGAATCATGTTATAGTCTTTTCAGTCACTAGATCGACCACATTTTTAAGTATAGAGGGAAGACAAGGTTGACTCTGGGGGTAGATTGTGTATATTTTACAAAATAATATATCACACCTCAACTTGAACACACTAAATATTTTACAAAATAATATATAACAACTGAACTTGCACACACAAAATATTTTACAAAATAATATATAATAACTGAACTTGCACACACAAAATATTTTACAAAATAATATATATTAACTGAACTTGAACACACACAAAAACAAATTTGTTCATGATGTGGACCACAAACAGAACTTCATGGACAACATCATCACTGACTCCTAAGAGAGAGAGAGAGAGAAAGAGAAGTGAATCAAATAAGGAACATTTAGTTGAACATGTTCTACTCTTTAATTTTGTTTTCTTAGTTACCAAACAGTGCACACATATCAATTAATGTTCATAATACTATTATTGCATACTGTTCAAAGATTTGAAAAAAAAAAAAGTTTTGATGTTGTGGGAACAAAGGTTCTAGAAACACTCATGTCAATAAAGCCCATCTCAATTGAGAAATCTGAATAGAAATAACATTGACACGACTTTTTTTCTGACCATATATATATATATATATACACAAACATTTACATATGTATATAATATTTAAAGCACACATTATAAAACCATGTCAAAATGAAGAGACGCATGTAGACGCATACTACACGTAACGTTAAACAGGCTGACTGTGAGCACGTGACAGTGAAAACATTAAGATTATTTTTAACTGAATTAAAATGGAAGAACAATGAGTAATTAACAAGCTTTCAGAACGAACATGCTACAGTTTTATTGTGCTGTCAATAAGTCAACACAGGCTTATCACGCAACAGTTCCGTTAAATGAACGTGCTAACAATTCATTTTCAAGCAACAGTTCCGTTAAATGAACGTGCTAACAATTCATTTTCAAGCATTAGAGGCTAAATACTATGGCTATGCATTCAGGACTATTTATTTAGCAAATCACCATCACGTTTGCTACGTTAACTTTCCAATTAAATGCATCGCAATTGTAAAAATGTATTCGCATTTGATACTCACACTCTTGATTGTCATCCATCTTCGCTGGTCCTCTAATTCGGTAGGTGGCGCTGTCACTAAAAACCTAGGGTCCTAGAAATGCGGTCCTAAAAGTGGGGTCCTGAAAATGCTGCCTCCGGCTCTGCAGGCAGACCCTACTCGAATTGTCCTGTAATTTTCATTGTTTTTTCTGTTGGCTTTTATTTTGCTATTGTTTTGTTCTGACTTTAGTAGCTTGTTTTGTGATGTTCAGAGTTGATCTGTTCGTCACTAGTTTGTTTATTGTCACCATTGTTGAGACTCATATGCTGATTCTTGATGTCTGTGCGTTTAAGCACAATAGCTTCTTTGCTCAAAGTATTTTCAAAATTTTTCATATTGCTGTTGGATCTCAAACTGTAGAATCTCAGAGCTACAATCACCAATACTAAAACAAGACATCAAGCATATAGTCAAAAATTTAGACTCTCACATCAGTGAATCGGGACACTACATGATAATGTTTTTATCATCAAAACATACTGTGAGCAGGTCATGTTTTCTTTTGCAGTAACAAATGTGCTTTATAAACACAGAGTTGTAGCAACCAGAGAAAAACTAATATTAAAAAATGAAAAGTGTCAAGAGCCCAACTAAAGCAAACACTGACCACTTTAATGGTAACATTGAAAAGAAAAATTCCATAAAATATTACCGTCTAAACTTCTGTTGAATCTCAAGAACTTTTGTCGATGTATGACAGAAATAAAGTCAAACTGGTAATAATAATTGCAACAATGTGTAATGACTCGAAGTCAGTAGTTCTTGTGTTTCTCTTTTTTCTGTTATTGTTTTTACTCTTTCCGTCAGTGATTCTGCTTATTATCATCAGGTGTCACCACTAATGGCCAATCATCACTTAATTAATCACTTAGTTATCTCATTAACTTCAACACTGCTTCAGTGTTAACTTAATTATCTCATTAACTTCAACACTGCTTCAGTGTTAATTTTTAACACCCTGTAGTGTGGACACATATAAACACTGAGGAGTGTTAATTTAACACTGGGGATTTTGCTATGTAGAGGAAACAGGCCTTGCAAAAACCTCTTCAAATGCACCGACTTCTGTCTCAATATTAATATTCTCCATGTCGGCCGACTCCATGCAGCTCTCTTCCACGAGGTGTCCAGCTAATATAGCGCTTTCTTGAAGGGACTGATTCTTCCCTTTTTTGCCCATTGCAACAAGTCAAAAGTAAAGTATTGCCAAAAATAATCGATGGTAATAATAACAGACTAATCTCTACCTACTCAAAACTCAAATCTCATCTTGTTAGCTTTAAACTCCTCAAACTACTTGGACGGTTAAAAAACGTGACTATTCACACCACTGCCATCTTGGCTCCTCCTAAAAGGTTTGTTAACATGCACAAACTGTGCATAATCTAATTACATATGTGCTAATTTGCATAAATACCACAACAGGTCTAAACATTGGGTCTTGCCAGGTGAAAATGTCTTGTTGAATCTTGTTGACACATAACAGTAAAATACTTAATGTTAAGGTGTGAATGGAACCCATTTAGGCTACCCATGAGCATTAATACATAGAGGCAGGAAGAAGTACTTCATGTCAGGAAAAAGCGTGCATAACCAGCGGTAAGCATGAAGATGAATTCAGTTGTCATACCCTGAGCTAAATATATGAGCATTCTATTTTTAAGGGGAACGGTGTACTCAGCATTTTAGAAATACGTCGCTGTTAATCAAATTATTACACATTGTTTTGTATGCATATAAGAACGTTCTCCAAATATTCAGTGTTGGTTCTGGGAACATACATTTTTTTCAGTTTTCTTGACGTTAGAGGAACGTGTATTATAAGGTATAATGTTCCTCAAACGTTCTTTCAACTTAATTTTGATTTAAAATTCAACATTCTAGGAACGTTGATTTCTAACATTCCAAGAACATAAAAATGTCCAGTTTCCTTAATTCTCAATAAGATCTTCTGTAGACGTCTGGCAGAAATAAAGTCAGTCTGGTTAGTAATAAGTGAAGCTGGTAATGCTGATTGTGGAGTTGTTTAATCAGATCTTGAGAGAGTTAATGTCTTTTATCTTCAGTTCATCTAAGGCTGTGTCTGAAGAAAGTTGTAGTTTGTGTTCTTATTACTCTTTCGAAAGATGATAGAAAAAATGTTTCAGGAACATCACACTTATCTTTAAATAACATTTTATAACATTAACAGAGGTTTAGATGTTGATGTCTTATTGAAAATGTTTAGTTTGAGGCATGGGCGTAGGTTTAGGGGGGGACGCTATAGTCCCAATCAATATTTTGAGATGACAAATTTGTCCCCACCAATATTTAGCAAGCTCCTTTGAACTGCTATTTGGATCTTTGCGCTGCTATTTGGATCGATTCCAACGGCCAAAACAACGACAGTTCAAGAAATGCCGTAATTTGATTGGCGGTGGTGTACGCGCGGGCCGGGACTACTTTTGTGCTTGCACTGGCAGCGAGCGGGTGGTGTGTGTGTGTGTGTGTGTGCGCGCGCGCGCGCGTGTGTGTCGACGACGCCGACGGTAAGTTACCAGGGCTGTCTCTCTGCCACATACAAAGGCCAGAGTAAAACATTTTAATATTCCGTTTTTTGCCACTTTTTGTACTTTGTAGATAGATCAGCTATGCCACCCAAGAAGAAGAAAGGGGACATACGAAGCTTTTTCATAAAGCAGAGTGTAAGTAGGCAAAATAAATAGCCACACAAATAAACAATAAACTAGCAGTAGTAGTGACTGACCAGGCTTTCAAATGCAGATTCTACTGTGGAAAATAGTATTGGTGATAGTATGTGTTACCCAGGATGTTGTTACAGTTAAACCTAGCAGCAGCAATCTTTCAGGTTAAGAGTATTGATTAGGCTGTGCAGCACAGCACTGATAGACTCATAGAAGTCGCGCTATCATGATAGAATGCTACGTTAGCAAGTCACTGAATGTTAATTAGCTGACCTTAACTTAGAATCTTGCAGTCAACATAAACAGTGGATCTGAGACATTTTTCGTTTCTACATTCTATTTATGTAATGTATGTAATGTATTTGTGAGTGAAGCCTAGCCTAAGAATTTAATATTTAAGAATAGAATATATCAATAGAATTTGATATAGAATAGTAGATACAATTTTAGTATTAATGGAATACTGTAATCATGGATAATAATAATAATAATAATAGATAATAATAATGGATTTGTTGTGTTGAATGCATACTATGATACCACGTGTGTATTTTATTTTATTTGTTCATTATTTAATAGTTTATGTTAATAAAACGTTTGGTTGTTCAGCATTACACAGTCTCAGGTTTTTATTTTTATTTTTTGAGAGTGCATTTTTGAGATTATACAGTTATACTAGCTCTTTAGGGACAGTATACAGGATGGTGTATTGGGGTCAGGATACAATATAATGAGATGAAGTAGATTCACTTCTGTATTGTGATATTCTGTATTGCCAACAGTCTGAAATCGCCATTAAAGCACTGGTATCTTACAACAAAATAATTCCGGGGGAGGGGGGATGTCCCCACCAAAGCTGAGGCCAAACCTACGCCCTTGGTTTGAGGTCACCATCATGGAGATTAGTGTTTGCTTTGACCCTTGACTTTCTTTAAGTTGGTGTTTTATCAGCAATTGCAGGTGTTTGTGGAGAACATTTCTGGATTGATAAAGCAGATCAAGTTTGTTTTAATAAAAAGTACTGCTATTAAACAACTACTTTTACTATATTTTTTCTCACTTTTGGACTTTTAATATTATTTGCGAAGAAAGTAATAAACTCAAAAGATGTGATAAAAACCATTTGTAACACTGAAGAGTGTAAGATTGTCCAAAATTTTCTGAAAGATGATACCGACACACTTAGACATCAGCACTCGTCAAACAAACAACTCAACAATCAAAAAATAATTAATATGCATCATTTATTCATGCTGCAATGCATGCTGGGAGCAATGAATGTGTTTTGTTGTTAATGTCACCATTGTTAGATGGACTTAGCCTTATTCTTAGTATCTTCAGTTCAAGAAAGTTGTAGTTTGTGTTCTTATTACTCTTTCGAAAGATGATCGAAAGAATGTTTCAGGAACATCATACTAACCTTTAAATAACATTCTAGTAACACTCAGGAAACTACCTTACCTACCTTAATGTATGTACAGTACACAATTCTATTTTAGAAAAAAATACTATAATTCACTGAATTTTTTTCATGTTTCAAAGGTTGAAGTATGTTCTTAGTGATCAGACTGACTTACTACGGGTGAGATTTTGCATTATTCACCTGTAGTAAGTCAGTCTGGTCACTAGGAACATTTGGCGAGTTTACAGTATTTTTTTCTAAGAATAATTGTTTACTGTAAAAACATAAAGGGAGGTATTGGCAAAATCTCACCTTTAATAAGTCAGTCTAGTCACCAGGAATGTACTTCAACCGTTGAAACATGAAAAATAACTTTTGGTGAGTTAAAGTAGGCCTACTTTTTTCTAGAAATAATAATTGACTGTACAAGTGAGATATCGGCAGAAGCTCATAATACAGTAAGTATGTCTTCCCACAAGGTATTTACTGTAACTTTGCAAATATAATTCATTTGAATGAATGATTGGACGTTTATATTTTTGGCCTGTGATTGTAATTTGCAGATGGTCCCTTTAGCAGCCTAGGCGAAAATACAGCGAATATTCAACCTAAAACTAACTTTACAAACAGATCTACAGCCACATCAAATGTAGCTGCTAACTCACCTAAAGCGTGTACAGATGCATCTACTCTGAAGAGAAAATAGCCAGCATGTACACAGCAAAAACTCCAGTGTTAAATTAACACTCCTGGGAGTGTATATGAGTCCACACTCAAGAGTGTAAAGTGTTAAAATATGAGTGTTAAATTAACACTTTAATAAGATTAAGTTAATGAGATTAAAGTTAAGTGATTAATTTAGTGATGATTGAGCATTATTGAAGACACCTGATGTTAACTAGCAGAATCATTGAAGGATAAAATCACAAATTGTAAGCCACCATTATGGTGATCAGTGTTTGCTTTAGTTGGGTTCTTGACCCTTATATGTTTACTTTAAATGTTGCTTGTCTGCTGTTGTTGATTTATAACAGTCAGATGAACAAAGAAAAAAAGTGATCTGATGGTGTTTGTTATATTATGACAATCATCATTTGAACTTGACCACTGAACTCATTAAGATCCTTATTTCTGACTTAGATTTATGTTGTTGATCACAGAATAACTGTGATTCTGCATAAACATCCAGAATTTTAGATATAATACAAAGGATTTCTTAAAAGTTGTTTTGAGAAAAAAAAAAATCTTTCTTTTAGGCACACACAGACGTCAAGATTCAGTTATGCATCTCAACAATGGTGACGAGCAGAATATTCAATTAGGAAAAGTAAATTACATAGACAATTCAGATCATAATTTATTCATACCGCAATGCATGATGGGAGCCATTAATGAGTTGTGATTGGTGGCAGCCACTGCAACATGCTTTATTATTGTCACCATAGTTGAGATTCACAGGCTGATTATTGATGTCTGTGTTTCTAAATAAATTCATTTGAAAGTCTTTTGATCAGAACAATGTTTATTAAATATTTTGGATTATATGAAAAATACTGAAAATCATATGCTGTAGAATCACAGAGCAGCTATAATTAACAAGTTAAACCAAACTATCTCAATAAGTTTCATTTTCAGATCACAGCATGATTATTTCAAAACATAACAAACACCATCAAATCACATGGTCTCTTTGTTCATCTGACTGTTATAAATCAATAACAACAGACAAGCAAAATAAAGTAAACATAAAAGGGTCAAGAGCCCAACTACAGCAAACACCGATCATCGTAATGGTGACTTACACTTTGTGATTTTCTACTTCAGTGATTCTGCTTGTTAACATCAGGTGTCTTCAATAATGATCAATCATCACTCAATTAATCACTTAAAGGGTTAGTTCACCCAAAAATGAAAATTCTGTCAGTAATTACTCACCCTCATGTTGTTCCAACCATGTAAGTCTTTCGTTCATCTTCGGAACACAAATTAAGATATTTTTGATGAAATCTGACAGAATTTTGACTCCTCCATAGGCTTCCAGTGTGACCGAAACTCACCGGCCCAGAATAGTTATTAAAACATCGTTAAAATAGTCCAAGTAACTACAGTGGCACTACATTAAGTTTATCATGCGACGAGAATACTTTTTGTGCGCAAAAACAAACAAAAATAACGACTTTATTCCACTTTTCATTTCCTTCTCTCTGGGCCTCGTAGTGTTTTTGCGCTGTGCGTCTGTGTTGCACGTCATCACGCAACACACACATGACCGGCGTCGGCCAATAGTGAGCCTACGTGGTGACGTGTAATACAGACGGGCTACGCAAAAACACTACGCGAACCAACTAGACATCCAGAGAGAAGGAAATGAATAGTGGAATAAAGTCGTTATTTTTGTTTGTTTTTGCGCACAAAAAGTATTCTCGTCGCTTGATATACTTAAGATTGAGCCACTGGAGTCACTTGGACTATATTAACGATCTCTTTAATAACTTTTCTGGGCCAGCAAGTTTCGGTCACACTGGAAGCCTATGGAGGAGTGAAACATGGCTCAGATTTCATCAAAAATATCTTAATTTGTGTTCCGAAGATGAACGAAGGTCTTACGCGGTTGGAACAACATGAGGGTGAGTAATTACTGACAGAATTTTCATTTTTGGGTGAACTAACCCTTTAATTATCTCATTAACTTGAACTCTCTTGAGTGTTAATTTAACACTCATATTTTAACACTTTACACTCTTGAGTGTGGACTCATATACACTCCCAGGAGTGTTAATTTAACACTGGAGTTTTTGCTGTGTAGATTCTGCTTCAGGTTTGTCAAGGAGGACATTGATGCCTAATGATCTCAGAGCCCTGGGCACCAACCGTTCCTCCTCCACCAACTGCAGAGTTAGTTCAAGCTTAACTTCACAGGGGAGATGTAAGTATGACAGAATTACATAAATTGCTTGAATTGTGTTGCTGCATAGGAACAATATTTACTGTGTTAATGGTGTCTTTCTTTCAGGATCTTGCATGATTTACTCAGAGCTGTAATCACTTATTACAAAACAAAGTTTTCAAGGTAAACATGACTAATATGACATTCATTTATATTATGTAACATCATTGTGTTTTTGGTTATACAAATATACTTCCCAGATAGCAACATTGTTTCGGCCCAGATCCGGCCCTCATCTGGCACATGTGGAAAGATGATCTGGCCCACATGCAGCGTGGAATGATGACACTTGAGCGGACCACTCCTGTTTGTCAGATCTGGGCCACAAGCAGGCCATGCAACATGTCAGCCAAGAGCAAAGAAATAAACCAGAACTGGACCTTATCTGAGCCACAAAGTCTGTGTATATTAAATATGAAGTCATCTCAGCCTTAATAAACCTGTTAACAAGCAGAATCACTGAAGGAAAGAAGAGAACAGAAAGAGAACTACAACTGACTTCAGACACAGCCTTAGATGAAATCAACTGAAGAGAAAAGAAGACATTAAATCTGTGAAGATCTCAGCAGAGGAGGATTAAACAACTCCACAAACAGCATTACCAGCTTCACTTATTACTAACCAGACTGACTTTATTTCTGTCAGATGGCTACAGAAGTTTTTATTGAGAATTAACAGAGTTTAACTCTGTTTCATTTGAAGTCACCATAACAGTGATCAGTGTTTCCATTAGTTGGGCTCTTAACTCTTACTCTATCTTATGTATTTTATTGGCAACTATGACAATGTGTTTGTCAAACATATTTGCAGCAGCAAAAAAAGCTAAAGTGAAACGAGATCAGGTGATGATGGTTACCTGTTGATCGGTTTATAATCATCATTAAATAACCTGATCTTTTTGGAATCTAACAATTGTGTTGATTACTTACATCTCCTCTGTGAAGTTAAGCTTGAAGTAACTCTGCAGTTGGTGGTGGAGGAACGGTTGGTGCCCAGGGCTCTGAGATCATTAGGCATCAATGTCCTCCTTCTTGACAAACCTGAAGCAGAATCTAGTCTTTTCATGACAGACCTCTGCAGTTCTGGGATGTACACAGCAAAATCCCCAGTGTTAAATTAACACTCCTCAGTGTACATATGTGTCCACACTACAGGGTGTTCAAATTAACACTGAAGCAGTGTTGAAGTTAATAAGATAATTATGTGATTAATTAAGTGATGATTGGCCATTAGTGGTGACACCTGATGATAACAAGCAGAATCACTGAGGAAAAAGAAACAAGAACAGAAAAAAGAGAAACACAAGAACTACTGACTTCGAGCCATTACACATTATTGCACTTATTATTTTACCAGTTTGACTTTATTTCTGTCATACATCTACACACGGTCTTATTTAGATTTAACAGAAGTTTAGATGGTAATGTTTTATGGAATGTTTCGTTTCATGTCACCATTATGGTGGTCAGTGTTTGCTTTAGTTGGGCTCTTGACCCTTTACTATTTAACATTAGTTTTTCTCTGGCTGCTCCAACTCTGTGTTTATGAAGCACATGTGTTGTGGCAAGAGAAACTATGATTTTGGCTGTGTTTTCTGATAACATCGCAAGCCTAATTTGATTGTATAGACCATTTGTTGCTGTTGGTCTGCAATCAAGTTAGGCTTAAGATGCTTTTGGAAATGCAGCCCTGGTTATGTTTTGATGATGAAATTACTAGTGATCTGATTCAATGATGGCACCCATCATTATATATTGATTGTCCAAATGTTTTAATTTTTCACTACAGTAGTTACATCCAACAATGTTTTAATGATCTGAAAATTTTAAAATCACACACAGACATCAAGAATCTACATATGAATCTCAACAATGGTGACAATCAAACAAATGCTTAATGTTGCAGTGCATGATGGGAGCCACAAATCAGAACACATCAATGGCTCACATCATGCATTTCAGTATGAATAAATTATGCAGCTGAATTGTCCTGTAATTTTCATTGTTTTTTTCTGTTTGCTTTTATTTTGCTATTGTTTTGTTCTGACTTTAGTAGCTTGTTTTGTGATGTTCAGAGTTGATCTGTTTGACACTAGTTTGTTTATTGTCACCATTGTTGAGATTCATATGCTGATTCTTGATGTCTGTGTGTTTAAACACAATCACTTCTGTGCACAAAGTATTTTCAAAATTTTTCATATTGCTGTTGGATCTCAAACTGTAGAATCTCAGGAAAACAATCACTAATACTCAAGCGAGACATCAAGCATGTAGTAAAAGATTTAGACTCTGAATGACATCATTGACTCAGATCACTACATGATAATATTTTTATCATCAAAACATACTGTAAGCAGGTCATGTTTTCTTTTGCAGTAACAAATGTGCTTTATAAACACAATGTTGGAACAGTCAGAGAAAACTAAAATTAACTAAATGAAAACGGTCAAGAGCCCATCACCTGCCTTCAGATGGAGCGGTGTTAAATTAACACTCCTGGGGCTGGGAGTGTATATGAGTCCACACTCAAGAGTGTAAAGTGTTAAAATATGAGTGTTAAATTAACACTCAAGAGTGTTGAAGTTAATGAGATAATTAAGTGATTTATTTAGTGATGATTGAGCATTATTGAAGACACCTTATGTTAACAAGCAGAATCACTGAAGGAGAAAATCTCAAATTGTAAGCCACCGTTATGGTGATGGGTGTTTGCTTTAGTCGGGCTCTTGACCCTTATACATTTACTTTAGATTTTGTTTGGCTGTTGTATCTTATAACTGCCCGATGAACAAAGAGAAAAAGGGATTTGATGGTGTTGGTTATATTATGACAATCATCATTTGAAATTGATCACTGAACTCATTAAGATCCTTATTTCTGACTTAGATTTATGTTGTTGATTACAGCATAACTGTGAATCTGCATAAATATCCAGAATTTTAGATAAAATACAAAGGATTTCTTAAAAGTTGTTTTTAAAAAAAAAAAAATCTTTCTTTTAGGCACACACGGACGTCACGATTCAGTCTATGCATCTCAACAATGGTGACGAGCAGAATATTCAATTAGGAAAAGTAAATTACATAGACAATTCAGATCATAATTTATTCATACATTATTGATGTCTGTGTTTCTAAATAAATTCATTTGAAAGTCTTTTGATCAGAACAATGGTTATGAAATATTTTTGGATTATATGAAAAATACTGAAAATCATGTGCTGTAGAATCACAGAGCTGCTGTAATTAACAAGTTAAGCCATCTCAATAAGTTTTGTTTTACGGATCACAACATGATTATGTCAAAACATAACCAACACCATCAGATCACATTGTCTCTTTGTTCATCTGACTGTTATAAATCAATAACAGCAGACGAGCAAAATTTAAAGTAAACATATAAGTGTCAAGAGCCCAACTAAAGCAAACACCCATCACCATAATGGTAACTTACAATTAGTGATTTCCTCCTTCAGTGATTCTGCTTGTTAACATCAGGTGTCTTCAATAATGCTCAATCATCACTAAACTAATCACTTAATTATCTCATTAACTTTAACACTCTTGAGTGTTAATTTAACACTCATATTTTAACACTTTACACTTTTGAGTGTGGACTCATATACACTCCCAGGAGTGTTAATTTAACACTGGAGTTTTTGCTGTGTACTGATAATCATATGCTGTAGAATCACAAAGCTGCTGCTAACAAGTAAAACCAAACTATCTCAAAAAGTTAGATCACAGCATGATTATGCCTAAACATTACCAACACCATCATATCACATTTTTCTGTTGTTTATCTGACTGTTATAAATCAATAACAGCAAACAAGCAAAATCTAAAGTAACCATATAAGGGTCAAGAGCCCAACTAAAGCAAACACTGATCACCATAACCAGTGGTGTAGTGGTAAAAAAAGAGGTGGGTAAACTATAAATTCTGGTGGACCACGATGTGGTCACCCCCGGTAAGGTGGGCCACTGCCTACCGGTGTATGTGTATCCTGATGACATCGCTATAGGCTATCATTTGATGGTACTACCAAGGGTATCACTGGTTGTTCCCTCATCATAGGTCACACAATCACTATTCTATTCATACATTAATCTAAGTTCTTGTTAAAGAGTCTCAGGAAGGAATACATCTATAAAGTTTACTAAATGACAAAACAGAGAGAACAAAAATATTTAAGAGAGATAGAGAGGGAGGCTTATATCCAGGGCTTCCAATGCAATGCACTTGTGCATAATGATTAGGGATTTGGGATTATTTTCATAGTCGATTAATCTGTTGAATATTTCCTAGATTAATTGATTAGTTGTTTGGTCTATCAGAAAAATGTGGCTCAGTGTTTCCCTATAGCCTAGAGGGAAAAGTCTTTAACCTGACGCAGGCTTGATTCCCTCTGAATCTCTTGTACAGTTGGGTTTCAACATGCTCCCTACATTAAACCAGCTGCCTGTAATGAATAAAAAAAAAAATCACCTTTTTTGCCTCGTTTTAATGATTTCCTGTTGCGGCTGCGATCAAGTTTCATTCTCGCGCAGCTTGTTTAGTAACTTAACGAGCGAGTGTTTTCTGTTCCGTGTGTGTGTGTGTGTGTGTATGTGTTGCCGCGCTGCGCTCTCTGCTCAATATTCCGCTCCGTGTTTGCGCTGCGCGTTCTGCTCTCGTTAACGGCCCAAATGCTCGAATCATGTATGCTACCGATCGGCGATCACGCACTGGAAAAGCAAAGTCTGCTCAAATAACGTGAAATTTAGAGGTGGATAAACGCAATTTAGAAGTGGATAAACGCAATTTAGAGGTGGATAAACGCAGTTTGGAGGTGGGTAAACGCTATTTCCGAATTTTGGGAGGTGCGTAAACGGCGTTTACGTGCGTTTAGCCTCCACTACATCCCTGACCATAACGGTAACTTACAATTTGTGATTTTCTCCTTCAGTGATTCTGCTTGTTAACATCAGGTGTCTTCAATAATGCTCAATCATCACTAAATTAATCCCTTAATTATCTCATTAACTTTAACACTCTTGAGTGTTAATTTAACACTCATATTTTAACACTTTACACTCTTGAGTGTGGACTCATATACACTCCCAGGAGTGTTAATTTAACACTAGAGTTTTTGCTGTGTGTAAACATTTATTTACATCACACAACAGAAAGGTTTTTACAGGTTTTAATGAAATGTTATTTCATGCAGTAATAATTAGTATATTTCCAGTAAATGCCTCAGGCTATTATCAACTCATTCTGGTTGAACCAGTTTTTTCTGTTCTTTTTAACCGAAAAAACTGGTTCAACCAGTGTGAGTTGATAATAGCCTGAGGCATTTACTGGAAATATACGAATTATTACTACATGAAATAACATTTCATTAAAACCTGTAAAAACCTTTCTGAATTGAATTCAATTCAATGGGGTTTTGACAAGTCCGTATTTATTTTAATAGCTGAACTTTTGGCAATTCATTTGAAAAATAGCATATATATCAGGCCCTTGAATGTTTTGGGGAGTCATAATATCAAGGCTGCAGTCAAAGTGGATGGACATTGTTGCACTCGATTATAGAATATCCTGAACTCATAAATATACATTTCTAAGTATTCTAAGTATCGTGTTTTTCTGTCTATTTAGTGCAGTATTTTACCCAGTCAACACATTGATCTCACAGTGATCTCTCCATCCCAGATAGCAACATTGTGTCGGCCCAGATCCGGCCCACATCTGGCACACGTGGAAAGATGATCTGGCCCACATGTAGCTTGGAATTACGGCACTTGAGTGGGCCGCTCCTGTTTGCCAAATCTGGGCCAAAAGCAGGCCATAGCAATGCCACATCTCAGCCAAGAGCAAAGAAATAAACCAGAACTGGACCTTATCTGAACCACAAAGTCTGTGTATATTAAATATGGAGTCATCTCAGCCTTAATAAGCCTGTTAACAAAAAGAATCACTGAAGGAAAGAAGAGAACAGAAAAAGAGACGAGCAGAAACACAAGAACTACAACTGACTTCAGACACAGCCTTAGATTAAATCAACTGAAGAGAAAAGAAGACATTAAATCTGTGAAGATCTCAGCAGAGGAGGATTAAACAACTCCACAAACAGCATTACCAGCTTCACTTATTACTAACCGGACTGACTTTATTTCTGTCAGACTTCTACACAAGTTTTTATTGAGAATTACCAGAGGTTTAACTCTAATGTGTTTCATTTGAAGTCACCATAACAGTGATTAGTGTTTCCATTAGTTGGGCTCTTAAATCTTATTATATATTTTGTCTTTTTTGGCCGCTGTGACCGTGTGTTTGTCAAACACATTTGCAGCAGCAAAGAAAGCTAAAGTGAAACGAGCTCAGGTGATGATGGTTACCTGTTGATGGTTTTTGTAATCATCATTAAAAAAACTGTTTCACTGGTCTCTTTGGAATCTAAAAATTATGTTGTTCCACTAATATCTTCACATCACAAACCCTGTGTTACTGCAGCGTGAGATCCAGCAATATCATAACAATCAGTTAGAAGACTTTAACAAACATGAGCATGAAGCGTTACTGTTTGATGAAAAACACAGACATCAATAACCAACGTATGAATCTCAACAATGGTGACAATCAAAAGTACCTTGCTGCAGTGCATGCTGGGTACCATCATTGTACAAAACTCCCAGCATTGCAACATGAATAAATTATGCAGCTGAATTGTCCTATTATTTTAATTCTAAATATGTGCTTTTATTTTTTTGCTGTTGTTTTTGTTGTGACATTTAGTAGCTTTTCAGTGATGTTCTGAATTATTCTGTTTATTTAAAAATATATATATATATTGTCACCCTTGTTGAGATTCATGTGCTGATTTTTGATATCTCTGCGTGTAACCGTGGATTCATTTTTCGTGCTCATGTTTGTTAAAATCTTCTAACTGATTGTTATAATATTGCTAGACCTCACGCTGCAGTAACGCAGGGTTTGTGATGAGAATATATTAATGGTTCAACACAATTGATAGATTCAAATTACCTCAGTGATTCAGTCTATTTCATGATGATTACAAACCCAGCAACAGGTAACCATCATCAACTGATCTCATTTCACTTTAGCTTTCTTTGCTGCTGCAAATGTGCTTTACAAACACACTGTCACAGCGGCCAAAGAAGACAAAAGATATAATAAGAGTTAAGAGCCCAACTAATGGAAACACTAATCACTGTTATGGTGACTTCAAATGAAACACATTAGAGTTAAACCTCTGTTAATTCTCATTAAGAACTTCTGTAGACGTCTGACAGAAATAAAGTCAGTCTGGTTAGTAATAAGTGAAGCTGGTAATGCTGTTTGTGGAGTTGTTTAATCCTCTTCTGCTGAGATCTTCACAGATTTAATGTCTTCTTTTCTCTTCAGTTGATTTCATCTAAGGCTGTGTCTGAAGTCAGTTGAAGTTCTTGTGTTTCTGCTCGTCTCTTTTTTCTGTTCTCTTCTTTCTTTCAGAGATTCTTTTTGTTAACAGGCTTATTAAGGCTGAGATGACTCCATATTTAACACAGATTTTGTGGCTCAGATAAGGTCCAGTTCTGATTTTTTTCTTTGCTCTTGGCTGAGATGTGGCATTGCTATGGCCTGCTTTTGGCCCAGATTTGGCAAACAGGAGCGGCCCACTCAAGTGCCGTAATTCCACACTACATGTGGGCCAGATCATCTTTCCACGTGTGCCAGATGTGGGCCGGATCTGGGCCGACACAATGTTGCTATGTGGGATATAATCACAATGTGAGTTCACAGTAAGTGAAGGTGTAACCTCACAGTGCACTCACTGTGTGCTCATTTTATGGCCACAATGTGAATCACCCCAGCTAGAAATGTCATTAGACGTGGACTCCAACATTGCTCAGACGTCAAATTTCAACCCATTCTCACTCCCAAAGCGTCAAAAACCAAAGCATGCCAAAGGCGTCACTCTGTGGACAAATTATGAAGTCCATTGCTTTCAATAGGAAACTTGTGGCGTCAACAACAGACGCAAATTTTATCAGTAGGAAATCGTGCTGAAGAAGTCTCATTCTAAACACATCGCGATATTTGGCATCAGTTCACGTGTGCCAGATGTTGGTAAGTAGTGTAAATACGCTGTCCTAATAATGTTTGTTATAATGTATTTTCTGTTTGTAGACATTAATCAGATTAGCTCCCTCATGTTCAGTCGCTGCATTATATCTGTCAGTCCACAGAGGCTTTGCGTTTCATTGCTTTCTTTCAACACTTTACTATAGCCTACCATACATGAAGTCAATCCATGAACTAAATAAAGGGCTAACACTTTGCATATCAGTTTGAAATTTGAAAGCTAGCTCTTTGAGGTCGAAGTTTTGTCTTAGTCTCATAAGTACAAGTAGAAATTGTTGACGTAAAGGCATATGCCGGATTCAATTTCTCATATGTTAAGGGGATGTGTGTTTGTGGTACTGTGTCGTTATCTGGTAGTCTGAAAAATCGACACAGTTTGTTAAACTCATCATAAGTGAACCCAGTGCAGTATTGGAAGTATAGGGACACTGCTGTTATTTATCACCTCGGCTGTTAGTGGGTAATGAGCCTGACAAGTTTGTATTTTCGCCCTTAGCAAGTCATTTACTTTTTCTTTTTGAGCAAGAAGAGTCTTCAGTCGTTCCAGTTCCTCCTGTTTTTCTTTCATCTGGTTGGTCATCTGTGCACTCTGTAAACATAAGAATGAAATGATTAGAACTAATGTTTTATTAACACAGCAAACAACAACAACAAAGTGTAAATAACTAAAAAACATTGCAATATACTTTTTTCTTCTTTCTTGTGTGTGTAGCTCCCATTATTGGACAACACATTGTCAAGATCCTCCCAATCAAACCCTACTGATGATTTTCCAGTATTCCCTTTGCCACCACAGCCAAGCACTTGCATGGTCCTAACAAAAGATCAGGGGCCTGATGTATAAACGTTGCGTACACTGTTAACCCTTGCTGTAAAAAAAGGCCAAATTCTGACAATATCATACCATTTTCCATTAAAACAGTAATATACCGTAGAAAATAAAACTAGCCTACAGGAATATACTGTGAATTAACAGTGCTCAAAATCGACACTCAGAGGCTGTTTTCCCAATCACACCCTATATCCTCAATCACTATTCTCTACATTAGTTCACTAATAAAGTCCACTTGAATGAAAAGAAGTGAGTGAATTGAGACACTGATTAACACCTGATAAGCAGAATCACTGAAGGACAGAGAAACAAGAACAGAAAAAAGAGAAACACAGAAACTACAACTGACTTCCAGCTACACAGAGTGTGAAACCAGTTTACAAACCAGTTTAACATTAAAGTTCTTGTTGAGAATTTACAGAGATTGAGTTAATAATAAAGTTTGTTGTCACCATGATGGAGATTAGTATTTGCTTTAGTTGGTCTCTTGTCTCTTGACTGCTTACCATTCATCTCCTTCTGACTGCTGTATCAGTGAGTTTATAAAGCACAATTGCTATGGCAAGAAAAAGTCAAGAGGAAGATGATTAGTTATTTTTGGCTTTTGTGATTGTTTAACAATCATCCTGGACATGTCTGATTTTCAGATCTTTCCTGTATATATTCTTTGAATTTATGGGTATTTCATATTTAGCATATTTAATTGTGAATCTACAACATGAAATCAACATTTCTGTAATCAGGTCTTCTGAACAATATCGTAATCATATAGTGTATTAAAACATGTTAACTCCTGTTTGACTCAGACACACACAGACATCAACAATCAGTATATGAATCTCAACAATGGTGACAATCAAAAGTTTCATGTCGCAATGCATGCTGGGTTCCAGGATAGTATAAAACTCCCAGCATTCACTGCTGCATGAATAATAAAAAAATATTGCCACCATTGTTGAGATTCATGTGCTAAATTGTGATATCTCTGTGTTTCTAAAAGACAGCATAGCTCTGTTTTTTTTTTTTGGTTTATGCATGATGTGTTAATAAAAGTAATTGTAATTTATTGCTGTGGTTTCACAGTGGTGGTAATGTAACACTTTTGATTGAGGATTAAACTCTGAATGAGTAGGAATGAATTCCTTTGTGAATGAACAGGCAATATGATGATTTTATCACCATAATCAACATAACCGCAATCATTCATAAACTGTGTGTGTGCACAAGTGTGACTTGCACAAAAACAGCTCAAGCAGCAAAAGAAACACTAACGTTTTAGCATCAGCATCCCAACTAAAGCAAACACTATCTATAATCTCTATCAGATCTCTATCTCTATAATGGTAACTTCAAACCAAACATTTTCAATTAAACATCTCAACAACAACTTCTGTAGATGTATGACAGAAATAAAGTCATACTGGTTAATACTAAGTGTAATAATGTGTAATGGCTGGAAGTCAGTTGTAGTTCTTGTGTTTCTCTATTTTCTGTTCTAACAGCAGGTGTTCATCACTAATGCTCAACAATCACTTACATATTCACTTAATTATCTCACTGCAACACTGCGTCAGTGTTACTTTTTACTCTTTGTAGTGTGGATTTCCCTGTGGGGTTGAAAGGGTTAACAGTGTAAGATAAAAAGACACACCCACAAAATGTATTTTAACAGTAATAAACTGTAAGTTATAAAACAGGTTTATACTGGCAACACTGTTGCCAGTAGTTTACTGTAAAATCTTGTTTTTTGGGTCACCATTGTGCAGAAGAGTAGAGCCTGTGCTTCAGTCCAGGAGAAGATCTACAAACATTGATGATACGCTGCATGTTGCTTTATTTAACAGACAGTGACTGGGCAGTTGCTGGTCCAGTGGGAATCTCTTTATTTACCAAAAAATTTTTGTGGTTTCAAATGAAATAAGTTCACAGTAATACTTTGCTCACTTTATTGATGCATTATAAATTTTAGTTAATACTTTTAAATGACAGTTGGTTAATTTAAGACAGTCGGCTTCTGCAAGTGAAATTAGTTAACTCGAGTTTTAGTGCATTTTTACAGTAACATACTGTAGATTACAGTAAATTACTGGCAACAGTGTTGCCAGTATTTTACTGTAAAAAAACCCGGTAAGGTCTAACAGTGTACGCACAAAATGGGCATAGAAATATGCGTACGCAATTTTCCACGCACATATCGGGATTTATAAAAAATAAACTAGGCGTAGATAAGTGCGCACCGTAAGGATGCTCTTGACCGTGCGTACGCACTCTTTTAGAAGAGTATGTGTTTTTGCGACACCAACTGGCCCAAATAGCAATAACTATTTAAAATGAAAAACTTTTAAATTATCCTATTACATCACCCAATAAATCAAATTGCATCAACCTGAATTATCATTATGATATGATTATGATGGAGTTTGATGGATTCATTGATTTTAATAAAATTTAGACTCTATTTCATTATAGCTCTGCACTGGTGTCTTGCAGAAGATCACTTTTAGACAGAAAATCTAAAGAAATACAAGATAATACAAATATAATTTCGCTCTCCAACCTGTCACTTGAAGCAAATATCCATCCCTTCTTAAATGTCCGCGCCAGCGAGCACGTTGGGCCGTTTAGTGAAACTGATGCAAATAACAGCTTAAATAAATAAAATACTTCTGATATAAACTAAGTTTTACTTATGATATAAACATTTAGATTAAATATGCCATTCAAATTAATGGAGAACACTTAAACATGAAATCATTACTGAGAAGTTACAACATTTTTTATATTCAAATTCAATCAATAGAAATATTTGTTGTGGATGTGATGTTTTTGAACACGTTTCCTGTAGCGTGCTGTGTTTAAATGTTTTAACCACAGAGATAATTGCTTATCATGATAATAATACCAGATTGCCTGAGAAAATAGTTTCGTGCAAATAATGCCCAAGGCCTATCTGTTTCCATTAAAAATATAAATCAATTAAAAATACTATTCGGCCAGTGGATAAGATTAAATGTATTTTACACTATTTGATTTATGTATTCAAAAACAAGACAAGGATAGGCAAATACATGATTTTTATTAATGTAATGTGTCTTGTACCGTTAAACGTTATCACGTGGATGAATAATCATATGCAAATGATATGCAGATGAGGATATGCATAGTAAAACTAGGCGTTGTAAGCTCCATATATGGTTATTTCAGGGTGGAGACGCATGTGCGCACAATCTTCCGCTGACTGGGATTTATAAAGTGAATTCTGCGCAGGTTCTGGCGTACGGACGGTTTTATAAATCTGAAAACTTTTGTGCGTACGCAAATTCTGCCTTATGTGCGTACGCACACTTTAAGGATGAAATCTACGCAAAATTTTATACATGAGGCCCCAGATGAAATGCTATAATACCATGATGGTCTCAAGGTCTGAATCTGCACAGCAAAAACTCCAGTGTTAAATTAACACTCCTGGGAGTGTATGAGTCCACACTCAAGAGTGTTAAAGTTAATTAGATAATTAAGAGATTAATTGAGCGATGAGTGATCATTATTGAAGACACCTGGGGCCTCATTTATAAAGCTTGCGTACGCACAAAACGGGGCTGAAAACATGCGTACGCCAGTTCCTGCGTAAAAGGTGGGATTTATAAAGAAAAACTTGACGTGAAAATATGCGCACCTACACGCAAACTCTGACCCATGCGTACGCACATTTTGGAGACGGAGCAGTTTGGCGACACCGATGGTGAGTTGGAGTTAAATGTCTTTTTGGTCACTTTTAGAATTTAGAATTAAAATTAAACATAATACAGAAAGATAATACAAATATAATTTCACTCACCAAGCCTGTCACTTGAAGCAAATATCCATTCCTTCTTAAATGTCCGCGCCAGCGAGCGCGTTGGGCCGTTTAGTGAAACTGACGCAGTTTAAATAAATAAAATAATGATTTAAACTATGTTTTACTTCTGATATAAACATTTAGATTAAATATGCTATTCAAATTATAGAGTTAAACACTTAAACATGAAATCATACTGAAAAGTTACAACATTTTTTTATGTTCAATCAATAGAAATATTTGTTGTGGATGCGCTTGTTTTTGAACACTTATCCTGTGGCGTGCTGTGTTTTAATGTTTTAACCACAGAGATAATTGCTTATCATGATAATACCAGATTGTCTGAGAAAATAGTTTCGTGAAAAATAATGCCCAAGGCCTATCTGTTTTCATTAAAAATATAAATCAATTAAAAATACAATTCGGCAAGTGGAAAAGACTTTCTCTGAAATGTATTTTACACTATTTGATTTATGTAGGCTATTCAAAAACAAGGTAAGGATAGACAACTACTTGATTTGTATTAATGTAATGTTTCTTGTACCGTTTATATTATATCATTTGCATATGATTATTCATCCACGTGATAACGTTTAAGTTATCACGTGGATGAATAATCATATGCAAATGATATGTAGATGAGGATCTGCATAGTAAAACTAGGCGTTGTAAGCTCCATATATGGTTATTTCGGGTGGAGACGCATGTACGCACAATCTTCCGCTGACTGGGATTTATAAAGTGAATTCTGCGCAGGTTCTGGCGTACGCACGGTTTTATAAGTCTGAATATTTTTTTGCGTACGCCATTTTTGGCTTTTGTGCGTACATACACTTTTAGTAAGGTTCCTACGCACAGTTTTATAAATGAGGCCCCTGATGTTAACTAGCAGAATCACTGAAGGAGAAAATCACAAATTGTAAGTCACCGTTATGGTGATGGATGTTTGCTTTAGTTGGGCTCTTCACCCTTATATGTTTACTATTGATTTTGTTTCTGAGTTATAACTGCCAGATGAACAAAGAAAAAAAGTGATTTGATGGTGTTGGTTATATTATGACAATCATCATTTGAACTTGATCACTGAACTCATTATGTTGTTGATCACAGCATAACTGTGGTTCTGCATAAATATCCAGAATTTTAGATATAATACAAAGGATTTCTTAAAAGTTGTTTTGATTAAAAAAAAAATATATATATATATATTTATTTTAGGCACACACAGACATCAAGATTCAGTCTATGCATCTCAACAATGGTGATGAGCAGAATATTCAGTTAGGAAAAGTAAATTACATAGTCAATGCAGATCATAATTTATTCATACCGCAATGCATGATGGGAGCCATTAATGAGTTGTGATTGGTGGCAGCCACTGCAACATGCTTTATTATTGTCACCATTGTTGAGATTCACAGGCTGATTATTGATGTATGTGTTTCTAAATAAATTCATTTGAAAGTCAATGTTAATTAAATATTTTTGGATTATATGAAAAATACTGAAAATCATATGCTGTAGAATCACAGAGCTGCTGTAGTTAAACCAAACTATCTCAATAAATTTCATTTTTCAGTTCACAACATGATTATGTCAAAACATAACCAACACCATCAGATCACATTGTCTCTTTGTTCATCTGACTGTTATAAATCAATAACAGCAGACAAGTAAAATTTAAAGTAAACACATAAGGGTCAAGAGCCCAACTAAAGCAAACACTGATCACCATAATGGTAACTTACAATTTGTGATTTTTCCTTCAGTGATTCTGCTTGTTAACATCAGGTGTCTTCAATAATGCTCAATCATCACTAAATTAATCACTTAATTACATAATGAAATTTATTGAGATAGTTTGGTTTAACTACAGCAGCTCTGTGATTCTACAGCATATGATTTTCAGTATTTTTCATATAATCCAAATTACCAATTTATTGAATAAATACAATTGAGTTCACAGCACTCAAATATTACCGAAACTTGAATGACTGAAACAGAACTCAAACTGAATGAGTTATAGAACATTTCTAGATCCCAGAATGATAATTGTATAATTAAGTGATTAATTAAGTGATGATTGAGCATTAGTGATGAGCACCTGCTGTTAACAAGCAGAATCACTGAAGGAAAGAGAAACACAAGAACTACAACTGACTTCCAGCCACAGCACAATCAACTGGAGATAAAAGAAGACATTAAATATCTCAAGATCTCAGCAGAGGAGGATTAAACAACTCCACGAACAGCATTACAAACATTACAAGCACTTATTATTAACCACTTTGACTTTATTACTGCCATTCGTCTACAGAAGTTCTTATTAGAATTAACAAAGGTTTAGTAGTTGATGATTTGAGTTTCATTTAAGGTCACCATGATGGAGATCAGCGTTTGCTTTAGTTGGGCTCTTGACCCTTGACTTTTGCACTTTAGAATTTATTTGGCTGTTATAATTGAGTGTTTATAAAACATATTTGTTATGGCACTAAAGGCAAGGAAAAGTCTGATTAGGTGTTGATGGTGAAGGACTGATGATGACATTCATCATTTAGTGACTTGATTCACTGATTTCATTCAGAGTCTGATCTCTGATTAAAAGGGCAACATATTAGTTTTACTCAAAACTGTGATTCTACAGCCTAAGAGCTAGCCATATTGTGACCATTAGATAATATGAAGGATTTTACAAATAGTTTTGCACAAAAAGTTTCACAGAAAAGATATTGCATTACTAAGACTCACACAGACATCAAGAATTAGCATATGAATCTCAACAATGGTGACCATTAAAAAATGATTCATGCTGCAATGCATGCTGGGTACTAGCGTAATACAAAACTTATCCATGGCTCCCAGCATGCATTGCGTCATAAATCATTTTTTAATGGTCACCATGGTTGAGATTCATATGCTGATTCTTGATTACTGTGTAAGTCAGCATGATACCATAGAGGTTTTTAAAATCTGATTGTCACAACAATGGGCCTTACAATAGAATCAGTTCTATTATAATGAATAATGCAAGTAATACATCACCCGTCTAATCAAAGATTAGGCTCTGAAAAACATCAGAGAAGCAAGTCACTAAATGATGATTTTTATTATCTTGACACAACCACATGCTCATATTTTCTTTTGCCGTATGTGCTATAACAAATGTGTTTTATAAACACTCAGTTACAGCAGCTAGAGGAAAAACTAGTGTTATAAAGTCAAGGGTCAAGAGCCCAACCAAAGCAAACACTGATCACTATCATGGTGTCTTTAAATGAAACTCAAATCATTAGCATTTAATCCTCTGTTCATTCTCAAAAACAACTTATGTAGACGCATGACAAAAGTCAGTCTGGTTAGTAATAAGTGAAGCTGGTAATGCTGTTTGTGTAGTGGTTTAATCCTTCTCTGCTGAGATCTTTAGAGATTTAAACATCTTTTATCTTGAGTTGATTTCATCTAAGGCTGTGGTTGGAAGTCAGTTGTAGTTCTTTTGTTTCTCTTTCCTTTATTGATTCTGCTCGTTAACAGCAGGTGTTAATCACTAATGCTCAATAATCACTTAATTAATCACTTAATTTCTTGACTGCAATGTATACCTACTTTTAGTAAACTCAACTGAAATAAGTTCAGAGTACTCATAACTATTGTTTTTATAAACTTAATTGAATTGAGGCAATCGGTTTCCTCAAATGAAATGAGTTAGCTTAACTTGTTGGGTTTTACAGTGTACCTTTGAACACACATAGATGTGTTTGGCTTTGGAACGATTTCTCATCTTGTCCAAACTCAGTTGCTGGTGAGGCCGTCCACACAAACGTATCCATTTCATGCACTTCTCCAGGTTACTGACAGGTTTAGGGAACGGGTAAAATTGTACATTGCCCAGCCTTTCTGGGTATCTACTGTCTGCGTTACAAGTCCCATACGAGCACCGTTTCACCATTTTCAAAGTTAATCGCCGATGCTAGTCTACTATGTCAGACTTGTTTGTTTGTCGGGCAAAATGGCGTATAGTCACGGGGGCACAAAATATGGGCTCTATGATTGGTCAGATCACCTGTCAATCAAGCTCCCTGCGAAGGGTCAATTGTGACCCATGTGAGCCCATATACTAAACATCTAAATAGGCTTCTCTTAGTCTCCTCTATGGACCCATCATGTATCCCTATGGGCTAACATACAGTACATGGGGCCCATGTGGAGCCGATGGACAAATTTCCCCATTTGGATTGTCCAAGCTGGGCCCAAATGACAGCCCATCAAAAGCCCACATGGGGCCCACTTGGCTGGGATACTTGATCTTATAGTTACGGTCACTAAATAATAAATGTGATGTTTATAGAGAAATTTAAACCTTGTCTATATGATAATGATATGGTGGAAGACTGCACTGTTAACCCTTGCTGTAAAAAAAGGCCAAATTCTGACAATATCATACCATTTTCCATTAAAACAGTAATATACCGTAGAAAACAAAACTAGCCTACAGGAATATACTGTGAATTAACAGACACTCAGAGGCTGTTTTCCCAATCACACCCTATACCCTCATTCACTATTCCATACATTAGTTCACTAATAAAGTCCCCTTGACAAAGTGAATGAAAAGAAGTGAGTGAATTGAGAAACTGATGAACACCTGATAAGCAGAATCACTGAAGGACAGAGAAACAAGAACAGAAAAAAGAGAAACACAAAAACTACAACTGACTTCCAGTAACACTGAGTGTGAAACCAGTTTACAAACCAGTTTACGATTATTTCTTTCATACATGTACAAAAGTTCTTGTTGAGAATTAACAGAGATTTAGTTAATAATAAAGTTTGTTGTCACCATGATGGAGATCAGTATTTGCTTTAGTTGGTCACTTGTCCCTGGACTACTTACCATTCATCTCTCTCTGGCTGCTGTAACAGTGAGTTTATAAAACACATTTGTTATGGCAAGAAAGAGCCAAGAAGAAGATGATCAGGTGTTTTTGGCTTTTGTGATGATGTCACAATCATCCTGGACATGTCTGATTCTCTGATCTTTCCTGTATATGTTCTTTGAATTTATGGGTATTTCATATTTAGCATATATCTGTGAATCTACAACAAAAAATCAATACTTCTGTAATAAGGTCTTCTGAAGAATATTGTAATCATATAGTGCATTATAAAACTCCTGCTTGACTCAGACACACACAGACATCAACAATCAGCACATGAATCTCAACAATGGTGACAATCAAAAGTTTCATGTCGCAATGCATGCTGGGTTCCAGGATAATATAAAACTCCCAGCATGCACTGCTGCATGAATAAAAAATATATATATTGCCACCATTGTTGAGATTCATGTGCTAAATTGTGACATCTCTGTGTTTCTAAAAGACAGCGTAGCTCTGTTTCTCTGGTTATGCATGATGTGTTAAAAAATGAATCATTGTAATTTATTGTTGTGGTTTCACAGTGGTGCTAATGTAACACTTTTAATTGAGGATGAATTCCTTAGTGAATGAACAGGCAATATGATGATTTTGTCATCATAATCATTATAACCGCAATCATTCATAAACTGTGTGTGTGCACAAGTGTGATTTGCACAAAAACAGCTCAACCAGCAAAAGAAACACTAATGTTTTAGCATAAGCATCCAAACTAAAGCAAGCACTGATCTCTATAATGGTAACTTCAAACCAAACATTTTCAATGAAACATCTTAATAACAACTTCTGTAGATGTATGACAGAAATAAAGTCATACTGTTTAATACTAAGTGTAATAATGTGTAATGGCTGGAAGTCAGTTGTAGGTCTTGTGTTTCTCTATTTTCTGTTCTAACAGCAGGTGTTCATCACTAATGCTCAACAATCACTTACATATTCCCTTAATTATCTCACTGCAACACTGTGTCAATGTTACTTTTTACTCTTAGTAGTGTGGATTTCCCTGTGGGGTTGAAAGGGTTAACAGTGTAAGATAAAAAGACACACCCACAGAATGTATTTTAACAGTAATAAACTGTAAGTTAAAAAACAGGTATATACTGGCAACACTGTTGCCAGTAGGTTACTGTAAAATGTATTTTTTGGGTCACCATTGTGCAGAAGAGTAGAGCCTGTGCTTCAGTCCAGGAGAAGATCTACAAACATTGATGATTTGCTGCATGTTGCTTTATCTAACAGGCGGTGACTGTGTAGTTGCTGGTCCAGTGGGAATCTCTTTATTTACAAAAGTTTTGTTTTGGTTTCAAATGAAATAAGTTCACAGTAATACTTTGCTCACGTTATTAATGCATTATAAATTTTAGTTAATACATTTAAATGACAGTTGGTCAATTTAAGGCAGTCGGTTTCTGCAAGTGAAATTAGTTAACTCGAGTTTTAGTGCATTTTTACAGTAAAGAACTGCACAATTAACAGTAAATTACTGGCAACAGTGTTGCCAGTATTTTACTGTTAAAAAACCCGGTAAGGTCTAACAGTGTGTGGTGTAGCCAAATGCCTATTTGTTCTCTTCTCATTTTATTTACCTTTCTGTTATTACTTTCGTCTGCTTTTATATTTTTGTTATTCATGGTGGTAACACTCTAATGAGAATTAGTAGACATGTAGGTGCAACGTTACTTTTAGTTCACAGATTGTGTTAAAGGTAGGGCTGTGCGATATATATCGTGAGATTGTTATGCGCATCTCGTCAGTAAAGCCGGTTCCTTGATTAGTAGTAAATCGCCATCACCTGCTTTCAGTAAACTCATATGTACATATGTTATATGTTTACTTTAGATTTTATTTGGCTGCTGTATCTGAGTTATAACTGACAGATAAACAAAGAAAAAAAAAAGTGATCTGATGGTGTAGGTTATATTATGACAATCTTCATTTGAACTTGATCACTGAACTCATTAATATCCTTCTATCTGACTTCGATTTATGTTGTTGGTTAGTGAATCTGCATAAATGCCCAGCATTTTTGATATAATATAAAGGATTTCTTAAAAGTTGCTTAAAAAAAAATGTAATTCTTTTAGGCACACACAGATGTCAAGATTCAGTCTATGCATCTCAACAATGGTGAGGAGCAGAATATTCAATTAGGAAAAGTAAATTACATAGACAATTCAGATCATAATTTATTCATACCGCAATGCATGATGGGAGCCATTAATGAGTTGTGATTGGTGGCAGCCACTGCAACATGCTTTATTATTGTCACCATTGTTGAGATTCACAGGCTGATTATTGATGTCTGTGTTTTAAATGAATTTATCTGAATGTCTTTTGATCAGAACAATGTTTATTAAATATTTAGAATTATAAGTAAAGTACTGATAATCATAGGCTGAAGAATCACTAAACTGCTGCTAACAAGTTAAACCAAACTATCTCAATAAGTTTCCTTTTTCAGATCACAGCATGATTAGGTCAAAACATAACCAACACTATAAGATAACATTTTACTTTGTTCATTTAACTGTTATAAATCAATAACAGCAGACAATCAACAGTAAATATTAAAGTAAACATATAATGGTCTAGAGCCCAACTAAAGCAAACACCCATCACCTTAATGGTAACTTACAATTTGTGATTTTCTTCTTCAGTGATTCTGCTTGTTAACATCAGGTGTCTTCAATAATGCTCAATCATCACTAAATTAATCACTTAATTATCTCCTCAGCCCTAAATGCCGCTCCATCTGAAAGCAGGTGATGGTGATTTACTACTAATCAAGGAACCGGCTTTACTGACGAGATGCGCATAACAATCTCACGATATATATCGCACAGTCCTAGTTAAAGGTTATATTAAAATACAGTCAAACCAAAAGTCTTAAAGAAAATGTAAATGACATGAGAGGCAAAAAGCAAAAATAAAATATCTGGGCTCCGCCTATGATTGGGTGTGAGGATGCGTTGCTCACTCGCAGTGTATAAATATGACCATATGATTGACTGTTCAAGAGTGAATCCTCATCCTATACAGAAGAAGTATCTCAGACACTTGGATTTTTTTTTTTTTTTTTCACTATTGACCATGCACCTACACTGGCTAATAGTTTTTCTTGTCTTAATGGGTAAGTAAATATTGCTTAACACTTTACAATAAGGTTCAATTTGTCAACAGCAGTTAATGCATTAGGCATCACAAATGACAACATTTTTACAACACTTGTTAATCTAGATCAGTGTTTCCCAACGATGCTCATGGAGGTACACCAACTCTAAGCATTTTTGATGTCTCCCTTATCTGACCCATATATTTCTGGCCTGATGAGCTGAATCGGGTGTGTTTGATTAGGAAGAGTTCAACAATGTGTACTTGTGTAGTGATGGTGTGCCTACATGAACAGGGTTGGGAAACACTGATCTAGATCATTTTAATTAATAGATATTGTTCCTTCATTTCTGGTAATAATATCTTAATAATATATATTAATAATATATATAACCAATGTTGTTTTGTCAATTTGAAATGTTAAAAATGTATTAGAAACCACTGAAACAATGTTAATGCATCAACGTTAACTGCATTGAAACAACATCACTGTTGCACCCGCAATTAATGCTGAAATAATGTTGAACTTTCATCAAAAAAACAATGGTAATGATTGGCTATTACTATTACTGTCATATGTGTACAAAAGCTTTTATTAAGAATTAACAGAGGTTGAACATGAATTCATGTTGATGTTTTATTGGATGTAAGTTTTGTTTGATGATTGGTGATTGGTGTTCCCTCTCAAAGGCTACTCTCGATGCTGCTGATTCATACAATCTTTGTTTGACCAGTTGTGAAGTATGTGTGGCAAACATGCCAAGAATTTGGCTTAAAATTATGGCGCTTGTCTTCTCTTTCCTAACCAAGCTTAATGATCTGTTAACATGCATGTGGAGAACATCTGCCTGTCATAACATCTAAACTAATAATGTGCATAGATGTGCGTGTGGGGAATGCCTGCCTGCCTTAACATGTCTGGTTATTGAACTGAATTGAATCTTCACTGAAATGACTGAAACAATGACTTTAATGTCTTCTGTAGATCTTACGTTTTATATTTGTTTGGATCCTTGATCATTATTGTCCTGTTCATTAGCCTACTGTAAAGCCATTTTAATAAATGTGCTAGGTATAGCCTATCAGAGGTGTATAGTCCTGGGGTCAGAAAGTAGAAGTTCTGTATTCCACCCATGAACTCAGTCAGCTAATTTCAGTAATTAGTCCTGTCTCCTGGTGAATTAGCTAATCCAGGTGATTGGAACAAAATTCTGAGGAGGACTTTTACTTTCTGAACCTGGACTTTACACCTCTGGTCACATAAACCAGAACTGGACCGTCACAAAACCTGTGCATATTAAATATGGAGTCATTTTAGACTTAATAAGCCTGTTAACAAGCAGTATCACTGAAAGAATGAAGAGAACAAAAAGAGATGAGCAGAAACACAAGAACTACAACTGACTTCAGACACTAAATCTCTTCGCTGCTCGCATCAAGTTCAAGACTTTGACGCTTGCTTACAGATCTATCACAGGCTCAGCTCCCTCCAACTTTCACTCATTACTACGAGTCTACATCCCTACCAGAAGCCTACGATCGGTAACCGAGCAACGTCTCGTGGTTCCATCACAGAAAGCCACAAAATCACTTTCCAGAACATTCTCATTCACAGCTCCATCCGGGTGGAATGATCTCCCCACCCTCATCCGGAATTCAGAATCCCTGACAACATTCAAAAGACAACTGTAAAATCAATTTTTAATCCTCCCTTTTTGGGCTTATGCTACTCTGAAAAATGCCTCATGGCTTTTAGTGTTAACTTTTTTTTTTACATTACTTTAATCCCTCGCAATAGCAAAACCGTTTGAGATATTTAATATCCGTTCACAATTTAGCATCTTTAATGTATTTTCATCATGTTGAAAAAGTTTGGTGGGAATAAAATAAACCACATAAAGGGTTAGTTCACCCAAAAATGAAAATTCTGTCAGTAATTACTCACCCTCATGTTGTTCCAACCACGTAAGACCTTCGTTCATCTTCGGAACGTAAATTAAGATATTTTTGATGAAATCTGAGAGCTGGATCACTTCTCCATAGGCTGCTAGGTGACCGAAACTTGCTGGCCCAGAAAAGTTATTAAAGAGATCGATAATATAGTCCAAGTGACTACAGTAGCTTAATCTTAAGTATATCAAGCGACGAGAATACTTTTTGTGCGCAAAAACAAACAAAAATAACGACTTTATTCCACTATTCATTTCCTTCTCTCTGGGCCTCTAGTTGGTTCACGTAGTGTTTTTGCGTAGCGCATCTGTGTTACACGTCACCACGTAGGCTCACAATTGGCCGAAGCTGGTCATGTGTGTGATGCGTGATGACGTGCAACACAGACGTGCAGCGCAAAAACACTACGAGGCCCAGAGAGAAGGAAATGAATAGTGGAATAAAGTCGTTGTTTTTGTTTGTTTTTGCGCACAAAAAGTATTCTCGTCGCTTTATAAATTTAAGATTGAGCCACTGTAGTCACTTGGACTATATTAACGATCTCTTTAATAACTTTTCTGGGCCAGCAAGTTTCGGTCACCTAGCAGCCTATGGAGGAGTGATCCAGCTCTCAGATTTCATCAAAAATATCTTAATTTATGTTCCGAAGATGAACGAAGGTCTTACGCGGTTGGAACAACATGAGGGTGAGTAATTACTGACAGAATTTTCATTTTTGGGTGAACTAACCCTTTAAGAGGAGTGGGTAAAAATTCAGAGGCTGATTTTGCAAAAAATCCACATTCAAACCAAAATATCTCACTTCCTGTTGGTCGGAGCTAATGACTGTAAATTAGAAAGTTGTCCGGCTCGATGAGGCTCAACCCTGCTTAGCTTCAGTGGGCAACCAGTCTTGGGCTACAGGGCAGACTTGGAGCCTGCAGCTACAGTCCCGCACCCAGGGTCCCGCATTCTCAGACCCCTCGTTTTTCGAGACAGCGCCTCCTGCTGTTTGGAAGATTGTATAACACCCGCACACAGAGTCCCGCTTTCTCAGACCCCTCGTTTTTCGAGACAGCGCCTCCTGCTGTTCGGAAGATCGTATAACACCCGCACACAGAGTCCCGCTTTCTCAGACCCCTCGTTTTTCAAGACAGTGCCTCCTGCTGTTCGGAAGATCGTATAACACCCTTATCCAAATGCCATTGAAAACAATAGGATGCAATATTGCGGTCTCGTTTTATTTAAAGTTATCCAAATAAATATTTGCGTTCCCTGCTTAATGCGTGTGCCAAAAAACTCATTGTGTTCTCTGACTAACAAATTACCAAAGTAATCGATTGTCGAGTTCACGCGCATAGGTTTAGTTACCTATGATCACGCGCGTGAACTCGGCAATCGATTACTTTGGACTTCAACCGAAAAACAGGATGTAAACACAGGTATTTGCGCTGGCTTAAATAACATAATTTTTATACATATCTTTCACATCTACTGCAGTCAGATTCACTCGTGTTCACTCAGAAGGAATCACTCACATTTTCTGTGCACTTGTAATGACACATCAAGGATGTTCTCTGTATTGACAGCACTCCAAATGTACAAAAAAATGAGCTCAATGTTAAAATTGGCCGGAGTTCTCCTTTAAGTGATTCATTGAGTGATAATTGACCAATATTGAAGACACCTGATGTTAGCAAGCAGAATCACCAAAGAAGAAAATCTAATTTTTTAAGCCACCGTAATGTAGATCAGTGTTTGTTTTAGTTGAGCTCTTGACCCATAAAGCATTAACTTTAAATTTTGTCTGGCAGTTGTATTTGAGTTATAACTCTCAGATGAACAAAGAGAAAAGGTGATCAGGGGATGTTGGTTATGATTTGATAATCATAATTTGACCTGAATATAAACTCTCATTTAGAGAGTCAAATTTACCTGGTTGATTACAGCAGCCTGTGATTCTAAAGCAAATGATTTTCATCATTATCAATATAATTCAAAATATTTCTTAAAAATTGTTCTGATAAAAATACTTAGAAAATTACTTTATTTAGACACACTCACATCAATAATCAGCCTGTGAATCTCAACAATGGTGACAATAATAAAGCATGTTGCAGTGCATTCTGGGTGCCACCAATCACAACTCATTCATGGCTCCCATCATGCATTGCGGTATGAATAAATTATGATCTGAATTGTCTTACTAATTTCCTTTTCCTAATTGAATATTCTGTTTGTCACCATAGTTGAGATTCATACACTGATTCTTGATGTCTGTGTGTGCCTAAAAGAAAGATTTGTTTTATCAGAACAACTTTTAAGAAATCCTTTAGATTAGTTAGAAAAAAAGTTCTTATGCTGTTGAATCACAGTGATGCTGTAATCAACAATATACATTTAAGTCAGAGATTAGACTCTAAATGAGATCAGTGATTCAGGTGAAATTATGATTATGTCAAAACATAACCAACACCACCTGATCAACTTTCTCTTTGTTCATCTGGCAGTTATAACTCAGATACAACAGCCAAAGATAATCTAATGTTTACAGTGTATGGGTCAAGAGCCCAACTAAAGCAAACACTGATCACCATAATGGCGTCTTAAAAATGAGATTTTCTCCTTCAGTGATTCTGCTAGTTAACATCAGGTGTCTTCAATAATGCTCAATCATCACTCAATTAATCACTTAATGAGCTCATTAAGTTTAACACTCTTGAGTGTTAATTTAACACTCACATTTTAACACTGACTCTGGAGCCATATAAACTCCCAGGAGAGTTAATTTAACACTGGACTTTTTGCTGTGTAGGTGCGCCTCTGGTATTTTTTTGTGTCAGAACGCCATAAGGAATATCTTTAGATCTGAGTGATGGATTATGGTGAGTTTGGGCTCTTTTTAATCTTAACAATCTGCTGTAAATAATGATGTGCCATTTTCCACAATTGATGCATGCTTCATTGAGTTATGAGTTAGAACGCGACATAAGTGCTACATCTATAATAAAGCTCTATGTGCGCATTTGGGGCTTCGTGTGTTACAACTCCACGAGGAATAACTTTAGATATGAGTGATGGATTATGCTGAGTTTGGGCTCTTTTTAATCGTGAGAGTCTGCTGAAAATAATGATGTGAATTTTTCTACGATATGTGCATGCTTCGTGAAGTTATAAGTGAAAACCAAACGCGAGTGCTTCATGAGTATATATTTGGCTAGGTGCGTCTTTGGTATTTTCTGTGTTAGAATGCCATGAGGAATATCTTTAGATCTGATTGATGAGTTTGGGCTCTTTTTAATCGTGAGCTCCTGCTGTAAATAACGATGTGTCATTTTTCATGATCGATGTATGTTTCATGAAGATACGAGTAAAAAGGCCAAGTCTAAGCTACCTCGCTTGGCTACGTGCGTTTGTGGATTTTTTGTGTATTAGAACTCCATGAGGAATATCTTTAGTTCTGAGTGATGGATTATGTTGAGTTTGGACTCATTTTAATTGTAAGCCTCATGCTGTAAATAATGGTGTGTCATTTTCCACAATCGGAGCATGTTTCGTGAAGTTACAAGCAGAAATGTGTCTAAAATTCAGCATATATAGTTTACCCATGGGTCTCTTGAGGGGCTTATTTTACAAAAACCTTGCTCAAGTTTAGTAAAAGCCTGAAACAATTATTGTGTTTTTGACACATTGCAGTACATAATAATTTCCCCTTCCTCATAAATTATATTTAAAATAAAATTCATTTTATCAGCAAATAACTCAGCACTACATTGGAGATAATCATTATGGCTACATTCATTGTAAAGTTTAGACTCTAAGCTTTCAAATGATGCCTATTTTGTGTTGATCAATGCAGTAGTTTTGAAAAATATGACAATTATTTTTTTTCATAGCTAGGTGGCGCCCTCTGGCGGTACATTCCGTTCTAAAGGAATAACTCAGCGCCTGTTAGGAGTGGAATAAAATGTATAGGTGCATTGAAAAGCTGAGATTCTAAGCTTTAAAATGGTACCTATTTTGTGTTATTACATTCAGTGGTTGCTTAGTAATTTGATTATGATTTTTTTTCATGGGGTGGCGTCCCACACAGCAAACTCCCCAGTGTTAAATTAACACTCCTCGGTGTACATATAGGTCCAACTACAGAGTGTTAAAAATTAACACTGAAGCAGTGTTGAAGTTAATGAGATAATTAAGTGATTAATTAAGTGATGATTGGCCATTAGTGGTGACACCTAATGTTAATAAGAATCATTGAAGGAAAGAGAAACAACAAGAACAGAAAAAAGAGAAACACAAGAACTACTGACTTCGAGCCATTACACATTGTTGCACTTAATATTACCAGTTTGACTTTATTTCTGTCATACATCTGCACACGTTCTTATTTAGATTTAACAGAAGTTTAGATGGTAATGTTTTATGGAACGTTTCGTTTCATGTCACCATTATGGTGACCAGTGTTTGCTTTAGTTGGGCTCTTGACCCTTTCCTTTTTTACATTACTTTTTCTTCTGGCTGTTCCAACTCTGTGTTTATGAAGCACATTTGTTGTGGCAAGAGAAAGGATGACCTGGGCTGTGTTTCCCGAAAGCATCGCAAGCCTAATTTGATTGTACAGACCTGTTGTTGCAATTGTTCTATGATCAAGTTCGGCTTAAAATGCTTTTGGAAAATGAAGCCCAGGTCATGATGGTTATACTTAGATGATGAAACTACAATGCTGTATTCTCCTGATTCACTGAACCAGCATTATTAACTTATTATGCAAATTATTTATTCATATACATTATAGTAGTTGAATCCAGCAGTGCTTAAAAAAAATCTGAAATTTTAAAATCACACACAGACATCAAGAATCTACATATGAATCTCAACAATGGTGGCAATCACACAAAAGCTTCATGTTGCAGTGCATGATGGGAGCCACCAATCAGAATGCATCAATGGCTGACATCATGCATTGCAGCATGAATAAATTATGCAGCTGAATTGTCCTGTAATTTTCATTGTTTTTTCCTGTTTGCTTTTATTTTGCTATTGTTTTATTATGACTTTAGTGGTTTGTTTTGTGATGTTCAGAGTTGATCTGTTTGTCACTAGTTTGTTTATTGTCACCATTGTTGAGATTCATATGCTGATTCTTGATGTCTGTGTGTTTAAACGCAATAATGTTTGTGCTCAAAAGTATTTTCAAAATTGTTCATATTGCTCTTGGATCTCAAACTGTAAAATTTCAGGGCTACAAATCACCAATACTAAAAAGCAACATAAAGCATATATTCATAGATTTTGACTCTGAATGACATCAATGAATCATGCCACTACATGATGATAATGTCAATATGACACCATATTGTGAGCAGGTTTTCTCTCGGGGTACCAAATGTGCTTTATAAACACTATGTTGGAACAGTCAGAGAAAAACTAACAATAAAAAATGAAAAGGGTCACGAGCCCAACTAAAGCAAACACTGATCACCATAATGGTGACTTCAAACAAAAAATCCATAAAACATTACCGTCTAAACTTCTGTTGAATCTCAATAACTTTTGTAGATGTATGACAGAAATAAAGTCAAACTGGTAATAATAAGTGCAATAATGTGTAAAGGCTCGAAGTCAGTTGTAGTTCTTGTGTTCCTTATTCCTTCAGTGATTCTGCTTATTAACATTAGGTGTCACCACTAATGGCCAATCATCACTTAATTAATCACTTAATTATCTCATCAACTTCAACACTGCTTCAGTGTTAATTTTTAACACTCTGTAGTTGGACCTATATGTACACAGAGGAGTGTTAATTTAACACTGGGGATTTTGCTGTGCACCGGTGGGACGGTTAGGGTTTAAGGGGTTAATTAATTCAATTTATAGTTTTAGGAGAAAAGGTCCGGTAATTAAAAAATGGTCAAACGGTAAATCTGATTAAATAATTAATGATGACATTCTTTGATATTAACACACTTAATGTATTTAATTGGTCTACTTTAATGTCAACTAATTATAATAAATTTTTTACAATGGCTTGTCTACAAAATGTCCAAGGTTAAAGCTAGCGTTAGCATTAGCTATCAAAATATTTTTGGGGAAAAAAGGTGAAAAAACATACTGTACATTAACGGCTCAAATTTTGTTACAATCTATCTTTACAAATATTAAATGGACTATTCATATGTTGGTGTATCGATGAGCTATAAAGTAGTTTGATTAAAAAAGAAATCGAATGAGTATGACTCGCTAAATAAAATTGACGATACTCACGTTTCGGCTTAAGTTCTTCACATGTTTATACGATCCAATTTGATAGGAGGCGCTGTCTCGAAAAACGAGGCTGAGAATGCGGGACTGTAGCGCAGGCTCCGAGTCTGCAGCCTCATAATATTGTTTTTTCTCAGCCCCAAAAAATTACAATTTAAACTTGCTGTAAAAAATTATCTGTTGGGTATTTTGAGCTAAAATTTAACATACATACTCTGGGGACATCAGAGACTTACAGTATTTTACATCTTGTGAAAAGGGGCATAATAGGTGCCCTTTAACTCTGGGGATTTTGCTGTGTAGAACTACAGTAACCATCATGTTTACACACAACGCCTCTGCTCTTCGATTTGTTCCAACAATGTGACAAAAGAGCTGTCAGTCAATAAATGGGAACAACTTTACTTTACTTTATTTCTCTCATACATCTACAGCAGTTATTATGAGAATTAAAAGAGCTTTAGATGTTGATGATTTATTTTTTCATTTGATGTCACCATTATGGAGATTAGTGTCTGCTTTAGCTGGGCTCTTGACCCTTGACTTTTTTAATATAGTACTGGTTCACTAAAAACTGCAATAGATATTTACTTACTATAAGCACTTAATTCAAAAAGCTATTAAATAAAAACAAACTAGAAAACCTGCTTACTAAAATCAACTTGAATATGCTGTTTTATGACAAAAAAGTTGAATCCATTTCTCTACAATTTAAAGGTACACTGTTATTTTATCAGTTAATCATGAAAGTATGGTGGTTGAAAGCTGGCAATATTAAATTCAGGAGAGGAGACTGTAGCATTAATAGCGTGATTCTGACTATTTAATTTAGCTCAAAGGAATTATTAATCAATTTATAGGGAATTCGAAAGAATCACTTATTACGACCGAGCAAATGACTCGTTCAGGATTCATTTGAACCGGCCGTAACCATCCGCTCTGCAGCAGATATACATTTCCAAACTATAGTAAACACTATAGTTAGCAGGGTAACTAGATCAGCAGTTTAAGACATTAAATTCGTAAGCACAAAACACAAGTAACACTTCTCTTTAAAATACAAACAAGACTTTATTGATTATTCTATAACAGTGGTTCTCAAACTTTTTACACCAAGTACCACCTCAGAAAATATTTGGCTCTCCAAGTACCACCATAATGACCAATATGAAAATACAGTAGCTTAGTAGGCCTAACTATTCAGCTACAGTTATGCACAGCTCAAAAATGAGGCAGCTTACAGTAATTTCTAATACGAATATTTATTATTGTCAGCCACTTTAAACATTGTTCACTGTTTGAACATTAACAATGCACTGTGCTGCTTACATACTGGTTAATAAAAACTTAAATAATGATTCAATTCAAATGTACTGCACCTAAAAGTGAAATAAAAAATGTAGCCTACTGTCCTTAAAATATTAATTAAAAAAACAGGCTGTGTATTCATATTTAACCCTTTTAAATGTAAATTTAATATATTTTGGCTGACCACTGTGAAGGGGGTCGCACACCGGAAGCGCCACGTCTTTTAAATTCGAACACATTATTCTCTATGAGAGTACACACACCGGCGGCGTCTGTCCGCGGCGCCCAGCAACGGCTCAAGTGGGTCGCACACCGGACGCGCAGCTCAGCGCCGCGCCGCGCCACGTCTAGGACAACTGTCACCTGAAAATCCGATAACATCAGCAATTTTCTGATTTCTGTAAATAAATCTAAAACTAAATGTATATTGCAGCACGGGGTTAAGTCCGTATATACATTAACTACGATTTGAGACACATAAATGTAAATTTAATATAAAACTATGTAAATGGCGCTCTGTGGCGCGGCAGGATTTTGAACACGGTCCTGAGCCGTTGCGGACAGACGCCGAAAGGCGCCGCCGGTGTGTGTACTCTCATAGAGAATAATGTGTTCGAATTTAAAAGACGTGGCGCGGCGCTGAGCTGCGCGTCCGGTATGCGACCCCCTTCAGGACCGTGTTCAAAATCCTGCCGCGCCACAGAGCGCCATTTAAATAGTTTTATATTAAATTTACATTTATGTGTCTCAAATCGTAATTAATGTACATATGGACTTAACCCTGTGCTGCAATATACATTTAGTTTTATATTTATTTACAGAAATCAGAAAATTGCTGATGTTATCAGATTTTCAGGTGACAGTTGTCCTAGACGTGGCGCGGCGCGGCGCTGAGCTGCGCGTCCGGTGTGCGACCCGCTTGAGTTTTTCAAGGCGATCATTATTTAGAACTGATCACTTTAATGTTTCCATGGTGACGCGTCATTGCTTGTCACGTGACACACCGCAGTGCGCTGAATGACTAATTATCTGCTTTTATTTCATTTTTTTATTCAAAATATTCACAAATTTGTTATCTATGGCATGAAATATTTGATATTCCGATTTTCAAATCATATGCAAGTGGAAGTGTTATGTTGTTTAAACACCTTTAAAACGATCGCGTTAGTTGAGCCAGAGAGCTATATGCGCCGTCATGTTAGTTTGTGCCACTGTTCAGAGAATCGGATCTGTTGGATTTACAGCACGTGAATTCATCCACTTCTCCCGAAATACATGAAAGTAAGTGGCCGGTGAACTGGGAGAAGAATAGAGTTAACTTTAATGTTACTTACACAATGTGTAAAATGTGTCGTCTAATTATAATGGAAATTATTATAATTTCCGCTTCCATAGACATCAGTGTGTATTTCAAATTGTAAATGTATTGTTTTTTTAGTACTTATGTGAATTTAAATCAAGTTTCAAGTTTCAAGTTTGTATTTATTTATATAGCACATTTAAAAACAGCAAACAGGGCTGACCAAAGTGCTGAACAATACACAAGATACAAAACATAACCACATATTCATGACAAAAGCTCACAATGTATTAAAAGCTAAAGAAAAAAAAAGTAGGTTTTAAGAGAGGATTTAAAAACAGTTAGAGATTGAGCCGCTCTGATGTAAAATGGAAGGCTGTTCCACAGCCTAGGGCCAGCAATCGCAAAGGCTCTGTCTCCTCTATTCTTTAACCGTGATCTGGGGACAGACAAAAGTTTCTGATCACCAGACCTCAGGTTTCGTGTGGGATTATGTGAACAGAGAAGCTCGGACAAATAGCTCGGTGCCAGATTATTTACGGATTTAAAAACAAAGAGAAGAATTTTAAATTCAATTCTAAAATGCACAGGTAACCAATGCAGCGATTTTAAAATAGGTGAAACATGATCAAATTTGCGTTTTCTTTTGAGAAACTTTGCAGCAGCATTCTGTACTAATTGGAGACGAGCAATAGAGTGTTTGGGTATGCCATAGTAGAGGGAGTTGCAATAATCCAACCGCGATGTAATGAGCGCATGGACAGCAATCTCTAAGGTTTTCTCAGAAAGAGAGGATCTGATCTTAGAGAGAAGACGTAACTGGAAAAAACAAGAACTAATCACCGCATTAATTTGTTTTTCAAATTTGAAGTTCTGGTCCCAGAAAACACCTAAGTTTTTAATGCAAGATGAAGTTGGAGAGAGGTGATCCAGATCAATGTTACTGCTATTAAAGTTGTCATGGGGGCCAAAGACTATAACCTCGGTTTTGGATTCATTCAGAAATAAGAAATTTTGAGAAAACCACATTTTTACTTCTTCTAGGCATGCAAAAAGAGATTTCAGAGCAGTATCTTTGTTGCGTTTCAGAGGCAAATAAATTTGTGTATCATCTGCATAGCAGTGAAATGATACACCATGCTTTCTGAAAATGGAGCCCAGAGGAAGTAAATACAGGGAAAAAAGAATGGGTGCGAGAATAGACCCCTGCGGCACTCCACAGGAGAGTTGAGCAGGCGAGGAAGAAAAATTACCAAGTTTAACAGAGAAACTTCTATTTGTTAGATATGATTTAAACCAACTGAGGACAGTTCCCTGGATGCCCACAGAATATTCTAGTCGGGATAAAAGAGTTTTATGATCAACTGTATCAAAAGCCGAGGTTAAGTCTAACATTATTAGGATGACCGAGTCACCAGCGTCAGTCGCTAACAGTATATCATTAGAGACCCTTAATAAAGCAGACTCGGTGCTGTGCAGAGGCTTAAAACCAGACTGGAAAGTTTCAAGAATTTGATCTGAGCTAAGAAAAGACTGGAGTTGATTAAGAACCGTTTTCTCCAATGCTTTTGCAATAAAAGGTAGTGTCGAGATAGGTCGAAAATTATTAAAATCCCTATCATCAAGTGAAAGTTTCTTGAGAAGAGGTGTAACGGTAGCTTGTTTTAGGCTATCAGGGATAGTCCCTGTGCTCAAGCATTTATTCACAAAAGACACCAAACTTGTTCCAACTGAATCAAAAATTTGTTTCAAAATACGGGGAGAAAGAACATCAAGAGAGCAGAAGGAAGGTTTCAAGTGATCAACAATTTCTCTGAGAGACAGAAGAGAAACTGGGTCAAAGACGCTCCATATGGCTGAAGAACAACCCATTTCAGGTGAGACAATAGCAGAAGGTTGTAACTGAGATCTTAGAGAGGCGATCTTACAGAAAAACCTTGAGAAACCTTCACATAATGATACTGAGGGATTTGAAATCACATTTACAGGAGGATTTAAAGCAGAGTTTAACACAGAAAATAAGGCTTTTGAACTATGATGGTTTTTTAAAATTAAATTAGAAAAATACTTAGACTTAGCAGACATCATGGCTTTCTGAAAAGCACTGAGGGAGTTTTTCAGCATTTCATAAGAAACTTGTAGCTTATCACTTTTCCATTTACGTTCTGCTCTTCTACATGCTCGCCTCAGAGAGCGGATGGTATTATTGAGCCATGGTTCAGTCTTAGGTTTTGGCTTCTTCGTTTTTAAAGGAGCAGTGGTATTTAAAACCTCGTAGCATACAGTATTGAACAGACTAAGATGTTCTTCAGCATCCAAGTCGGGTAAGGGTGACTCCAGGGACAGAGACAGACACACCTCATTAAAGGTGTTAGTGAATTCATCACGGAAACAGGGAGAAAAGGAACCATTGTGCGGTATGAGTAATGTGCGATCTTGAAGGAGGAAAGGACATAGAAAACAGTACAGGCATATGATCAGAGATCAGAGTGTCAAAAACCTGAACATCAGTAATGGAAACACCATGTGAGAGTACCAGGTCCAGAGTGTGACCATGAGTATGAGTGGGATCTTTCACCCACTGAACCATGTTAAATGAACTGATGAGATTTAAAAACTCCATTGTTAGAGGTTTTGACTGACAGCACACATGAATATTAAAGTCCCCAAGCAGAAGAATATTGCTGTAATTAATTACACATTCACCTATAAAAGCAGTAAATTCGCTTATAAAATCTTTCACTAGGTGAGGGGGGCGATACAACAGCGCTAACAAAACAGGATCGTCAAATTCCAGTAGCAACAGCTGTACTTCAAAGCTACTGTAGACTGAAGACGGAACAGAGCGACAGTAACTACTAAAACTGTTTTTTTAAATCACCGCTAGACCACCCCCGCGGCCAGAAGAGCGCGGAGAGTTAAAGAATGTGCAGCCTGCCGGAATCAGCTCAGCAAAAGGACTTAAATCACCAACCTTCGTCCAAGTTTCTGTGATGCAGAGATCGCGGGAGAGAAGGCTCTATTCAAAGATCGAAGATTCTGTAGATTAGCTCCACCGCGGCGAATACGGATCGGAGGGTAGCAGGGGATCGTCGAATGAGAGTCCTGGAGAATGGTCCGAAGCCAGCGAACAGGTGGATCTAGCAAACGCCAACCAGCGCATCGGCCAACGCCTAGATTCCACGTCGTCATGGAGATGAAGCTGGACGCGCGGGCGGCGCGGCCGGCGTGTAGCGCCATTTTCAGTTTGACAGCAACCCCTCCGCGCTTGCCGCGTCTCCTGCGGCGCTTTCTGCGGGGAACACCATGAGGCCACAGATACTCTGGAATATCCCAGGTAGAGTTTGGAGAGCAGGATTGTGAACCAGCCACAGAGCTTTTTAACTCTGGTTTATATGTGGCCACAAAAGAGTCTCGAATATCCAGAAGTAACTGGCGATCATAAACCAGAAGCGAGTAGCAGTTTGATGCAGATAGAAGCACAAAAATAGCACAAAGTAGCAGAGACATCAGACGGCATGCCACGTACACCGGCGCCATCTCTCTCCTAAATGTCTGAAACCTAAAATAAACATTATGTGGTTAAATTAATTGTGATATTTGACAGCGTCTGAGTGGCGCGCGTCCGTCTCTGGCTCAGCGCCAGCCAACTGCGAAAGCACGATTTATTTTGAATTTAGTAGTTGATCATGTGATGCACTGGCCGTTCTACTCACACCGGTGTAATCGTATCATACGCTCCAGGGACCAGCCAAGACTGATCACACAATAGACAGTAAAAGATCCCACCTGTTTGATCTTAAGGTGATGATACACAGGGCAACTTTTTGAGCAATGTTGCCGTCAACGGGCAACCAGATGAGAAACAGAGCCCACGACCGATCTAAATTTTCCAGATAGAAATGTATTGCCCATTTTCAATGGGAAAGTGTGCAAGCAACAATCGCTCGGCAAGATTGCCCTGCAACATTGTTCAAAAAGTTGCCCTGTGTATCATCACCTTAACGTGCGAAATTCAGTGATTCCTCTGCGTACCACTAGACGGAGCCTGCGTACCACTAGTGGTACGCGTACCACACTTTGAGAACCACACAGTAAATTCCCCAGTGTTAAATTAACACTGTTCAGAGCACATATGGCCCCACTCTACATGGTGTTAAAGTAACACTGAAGCAGTGTTAAAGTTAATGAGACAATTAAGTGATCAATTGAGTGATGATTGAGCATTATTGAAGACACCTGATGTTAACAAGCACAATCACTGAAGGAGAAAATCACAAATTGTAAGCCACCGTTATGGTGATGGGTGTTTGCTTTAGTTGGGCTCTTGACCCTTACTGTATATTATTAGCTTTAGATTTTGTTTGTCTGCTGTTATTGATTTATAACAGTCAAATGAACAAAGAAATAGTGTGGTCTGATAGTGTTGGTTATGTTTTGACATAATCATGCTGTGATCCGTAAAAAAAACTTATTGAGATAGTTTGGTGTAACTTGTTAACAGCAGCTCTGTGACTCTACAGTATATGATTATCACCATTTTTCTTATAATCCAATATATTTAATAAACATTGTTCTGATCAAAACACTTTCAAATGAATCTATTTAGAAACACAGACATCAATAATCAGCCTGTGAATCTCAACAATGGTGACAATAATAAAGCATGTTGCAGTGGCTACCACCAATCACAACTCATTAATGGCTCCCATCATGCATTGTGGTATGAATAAATTATGATCTGCATTGACTATGTAATTTACTTTTCCCAATTGTCACCATTGTTGAGATGCATAGACTGAATCTTTATGTCTGTGTGTGCTTAAAAGAGAGATTTAAAAAAAAAAAAAAAAACTTTTACGAAATCCTTTATATTATATCTAAAATTCTGTATATTTATGCAGAATCACAGTTATGCTGTAACCAACAACATAAATCAAAAACATAAAGTTCAAATGATAATTGTCATAACATAACCAACACCATCAGATAACTTTTTTTCTTTGTTCATCTGGCAGTTGTAAGTCAGATACAGCAATCAAACAAAAATTAAAGTTAATAATTTAAGGGTCAAGAGCCCAACTAAAGCAAACACCCATCACCATTACGGTGGCTTACAATTTGAGATTTTCTCCTTCAGTGATTCTGCTTGTTATCATCAGGTGTCTTCAATAATGCTCAATCATCACTCAATTATTCACTTAATTGTCTCATTAACTTTAACACTGCTTCAGTGTTACTTTAACACCATGTAGAGTGGGACCATATGTGCTCTGAGCAGTGTTGATTTAACACTGGGGAATTTACTGTGCACTGTTCTATAACATAAAGCTAATACCTAACACAAACATACGCACACACACATTCATAGGCGTTGCAGAAAGGGATAGAGTGAGGAAAGAGTGAGAGGATGAAATCTCAAGATTCCATATGCACTTAGACATGACCTGAACGAACCATCAAACATTAATTTAACCCTTCTATCGTTTCTTATGGGTTATTAAATCTATATCAAATACACCAGTTTAGCTTAAGAGTCTGGAGGTTACTTGCTTGTCTTTGCGTAGGGATTCCCTTCTGTCGTTGTAAAAGGGGGTTTCCCAAGTTCGTTCGTTGGCTGGTCTCCTTGTGCCTGGGTCTGGGGCGGCCAGTCACGTGGTGTGTTGGGGGATGAATGAAAGTCTTTGTTGAAGCTGGCTTTGCAGAAGAAACGTGGACCGAAATCTTGCCGCAAAACTTAACTTAGAACCGAGACTCACAACGGCAAATAAGAGAACTAAGAAAAGAAAGAAAATTGAGACGAGAGTAGTTAGATGGCTTGAATGAAGCTGTTAACCCATGTTCTTCTGATCTTCCCACATAGCAACATTGTTTTGGGCCAGATCCGGCCCACATCTGGCACTTGTGGAATGCGGATCTGGCCCACATGCAGCAGAGAATGACGGCCCTTGGGCGGACCGCTCCTGTTTGCCAGTTCTGGGCCACAAGCAGGCCATAGTAATGCCACATGTCAGCCAAGAACAAAGAAATAAACCAGAACTGGACCTTATCTGAGCCACAAAGTCTGTGCATATTAAATATGGAGTCATCTCAGCCTTAATAAGCCTGTTAACAAAAAGAATCACTGAAGGAAAGAAGAGAACAGAAAGAGAGACGAGCAGAAACACAAGAACTACAACTGACTTCAGACACAGTCTTAGATGAAATCAACTGAAGAGAAAAGAAGACATCAAATCTGTGAAGATCTCAGCAGAGGAGGATTAAACAACTCCACAAACAGCATTACCAGCTTCACTTATTACTAACCAGACTGACTTTATTTCTGGCAGAAATTATTCATGTTGCAATGCATGCTGGGAGTTTTGTACTATGCTGGTACCCACAGCAAGGTACTTTTGATTGTCACCATTGTTGAGATTCATACGCTGATTGTTGATGTCTGTGTGTGTCATCATAGACTGACTTTTTCGTGTTTATGTTTGATAGTCTTCTAACTGATTGTTATAATATTGCTGGATCTCATGCTGCAGTAACACAGGGTTTGTTATGTGACAATATTAATGGATCAACACAATTGTTAGATTCCAAAGACATCAGTGAAACAGGTTATTTCATGATGATTATAAAACCATCAACAGGTAACCATCATCACCTGATCTCATTTCACTTTAGCTTTCTTTGCTGCTGCAAATGTGTTTGACAAACACACTGTCACAGCGGCCAAAAAAAGACAAAATATATAATAAGAGTTAAGAGCCCAACTAATGGAAACACCGATCACTGTTATGGTGACTTCAAATGAAACAGAGTTAAACTCTGTTAATTCTCAATAAAAACTTGTGTAGACGTCTGCCAGAAATAAAGTCAGTCTGGTTAGTAATAAGTGAAGCTGGTAATGCTGTTTGTGGAGTTGTTTAATCCTCCTCTGCTGAGATCTTCACAGATTTAATGTCTTCTTTTCTCTTCAGTAGATTTCATCTAAGGCTGTGTCTGAAGTCAGTTGTAGTTCTTGTGTTTTTGCTCCTCTGTTCTCCTCTTTCCAAGTAAAGTCATAACATAATGATACATTAGCTTATGATTAATTAAAGCAGACAATTCGAAGTTGAAGTACATGAAGTACATGACAAAAAGCAGGATAACTTGTAGGCTATAGCCTACTTGAAAGGAAAACAAATTTGCAGAGTAAAAACAGAGTTTGTGTTGTTGAATCATATTTTTTTCTAGTACATCTTAAATATAGAGCTCATGACAAATAAAAGTTCCAGATGGACAAATTTAAATGCAAAAACCAGTGGAATAACAACATCTTAAAAGATTTTAAGATATTAAAATATCTTAAAATATAAGCTCCGCTGTTGGGAAAACGCTCTGGTTGGTTGAAGCGCTGTCTGCGTGCAGAGGGAATATGAAAGACAGCCGTTTATCCCGCCCCTCGGATTGAGCCGTGTCTATGGTGAGTTGCCAGACCTAACATCTTGATGTAGGTCTGGCTTGCCAGGCTAGAAAGATGAAGCATATATTTGAAACGATTAAGGAAAATGCTCTTTATAAAGGTTAAAATATCATAAATATGCAGATTTAAATATGTCAAATCTGACTGATGAGAATATTTCTTTAGAATAAATAATATTTACAACACACACAAAAAAAGCCCTGAGTTATTTTATATAGGCTAGTATTATGGCTATGTGGCGAGCGCGAGCCTAGTTTTACACATCAGCCCAGTCTATTCTGTAAAGTTAGTGATACGCAGAGTCTGGGATTTTTACACATTAATCTGACAATACATGTATTACTTATACACACCCAAAAACACTTTTCTGGCTACGCCAGTGCTCTGTGGAGGGTTAATTTAACACTGGGGTTTTTGCTGTGTACAGTCACTTCTTATTTGTGTAAATATCAAGAACATTTCGATGACTCACTAAGAGCAATAGTCGACATTTGATTTTCTGTGTGATTGTGTTTGTCTGACAAGAGTATGAAATGAAGGATAAATGTTTAAACATGAAATTCTCTTTCATGTGTGATTGGAGAATATATTCTCTGTGTTTCTGAATGTCTCATACACACAGGGCGGGGGTCAGATGCTGAAGCCTGCAGTTCAACACAACGTGCTGAAGCTAAAATTAACCTTTGGAAATATCTCGGCTTAGAAGACAATAACTTTCAGAATAAAAGAATGTGGCCCCTGATGAACAACTACAAGTACAAACCCTACTATGTCAACCAGCCTGCAGACACTTATGTGGACATATATGTGACCTCCATCACCAATGTGGTATGAGTCCAGCATGATTTATCTTCTCATTCAAGTCATCATGGGATGTCAAGTAGTTGTAGTATCATCTCTCAACACATCTTTTTATCTACAGAATGAAAAAGCCCAGAGTCTCTCAACACAGGTCAAAATGATAACTGTAAGTGTTTTAAAAACCTATTTCATTCTTATTTCACAAAGTTTTACTCAATTTACAGAATATTGTAACATGAGCAGAGGTTTTATTTAATTTTCAAGCAAACATTATCTGTCTTAGTTATAATTATTCTGAACTTAACTTTCCAGGCGTGGCCAAATATGAATATGACGTGGAAGCCAGCCGATTTTTGTCAAATTAACACATTTGCAGCCCCCAAAAGCATGTTTTGGACTCCAGACATTGGCATAATGGAAAGGTATAAAAATAAAAAATGAAGGATTTAAAGGCTTTGTTTATACACTGTTAAACCTTTCTGTAAAAAAAGGTCAAATTCTGACAGTATCATACCATTTTCCATTAAAACAGTAATACTGTAGAAAACAATGCATTCTGGGTGATATATGTTGTTTTTGAGAAAGTAGCCTACAGGAATATACTGTGAATTAACAGCGCTCAAAGTCGACACTCAGAGGCTGTGTCCAAAATCACACCCTATACCCTCATTCACTATTCCCTACATTAGCTCACTAATATAGTCCACCAGACAGAGTGAATGAAAATACAGAGAAACAAGAACTATATCCACAGTGAGTGTGAAACCAGTTTACAAATCAGTTAAACATAATTTATTTCATACATGTACAAAAGTACTTGTTGATAATTAACAGAGATTGAGTTGTTGACGGTTTATTGAAAATAAAGTTTCTAATCACCATGATGGGGATCAGTATTTGCTTTAGTTGGTCTCTTGACACTTGAATTAAAAAAATAGTTTTTTTTCTTTGGCTGCTGTGAGTTTATAAAACACATTTATTATGGCAAGAAAAACTGATCAGGTTTTTGTGACTGTTGTGATGATGACAAAATCATTCTGGACATGTCTGATTCCTTGAACTCATGCTGTGTTTCAAATGTGCTTTAATATCATACCGAGCATAAGATTTGAATTTATGGGTGTTTATAATTTATTTATTTATTTATAATATATATATTTCACAAGCAGCTTGGTGAAAAAAGGTCCACTGTTGGAGCAATCATTAGAAAATGGAAGAAGCTAAACATGACTGTCAGTCTCCCTCGGACTGGGGCTCCATGCAAGATCTCACCTCGTGGGGTCTCAATGATCCTAAGAAAGGTGAGAAATCAGCCCAGAACTACACGGAGGAGCTGGTCAATGATCTGAAAAGAGCTGGGACCACCGTTTCCAAGGTTACTGTTGGTAATACACTAAGACGTCATGGTTTGAAATCATGCATGGCACGGAAGGTTCCCCTGCTTAAACCAGCACATGTCAAGGCCCGTCTTAAGTTTGCCTATGACCATTTGGATGATCCAGAGGAGTCATGGGAGAAAGTCATGTGGTCAGATGAGACCAAAATAGAACTTTTTGGTCATAATTCCACTAAACGTGTTTGGAGGAAGAAGAATGATGAGTACCATCCCAAGAACACCATCCCTACTGTGAAGCATGGGGGTGGTAGCATCATGCTTTGGGGGTGTTTTTCTGCACATGGGACAGGGCGACTGCACTGTATTAAGGAGAGGATGACCGGGGCCATGTATTGCGAGATTTTGGGGAACAACCTCCTTCCCTCAGTTAGAGCATTGAAGATGGGTTGAGGCTGGGTCTTCCAACATGACAATGACCCGAAGCACACAGCCAGGATAACCAAGGAGTGGCTCTGTAAGAAGCATATCAAGGTTCTGGCGTGGCCTAGCCAGTCTCCAGACCTAAACCCAATAGAGAATCTTTGGAGGGAGCTCAAACTCCGTGTTTCTCAGCGACAGCCCAGAAACCTGACTGATCTAGAGAAGATCTGTGTGGAGGAGTGGGCCAAAATCCCTCCTGCAGTGTGTGCAAACCTGGTGAAAAACTACAGGAAACGTTTGACCTCTGTAATTGCAAACAAAGGCTACTGTACCAAATATTAACATTGATTTTCTCAGGTGTTCAAATACTTATTTGCAGCTGTACCATACAAATAAATAGTTAAAAAATCATACATTGTGATTTCTGGATTTTTTTTTTTTAGATTATGTCTCTCACAGTGGACATGCACCTACGATGACAATTTCAGACCCCTCCATGATTTCTAAGTGGGAGAACTTGCAAAATAGCAGGGTGTTCAAATACTTATTTTCCTCACTGTATATAATATATATCCCTTAATCGCTGTTTGGGGTCAAAATGACCCCAATGGACTTTTCCTTCATTTTTTAAAAGTGTTACCTTCATCGCAGGGGCATGAAACTCTGTGACTTTTCCTAAATAATCTATCTAAACATGCACAAAAAAACTGGGCTTGATTTGGTTGTTCTAAAGGTGTGTAAAAAATGTTTTACCATTTAAGCTGTTTGGGGTCAAAATGACCCCACATTGAAAATGAATGGGAAAATGAAAAAAAATGACTTTTTTTAATTTTGTTTGTCAAAATAATAAAAGTAAATCCATTATAAATCTGACAATTTTTACAAATAAACCAAGGTCTGGTCCTAGAGCATAAATAAAAAGTAGAACGAACTTTCTATCTCATACACACACACACACACACGCACGCACACAAACACACACATGTATGTGACTGCAACAGAGAGCATTTTTACAGAAATTGGCAAATAAAATAAACAAAACTGGCATAAATCTAAAAAAAATTACATTTAAATCAAGGTCTGGTCCTAGAGCATAAACCCAAAGTGGAATGAACTTTCTATCTCATACACACACACACAAACACACACGTATGTCACTGCAACAGAGAGCATTTTTATAGAAATTGGCAAATAAAATCAACTAAACTGGCATAAATCTGAAAAATGTCACATATGCAACATGGAACAAACTTTCTTTAATTATAATTTCTAAAGTTTTTCCACAAACCAGCAGATGTCAGTATTCTATCCCTAACACATAGAGCAATGTCCAAAAACTATTTAGATTTAATTAAGATCATCATTTAAGTGATTTTTTCTTTAAAATATCTTTTTTCATGAGCCAATTTATGGCCTAGTTATGTAATTGTGCAGTAAATAGTTAAAAAACTTCAAAATGTCCACAAAAACACAGCATAAATGTATAGTTGAGAAGTAAATAAAAAAAAATGATATATAGTTTTCCATATAAAAATGTGTATATTTCCTTATGTAATCGCTCTTTAAAAGTTTGGAGTCATTTTGACCCCAAACAGCTTAAAGGGATACTTCAGGATTTAGCATTAAGCTTTGTATTAGTAGAAAACCTGTAGTATTTTCGAATTACCATGCTTTCCACCCTCACATCCCCCTGAGAGGAGAGATTTATGTATTTTTTGTCTGGATTTTCTGTCCTGAGGCTAAAGACTACAGCCAGTAGAAGGCGTTGTTCCGCATGTTTTCAGCCCGCCCATACAGGGTGGGATCTCACTCACAGAATGTACACACAGTCAGCCGTCTTTCTTTGGAAGCTAAGCTAGCAGGCTCTTGTTCTGTGGAGAAAGCTGAATAGTAGGAGAAAGCTGAGTAAGTAGGGGTTACCATCCTCCTTTTCCCTGACTTGTCCGGCGGGCGAGATCGTTCAAAATGTCCGGGATTCAGCTTTTGCTTTCTGCGGTCGCCATTCATTGTTTACATGCACACCTCTTGTTTCAATCTAACTGAATTCATTCCGATCGGTGAATCTGAATGTAGTGTTTACATGAACGCTAAACAAGTGATCGGTTGATGTGCGTTTTAACATTGCTAAGAAAATTCCCGCACCTCCGTTGCGAGACCGGCGCGTCTCAGTAATGACGCCACCGGCCTCGCGCCGTTCTCCCGCGGCTGTCAGCCTCGTCCTGCTCGCCACAGTAAACATAATGAATGGCGACTGTAGAACGCAAAAGCCGAATCCCGGACATTTTGGGCGATCCCGAAATCCCAGGCAGACTCGTCACGGAGACTCACTGGTAGCCTAACCTTGTTGTTTTCAACTGCGCTCTCTATCCGGTAGGCGTGGCCTCCTAGGGCAGCGAAGCAAGTGCATTCTGGGAGTTGTTGTCTCATCCACATGAGCCAAAAATACATTTTCTGGCTTTTCTCAGTCTAGAAAGCTCCAAATTAAAACATTTCTTCACATTTCTTCTACATAAATTACCTATTTTAAATACACATTCATCTTTCCAGAGGTGAAGTATCCCTTTAAGTGTTATCCTTTTTTAACAGCGATTAAGGGATATATAATATATATATATATATATATATATATATATATATATATATATATATATATATATATATATATATATATATTATTGCCACCATTGTTGAGATTCATAGGTTCTATATGAAGTGAGAAAAGCTGGAGAATTTAATATAAAATGAAACATAAAAAGCACACAATAAGTTTTAAACCTCTTCATTCAGACAAACACAAACCTCAAGAATCAGCGCATGAATAACTGTGATATGCAGATTTTTTTTTTTTTCTGGATAGATCTCACGCTGCAGTAACACAGAATTTGTGATGTGAAAATATTAATGGATCAACACAATTGTTAGATTATAAAAACCTCAGTGAATCAGTCTATTTCATGATGATTATAAAACCATCAACAGGTAACCATCATCACCTGATCACATTTCACTTTAGCTTTCTTTGCTGCTGTAAATGTGTTTGACAAACACACTGTCACAGCGGCCAAAGAAGACAAAAGATATAATAAGAGTTAAGAGCCCAACTAATGGAAACACTAATCACTGTTATGGTGACTTCAAATGAAACACATTAGAGTTAAACCTCTGTTAATTCTCAATAAAAACTTCTGTAGCCATCTGACAGAAATAAAGTCAGTTAAAATAAAGTGGTTAGTAATAAGTGAAGCTGGTAAGGCTGTTTGTGGAGTTGTTTAATCCTCCTCTGCTGAGATCTTCACAGATTTAATGTCTTCTTTTCTCTTCAGTTGATTTCATCTAAAACTGTGGCTGAAATTACTCCATATTGAATATACACAGGTTTTGACTCAGATAAGGTCCAGTTCTGGTTTATTTCTTTGCTCTTGGCTGACATGTGGCCAGATTTGTAAACGTCCAGGTTCAGAAAGTAAAAGTCCTCCTCAGTATTTTGTTCCAATCACCTGGATTTGCTAATTCAGCAGGAGACAGAACTAATTAGTGAAATCAGATGACTGAGTTTATGGGTGGAATAAACATATGGCAGGACTTCTACTCTTTGACCCCTGGATTACCCACCTCTGATTCATCACCACCTCTGGAGGATTAACAGAGGTTTAGATGTTGTTTTATCTCATTTGATGTTATCATTATGGTGAACAGTGACTGCTTTAGTTGGGCTCTTTATCCTTGACTTTAGCAGTTTTTCTTTGGTTGATGTAACTGTGTTTTAAGACACATTTGTTGTGGCAGAAACAAAGGCAGCTAAAATGAAACCAGATGTTGTAGATTATTATGTCATCACATGTTTGGATCACGTCCTAACATTTATCGAAAATGCATTGTTTTGATACAGCTTAATTGTATATTGCTACACTGCAAAACTTCAGCAAAAGTTTAAACAGTGCTGCACAATCAGTTATGAAGAATTTTTAAATTTATCATTCACTATAAAATGAAGTATCAGCCAATGAATCTCAACAATGGTGACAATCAACAAAAAAGATAACATCAAATCTGACCATAAAAAAACACGCTACTAAAAGTCAACACAAAACCAACAGAAAAATAAAAGCAAAAAGTAATAATTAAAGAAAATAACAAGACAATTCAGCTGCATAATTTATTCATGCTGCAATGCATGCTGGGAGTTATGGACAAATTTTTGTACTATGCTGGTACCCAACATGCATTGCAGCATGAACCTTTTGATTGTCACCACTGTTGAGATTCATACACCGATTCTTGATGTCTGTGTGTGTCTGGCAGATCTCGAAGTGCAAAATTATCTGAGCATAATTCTTGTAAAATTTTTCATATTTTCTTGATGTCAAAGCACAATGATCCCATCTTAAACAATACATACAATAAAACACCATTGTGAGCATTAATAAACAGTCACTGTCATCTGATACAGTTTTCTTTCAGCTTTTTTGGCACAGCAAATGTATTTTAAAGACACGGCTATCACAGCCAAAGACAAACTAATGTTCAAAAGTCAAGGGTCAAGAGCCCAACTAAAGCAAACACTGATCGCCATCATGGTGACATTAAATGAAAATAAAATTCCATATACACCTCTGTCACCTTTTAATAAGACCTTCTGTAGACGTGTGACAGAAATAAAGTCAGTCTGGTTTTGGTAATGCTGTTTGTGGAGTTGTTAATGTTTTTTATCTTCAGTTCATCTAAGGCTGTGTCTGAATAAAGTTGTAGAATGTGTTCTTATTTCTCTTTCGAAAGATGAGTGAAAGAATGTTTCAGGAACATCACACTAACCTTTAAACAACATTCTAGCAACATTCAGGAAATGCTGGAATGTTAGAAATCAACGTTCCTAGAATGTTGAATTTTAAATCAAAATTAAGTTGAAAAATGTTTGAGGAACATTATACCTTTTAAAACACGTTCCTCTGTCTAACATCAAGAAAACTGGACATTTTTTATGTTTCCAGAACCAACGCTGAATATTTGGAGAACGTTCTTATAACAAAGGTCTGTTAGCTGGGGTGGTGCTCCAGGAGCAGGATTAGACACCCCTGACATAACATGATGACCATAGTCAGCAAGTTACTTTTGATTTGAATACCTGCTGTCTTCAACCATGTCTTTAATAATCAGTGCTAATTTATATTTTATCCATTTAGCATCAAGACAGAGTTTGGAACAAAGGAGTCTCCAAATGTGCTGTTGATCTCTTTCGGCTATACAGTCTCAACTGATGTTTTATCTCTGACCACGGCCTGTAAGATGGATCTCTACAGGTTTCCCTTCGACACCCAAATCTGCAATATAACACTTCAGTCTACAGTGTATTCAGGTACATCTGAAACACATGAATCAGTTTAGACAAATAAACACAAGATAACATGGTTTATTCTTCTAAACTATTTGACTTATAAAATAATAAAATATTCATGTCTGTTCCCACAGATAAGGAGATTAATTTGGATACCCTGTCTGATGCTATTTTTGATGATAAGCATATTATTAAAAAGTCGAAAGAGATGTTTCAGAGCAATGGAGAGTGGGCTCTCATCGATATAATTAACAGTACTCATACCACTGATGATGATCTTAGATCGGCTAAAATGCATCAGCTGATCTTTCAGGTACAGCACACTGGATATGGAATGTAAACCAATATTGAATATATAAATACAATTATTTTATAAAAACAAAAACAACTAGTTTATGAGTTTGTGAAAAATGTGTAATAAATGTAATTATTATATTTTTAAAACCTTAAAATGCCAGGGGTATCAAATATCTTCTAAATTAACCATTTTATTACTTGTTTTTTGTTTGTTTACAATAATACACCAAAGTGTGAAATCATACTATAATATATTATAGTATACATTATTTTATCTGTTACTTAATGTTCAAAGTCAACATGTAAATTATATTTAGGTGTTGCTCAAGAGAGTATATTCTTTAATAATATGGTTTTCACACCAGAGGTTGAACAGATGTTGCATGGAAGCTGTGAATGTGAAGGGAGATGTGTGTATGGATATCAGAATTATATTATTTACTAATCGATCATGAATAATTTTTCAGCATTCAGATAATTTTGTTTGGAATAAAGCATTCATATTGATGAAAAAAAATAATATTCTAAAGATATTCACTTTCCACAGTGGCAGAGAAGTAGGGCTGTCAAAATTGTTCAAAAATGACGTTCGAATATTCCCTCTAAAAAACACACGAATATTCGAACTATTCGAACATCTGGTTGCGCATTTTGTCAATAACAAGACATATTAATACAAAGAGACATAACTACTTGTGTAGGTAGTAAATTTAAGTTTAAACATATTTGACAATGTATTACCAACTCAAAACCAAGTAAATAAACTAATGGCCAAGACCGCAGACTCTCCCTCACTCGCAGGCACTCACTCTCTCTCTGAGAGTTTTTATTTGGTCCAGAAACATCATAAATTATATCTAAATGAGACCATAAATGATGTTGAAAATATATCCAAAATGGCCACATTTGAACTTGTACAGAGGATCCATGAACGTCTATATATTCCTATGCCTCCTATGGACAAGTGTTGCAAATTAGCAGTTTTGCTATAACACAAAAAACAATGTATCTGGTTTGTCCAATGCTGTTGTTATGTCCATATCAAATAAATAAATAAATAAATAAAATATCGGGACGTGCAGGACACGTCAAAAAAGGATGCTATAAAACTTTCATTCTGGCCCCCCAGTGGACATCTTTTCAACGTCCAACTTTTGTGACAAAGACGTTTAAAAGACGTCTTTTGGACATCATTTTGATCTATTCTCTGTAACTAACAACTGTGCAAAGTTAACCTCCACAGTGTGGACAAGTATTCTCCTTCAGCACCACCCACAGAGTGATTTACAAGTTGAGTTTGACCATGTAAAATAAAAGATAAAATGGGTAGCTCTTTACAATAAGGTTTCATTAGTTAACAAATTTAGAAAAATTAATAATATTTCTACAGCATTTATTAATGTTGGATAATGTTAATTTTAACATTTACTAATACATTATTAAAATAAAATGTTGTATTTGTTCAGATATTTAATGCACTATGATCTAACATGAAGAAACAACGAACAGCTGTATTTGTATTAACTAACATGAACAAAGATTAATAAATAGTAATAAGTGTATTGCTCATTGTTAGTTCATGTTAGTTAATACAATAATTAATGTTAACAAATGAGAACTTACTGTAGTTTTAACGTAAAATGAACAATTTTGTTCTAACCAAACACAGATCTTTATCGGCATTAAAATTCAAAGGAAATTAATATATAGGGATAGGCATTATGACCAAATATCACCAAATACATTTTAATTAAAAAAATATCACATTATATGTAGCTCTTTAATTAAATTCTTAATAGTAACAAATACTGTTATAAATCTCTCTTATCCAATTATTACTTCTAAGAGACCCAGCTGTTTTTTCTTTTAAACTACATGGTGCATCCCTATTTAATGTATGTATTCAATTCTTAGTGTTTAAAAAAAAAAAGTCTTAGCGTTTAAGTCCAAAATGATGCTAATATCTCTCTCTCTCTCTCTCTCTCTCTCTCTCTCTCTCTCACTCTCTCTCTCTCTCTCTCTCTCTCTCTCTCTCTCTCTCTGCGCACAACGGTTTAAATTAACAACAACAACAAGAGTTTTGTGCAAGCAATTTAAGGTTGTGACTCTTGTCCCAAAATAGCAGGCTTTATTTAGTGATTGAAAAAAAAGTATTAACATTAATTTAAGTTTTACAGTATAGAACCGACACTGAACGCTCCGAGCGAGCTGTTCTGTGGTAAACATGGAACTTTTCTGTTTAACGTTAAATAAAATGAGGCACACAATTCCGAGAAATGTGACAACAAAGACATTTTACCCTGAGGTTCATAAATAAAGTGCTATTAAAAAAGAAAAAGGCTACTTACATTCTTGGTGCTTGTATTAAAAAAAGGAAAAACTGACTGCAATTTACAGACAGACACAGACGCCAAGATTCAGTCTATGCATCTCAACAATGGTGACGAGCAGAATATTCAATTAGGAAAAGTAAATTACATAGACAATTCAGATCATAATTTATTCATTCCGCAATGCATTATGGGAGCCATTAATGAGTTGTGATTGGTGGCAGCCACTGCAACATGCTTTATTATTGTCACCGTTGTTGAAATTCACAGGCTGATTATTGATGTCTGTGTTTCTAAATAAATTCATTTAAAAGTATTTTGATCAGAACAATGTTTATAAAATAATGTTTAATAAATATTTTGGATTAGAAGAAAAATACTGAAAATAATATGTAGAATCACAGAGCTGCTGTAATTAATAAGTTAAACCAAACTATCTTAAGTTTTATTTTTCAGATCACAGAATGATTATGTCAAAACATAACCAAAACTATCAGATCACACTTTTCTTTGTTCATTTGACTGTTATAAATCAATAACAGCAGACAAACAAAATTTAAAGTGAATAAATAAGGGTCAAGAGCCCAACTAAAGCAAACACTGATCGTCATAACGGTGGCTTACAATTTGTGATTTTCTCCTTCAGTGATTCTGCTTGTTAACATCAGGTGTCTTCAATAATGCTCAATCATCTCTAAATTAATCACTTAACTATCTCATTAACTTTAACACTCTTGAGTGTTAATTTAACACTGGAGTTTTTGCTGTGTAGTAAATGCCGCTTCATCTGAAAGCAGGTGAAGGCGATTTACTACTAATCAAGGAACCGGCTTTACTGACGAGATGCGCATAACAATATCGCGCAATATATCGCCCAGCCCTAAAAGAGCCGTAGTTAACTGACAAGCGGAGCCATATCGCATTAATTATCGCTGGCGATACGTCTGCGATATTAATGCGATATGGCTCAGCTTGTCAGTTAACTACGGCTCTTTGTATTAAATGGCGCTCCATCTGAAAGCAGGTGAAGGCGATTTACTACTAATTAAGGAACCGGCTTTACTGACGAGATGCACATAACAATATCGTGCGATATATCGCCCAGCCCTACACAGCAAAAACTCCAGTGTTAAATTAACACTCCTGGGAGTGTATATGAGTCCACACTCAAGAGTGTAAAGTGTTAAAATATGAGTGTTAAATTAACACTCAAGAGTGTTAAAGTTAATGAGCTAATTAAGTGATTAACTTAGTGATGATTGATCATTATTGAAGACACCTGATGCAGAATCATCAAGCAGAATCACTGAAGGAGAAAATCTCAAATTGTAAGCCACCATTATGGTGATGGGTGTTTGCTTTAGTTGGGCTCTTGACCCTTATATTATTAACTTTATATTTTGCTTGGCTGCTGTATATGAGTTATAACTGCCAGATGGACAAAGAGAAAAAGTGATCTGATGATGCCGGTTATATTATGACAATCATCATTTGAACTTGATTACTGAACTCTTATTTCTGACTTAGATTTATGTTGTTGGTTACAGCATAACTGTGATTCTGCATAAATATCCAGAATTTTAGATATAATACAAAGGATTTCTTAAAAGTTGTTTTGAAAAAAAAAAAACGTTCTTTTAGGCACACACAGACGTCAAGATTCAGTCTATGCATCTCAACAATGGTGACGAGCAGAATATTCAATTAGAAAAAGTAAATGACATAGACAATTCAGATCATAATTTATTCATACCGCAATGCATGATGGGAGCCATTAATGAGTTGTGATTGGTGGCAGCCACTGCAACATGCTTTATTATTGTCACCATTGTTGAGATTCACAGGCTGATTATTGATGTCTATGTTTCTAAATAAATTAATTTGAAAGTCTTTTGATCAGAACAATGAAATATTTTTGGATTATATGAAAAGTACTGAAAATCATCTGCTGTAGAATCACAGAGCTGCTGTAATTGACAACTTAAACCAAACTATCTCAATAAATTTCGTTTTTCGGATCTCAACATGATTATGTCAAAACATAACCAACACTATCAGATCACATTTCTTCTTTGTTCATCTGACTGTTATAAATCAATAACAGCAGACAAGCAAAAGTTAAAGTAAACATATAAGGGTCAAGAGCCAAACTAAAGCAAACACCCATCGCCATAACGGTAACTTACAATTTGCTATTTTCTCCTTCAGTGATTCTGCTTGTTAACATCAGGTGTCTTCAATAATGCTCAATCATCACTGAATTAATCACTTAATTAGCTCATTAACTTTAACACTCTTGAGTGTTAATTTAACACTCATATTTTAACACTTTACACTCTTGAGTGTGGACTCAATTTAACACTGGAGTTTTTGCTGTGTAGTTAAACCTCTGTTAATTCTCAATAAAAACTTCTGTAGACGTCTGACAGAAATAAAGTCAGTCTGGTTAGTAATAAGTGAAGCTGGTAATGCTGTTTGTGGAGTTGTTTAATCCTCCTCTGCTGAGATCTTCACAGATTTAATGTCTTCTTTTCTCTTCAGTTGATTTCATCTGAGGCTGTGGCTGAAATTACTCCATATTTAATATACACAGATTTTTTGGCTACGAGAAGGTCCAGTTCTGGTTTATTTCTTTGCTCTTGCCTGACATGTGGCCAGATTTGTAAAGTCCAGGTTCAGAAAGTAAAAGTTCTCCTCAGTATTTTGTTCCAATCACCTGGATTTGCTAATTCAGCAGGAGACAGAACTAATTAGTGAAATCAGCTGACTGAGTTCATGGGTGGAATACACATATGGCAGGACTTTCTGACCCCTGGATTACCCACCTCTGATTCGGACACACCCTAAGTGAACTTGCGCCATGCACTTTAGACCATGTGCTTAGATCCTTAAAAAAGTGCCCTATATATTCCTCTCTTTATCAAAGTCACTGTCTTATGAGTCATTCAATTCAAACAGCTGATTCATTCAGAAACAAAGCAAGTGTCTGAAATCACCCCCATACCCTTAAATAGGACATTTTTGGGGGAGACAGTCATTTGTAGTGGTGTCCGAAACCATAGTGGACGTTACCGAGTGCACTCATTCAATCCCACAATGCTCCACAATAGCGAGTGTACAACCGATGTAGGCTCAACACTAGAATAGCCATAATGCACCATGAGAGTCATCCACTAAATGAATTCCCTTATCTGACCTGAAGATGGTGCTCACAGTTGAATCATCCATCCATCCATTTTCCAAACAACTTGTTCAATTTGGCTACAGCGTAATATCATAAAATCATAAATATAATTTTCATTTTAATTGATTATTAAATTGTCTAATGCATCCTGAGAGTTTTTATTTGGTCCAGAAACATCATAAATTATATCTAAATGAGACCATAAATGATGTTGAAAATATATCCAAAATGGCCACATTTGAACTTGTACAGAGGATCCATGAACGTCTATATATTCCTATGCCTCCTATGGACAAGTGTTGCAAATTAGCAGTTTTGCTATAACACAAAAAACAATGTATCTGGTTTGTCCAATGCTGTTGTTATGTCCATATCAAATAAATAAATAAATAAATAAAATATCGGGACGTGCAGGACACGTCAAAAAAGGATGCTATAAAACTTTCATTCTGGCCCCCCAGTGGACATCTTTTCAACGTCCAACTTTTGTGACAAAGACGTTTAAAAGACGTCTTTTGGACATCATTTTGATCTATTCTCTGTAACTAACAACTGTGCAAAGTTAACCTCCACAGTGTGGACAAGTATTCTCCTTCAGCACCACCCACAGAGTGATTTACAAGTTGAGTTTGACCATGTAAAATAAAAGATAAAATGGGTAGCTCTTTACAATAAGGTTTCATTAGTTAACAAATTTAGAAAAATTAATAATATTTCTACAGCATTTATTAATGTTGGATAATGTTAATTTTAACATTTACTAATACATTATTAAAATAAAATGTTGTATTTGTTCAGATATTTAATGCACTATGATCTAACATGAAGAAACAACGAACAGCTGTATTTGTATTAACTAACATGAACAAAGATTAATAAATAGTAATAAGTGTATTGCTCATTGTTAGTTCATGTTAGTTAATACAATAATTAATGTTAACAAATGAGAACACTGTAGTTTTAACGTAAAATGAACAATTTTGTTCTAACCAAACACAGATCTTTATCGGCATTAAAATTCAAAGGAAATTAATATATAGGGATAGGCATTATGACCAAATATCACCAAATACATTTTAATTAAAAAAATATCACATTATATGTAGCTCTTTAATTAAATTCTTAATAGTAACAAATACTGTTATAAATCTCTCTTATCCAATTATTACTTCTAAGAGACCCAGCTGTTTTTTCTTTTAAACTACATGGTGCATCCCTATTTAATGTATGTATTCAATTCTTAGTGTTTAAAAAAAAAAAGTCTTAGCGTTTAAGTCCAAAATGATGCTAATATCTCTCTCTCTCTCTCTCTCTCTCTCTCTCTCTCTCTCTCTCTCTCTCTCTCTCTCTCTCTCTCTCTCTCTCTCTCGCAGATTACCATAAAAAGGAGACCTGTACTGTATGTCATCAACATTATAATACCAGTATTTTTCTTCCTTGTGCTGGATTTGATCTCCTTCTTCGTTGAATCAAATGCATCAGACAAAGTGACCTTCAAAGTGACTTTACTGCTGTCTATTACTGTGATGCTGCTGCTTGTTAACAACACACTGCCCTCTACAGGGACACAAATCCCTCTGATTGGTGAGTCTAACATTGACCTCCCAATCACACATTGATCTCACAGTGCACTCACTGTGTGCTCATATTAAGGCCACAATGTGAATCACCCCAGCTAGAAATGTTATTGGACGTGGACTCCAACATCATAATCCAACCATCCATCAGGATCCAACGTCATAAAACAAACATAAAATTAGCTACAGAAGACATTACAAGAACATAACATAATGATCTCAAAACATTCATAGAACAATTATAGTTCTAGCTGGGATGAGCTCATATTGTGGCTATAGTATGAGCACACAGTGAGTGCGCTGTGAGGTTACACATTTAGATCACTGTGAACTCACATTACGTTGTGACCACATGGTGAGATCACTCCGAGATTAAAGTGTTGACTGGGCTGATTATTTAATATTACTTATTTTTTAAGAATACAATTCAGTAATTGAAGTCACAAAAAGAATTTAAACCTACAGTATCTTGTGTTTTTCACAGGGGTTTTCTGCGGTGCGATCTTCTTTCTAATTGCCATCAGCATTTTGGAGACCATCTTTGTGAATTATCTGATGGCTAAAGGAGCTGAGAAGAGATCAGTGGAAACTAAAGCTGCTGTTAGTGGACAAGATGGTAAGAACTGACACAATATCAGATTAAGAGGAACATTTTCATGTATTTTATATTTTTACTTCACAAATTTATTAGTGAAAATAAGTTTAAGATTTGATTGCTTTGTAGCTTTGGTACATATGCAAATAAAATATAATACAATTAATCTTTGAGTAAATTAGACCTGTTCCAGCATGCTTGTGCCTCTAAAACAGGACACACGGTTTAGATGGATGAATGGTTGGATGAAAATAGCATTTGAAGTCTGAACTTAGCAAATGTAAAACCATGCATTATCAAATTCTAAACAAGCCACCCCAAAACTACATGTGAAATTCATTTGTTTTTCTATAATAGAGTATTTGAGATTATGCAGACAAAACATTTATACAGAGCTATGCTTTTTTCCTCTCACAGTTGGTGTAATAGACCAGCAGAATCCTCCAGACTCCGTTAGAGATCAGAATGAAGAGCGGTCTTATACCCTCAACAAGATCCTCGACCGTCTGAAGCAGATCCACACTGAGTTCCGACAGCGTCCGTACTGGACCAGAGTGGCGAGAATCATAGATGTGACCTTCTTGGTTATTTACATATTCACTATTATTGTGTTTATGTCTGTGCTTTGGGCGTTTTGGTATCATCCATAACGCTTAAAATAATTAATTCACCTGAGTAGGGTAAACTTAAATTAAATCAAAAATCAAATGAACTTTTATGAGTATTTAGAACTTTATTTTTCTTTTGAGTTCACAGAACTGACACATTTTACGTAATCTGAATTGTTTCATTTAATTTAGACAGACTTAAATTTAACTAAAACTGTGCTGGGATTATATAATGTGTTATATAATATTTTTATGCAAGATTAATGTTAAGAGGGAAATGTTTAATGTTTTGCTGATTTAAAATAATTTCTGTTATGGTGAAATTTTTAGGCGGGTTACCATTATGGTGAAGAGTGGAGCATGAGCTTGGTTTCAGAACAAGTATATGTAACCTTTGCTGACTAAATAAGTCAGAATGAGCAATTTCTTAAACATGAGTTCTTGTTATTTTCACATTCTCCATCAAAAAACCTCTTCAAACTGAAAAAAATAATTTTCATAATTAGCTTTGTACTAATTTCTATACTTGAAAGAGATAAACACATAGTCTTTTAATATTGACGGAAACTGCATCAAGCTTTTATTTTGGCGGAAAACATGATTTATCAACGTGTCTCATTACAGTCCTAGTAAAATGCAGTAATCGTCAACTATGCAGATGTGGAAATAATGCGTAACTGGGTAATGGGTTCCTACACTTATATAGCCTAAGTGTTTTGAAAGTTGTTAGAAGTTCTAGTTTAACTGTCTGAGTAAAGCATGCTATATAGGATTTATTTGTCCTGTAAGAATGTACTGGCATCTGTTGTTCATTATGTGGACCTCTGTGTTCGAATGGAGGAAGAGTCTTATGTTATACACTGAAGGGCCTTTCTGGAACCAGAAACTGACCATATATGGACTTGTTATACAATGTATTTTCTATATGATGTAATGTATATTCCTATTGGCTAAATCTGTGGTACTCCCCTCATATTCTAACTATATATTCTGAAACAAAGGATTAATAAAGACGAGAGCTGTATTGGTCTCCCTCAGCGCTGGGTCATTATTCATTCAAATGCTAATTGCTAGAAAAGACTGGAATGCGGCACCTGGAATCTAATTTCTAACAAAAGTAGTTCTGCTTTCCGCAAGCTCCACACTCACTCATCTCTCTCCTTCTCCTCCTCACTATCCTCATCAGCCACGGGAGCTGATGAAGGTCTGCTTGAAGGGCCGGTATCTTTTTTTCACTTTTTTTCCCTGCACATTCCTTGTGTTTCTTCTCCATCTCTCTGACTATTGTGACAGATACACACTGACACTGCACGCTCGTCAGAGCCCAAAGGGGGAGGAGTTTAAAGATGTGATTTGGGCCATCCCAGTGTCAATCAAGACAATAACCAATAGGCTGCTGATCTACGTGTGGGAGAAAAAGGAAAAAAAACTACGCTGACTTTTTTTGACCAATGCATTACACCGGCACAAAGACCCACGCCACCAATTAAGCAAAACAAAACGAATGGGCTGCCGATGTACGAGTTTTATGGGCTGTTCAGACAAAAAAAAAGTATGAGATGTACCGGCCCAAAAAGCACGTCGGCCCTCCCGGTCTGCCAGATGGCCAGTCCACCCCTGCCTACGTCATACACCGTCAAGTGTTACTCTTTTGGCGTAAGTTGACTTGTGTACAGCCGTCTGCCGGAAGCAAGTTATTATGATTGATAAAGTTTTAAATATGGATATTTTTCTTACACGAACGCATCGCTTCACTTCAGAAGGCCTTTATTAACCCGCCAGAGCCGTGTGGAGCACTTTAATCATGGATGGATGCACTTTGATGGACTTCCAAAAGAATATAACCATTCACTGGCATTATAAAGCTTGGAAGAGCCAGGACATTTATTAATATAACTCCCATTGTATTCGTCTGAAATAGGAATGTCATATCATGGGTTCGGGCCGAATACCGAGCCCGAGCCCTCTCCTCAGACAGCACGCCAAATATGCATTTATTCTATCTGACTTATTTGTAAGCGTGAACTCGTGAAATCTCAGTTCTCCAGCGGCAGTCATTTGAATTCAACCCAAGCGCTCGTTGATGACGTGGATGATTACGTTACCGTTGCTCATCTGTCCATCATCGTATAAAGCCCGCCCTGACAATTTGATTGGTCCGAACAATTTTTGTTCGGGCATAATAGCTCCTCAACGGATCAAGTCCAGACCCTGGCTGTTTCTCAATTCCAAGAACGCAGAGAACGGACTTGTGTTCTCGTGGAGACGGGTCCAAGCTTCCTTGGAAGAACGAACTCGGAACCGGCCGCAATGACTTCTGGGACACCAGGCGAGTACTAGCTCAGGTCTGCATTCGATGCATCCTCGGTATCAAGAACACATCTGGGTTCTTTCATGCGTCCTGTACTTGCGTTCCTGAGAATTGGGTCTGAACTTCGACGGTTAATGATGACGTAAAACGAGAACACAAGGACGCAAGATCGCTGAAGAACACATATTGAGAAACACCCCCTATTTTTTACAGTCTGTGGTCCAGACAGAACTTCCCGACCTAAAAATTTTGTGGGCGGGGCTAAGTTCGGCTGGCATCCAGGCTAGTGAAAGGGTCTTTGCATTTGCTCAAAAATATTACTTTTTTGTTATAAAAAAAAACAAAAACAAGCCCAGCCCAGGTGGAAAAAAAAATAACGCAACAGTAACGTAGCGCATTACTCTTCTAAAAAAGCAACTAAGAAACACAATTAGTTACTTTTTAAGGGAGTAACGCAATATTGTAATGCAATACTTTTCAAAGTAACTTTCCCCAACACTGCTGATAGTTGATGTCTGTGTGTGTCTTAGACATTTAGGAGTTCAAAATGTTTTATGTATTCTGTGATTTCAATATTCTTCAAAATAACTGATTGTTGAAACTGATCTTATGCTGAAGATTCACAGAGATACCATTATTACTAATTATAACATTAAAACACACATAAAAACACAGATTAGACATAGGATGAGATCAGAGAAATCACAAAATTTGTGCAGTGCTTCTCACAATACACTTCGTGTAGGCTACACGTTTACACGTTTCAAAGCAGCTTTACAGAAAATCCATGAGTCCACATTACAGTGATCTGTTATCAGAGTTATGTATATTTATGTATTATCAGAAGTTATGTATTTCAGAAATGTACATATAAAAAATCACAGTTAGCTAAAAATGTAGTAATTTAAACAATGTAATAATTTAATGCAGTGAGCTCATTGAAATAATGAATACTTGTTTGTTTACAATGCCATTTATACAATATAGTATTGGTTCATGTTGATTCAGAGTTTGCGCCATCTGAAGTCTTCGCGAGGTTTGTCTCTTCACATGTGTTGGGCATCTGAAGTCTTCATAATAGGCTGGATCCAAACTGGAGCTGACATGCTCTAGTGTAGTTTGGGACACACAGGGGATCTCGTGAAGCTGAATTAGGGCCGGTGGGCAGCAGGGGGCGCTCTAGCGTAACATCACATATTGAATTACTGTTTCCAAAGATAGACTTACACACTTCACATTAAACATAGGCCTACTCAAGTATTCAAGGATTCAAGTATCATACTATACCATGGTATTACCATCAGACACGGTATTTTCTGTGAGGGGGAAGTACAAAGTATATTAGTATTCTTTGCTATTGTGCATTTGTGATGCCAAAGATCTGACACCTCTAGAGCAGATGCATCAATAAAATGCTTTTGCACGATTATTCAAAGTATTAGAAAGTGTGAAAAGTATTTTTTCCCCTGCAATTGTTCGATGTATGATTATGTATGATATAGATATATTATAGATAAGTATAATGAATTAGTGAAATAAAGAGTCGCTTAAGCAAATGGGATGAAAGCGAGTGCTCATTGGCTGCAGTGGAGGTTCGCGCGGACTCGCTGTTTTACGGTAACGCGCTCAGGTGAAGCGCGCACTCGCTGTTTTACGCGCACGCGCTCAGGTGAAGTGCAGATGATGAGATGATTGACAGATGCAGAACAGCAGAGACACGAGCGAGATGACGCGACGCGCGCGCAGCTGACGGACACAACACACATATATGACCAGTGACTGACAGGTATGTGTCGTTTTAAAGTTTATCAGCTATCAAAAACATACAGTGTGCAGGTGCAGGAGAAAAAAAAAACAAGGGACATGCAAATTTAATGACTTTCTGCCTTTACCGGTATATCAATTACAGTCCCATTTAAGTAAATGCTAAATGTATTATTATTTTCTACGCTTTTTTTCGATGCTGATAATGAAACGTGCATCTTCATAGAGCACTTAAATTGATTATTGTATTATTGCTATATCGATAATGGAGAATGTGTAGGCTACTTTCCATTCTGGGTCACACTTTATTTTAACAGTCTTCATGTTTCCATGTGGTGAGAGTCATTCTTATGAACTAAACGTGTTTAAAAAAAAAAAAAAAAAAAAAAATATATATATATATATATATATATATATATATATATATATATATATATATATATATATATATATATATTATTTTGCTTATCACTCAATTGTTCAACATCGGATAATAATATATTATTTAAAATACTTTATTACTTTTGAACTTCTGGTCCAGGTATTGAATTAAATCTGATGGTGTTGACTTTTTAAGGTGAAGACAAAATAATCATATTTTGTATATTACACATTCATGAATTTCATTAAACCATTCATTCACAGAAATCATTTAAAATGATGGGAATGATCTAAAATAAAACCCAAACAGTTTCTTTACAGTTTGATCAAAAGAGTTGATATATTTTGTGTCAAATTTACAAAATTATAAGCAAAATGACCAAACATTAGCTAAAAGAAAACTGTAAATTTCACCAGAGCCTGAGTGGGAAAAATCATCAGATTTAAGGCTGACATATGCCTCGATTTCATAAATGTTTTCATAAATATCGGACCAAAAAGTACACTTTACAATAAGGTTTTATTTGTTTACATTAGTAAATGTATTAAATAACATATACTAACCATGACCAATACATTTGTAACAGTATTTATTAATATTTGTTAATGTTAGATACAACCTTTGATTTTAATAATGTATTATTACCCGTTGGGATTTTTTTTATAGAAAGTAGCAACAATAATATGATTACAGTTATTTATTTATTTGAAGTGTTTATTGTAGTATAGTAGTATTTATGTATAAATAACAAATGGATTTCTTCATTTCAGAAAATGAATATAGCAATATTTTACGGAAAGGGCAATGGGAAGAGTGCAGAGTTTGCTGGGAATGATAGGGATCTACTTATTTTTGGTTTGCGTGAGTTCCAAGTATATAAATCTATCAATTTCTATAAGAAAATTGCAATTAAATAGAAAAGAAAATCATAATTTTATAGAAAAATGACTTTTCTGACCATTTTTCATTGTGGTAAAGCGTTCGGCAAAGTTTCCCCAAGTCCCCAAGTTTGTATGATATTTATAAAATATATATATTTCATGGTTAGAACATAATGCATACCATAGAGGGTTAACAAAGATTAATGAATGCTGTAAGTATTGTTTATTCTTAGTACATGTTAACTAATGAAACCTTATTCAAAAGTGTTCCCGAATAAAGTTTCTTTCCTATTTATATTTCAGTTCAAAGGGTTAATATTCGCCCTTGTGTTGTATCAAACTCGTGTAACTTTTCTTATTCTTTACACAAAAGAAAATTTTGAAAGATGACTGTGTTTATTTGGCCATGCAATAAAAGTTCATGAGCTCCAGTGCTGTTTTACAACACACTGATTTTCACTGTATGGACAAAAACAGTTAAAACAGTTTTTCTAATATCCTCTTTTGTGTTTCACGTGTGAGAAAGAAAGTCATAGAGGTCATGTACCAGTTTAGCTCAACCAATTACCAAGCAATGCTTCATTTTGTTCAGTCTGTGTTGTAAAAAGGTCGCATTAGCAAATAAAGAAAAAACACTTCAGCAAAAAATAGTCATTTTTGGTTTGACTGTATATTCAAAATAGTGCATTAATGTGTGAAGCCTCGATGAGCAGTTTTTTTGGGTAAGGCGAGTGCAAGGAAAAGTTTGTCTTCCGCCTCTTTACATGGAGAGGTGAATTATGCATCGATTCACTCACTCACTCACAGGCGGATCTGTTTCACAGCGTCCGCCAGTTCATTAGACTCTCACTGTCTCTGATCGTCCCCAGACTGAGTGCGTTATGATGGAGAACCGGTCCTGTGCATGTGTCCTGGACTGCCGGCGGCCGAGCCACAGCGACGTCCCCCCCCCTTTCAGACACCGAGCCAACGGGGCGGTGGGCGCCCTGTGCAACAGTCCCAACTGCATGCTGGAGGGCCCGGATCAGGCCCGGAGTGGGGCCGGAGCGGGACCGGATCAGAGCCGGAGCGGGGCCGGAGCGGGACCGGATCAGAGCCGGAGCGGAGCCGGAAAGGTGCTGGTCACAGGAGGAGCCGGGTACTTCGGGTTCAGGCTGGGCCGGACTCTTGCCGGACAAGGCGCCACGGTCCTAATGCTGGATCTCCTCAAGCCGCCCTGGGATATCCCAGATGGAGCCGTCTTCCAGCAGGTATGGGGAAACTGGAGACACTGGGTTGCGGAGGGGCTGTTGGGTAACAGTAGCAGGTGCAGCGCTCAAGCCTCCGGTTTCAGCACACGCTTTCATGACTCGGATGTCTCGGAGAAACCGCTGGGCTACGGGAAGAGCCGTGAAAGTGAATCTGAAACTGCCATGTTAATGTTTCAGCAGGTTTTGCTCATGTTTTTTTATTTTTATTCTGGGTTCTCAACTGGAGGGTCTGTTCTTATACTGGGGAAAAAAGCAATGATCAATGTAACTGATAATTGCATTGTCATAGTTAGGATTTAAAAGTGAAGAGGGAGGAGAAAAAATGTCCAAATCCTTGATGTCAAAGGTTGTGCTAAAGACCAAGAAGTTAGACAGATGTGCGTGTCCTCGTCCTTGAAAATCATGAACAAATCTGTGCAAAAAGTGTCAATTATTCCTGCCAACCAAAAATGTGTTTTTGTACAGTGAAATATTGTCTCAAATATTGAAATAATTTAATTTCAAGCAAAACTTAGATACCAAAATTTTTTTTTTTTGTATTCAGTCCATGTCCCATTGATCATTTTGGGAACATAACATAATAACTTTTTAACATGGTAATAACAACTTTCATGTTGAATTTGAAGGATATTTTTGTAACCAGGGGTTTTATTACTGCGTTGATGTCCAATGTAAACCTGGACCCTGAAGCAAAACCAGTCGAGAACCAGTATGTTAGTGAAGAAATGTAAATGATAGATGATGAAAAGAAAAAAGAAGAATAGTATTTTACACCCCAGATAGCAAGGTGATATTGTTACAATGTTGAGTTTTCATTCATGCAAACCATCATTTGGGTTGAGATTGACATTTCAATGTTTAAAGTATGTTGGATCATTATTGAAATGTTGCTGAAAGCCGACAGCACTCATGAGACTGAACCATCGTCACTTTGTAATGTTAATTCAATGCGATTAGTGTTGACGCATCAGACTTAACATTGTTTCAAACTTTACTTGCTAGATGTTTCCATTAATCTAGAAATATTGTCTAAAAGTGATCAAAAGGTTTTAGGCAAACTGTTGTGGTTCAGTGAGGTCAAATCAACTTATCTGGAACCCAAGTCAAGAATAATGTGAATATTCATTCCCAGTTTGGTTGTTCTGGACTATAGTTTCTTATAGTAAGTGTTATGGATTGAACAAAAATTAAATAATGGGAGAGAAAACTGTAATGAATTATTTTCTTTTGTCCATCACTGTGATTGAATAGGCATTATGATTCAGTAAATCTGTGTGTGTCTTACTTCCAGATTGATATCCGGGATTATGATGCCCTGTATAAGATCTGTGCGGGAGTGGACGTTATATTCCACACCGCTTCCTACGGGATGTCGGGTCCTGAACAGGTCAGTGTGTGTAACTTGCATCTAATGAGAGCTTGGTCTGTATTAGAATCCACTAAAACTCTGAGACTGATGCATGGAGATATTACTTGAGTCCTTATTTTGCATTGAATTACAGTATATTAATATTTACATGTGGAACATTTGGTAACATTTTAGTTTAGGGTTCAATTCTTGCTATTAACTACTGTATATGCTTATTATCATGCATATTACTAGGATATTGGCTGTTTATTAGTACTTATAAAGCACATAATGCCTAATTCTGCATTATCATCTTCTACATTCCTTAATCTGAACCAATACCTAAACTTAACAACTGCCTTACTAACTATTAATAAGCATAAGGAGTTTATTGATGCAAAAGCCATAGATAATAGTTAGTTAAAAGTGAGAATTGGAACCGAACATTTTAATGTGCATAAAACATGCCATATCACATCATTCTTTTATTATATTCTTTTATAGGATGGATTGTAATAGCTTTAAAGTGAAAAAAAGTGTAAAGTTGACATGTTGTTTGCCATAATATCTTTATTATTTATAATTTTCTACCTTCCCCGGAGTATGCGATCGAAATCGAAAACACTTTTCATAAAAATCATATTTTCTATCAGTATTACATTTGTGAACAAGTTCTTTTTATAACATAGTCACAGTTCTCAACACTGCTGTCATTACCATCATGCCAAGCATTTTAATCCATCAGCATTTTATCATTTAGTTAAAAATGACAATTTGAAGATCAGAAGTCATTCATTTTAAAATGTTGAGTGTCATTGTGTGGATCCATAACATGTAAGCACTATCTTCACATAAAAAGAAAAAAATAAAGAAAAAAGAAGTTTGTTGATGACACAATTGTAAAATTAACGCATAGTTGTTATAAGCCATAATTAGATATATTATGATGTGATCATTGCTTTAAGTTTCATTTTTCAATTTAACATGACTATTATTGTTTCATTATAATATCTGAGTGTTTAGGGAGTGAACTGATGTCATGACGTACTGAAGTGAAATGCGCTGGTCATGTATTTTCTTGTTCTGCAGCTGAAGAGAAAGCAGATTGAATCAGTCAATGTTGGCGGCACGAACAATGTCATAAACGGTGAACTTTCAACATTTGTATCATTTGGTACTGTAACTATTAGGCCTGTTGTTCAGATAAATGTTTCTCACTAGAGCTTGTATTCTAATGGTATTAGAAATATTTCCCATTGAGTTCATTCCAGATTTCATATTTAAAGGCTAAATAGAGTTGTACATTTATTGAGCTGTCCATGTAGGCTTTATACTGAATGTGCACTAGATTATAAGATCTTCTACCTTCTTTTGACCAGATTCACAGGCAACATCACATGTAGGGAGACAATATTTGAAGGCATTTGCGACAAGCTTCGCTAAATAAATATTTAAAGGATTAGTTCACTTCAGAATTAAATTTTTCTGATAATTTGCTCACCCCCACATCATCCAAGATATTCATGTATTTCTTTCTTCAGTCGAAAATAAATAGGGAAACATTCCCTATTTTTCAACATTTTTGAGGGAAACATTCCAGGATTTTTCTCCATATAGTGACTTCAATGGGGTCCAACGTGTTGATGCAGCTTCAAAGTCTCTACGCGATCCCATCATTTACTTACTTTTTAACCACAAATGCTTGTCTCTCACTAGCTCTGCATTATGCAATCACGTTGAAAGGTCACGCCTGTTCCAGTTCAAAAATGCAGAGAAGGGCGAAAAACTCCATCTCGTTTTCTCCTCAAACTTCAAAAATGTCCAACATCGTTGTTTTAACTTTTTATTTATTTTCATTTTTTTTTTTGTAAAGGGTGTTTGTCGGTACTTCCGCCTTCCGTGACGTGAGACCTTTCAGGACGAGCATTTGTGGTTAAAAAGTATATAAATGTTAATTTTTTTAGAAAATGACTGATGGTTTGGCTAGATAAGACTATTATTCCTCTGATGGGATCATGTAGAGGCTTTGAAGCTGCACTGAAACTGCAATTTGGACCTTCAAACTGGTGGACCCCATTGAAGTCCACTATATGGAGAAAAATCCTGAAATTAATTTCTTTTCGACTGAAGAAAGAAAGACATGAACATCTTGGATGACGTGGAGGTGAGTAAATTATCAGGAAATTTTAATTCTGAAGTGAACTAATCCTTTAACACAGAATAAGAAGTTTGATGTCATTTAAAGTCTGCTATAAGTGTGTGGTTCTGGTTGGTGTGTTGTAGTCTGTACGGAGCGGGGCATCCCGAGACTCGTCTACACCAGCACAGTGAATGTGGCGTTTGCTGGCAAACCCATTGAGGATGGAGATGAAGACTCAGTTCCCTGCGTGCCACTGGACATGGTGAGATGCTCACTGACTATGCTCTGATCTTGCATTCAGACCGTTTCTGAAGTACACATGTTGGTTTGTTCAACTTTGAGACTTGTTTTTGAACACCAGCCCTGTTCTAAAGCCGGCCCGGCTCCAGCTTTGAGCTGCAAGGAGCAGGTTTTGAAAGGCTCCTGATTGGGTGGCTAGGCTCCTGATTGGGTGGCCAGGCTTCTGATTGGGTGGGTCAAGCTTCTGATTGGGTGGCTAGGCTCCTGATTGGGTGGACAGGCTTCTGATTGGTTGGGCCATGCTCCTGATTGTGTGGTAAAGCTCCTGATTGGGTGGCCAGGCTTCTGATTGGTTGGGTCAAGTTTCTGATTGGGTGGTCAAGCTCCTAATTGGGTGGGTCAAGCTTCTGATTGGGTGGCCAGGCTTGTGATTGGGTGGCCAGGCTTCTGATTGGGTGGCTAGGCTCCTGATTTGGTGACCAGGCTTCTGATTGGGTGGTCAAGCTCCTGATTGGTTGGGTCAAGCTTCTGATTGGGTGGCCAGGCTTCTGATTGGGTGGCTAGGCTCCTGATTTGGTGACCAGGCTTCTGATTGGGTGGGTCAAGCTACTGATTGGGTGGCCAGGCTCCTGATAGGGTGGCCAGGCTCCTGATCGGGTGGCTAGGCTCCTGATTGAGTGGGCCAGGCTCCTGATTGAGTGGGCCAGGCTCCTGATTGGGTGGCTAGGCTCCTGATTGAGTGGGCCAGGCTCCTGATTGAGTGGGCCAGGCTCCTGATTGGGTGGACAGGCTTCTGATTGGGGGCCAGGCTCCTGATTGGGTGGTCAAGCTCCTGATTGGGTGTCCAGGCTTCTGATTGGGTGTCAAGGCTTCTGATTGGTTGGGTCAAGCTTCTGATTGGGTGGTCAAGCTCCTGATTGGGTGGCCAGGCTTCTGATTGGGTGGGTCAAACTTCTGAAGTCTTTTTTTTGCTAAACACAATATTGCCCACTTTAAACTTAAATCTTAAATCTTCTTACTTCAGATAATTGATTACCTTTGCTCAAGAGAAATGTTTTCAAAATCAACATCTGACCTAGGAGAAACTGTGATCTCTTACAGCACAATCAATTTTGGTAGCAGTTTACAATACATGTGCACTAATATGCATTAAAGGGATAGTTCAAGCAAAAATGAAAATTAGCCCATGATTTATTCACCTTGAAACCATCCTAGGTGTAAATGACATTCTTCTTTCAGACAAATACAATCATATTGTAGTTATATCAAAAAACGTCCTGGCTCTTCCAAGCTTTATAATGGCAGTGAATGGGTAGATTTTAAAAAAGATTAATAAAGGCGATGCGTTAGTGAAGAAAAAATCCACATTTAAAACTTTATTGATTAAAAAAACTAGCTTCAGGCAGATGTCCGACTTATGCCAAAAGAGTAACACTTGATGATGTATGACGTTAGGATGTAGGAGAAGCGTAAGCTTTGACGCCTCTCGCAGTTCAAACAAACAGGGCTGGGCAACCGCGTTCGGCATTATGTTGTGCGTCAAGTTCAAGAGTTAGTCTTTCGCCGTAAATCGATGCGTACGGACATCAGCAAACACTGATCACAATAATGGTGACGTGAAATGAAACATTCCATAAAACATTAGCATCTAAACTTCTGTTTATTCTCAATAAGAACTTCAGTAGATGAATGACAGAAATAAAGTCAAACTGGTTTGTAATAAGTGCAATAATGTGTAATGGCTGGAAGTCAGTTGTTGTTCTTGTGTTTCTCTTTTTTCTGTTCTTGTTTCTCTTTCCTTCGCTGATTGTGCTTATTAACAACAGGTGTCGTCACTAATGGCCAATTATCACTTAATTAATCACTTAATTATGTGGTATTTAATTATGGGATAAGCACTTAACTGCTTCAGTGTTCATTTTAACACCCTATAATTGGACACATATTTACACTGAGGGGTGTTCATTTAACACTGGGGATTTTGCGGTGCTTGAATGCAAATCAGATGTTTAATTAAGTCCGAATTCTTTTCACCGCTCAAAACGTTGGAGTTGTCGACCCAAGGACGCTGCTCATGTCTACACTGGTGATTTGCGGCACATCACAAAAAATAACAAAAGCCAACAACCCATTATAATCAGTGATGCTATCTACTGTACACTGGATGTACTGATCTGTTACGTTACTGATCACTGTGATCACAGGCATGAGAAGTGGATGACTTTCACTAGGGATTAGTGTGTCATGGTGAAGCTTGACTCGTGCTCTTCTCCTGTGTGCTCCGGTTCACTGTCCAGAAGAACAGTAGACTGAAGTTAAGGAAGGTTAATGGAATCAAATTAGTCCATCCGACACCTCACTCAAGTGAGGTGCTACACAAGTCACCCGCTTTTGTCTGCCCAAACGTCATACATGAATACATAACATCTGATGAATCATACAACGGTACAGCTTACAAACTCGGATTTCACTGGCGCTCATTTTCGGCTGAGGTTGACTAATGTGTGATGACTTTCACTAATGGCTGAAACAAGCTATCTATTTATTAGTTTGTTGGTTTAAGACAAATTATTTCTATGGAATTAGAATTAGAAAATATAACATTATGTTCATCATAATTTTTACCATGCCTGGGCTACAAATTGTGACCATATTGATAGCTTTTATATAGTATATTGTGGTTTATAATATGTTGTGGTCAAATATTTAAAAAAAGAATTAAAATTTATCAAATTAATTGAACACTTTGTAGTCTGAGCATTTTTATTTGAGAATTGATATCCTATATTTAATTTGAGGACTACTATCCCATGACTTAGTCATTGTACAGTTTACAAATGATCATCAAGTCTTGTCATTTATTTAAATGTGAATTTGTTTTTCGTTCTCTCTTCAAGCACATAGACCATTACTCCAGGACTAAAGCTATCGCTGAACACATGGTGCTCGCGGCCAATGGAAGACCAACAAAAGGTACGGAAATGGAAACTTGTTGATCTCTGAAGTCAATCCTGTTATTGGGCACAATAGCAATAAGCGCAAGTGGTGTCATGTACCCCGATCATATTGTGTGTGTGTGTGTGTGTGTGTGTGTGTGTGTGTGTGTGTGTGTGTGTGTGTGTGAGTGTGTGTGTGTGTGTGTGTGTGTGTGTGTGTGTGTGTGTGTGTGTCTACTTCTGATGAGGTACTGAGGTAACAGCTGCTATGGTAATGACCACCGCCTGCAACCCAACCCAACCAGACCTGTTGACACTGTTTTAAAATTAGACCTAGGCTTAACAATAAAGCCAAGCACGAGTGAAGCTTATTCTGTTTGTGTGTGTGTGTGTGTGTGTGTGTGTGAGTGTGTGTGTGTGTGTGTGTGTGTGTGTGTGTGTGTGTGTGTGTGTGTGTGTGTGTGTGTGTGTGTGTGTGTGTGTGTGTGTGCGTGTGTGTGTGTTGGCGCTAATAATTGCACACCTCCTTACAAAACCCAAAGGGAGAAACAACTTTTTCAGGAACATTGCTATTTCAAGCATGCAGATCAGCATCAGATTTCTTTGATATCATGAGTAAAAACATAAAAGTAATAGAAATTATATATTGGCCAGTGCGGCTGTTGTGAAATTTGGTCAAAATTACTGCTGAAAGTACTGACAAGCATTCATGGCAAACTAAAAAATATACTTTCTACTGAAAATTTCTACTGAATTGTAATTTCTACTGAAACATTTCATGTATTTAAACGAATTACACATTTGTAAGGATGAAGTTGCGATTTATCCATCCATCCATCTATGCACCCAAAACCATTAAATGTTTTTTATGTGGACCAATATTTAATAAATATTATATAATTTGCAAGTACAGTTTTTCTTAAATACTTTTAAGACTTGAGGTACACTACAAGTGCACATTAAACACATTAATGTGTTTGCCATCTATAGCCATCATTATACTTTGGTACAACCATAGAACTCTTTTGTTAATGTTATATATCTCTCTAGCGGCACATGATGGCAGTATTGACAACGTAAAAAAACTCATATTGATTGATTGCTCACTAGTCAAAACTGGATACTTGGTTAAATAATAAAATCTTGTTTAGATTATATTTAGGCATCTTTTAATTTATTTGTGAATATGAAAAAATATGTCATGGTTAAACTGCTTATAATACTGAGGTATTCCTGTGATAGGTGGTGGTCTTCTACAGACGTGTGTCCTACGCCCCTCTGGTATCTACGGTCCTGAAGAGAGAAGACATTTGCACAGGGTGATGGTGAGACCCCTCTCTCTCTCTCTCACACACACACACACACACACACACACACACACACACACACACACACACACACACACACACACACACACACAGACAGTTGTACAGGCTCAGCTGTGCCAGTGTTGCCCAGAGCTGTACAATATTAATGGCGTCTGTGAGAAGCTCCTGTTACAGCATGTGCTTCTGCTGTATGTACTGTGCATACAGACACATCTGTCTGTGCTTCCTCATGTAATCTCTTGTATTCTACTCACCCTCAGTTTTAAAGGTGGGGTAAGCTATTTTCAAAAACGCTGTTGGAGATCTGAAATCAAACCAAACTTCTTCATTGCTCCGCCTCTAAAACTCATCCTCCAATTCTATCTGCCCTGCTCCGAGTCGGCCTCGAACCCCAATCTTGTGTTTGCTTGGAGGATATCGGGGCCTTAGAGGGTGTTGTTAGCTCTGTGAAGATCTGTTGAATGCAGAAACATGGTTTAATGATTCTCTTCTCAGGTGAATGTGGAGAGGAGGTTGTTCAGCTTCTGTTTTGGAGACCCTAATGCCAAGATGAACTGGGTGCATGTGGATAATTTGGTGACGGCTCATGTTTTAGCAGCAGAAGCACTCACTGCGGAGAAAGCCTTTGTGGCGGTATGTGTGGCATGATATTTTTATTGCGATCATTAGTATTGAACCCAGATTATGCAGAATGTATTTGTTTATTTGTGTCATTTGTTTTTTAGAGTGGACAGGCCTACTTTATCAATGATGGGGAGTCTGTCAATGTCTTTGAATGGTTGACACCTCTGGTATGTAGCAATCAATCCAAGTACAGCCAAACCAAAATGTATTCAGACAGCTTCAACATTTCTCACATTATCACAGTTTATTCGCTATTGATTAAAAAATGGTAATAAAATAAAACAGTCGCATTAGCAATTAAAGAAAAAACACTTCAGCAAAACATGGTTAGTGTCTGAATAATGTTTGTGTCATGTAACGCTATGTAGTAAGTCGCACAACGAGGGAGAATTTCAAAAGACAGTCTTTTAATAAATCCACAGGAGACAGGCAAATCCACACATTAACACAAGTTACACATAGATGAGATCAGACAACGACTGAAAGACACAGGGAGTATATACACTAGAACTAATGAGATAAGTGATAAACAGGGCACAGGTGAGTGGCATTGCTAATTAGACAGACTGGGGAAAACTAGGTCACAGGGACTGGACCTAAAACACACAAGTCAGAGCATACATGTTACAGTTTGGTCCCAAATTTGTATAAATGTTACTGGTAGTCACTGTATGAAGAAATTTGGGGTATAATATGTCACAGTTTACTTTATTTTGCTCTCCTCACTCACATAAATGAACTATAGTGTCAAAAATGACATCTGTCGTCTGAATAATTTTTGGTTTGACTGTATATTTAATAAACCCGTATATATTTGAACGATTTCTTTGTGTATTACAATACTATACCTTTATGTATTTCCAGTTTGAAAGACTGGGTTACGGTCGGCCGCTGATTCACCTTCCTGTGTCTCTGGTCTACTCAGCAGGTGTGACATTAAAGTTATTATTATCATTTTTTAATAAACTGTTGTTCAAATTCAACTGTAAATCGTATTCTTTTTTTTATCCCATTTTTGTGCCTAGAGCTTTAATTGAGAAATTAAGTGCTTAAATGAACTTTCTTGTCTTCTCCAGCAATTCTGATGGAGCGACTGCATGTGACTCTGAGGCCTATCCTGGAAATCCCATTGCTTCTGACCAGAAACGAGGTAAATCTTCATTACATTATGCAGTTTGCTCTGATCACTTTTTCCTACTTAAGTTGTTTTGATGCCATCTTGAGAGCAGTGTGACACTGCATTCTCCCTCCGCTATTATAGGTAATTAAACCCCATTAAACTCCAGAAACACACTCAGAGGGGCTGTAATCTATGTAACCATAGTAAGATAAAACAATAATAATATGCATACTGAATATCAAAGAAAATTATATCCAGATAGAGTTTTATAATTTAGACGATATAGCTTTCATTTACTGGCAGATGTACACTCACCGGCCACTTTATTAGGTACACCTGTTTAACTGCTCGTTAATGCAAATATCTAATCAGCCAATCACATGCAGCAACTCAGGCGCTGTTTACATGACATCATTTTCAACTAAAAACGTAAAACTTTTTATGCGTTTTGGCCGTTCGTTTACACGACAACAGCGCTTTGGGTGCCTGAAAAAGCGCACTTTTGAAAACGTGTTTGAAAGTGCACGTTTTTGAAAACGGTCTGCGTGTAAACAACAAAAACGTGAATCTCTGAAGACGATGACGTCGTGCACATGCGTATTTCGTGTTCAGTCTATAGTGTTTCATCGCCATCTAATGGCCTGGCAGCAGAATACAGTGTTTTTAGTCGTTTTCATGGATCCATTTGAATGGGGAGCGTTTTGACAATGTATGCCGAAAACTGTACGCGGAAAACTCAAAGGAAAAAATTCTCCGTTTTAAGCATATCGTTGTCGTGTAAACGTACCCTCAATGCATTTAGGTATGTTGACATGGCCAAGACAATCTGCTAATGTTCAAACTGAGCATCAGAATGGGGGAAAGGGTGCGATAAGTGACTTTGAGCGTGGCATGGTTGTTGGTGCCAGACAGGCTGGACTCACAGTATAAGACTGGAAAAACGTTGCCTTGTCTGATGAGTCTCTATTTCTTTTGCAACATTCAGATGGTCGGGTCAGAATTTAGTGTAAACGTTGTGAAAGCATGGATCAATAATGCCTTGTATCAACGGTTGAGGCTGCTGGAGGTGTAATGGTGTGAGGGATATTTTCTTGGCACACTTTGGGTCTCTTAGTATCAGTTGATCATTGTTTAAACACCACAGTCTACCTGAGTATTGTTGCTGATCATGTCCATCCCTTTATGACCAGTGCATCATCTTCTGATGGCCCTTACAGCAGGATAACACACACGTCACAAATCTCAAATCATCTCAGACTGGTTTCTCGTTCATGACAGTGAGTCACGAAACTCCAGCGGCCTCCACAGTCTCCAGATCTCAGTCCAGTAGAGCAGCTCTGGGAAGTGGAGGAACAGGAGATTCACATCATGGAGGAGCAGCTGATAAATCTGCAGCAACTGTGTGAAGATTTCATGATAATATGGAGCAAAGTCTCTGAGGAATGTTTCCAGCAGCTGTTGAATCTGTGCCATGAGGAATTAAGGCACTTCTGAAGGCAAAAGAGGGTCCGACCCGCTAGCAGGGTGTACCTAATAAAGTGGCCGGTGTGTGTGTGTGTGTGTGTGTGTGTGTGTGTGTGTGTGTGTGTGTGTGTGTGTGTGTGTGTTAAACTGAAGGTTCAGGCGCCATGGCAACAACTCTAACCTAAGTGTGGCATCTTAGGTTTCCATCAGCATATACTTCCTTTAGCTCTTCTTAACATGCACAGTAGATCCAGTCCTCCTGCACTCCACGTAATGAACTTCAACTCGATAATCATTCAACTCTATAATCCTTCTACTCTATAATCCATCAACTCTATAATCACAGCAGATCCAGTCCTCCTGCACTCCACGTAATGAACTTCAACTCGATAATCATTCAACTCTATAATCCTTCTACTCTATAGCAGCTCCAGTACTCCTGCACTCAACATAATGAACTTCAACTCTATAATCCTTCACTCAACATAATGAACTTCAACTTTATAATCCATTACTCTATAATTCTTCAACTCTATAATCAAAGCAGCACCAGTCTTCCTGCACTCAACATAATGAACTTCAACTCTATAATCCACTGATCTATAATTCTTCAACTCTATACTCACAGGAACTCCAGTCCTCCTGCACTCAAAATAATGAACTTCAACTCTAAAATCCTTCAACTCTATAATCAAAGCAGCTCCAGTCCTCCTGCACTCAACATAATGAACTTCAACTCTATAATCCTTCAACTCTATAATCAAAGCAGCTCCAGTCCTACTGCACTCAACATAATGAACTTCAACTCTATAATCCTTCAACTCTATAATCCTTCAACTCTATAATCAAATCAGATCCAGTCCTCCTGCACTCAACATAATGAACTTCAACTCTATAATCCATCAACTCTATAATCCTTCAACTCTATAATCACAGCAGCTCCAGTCCTCCTGCACTCAACATAATGAACTTCAACTCTATAATCCTTCAACTCTATAATCAAAGCAGCTCCAGTCCTCCTGCACTCAACATAATGAACTTCAACTCTATAATCCTTCAACTCAATAACCCTTCAACTCTATAATCAAAGCAGCTCCAGTCCTCCTGCACTCAACATAATGAACTTCAACTCTATAATCCTTCAACTCAATAACCCTTCAACTCTATAATCAAAGCAGCTCCAGTCCTCCTGCACTCAACATAATGAACTTCAACTCTATAATCCATCAACTCTATAATCCTTCAACTCTATAATCACAGCAGCTCCAGTCCTCCTACACTCAACATAATGAACTTCAACTCTATAATCCTTCAACTCTATAATCAAAGCAGCTCCAGTCCTCCTGCACTCAACATAATGAACTTCAACTCTATAATCCTTCAACTCTATAATCAAAGCAGCTCCAGTCCTACTGCACTCAACATAATGAACTTCAACTCTATAATCCTTCAACTCGATAATCCTTCAACTCTATAATCAAAGCAGCTCCAGTCCTCCTGCACTCAACATAATGAACTTCAACTCTATAATCCTTCAACTCGATAATCAATCAATTATCACAGCAGATCCATCAGATCTCGTACATCACACGAGCAGGCATCTGTAACCATGAAGTCTGCATGAGCTGTTTAAGTGTCTCAGTGGATTCTGGATGGTAGTAAATCATGATGAGCCAGTTGGCCTGAAGTCTGAGGAAGAACGGGTGTCTTTAGGTGTGGACTGGTGCTGAGACATGCATTAGTCATGAGAAACACAAGCCACGGCCTGACGGGTGATTCTGCTCAGGTGGAGGCAGGTTTGATGATTGCTTTGTGAATAAAACATGAGGCACCAGCTCCTTGCTGGAGCTTTAGGTTTGAGATGGACAGGTGAAGGAAAGACACACACACACACACACCAGGAAATGAGTATGTCAATCACATGATGGCGACCTCCATCCCAGTTTCTGAGACAAATCTTTCTCTATATATTATTTATAGTGGTATCAAAACTATTGAGACACATCTGGACACTTATGAATATGAATGGATCTATTATTTTATCGTTTGGAACTAAACAAGCCTCTGTTCGGTTTGATGTTTTGTTACATTCGTAGTGTGGCTTATGTGTCCAAATACTTTTTGTGGCCAGCATACTATAGTTATATTAGTTGAATGTGTCATATATTACGGTTTATAAGGTTTGTTTGTAAGTGTACACTGTCCTCTGTCCACTAGATGGCACTAGTCTGTTTCATAGCATGATCTGATCACACAGTCCACCTCTAAATAATCCAAATGTGGGATTTTACGTTCTGAGCTGAACGTTTAAAGATAAGATATCAGAAAAAAATGTCAGATCTACTGTCTACTAGCAGCAATTCCTGGGTTAATAACAAGTTATCAATTAAACTGATCTGACTAACTAGTGTGAACAACAGTGTCCTGTAATGAAATATTATAGAAGTAGTAATTTGTGGAAATTATTTCTATGCATTCCCAAGTCTCTTATAATATGCTTTGATTCAATTAAATTCAAGTTTATTTGAATAGCACTTTTCACAATAATGTTTCAAAGCAACTTTACATCCTTGATTACAATTATAAGGATAATATTTGAAAGTTTCACACGTCGACACAAAGTTGCCTTCATCTGAAAACTTCCCAATTGGCTGAACAGTGTTTCAAGAGTGCTGACACAGAGACGTTTCACTGTTCAGTGTGTTTATACACTCACCAGCCACTGAAGACACATCTTTTGCCTTCAGAAGTGCCTTAATTCCTCATGGCACAGATTCAACAGCTGCTGGAAACATTCCTCAGAGACTTTGCTCCATATTGTCATGAAATCTTCACACAGTTGCTGCAGATTTATCAGCTGCTCCTCCATGATGTGAATCTCCTGTTCCTCCACTTCCCAGAGCTGCTCTACTGGACTGAGATCTGGAGACTGTGGAGGCCGCTGGAGTTTAGTGACTCACTGTCATGAACGAGAAACCAGTCTGAGATGATTTGAGATTTGTGACGTGTGTGTTATCCTGCTGTAAGGGCCATCAGAAGATGATGATTTTCTCTTTTTCAGACCATTCTCTGTAAACCCTAGAGATAGTTGTGTGTGAAAATCTCAGTAGATCATCAGTTTCTGAAATACTCAGACCAGCCCGTCTGGCACCAACAACCAAGACACATTTAAAGTCACTTAAATCACCTTTATTCCTCATTCCGGTCCGGGGGCGATCCGAAAACTAACTATATACAGTTTACCTCCCATATATATATATATATATATATATATATATATATATATATATATATTTGCATATCTATATTTACATATCTATACATATACATTACATATAATCACTATACACATACACATATATACACATATGTGACCCTGGATGACAAAACCAGTCACAAGTCAAAATTATCGATTTTTCTTTTATGGCAAAAATCATGAGGATATTAAGTAAAGATCATGTTCCATGAAGATATTTTGTAAATTTCCTACCGTAAATAGATAAAACATGTATTTTTGTGAGTGAATGCAGCACAATCGCCAACATAGATGGACAACTTTAAAGGCGTTTCTCTCAATGTTTAGATTTTGTTGCACCCTCAGATTCCAGATTTTCCAATAGCTGTATCTCGGCCAAATATTGTCCTATCCTAACAAACATATGTTTTCAGCTTTCAGATGATGTGTACCTCTCAATTTAAAAAAAAATTGACCCATTTGACTGTTTTTTTTTTTTTTTTTTTTTTTGTGGTCCAGGGTCACATATGTATGTACATATAAATACACATACACACATATATACAAATTACAATTATTTTACACATATTCACACACATTATTTACACATATAATACCTGCTCGAGAGTATGAGCTTTATAAGGTGCCCACACACACTCTTCAGACGGCTCCTGGTCTAGACAGCAGTGTGTGTTGGGTCAGGGGAACCGGCTCTGGCTCTCGGCCCACAGCAGATTTTCCGTGTCGATACCCAATCTGAAGGCTGGTAAGGGGAGAGAGACCGCGGGGGCATTTCGTGGTGCCAGGAGAGCACGCGGGTACACACACACTCAATGTAAAAGTAATGCCAGGTAAAAGGAGGTCATTAAAGCCATTAGTAAATGTGAAGCCCTCAGAATCTGATCTGTGAAGTCAAATCCAGAGCCCATCTCTCAGCGCCGTGTCCCGCTTCAGGACAATCTGACTGACACCTCTTAATCTACCTAAACTCTTAACATGCTTTAAACCAGTCCGCCATGAGAAAAGCAGTCCCACCAACTCAAATAACAAACTTTTTCACCGAATAACGATTGCCACAAAAAACAGACACAAACAAACTTTTTAAAATAGTACGTATTACTAAATACTATGTACAGTTTTGCAAGAATTTACTTAAGTGTGAACTGAATGTAACGTAATTGCGTATTATTTACAATTAAATCAAATTTTTTCTTGTTTAAATTCATATTAAATGTAATTAGTTGAATTTAAGCGTTGTTGGTTTTTTTTGACTAACTTACGTTGGACTTAAGTACATCTTTATATGTAATTCCATAATTATTTGGAATAATTTGACAATAAACTAAAATATATGTTAATGTAATTTTCTTTTTATTGAAACATGTGTCATGTATGTTCTGTAAAAAACATTATATGATCAATTAGTCATGACAACATTACATTACTTTAACTCAACTTTCAACTTCAACTTTTTTTATAAGTTATACAAGATTCAACTCATTTAATATAATTCCAGTTGGTTTAATGTCATTTAAGTTCAAATTACTTAAACATCCAAGTTGATATATATATATATATATATGTGGTGTATTTAAATATATTTTGTATGTAATTTCACTGTAAAAATGATTGTTGGTTTAACTTAAAAAAGTAAGTTACCTGGTTGCCTTAAAATGTTAAATTCATTGAAATTAAAATTTTGAGTTAATACAATGAATAAGATTGGTTTAATAAATAGAAACTCAAAATATAATGTTATCTGAACCACATTTGTAATAATGAAGTTGTAATCTACACCATTTTAAATATAATATATCAAATAACACTACAGTTTAAATCAAAATGATGTACTTTACATGTGCTTTAGTACTCAACACATCAAAATAAGTACTTCTTTAAAGCATGACAAAAGATTATTGAAACATAGCCATTTAAAATGTATACTTTAAAGTAAAATGTTTAACATTTTTACAAAAACACTTTTTTGAAAGTTTACTTATGTGTGCTAAGTCATGAAACAGTTCACAATACTCTTTAAGTGGCCTTTTTTTCATTATATTATCTGTAAGTACAGTGTTTTAATATATATATATATATATATATATATATATATATATATATATATATATATATGTTTAAGATTTTAAGTAGCTACACCAAAAGTGCACATTAATACAATGAAGTGCACTTGTTTTTACCGAAGCATGTGTCTCTGAGGTGTCCAGTAGGTGACAGCATGTGACCTGTGTGTCTGATCTGGGGCCTGTACCATGAAGCCGGTTTAGGTGGCTGGCCAGGTCACTACATAGCAAATGATTTTTAAAGACAAAATCGTCTGGCTTTTAGCAACACTTATTTAGAATAATAATTGTATATGATTTAAATATTATTTATGTTATTATTAATCGATCAAACGTACAATTCTAGTTTATCTATTATTTTTACGCACAGTTTAAAGGAATAAATATATAAAGGTAATATAAATACGCTTTAGAATCAACAGATAAAGCTATAAAATGACTACATGTGAGCTTAAATGTTCAATTCTCTCTATATCTTTATCAATTGTATAAACTAACTTCACAACTTTACTTGCACTGATAAAGCAAGACTTTTTCTTTTAGTTGTCCTCTTTCATAGACAGCTGTTTTCTTCTTGCTGTGTAAATTTGTTAAAATTCTTAATATTTCTTTCAATCTCGTAATATTCTGCAGAAGAGAGAAGTGAATCGCGCTGCTTCTCTTGTGAGAAATGAATCGCAGATCCACTCTTTCTCAGCATGTGATTGGCTGTTCGCTACTGATGTCACACCTAAACTCCTAAACTCAGGATCAAAGCCTGAGTTGACAGAGAAAGTTGATAATCAGCGTCATGGTGCCAACAAAGCCTGGTTGGATTGGTTTGGTTTTGTCAACTCGAAAGTTTATTCAACTACCATCATGGTACAGGCCCCAGATCAGTATATCACCTCATCTCTGTCTGCTGTTAGCATGTTGACCTCTCCTGACCTCTGCATCCCTCTCAGGTCAGAAGCATTGCTGTCAGTCACACCTTTAAAATCGAGAAAGCCCAGCGAGAACTGGGCTTCGTTCCTGAGAAGTTCAGCCTGACGGACTCGGTGGACCAGTACCTGCGGAGCCGACCGGGACGTCCAGCCGCCTCGTTCCCCAACACACGGTTCCTGTTCCTGCTGCTCCTCATGCTCCTGATCGGACTCTTCTCACTCCTGATCTGCTGGGAATAATGCTCACTCCTTAGAGAAACGAACTAGGGCTGGGCGATATAGAGAATTGAAAATTACACTGTAAAACAAATTCTGTTAAATTTACGGTAAAAAAAAAACTGGCTGTTGGTGTCAGAAATTTACCGTACGGTAATACGGTAGCAACATTTTAGGATTTACATAAGTTAAATTAAGTTAAAAACGTATTTCATTATCTGATATAATGCTAATTTACCGATCTATTAAAATATTAGTTTCTGTTTTCACTGTAGCATTTTTACATTCGTTTACCGTTAAAATGATGCAGCATTGTGAATATCGCATAAAAACTATCATCAAACTAGTTTAAATGTTTCTTTGTGTCGTGACTTGCATTGAGAGCATTAAAAGAGAAGTATTTTTCGTGAATCAGTTTAGTCACCAAGAAATCAGAATTGACAATCTTTGTTTGTTTTTTTAATGGAATATCGCAGTATTTATTATGCACATCATCATCATCATTTTTTGTTTAAATTCATGTTTCCTCATAATCTTTAATCAAAATAACTTCCCCTCCCTTTTGCAGCGCCATCTCTTCTCTTCACTCTCACATGAGATCATCCAATAGTAAACCACAACCATCCAACCATCCAATCAAATCCTCACGGACCAAATCAAGCCCCGCCCTACATTTGTTCATGTTTTTTTGTTTTTTTTATTAACAAAAAAGAAGAGTTTGTTACAAATACTATATTTGTTCTTGTTCCAGAAGCCTTTTGACTCAGATTTACGTCACAGGGAAGAAAAGACTAGCGCAACTTTAGTTTCATTTTCAAATTTGCGCCATTACTTTTAAAAAAAACAAAAAAACAGATGCATAATTACTTCTGTTTATTACTGCAAATTGTTATATTGGTGCATATAAGTTAAACTTATGAAATATAATTTAAAAACAGTGTGGAAAACATGCACTGATAATTTTAAACTAAATGTTAACTTACTAAGTTAAATATTTTTAATCTAATAGGCTACTACACTGGCTGCTTGCTTCAGATTATGTCGAGATTTCTATTGTCAAATGTCTGAAGAATATTGAGTTTTATTTATTTATTTATTTTTTAGTTATATTGCTCAGCCCTAATTTGAACCTGCAACTTTTTTTTTTTTTTTAGCTCAGAACAGATCAGATCAGATCCGATCTTTAATCACAATCCTACACCACTTTAGAAACAAATATCACTGTGGTGTTGTAAATTGGATATGATCTATATTTATAGATTTGAGGGGTGTGATTCAGGGTTTGTGTAAAATTGAGATATAACCTGCAGAGCAGCTTGGGAACTATATCACTCTTTGACTGTGACTAGGAGAAACAAATTGCGAGTAAGTGTTTTAAAATGATGCTAGTTAGTATTTAGACAAGAATTACTGTATTTATTTATTAATTAATTAATTTTTAAATATAATAATATTAAGTCTGCAGCCTATTCTCATTATTTTGGAATAGGCAAGAAAGTCTTGTTGTGATCTTGGCAGACAGCAATTTTTTGATTGTGATGTTGAAACGTTATATCACTGAGTTTATTTTACACCTAATGGATACGAGTATTTGCTAATGGTCTTCCAGAGAATGAAGTGTATTAATAGTTGCACTTCCTAAATGTAGTTAACAAAATGAATGTGTTTTTATTTCAGCATACACTATATCTTTATATACATTCATATTAACACTTAAGAACATACACAGTTGCAGTATATTTTGTTCAGATGACCCAGGATAAAGGCCTTTTGTCTCTACCTCAGCAAAGAAGTTCAAATAAGGTGAATAAACACATTTTTGAAAGTAAAATTTTAAAGAAATATATTTACTAAGACAGACAGAACAATGCTAGGTAGACAGACACACATACGCACACACACTGACCCGTGATTCTTCTGTCATGTCATAACGTTGTTTAAAGATCTTCGTTTCTATGACTCGATGAACCCCATTATGAACTGTTATGGTGTGTGTCTGGGAATTTAACATTTTTGCATTTTAGGCATTTATAAGCAATAAATGTATGCCATGCGTGGCATTCATTAATGCCAATGAAATGTTTTATATTCTGAAGCTGTGCTTGTAATGGTGAGTGTAGACTTATATAATCTTTTGATTTTGCTTTGTATATTTATTGGACAGTTCCACAGATGTTGTCTTTAGGACTTTGCACGTTGTTTTTCCATATGTTGTACGTCATGTAAACTACAACTGTGACATTAGACAAGTGTTAAGCGTTTTTTTAAAAGAATAAACTGTGCTGTGAATCTTCTTGCTATTAAAATAATTGCATTATCTTATGATATCTAGAGGTTAACAAAAAAAAAAGCATCTCATTAATATTCCCAAATAGACCACAAGTGGGCGCCACAGGTTACAAAAATAACACGTTTAAGCCCTTATTTGGCTTTACATGCGAGAATTTATGTTCTAATGAAAAAAAATATTTCTACAAAAAGACATTAAAGCTACACTGTGTAATTTTTTTAAGTTGATTCTTAGCGAAAAACACTTTGTTCTTTCAAAATGATATGTGCTCATTAATGTGTAATTACTTCTACCAACTAATCAAGTATTCGGCCATTTATAATACATACGAGCGAGTCGCTCGAATGGCGGAAGCCATGTTGCGCCTCCATCTTGAAAATACATTAGCCAAAGAGGGACATACCTGGAAATTCAAGCTTCGCCTTTCGCGTTTTGACACTCAGTGGCACCGTGACGAATGCGAGGGGGAGATTACTCGCGACTGCCGGCAGATTTGAAATAATACGGCCACCGTAGGAGTTAAAACGCCCTCGGAATGGGAGGGGCTGGAAAGTAATATCAGAGCCCGTCTACGGAGAGCCTGGCCACTCCCTATTAAGTCCTATTGTACCGAATTTCGGTTGTAGTTCCACCAGAGTTCCACTGGGGGCGATCGTCCAAAATGAATGGGAGTCTATGGGGCTAGACGGCTAAATTTGTCTCTTTCACCCGATTGCTGTTGAGAAATCTCAGATTTTATTGTAGGTTTTGCAAGTTCATCAAGTTGCCTTATATTTTTATGTTTTCTCAACTATTTATTTTTACAGTGTGGGTTATAGGTCGAAAGTTGAATGAACGAGTACTTTTGTCCTTTTGATTGTTGTTGCCCATAACACGCTAGCATTCTGCTAATGAACGCTGATTGGTCAGTGAAGGACTGATTACGACCAGAGAAACCACTTGATGGCATCGTGTCATCCGAAGCGGGACCAGAAACAAACAAAACAAAAACTCTTCTAGCACGTGTATTTACCTGTGTCAGCTGTGTTGTCGATGCCTCGAGAGAAAAGAAAGTGCAGAGCGCGAAAGCACCAAAGTGACTGAAGGATTGCCGTAAAGCAGTATCTCTGGTCGTACGATGTGTGTGACGTCATTGACATTTTAAAAGACTTTTTAAAGCAAATAAGTGACTCTAAAAAATCTAACACCCAGCAATGTGTAATTTATTTGCATCTCCTTTCAAATACAACATTCAAATTACTAGACAAAAAATTATATCCTGAGAAAAGTGGATTTTGATGGGTATAGCACCATAGACCTCCATTCATTCTGCACTCGCCTGTGAGCGCCCTCAATTTGGAACCAGAGCGGAACTGCAACCAGTTCAGAAGCCGGAAGTTAACTGAGAGTGAAACTTCTCGCCATATTAGACATTCTCTGGTAATATTCAGTTGGTAGTCATAAACAATTTCACCGCTAGATGGGAGAAAATCCTACACGGTAGCTTTAAAATAAGCTAACATTGTTATGTTGGATTGGTCATGATTAAATAAAACCAGAACATCCATAATTGGTTCATTCATACAGTTTTATTTAGGCTACTGGATAGTTTGCAACCCAAAATGTTAGTCATGCCATTATACATACACGATCACAGATATTCAAAAGGCATTGGTCTAGTCTATTGCATATTCAGCACCAGTAATAATCAGATTGTGCATTTCTTCAAGCATGTCAAATTGTATAATCTGCAGTCGATAACAGTAATAAATAAATGTAAAAAACTAAAGCCTTTTACTTAAAACAATGAACTCCGATTCCAGATGTATGCATTTAATGCTGAAACAATCATCAGGACGGAGAATAGGTAACAGATTCAATTTCGTACATTCTCTCAACAAATATAAACAATTTTCATCATGTGGTTATCACAAATTGATTGTTTTATCTGCAAGTAAGTGTTAGAAAATGATTTACAGACAAGATTTTTGGTCTGCATTTAAGACTAAATCAGCTCATTGCACTATTTTTTACATTTCCAGGAACCCTGATAAAGTCAAAGTAATTATATTTCTGCTGCACATTAACCTCTGATCATGAGCACTGTAGACTTCTAACACAACGCTGAACAACAAGCATATAATTCTGCAAAAGTTTGGCTGTCGTTTGAAAGCGAGAGACTTTTGTAGCTGCAATACAGTAGCACCATTTTCCTAAACACTGAAATGAAGCAATGAGATCAGAAATGCAAAACACCACAATATATGTTTGTCTCCCTCGTGACAATATTCAAATATTTTTCTTTGTCAGGACCAGCTCATCAATGAACATTGGTTTTCCCCGCCTGCTAATGAAGACATCAGTCGTATCTTTCTTTTTCTCTATCTGTCTTAGACATCTACGCAATACATTGATCCAAAAAGTCAAAGCCTGCTAATACTGTCATCTCCAACTCAAGGCATTCAACAGCTTCACAATGTTACAACATGAACATGGTTGATCCTGATTAAGTATTAAGTAGCACATGGTTTGCGTTTTGAAATACAACAGTTATTAAACACATAAGCCGGTAATAATTAGGTATTGTTAGACCAACTGTTAAACCACACTGACCAGAAAACTACTTGCATTATAAAACGTCCTACTTTGTGCTGGTGTAACGTTTAGGTAACTCAGTCAAAGCATCGATTCAAAAGCCTTCAGTCGTCGAAACCAAAGACCCTCATTCAGTACGTCTCCATCAAGACATCGGTAACATTCAAACGTTGACCTAAACCCACAGGCGAGATCAAATTGAAAAACAGAACGAATACCAATCAAAAAAATAAATAAAATCTCTGAACTAGAGTAACGAATGAAAACATTTAAATAAAAGTAGAACTAAAACAAAACTGACCGTAGGCCTGTCTAAAGTGCATAGTTTCACAGTGGTGTTTAAATGAACGTCAAAACAAAGTGCTGGAACTCGAGCGAGACGTTGCCAAACATTGAACTACGATTTGCGCTAAACAAACTATACACACAAATTCATGTGAGAATTTCAAGCATATTGTTTACATATACATGAGCTAACTCTTAACTATTTTTGCGTAGCACATCAAACCATTGAGGTAAACTCTTAAACCGGACGTTTTATAAAAGCAGCAAATTGTATTGCTCAAGAAATCATTACAGTAACGTCACTGAAATCACATGCAGCATTTTCTTAAAGAAAAGAGAGAGAGAAAAAAGAAAAGAATATTGCTTGTGAAATTTCTAGACACTCGAAATATATGGCTACATATTGTCCTACTGAATTCCTTAAATCATTTTTTTTTTAAAGGTTTTAAAGTTTATCAGGTGAATCTCACGAAATCTGGGCCATATTTCAATTCACAATAAAATGTATTAATTTAGAGTCTGGAGTGAAACTTCTCATTCTCGTTTTGTGAGGTTCACCCTAACATGCATGTAATTTGCATTAAGTTAGTTCGTTATTATCAGTGTTAGTGGTTAGAAATAATAATTTAGTCTAGCCTCTAAACATCGGACGTTTAAGTCTTTAAGTCTTACACAGACGTGGTTCTACGAATTCAAGAGGTGCTGGCAAACCCAAAGCACAGATTCAACTCGGTATGGCTGTATCGCAGAGGTCCACAAGTCTCAAATCACGGGCATACGACTTTGAGATGAAAGTACACAAAAAGCCTGCGTTCTGCCATTGCAGGTTGTGGACGGTTTGGTGTACTGTAGTATATTGTGTATAGGCACAGGTGTTATAGTGCAATCGACACACACATACACACAAAGACTATTAAATCTGTCTGGAAGTGCAGGATCACTACACTGAAGATGTATAATACCGCCAGCTCTGGCCGGGCCTGTTCTCACTCAGGTCCTCTTTGGTTTTCTGAATGCAGGTGAAGATCTCTTTAAAGAGGGCCTTGTATTCAGGCTGTTGGAGCTCGTCCCTGGTCTCGGTCGCGGTGCTAGCCTGACTCTTGCGGCGCTGTAGCGCGTGGGCCGTGGGCGTCTGCACGGCCTTGTGGCTCAGGCTGTCGGCCCCCTGCTGGCAGCGGCGGAGCAGCTCCTCGTACTTCACCTGAAGCGCGCTGTACTGCGCGTCCACCTCGTTGAGCAGGGAGATCCCGCGCTGCTTCACCGCCTGGGCCCGGCGGATGCACGTGCGCTCGTGTCTGCGCCGGATATCGTCGGCTCGAGCGCCTCGGACGAAGCTCTCGCTGCTGCAGCGACGCCTCCCCTGAGGAAGCTCCAGCCCGTCTTCATCCTCCGGCTCCACCCTCGACCTATCGTCCCCGCCGAAAAACACGTTATCGGGGAGGAGAGTGTCCGTCAGCCTCGCGCTGGTCGACTCCGAGCGCCAGAGCTGCCGCAGCTCCTCCACCTCGGCCTCCAGCTCGGCCTGCCGACGGCGCGCTCCCTCCAGCACACTCAAGCGCTCCTCCAGCACGCTGTTCTCCTGCACCGTCAGCTCTGCCTCGCGCTCCGCCTCCACCCGTCGGGCCCGCTCCGTCGCCAGCTGCAGCTTGAGGTTGTGGAGGGTGTGCTGAAGGGTGGAGGTCTCCTCCGCCTCCGCCTCCACGCGTCTGTCGTCCAGCGCAGGCCAGGACTTCTCCTCATGCAGGCTCTCGGAGCTCAAGCACCTAGAAGACAACAGGATCTTGAGTCCCCTGCTTTTCAACATCAACCATTTCTTCATGAATCGTTTTTTTGTAGGTCTCCTACAATTAGTTTACATGCATCCAACGTCAAAAAAACTACATTGTTGGCATTTCTCATACAATTCATTATACATCTACTCTGCTCTGAGTGGTCAGATGTCCAGTCTGTTGTGATTGGTCTACTCTGCTCTGATTGGTCAGATGGTCCAGTCTGTTGTGATTGGTCTACTCTGCTCTGAGTGGTCAGATGACCCAGTCTGTTGTGAATGGTCTACTCTGCTCTGATTGGTCAGATGGCTCAGTCTGTTGTGATTGGTCTACTCTGCTTTGAGTGGTCAGATGACCCAGTCTGTTGTGATAGGTCTACTCTGCTTTGAGTGGTCAGATGACCCAGTCTGTTGTGATTGGTCTACTCTGCTTTGAGTGGTCAGATGACCCAGTCTGTTGTGATTGGTCTACTCTGCTTTGAGTGGTCAGATGACCCAGTCTGTTGTGATTGGTCTACTCTGCTTTGAGTGGTCAGATGACCCAGTCTGTTGTGATTGGTCTACTCTGCTTTGAGTGGTCAGATGACCCAGTCTGTTGTGATTGGTCTACTCTGCTCTGATTGGTCAGATGACCCAGTCTGTTGTGATTGGGTCTACTCTGCTCTGATTGGTCAGATAGTCCAGTCTGTTGTGAATGGTCTACTCTGCTCTGATTGGTCAGATGACCAAGTCTGTTGTGATTGGTCTACTCTGCTCTGATTGGTCAGATGACCCAGTCTGTTGTGATTGGTCTACTCTGCTCTGATTGGTCAGATAGTCCAGTCTGTTGTGATTGGTCTACTCTGCTTTGAGTGGTCAGATGACCCAGTGTGTTGTGATTGGTCTACTCTGCTCTGATTGGTCAGATAGTCCAGTCTGTTGTGAATGGTCTACTCTGCTCTGATTGGTCAGATGACCCAGTCTGTTGTGATTGGGTCTACTCTGCTCTGATTGGTCAGATGGGCCAGTCTGTTGTGAATGGTCTACTCTGCTCTGATTGGTCAGATGACCCAGTCTGTTGTGATTGGGTCTACTCTGCTCTGATTGGTCAGACGGCCCAGTCTGTTGTGATTGGTCTTCTCTGCTCTGATTGGTCTACTCTGTTGTACAACAGAACACTGGTGTCGGTCTTGCCGTATCAATTCCAGCGCTCATCATTTGGAAGAGTTGCACAGTGGATTTGCAGCGCAGAAAATGTTGTCGTCAACACAAACCAAACTCTTCCGGTCTCAGCTACAACTACAGTGTTTGAGGGTCATTGTTTGCAGGCAGCCAGTGAAGACCATAGGCTGGCATTATGTAAATTTGTTACAAGCCTAGGTAGGTTTGTGAAGAAAGTGAGAAACTACTAACGACTCGTTTGAGCAGTTCAGAATCGACACTTTCTTTTGGGAGAAAATAACTCCATTACTCCTGCACTTAAATCTTTTAAACTTTGCAGAACTTTTACATTCAAAAACGCTATACCACTATTACACTACATTAAAGATAATATCAGACAAAAACATAATAGGGGCCCTATTATTTTGTTTTCCATTTTATTTTAATTCTGTTTTGCATCCAAAAAGGAACCTGTTGCACTCCGTTTTCTTCTAGGTCCATATTAGCCTCCCCTGCTGAGTTGGATTAGATCAGGGATTACTGGATTATGGTAGAAGGGCCGGGTCAGATTATGATGTCTGGCTTTCGAGGCCCTTAAGATGCCCATTCAGCACGTACTAACGCTACAGGAGGGCCGTGTAGCAGACATATCAGAGAGGTCATCCACGAGCTGGACATCACAGAGAAACGTCTGCTTCAATTAGTCCTACAAGGGTCCAGCGGCTCTAGTAGAATTACAATGTTAAAATCTCCATTAAAGTGGTTTGAAGAACACAAATTACTTGTTGCCTTCTAAAACAAGACATTTGGACTGGGCTTGTCCTTTAATTAGCCTTAAGTTTATGTTAAAGCCAGGCAAAACCCCACTTGACACCTTGTACCATTACTGAACACACTTTTAAATAATTTGAGGAGTATTTCTCACCATAAATCAACTAAAAGCTAAAATATACAAAAAAAAAAAAAAAAAAAAGTATCTACTGTACATGCAATATCTTTAATAACAATACACCCAAAGAGGACTTCCCACTGACATGTTGAGACATGAATGCATGGCTGTTTTCGTGATGTTGATGAGAATGATAAGGGTTTGTTGGCGTCATTTGGCCCCAGACTCACTTGTCTTGCTGCAGATCATAGATTTCTTTCAGACATGAAATGCTTTGGGCACCAAGGCTGCGGCGCACACCTGCGAGATCTCGCTTGGACTGGGACATCTTCAGTTCGTCCACCTGCTTCTGAAGGCCCTCCATGTGAGTCTGCAACCCATCTATGGTCTCGGTTAGGCTGCGGATAAAGAGCAAGTCACGTTAAGAGAGGCCACATCTCAGGGAGACCTGGACTCAGACTCGTCCTCACCTCTCGATCCGGTTTTGGGAAGTACGGTTCTCCAGCACCAGCCTCTGGTTGCTTTTCTCCAGGTCTCGTGCTGCCAAGTCCAGCTGCTCGTAAACTTTGGCGTGTTGGTCGTTCATCTGCCTCAGGAGATCCACCTGCTTGGTCAGGTACTGCAAGGGGCAATACAGACACAAGCCTTCAAATACTTGCTCATCCGACAGACCAATATGCACTCAATACTCACAATAGACAATGTCTAGAGCTGGGTGATATTTTGAATATTCACAATTATATAGCTGATAATATACAATTTAGCAACTTTTTATTTGGCTATAAAGTTTCCCATAGACTAGTCTCATGCTCTTGTCTCATGAAAGCAGAAACACTAATATTTTAATAGCACCCCCTTGTTTCTGTAAATAAAATAATGATTAAAATAATAATAAATGATTGCATTACATGATTCCAGATGTTTGGTTCTTCAAAAGAAACAAGAGATGGTGAATTAAAATGAGAAATATCTGGATTTTTGTTGTTGTGGTTTTAGCTTATTTTAATGCTTGTTTTGTGTTCTTTTAATTGATTTTAAGTTAAGTTATCTTGATGCCCCCTTAGAAGTTTGCTTTCCCCCTGACTCTATTGCAATATTTTCTCCAATCAATATCAAAAGCTTCAGTTTTTAGACATTTCCCAGCCTAACATACAGAGAATTGTTGACCAAATATGTTTGCTGTGTTTGTTTGCCTACATTTTTACATTAGGGCTCCCATCTTAGACACAATCATCACCCCTGAACGTATACAATAGGCTTCATCATTTTATGGTAAACCAATGCTAAAGATGCTCTAAGCATCTCTTGCTGAAACACAGGCACAAAACTGCAACAAAACTCACAAGTCACAATGACATTTCACAACCAAATGCACTTTCGTAAATGTTTCACAACAGGAGACGGAAGACTAACTTCATGTTGCAATTAACAACTTCCCACAGCATTGTTTCTGAGAAGTCAATATTTGGCTAGAGAGAGATGACAGTTATAAAGCCAGTTATAAAGCCAGGATCAAGTGAACATTAACCAATCAGCAGCTACTTTCCATTAAAGCCAAACTTTCTGTTAGACACTAATGCTGATGAGGTATATCATACTACATACTGTTTAACTAGTACATCAAAGTATCCAGCGCATTATGCAACAATAAACACTTAAAACATTCATATGCTACATTTTTGTCACACGACTTCATCACTTGGCATGTGAAAGTTATCATGTCCAGTTATCATCTCGGAAATAAATGCAATTAAGTGCATTTAGCACTTCTGAATGTGGTGGTCCGATCAAGTAATCGAAATGGTCGATTGATGAGATGATGATGTTTGTAATTATCCTGGGCTTATTTGTAACAATGGAAACCATAGAAGGTTCAGTCAAGCGTATATACTGCACATTTTGTGAAAACATGATGGTCATGGTATTCGGAGCATACTATACATGCTCTATATACACTACAAATAATAATAAAAAAAGAATAGTACACCATTCCACACACTAGAAAACCAATTGCATAAGACCGTATTGCCATGCCAGGCCATTAGCCAAATGACACCACAAATCTCACGATTGGGGACATGCCAGACCCAGATACGGTGTCAGAAATAGCAGTAGTCCTGCTGCACGATGTCCTCAGCGTGAGGAGGAGGAAAGAGGATCAAACAGGAAATCTCCCGCCGTTTACGCATTTCCATAAAGTGAAAGACTAGCTGAGTTCATACAAGTACAGAGACAGTGTTACCAAACAAATGTATGCCTTTTTATTGAATGAAAGACAGTGTCCAATGCGCCTGTGGACGTTTCAAGATTTTAGGTAAAAATGTTATGTGAATAATTGTGTTCTTAGCTCAAGTCACTGGCCACCAAGTTCTCCACCATTTTAGGGGCCATTTACACAACATCGTTTTTATTAAAGTCCCCCGGTAGTCAATCATTTTATCCCTTAAAACTCATCTTTGATCACCAAAATTACATATTTAAGCGTTTTTTCCTAGAAAATAATTCTTCATGCCTTAAAATAGCTTGAATGTAACTCGACACCCTTGCCTCATTTAGTATGCGCGGTTCTATGAATATGCAAATGAGCCCCGCCTCCACTCACTCACACCAGCTCAGAGATCCACTCATTGACGATCACACGTTGATCTGATGGTTTACAAGGTAGCTTGTGACGTCAGAAACACCAGCGATTTCAAACTGTGTTTATGAGTTTACTGTGAGTCTTTGATTCACTGCAGTTTTAAGGAGAAAATACTCAGCAATGCTGTCGACTTATGAATTTACACATGGTTTGTCCTAAAGCAAATTAAAAACACCACATAGACATATAAACAACATTAAAAGCTGGATTTTCACCACAGGGGGACTTCAAAAACAGAAGACGTTTTGTGCGTGCATTTACACGACAACGGCGTTTTGGGAGCCTGAAGATGCAAACTTTTGAAAACGGGATTCAAAGTGCAAGTTTTTGAGAACGATACTGTTATCGTCTCTGTGTAAACTACAAAAACGCTAATGTGTAAAAACGGTGACGTCAGGCACACGCGTATTACATGTTCAGTCTATAGATGTGTAGTGTTTCTTTACAAAGTGACATCCCTAACGTGAAAAACGTAAAGGGAAACCGTATCCATTTTAGTACATCGTTGTCTTGTAAACGCACCCTAAATCACCTTCACTAGTTCGTTTCAACAATCCAACTAGGTGACAAATATTCCATGTAGTCTCTCAATTAATATGAGAACATAAAAACCCCATTCATAATTATTCATAAGGTCACAATGCAGGCACAACCCAGAGGACATTTCAAATCTACAGAGCACTATCCATACACAATCTGTGCCATATGGGAGCAGAAGTGGTGCATTGTGTGAGAAGCGTCACCTCGATCTCCTGCAGCTGCTCGTGATTGGTGGAGTACATCTGCTGAAGGCCCTGCTCCAGCTCATGGTTCCTGTCCAGCAAAGTCTTGCCCAGCTCAGCAGCCAAATGGAGATCTGTCCCAAACACAGACAGAGGAGACAGTAAACATCGAGAATAGATGTAGTGGGTGTTATCCTGCCAAACCCAGCGGTAGGAATGAACAACCAGACGCCCAAACAGAGCTGTACAGATCAACAACAAGTCTTTCCACAAAAGCATCACTTTTTAGGGATGATAGCAGTCCTTAAATTAGTAGTTTGACGAGTAGTGCATGATGCAATGCACGTGATTCCCAGGAAACACACATACGCTGCTAAAATGTGTCCCTTAAATATGAAAGTCGCTCTGGACAAAAGCATACAAAAAGCAACAGTAAAATATTTAATCCAATTATTAAGAGTGAAATAAGAAAATGTACATCTAAATGATAATAAAAGTATAATGCACATGAAATTGCAGCCATGGAAACAAACATGCAGACGAAACACCATCACTCTTAAAAAATAAAGGTTCTTTATTGATGATTCCACAAAGAACCTTTCACATTCCATGGAACCTTTTCAATGCACAAAAGGTTCTTTATGCTGGAAAAATCTTCTTTTATTTATTTTTTTAGATTATAAAATGTTGTTTTACACTAAAAAAAAAAAAAAAAAAAAAAAGTAAGGAACCCAAAATGGTGTATAGTACACACATACACATTTTACTGCTTATGTTACACTTGGAACTGTATTTTTGGACATTTAAAGCCATTAAAAACAATGGTTTTCTCCTAACGGCTTTTAGCTTCACCAAATAATATTCAATACACTCTGACATGATAAATACACTAAAAACCAAACATCTTGAAGTGTAAAACGTCTCAGATGTATCTTCGTCGGCTGATGACGTCAGGAGTGCGCATTTAAAGGGTTTATATGGGCGTGACCTTCAGATAGACAGCTTAAACACTGCCCTATCATCACGAACACGAACACATTTAGCATTCATTTCACTCAAGATTTACAAGATAAAATATAACCTGACCTTTGAGAAAGTCAAATCACATCCCAGTTGAAGCCCTTATCCATGTATTTCTAATGTGTTACAATCAGGCTGTATAAATGAATGGCAATATTTGTAATTACATGACTTTTCATGAAAAGCACAGGTATCTACCATCTTTCTAACATGATATATAAGCATTACTGGTGAGTGAGTCTTACCATGCTCCAGATCCTTCCTGCTGTACCACATATCATCCTCATTGCGATCAAAGTCCTCCTCTACTATCACGTCCGTGAGCATCTCGACTGCAAACAAAGCTTCACCGACTGGAAGCACACGTTCAGTTTCTTCTCCTGCTTATTTTAAGGCATCAGCGCCCTTTGTCTGATGGATAGACGCCGGTGAGCCGGGCTTTCAAGGCTTCAATCCCTAGCGGTGTGAACCGGTGTTTACAGCAACGTGGCAGAGTCAGACTTCAACTGGAGTGAAGAGAAGACGCGAGGATAACAACAAGAACGGATCTTCACGCTGGCCAATCAGAGGACGGGGGCGGGGTTTGATGTGCGTGTAGGCCACGCCTACTTTGGAATACCAGGAAGTGTGTGTACCACTGTTTTTAAAATGAGCTCAGATGTGAATGGATATTTTCAAAACTTAAGTGTTTCAACTAAATCGTTTTATTTATTTTTCTGTCAACATTCCCTTGGTAGGGTTTGGAGAAAGTAACTAATAAGCTACGACTGCATGAGTTTTATAATAGTGTTCAGTTTCATTGCATTTGTGGACCAACAATTCCAGCACGTCAAACATCCGTGTTATGAGAATCATGAGACACTTTGCTCTTAATCCCGCTGCTTTGGCTTACTCTATGACAACGCTTGGTGCTGCCATGATGAACAGCATGTTTAGTTTCTACTACGTGAAGCTGTTCTTGAACAGGTACAAAATATCAGAGACAGCCTTCCACCAGTCACAGGTGAGTCTTCACACAAGTTTTAACATGCATGTTCATTTGAACTGCTATAGAGTTCATGCTTTCGGGTATTTCTGTAAACTATATATATATATTGTAATACAGTTTATGTGTTTTCAATTGAAACATTAAAAACACCTGCAAGACTCTTCTCTTTAAATAGCGAGTGTCATTGGAGGAGCGGCCAGAACTTTTTAGCCAATCAGAAGCCTGATAGCACACGTACGTCACGGATACGTCTATTTGATGTCTACATTTACACCTGCAAAAAAACAAAACAAAACACTTTTACACCTGCAAACCTGATTTGATCTAAGATGGAATGAGTATATTTAACAAGAAATGTAATAATAAGCATATTCGACAAATTCTTAAGAATAAAAAATATGTTTATTGGGCCTCTCTGATTGAATTTATATACTGGAAGGAAGCCTATTACCTCATAGGTACTGCATTTCCAATAAGACTAAATAAGTTCATTTTAAGATCTTACATCAAATATATCCTGTGAATGATACTGTGGCAAAATATATGGATGTTAACAGTTCTTGCTCATTTTGTGGGAATAAGGATGAAACACTGATCCATTTATTTTTCCAGTGTGAAAAAACTCAACTTTTGGAATAGTTTATATCTTCATATATAGGCAAGCACCTTGATTCTTCCAAATCCTTTCTGTTAAAAGATATAATCTGTTAAGGTACAGCCAATACTTCAATAAATTACATTGTTAATTTTTTTTTATTTTGTTTGGAAATTCATGCGTATCCATCAGCAATACTTTCTGTCGTTATTATGAAACATGTACTGTATTGGATAAGTAAAGAGTAAAGTTAATATTTTCAGAGCTTACAAACTTAAACTAGTTAAACCAGATTTGCTGGTTTAGGTGGCCTAGATAATGTTTAGCTGGTCTTTCAGCCTTACAAAACTAAACCTCTTGAAAACCATCAAAACAGACCGGCCTAACCAGCCACTGTAAACACCTGAACACCCTGATGTACTTCAAGACAAACCAAGGAAGGTAAATGTTATTTAGGCTAACTAACCGGCTAAAATCAGAGTGTGTTTGAGTTAGTTTCTGTGGCTTGAAACTGACTGTCAGCACAAACTTTCAATTTTTATAGGGATAGTTCAGCCAGAAATTCTGTCCCTCATCCTCATTCGCTCCTTTTTTTCCTTCAGTGGAACTTAAAGGGCTAGTTCACCCAAAAATGAAAATTAGCCCATGATTTACTCACGCTCAAGCCATCCTAGGTGTCTATGACATCTTCTTTCAGATGAATACAATCAGAGTTATATTAAAAATTGTCCTGGCTCTTCCAAGCTTTATAATGGGAATGAATGGCTGTTTGTCTTTGGAAGTACATTAAAGCACATCTATTCATGATAAAAGTGCTCGACATGGCTCTCCGGGGGTTAACAAAGGCCTTCTGAAGTGAAGTGATGCGTTTGTGTAAGAAAAATATCCATATTTAAAACTTTATCGACTAAAATAACTTGCTTCCGGCAGACGCCTGAACACTTGAACTTGACGCAAAAAATGATCAAACCAAAAATGATTCAGACACCAGATATATTTTTTGCACACAGACTCTTTTTACACACAGACTGAACACAATGAAGCATTGCTTGGTAATCGGTTGATCTAAACTGGTATTATCTAATTGTGTAGTTAAATTTAACAGCTGACAGATATTCAACATAATTCATCTGTGAGACAGTCTAACAGAAGGACGGACAAAACCAGTGATTTGATCACTCTGAGTTCTTGGCATATTTTATTACCATTTTCTAAACTGTAGTGAATAAACTGTGATAATGTGAGAAATGATGAAGTTGTCTGAATAAATTTAGGTTTGACTGTACAGTAAAGCTACAAAACTTTTTCATTTTTGAAGCACTATCTGGAGCAGTACAGTTTTGTCTCTAGACAGGTTGTGTATATGATCTAGACTGCGCTCAACGACCCTTTATCGGCCAATTTATCGATTATCGGCTTTCAAATATAAATAATTATCGGTATTGGCTAAAATGTTCATATCGGTGCATCCCTAACAGTTGTGTCTCTGCACAGGTTGTGTATATGATCTGGAATGCGCTGAACGACCCGGTGTTTGGATATCTTCAGGACAACTCCAGCTTGCAGTTCTGCTCGCGCCGCAGACTCTCCATCCTATACGGGGCGCCGCTGTACGCCCTGTCGTTCCTGCTGGCCTGGTTCCCCTGGAGGACGTACGAGGAGCACGACTGGCTGAGCGGCGTACACCTCACCGTGACCCTGTGTGCGTTCGACGGCCTGCTCACGTTCGTGCTGTTGGCCCAGTGCGCTCTCTTCGCAGAGATCTCGGGACACCATCAGAACCGGCTGAGGCTGATCAAATACAGCCAGGTGGCGTCTCTGCTGGGCTCGTCTAGTGTGCTGTTCAGTGGCCTCGTGTCCGAGAACATGGAGAACTTCGCTGTCTTCCAGGGCTTTAGCGTGTTTGTGGCCGCGTTAGCCTGCGCTTGCATGCTCTACACGGGTTTCCACAGCGAGAGTCGGTTCGACTATAAAACCCCTGAGGAAAAGGACAGTTCTCCTTCGCTCTCGGTGTCTTCTGTGCTGTCCATGACCTGGCAGATCCTCACCAATAGAGACTTCCAGCTCTTCGTCATCATGAACTTTTTCCAGGTGTTCTTGCTGGCTTTTTACAATAACTTCACCCTGATTTTTGCAGAGCATCTCATTCCTCAGGACGTCCTGCCGCCGATTGCCAAGAGCATCATGTATGGAGCGGGATTCATCTGTCCTCAGGTGCGTCTTCAACTGCTACTGCTACTAATACGTGACCCTGGATCACAAAACCAGTCACATGTCGTACGGGTATATTTGTGGCAATAAACAATACATTGTATGGGTCAAAATTATAGATTTTTCTTTTATGGCAAAAATCATGAGGATATTAAGATCATGTTCCATGAAAATATTTGGTAAATTTCCTACTGTAAATATATAAAACATTTATTTTTGTGAGTGAATGCAGCACAATCGCCAACATAAATGCACAACTTTAAAGGAGATTTTCTCAATGTTTCGATTTTTTTGCACCCTCAGATTCCAGATCTTCAAATAGTTGTAACCAAATATTGTCCTAGCCTAACAAACCATACATCAATGGAAAGTTTATTTATTCAGCTTTCACGTGATGTATACATCTCAATTTCGAAAAATTTAACCATGTGACTAGTTTTGTGGTCCAGGGTCACATATTGTCCTTCATACTTGGATTTGAATAAATCGGCTTTTTTTATGACATATTCCCTATTTTAGGACGGCATTTACCAAAACAGTGCTGTGTTTTGGGTTAAATGACCTCATTGTATGTGCATAGCTACATATGATGATATTTTGTCCAGCTGAGAACTTTTGAAGAGCTTATAAAATGTGTAAAGGAGTCAAAACAACATCAGAAATCCCTCCGTCACACACACACGCGCGCAAACGAAGATCTGCTGTGAGGAGACGCGGTTCTGATCCTGTGCCGAACTGTGATGGGCAACATCGTGACTATGATGAGAAAAAATAGGTGTGCTTGAGATTCTGTCCTTAACTTAATGTAACGAACCAAAAACAGGAAGATGAGACCCTAAAAAGGACCGAATGCTTAAGCGCACCTGTTTTTTCTTATCACAGTCGAGATGTTTCCCATCACAGTTCAGGCATCAGAACCGCGTCTCCTCGCAGCGTATGCATATAGATATATATATATATACTTCTGCCCTTTAGAAACTACATGATGTTTCCCTGAACAACACAAAATGAGTACAATGTGCCCTCATCATCCAAGTTTAATGCATATCCTGCAAGGGGTGTGCAGACTTATGAGCAGAACTGGGACACAGCACTGAAGCCTCTCTGTATGTTTTGCTCTACAGGTGTTGGTGTTGTGCAGCCAGAATCTTCTCCATAAGCTGGGCTACTACAGACTGATCCTGGTCAGCTTCTACGTGGAGGCCGGAGCGGCCGTCGTCATGTTACTGCTGGGTCCGGACAGCTACTATTTCCTCGCATTGTTCCTCACTTCCAGCATGTGAGTAATTACACGGCTGTTCTGGGATAAAGGAATAAACATGCAAAAAACCATGAGATATGTGTTTCCTACAAGAGAGCGTTCACTGGGGAAGTTCGTGCGTTTAGAGTTTAACGCTACCGTAACCGTTCAATAGTTTGGTGCTGCTCTGTAAAAAATTAATGATCATTAAGTTATGACAACATATGTTTTTTTACATTGCTTTAGCTTGTCAAGATAAGTTAAGCAATTTTCAAGTTATACAAGATTCAACACATTTTTAAGTCAGTTTAATGTAATTTAAGTTGAAATGACATAAATATCCAAGTTGGTTGTACTTAAAAAAAAAATATATATATAGTAAAAACAATGTTTTTGAAAGAACCCTCTTCTGCTCACAAAGACTGCATTTATTTGATCAAAAATACAGTAAAAACAGTAATATTGTGAAACATTATTACAATTTATTCAAAATACTGTTTTCTATGTGAATATATAGTAGACTGTAATGTATTCCTGTGATCAAAGCTGAATTTTCAGCATCATTACTCATTCTATGATGATTTGATGCTCAAGAAACACTCAGTATTATTATCAATGTTGAAAATTGAAAGTATTTTCAGGATTATTTGATCAAGGTAAAAGTTTAATAGTGAAAATAGAAATCTTTTAAATCTAAACGCTTTTAATGTCACTTTTGATCATTTTTATGTAACCTTGCCATATTAAAGTATTAATTCCTTAATTTAAGTTAAAGTCTTGCTGAGCCCAAACTTTTGAGCGGTGGGTATTACAGTATTTGCCAGTGAATAATGGTTTTACACATGTACTGTAGGCCAGATTATGTGTTTTCTGCTCATTAGTGTGTAAAGCGTACATACCAACTGGACTTTTACTGCATGTGTTGTGTTTCTGAATCGGGCTGGCCAACATTATTCAGCATACAGCCTAATGCATCTCAATAATAGGCATTTACTTTGAGCTTGTTTAAAAACGGTGACCTTTTTCCCATCAGAAAATACAGATTTTCCATCAAACCACTGTATTGCCACTGTAAGCAATTAGATGTAAAATGTTCATGTAAAAATATAAAAAATCTTTTTTTGCACTGTTTTTTTGCCAAATAAACAGAGGAATGGAATTAAATAATTTACATTTTTATGCCCTAATATCAGTGTTAATTATTGTAATTGACTTAATTTTCCCTTGAAAAAGACTTATTTAATTTAATTACAGTTTCTTATGTAATTACAATAAATACTGTATAGACTATACAACAGTTCTATATTTAACAATAATAACATCAAAATTTAACGTCTTACATTTAAAATGTATGTTTTTAATGTGACCTTCTCTCTTTTAAACACTTTGGTCAGTTCAAGAATAATTTATGCAATTTTCTATTATTTATTTGAAAGAATTAAAGAGCAGTTTCATGTCTATCTTTATATTGTTCAACTGGTCCAGGTTAATGCGGGATTTAGAAAGTAATTAGTAATACAATACTTTATAGAGAGAGTAATTAGTACAGATATCTAATTGCACTGTTGAATGCATAATTAATAGCTAGTAATTAATTACTTTTGTTAAAGTAACACACCCAACACTGTCCGAGTTAACAATGCATAGTGGTAAACAGTAATTGTTAAAACCATTGTTACTAAAACAATTTAATGTGTGAAAAATGTAATGCAGACGTCATTGAAGTGATGATATAATGAGATTCACCTAATGCTGTTTTTTTCTGCTTAAAGGGGAATCAAATCATGAATCAAATTCCCCTGAATTGTTTACCTTATTTTTGTTTTTTTTGTTTTCAGAGTTCAGTGTGAAATGGTGATAAAAGTGCAATACTGTCGCCTTTTACAACCTTTTTCCACCTTTGTTGCCATTGGGTTTTGGCTTGCTTAGTTGCGGACATTAAATTTAACATTTAATTTAATATTCAACAATCTGTATTGTAAAAAGCGCTGTATAAATAAATGTGACTTGACTTGACTAGTGGAAACAAGGTGAATAATAAGCCTGTGTGTGGATGTGTGATGTTGAATCAGGGTCCTGGTTCAGGCGTCCTTCAGTCTCTTCAATCTGCCTCTGGCCGACATCATCGACTCGGACCTGCAGAAACACAAGCGCAGGTATTCACGCGCGCTCACACACTATAACTAACTGGCTTTCAGTCAAACTCTTGCTTCTCAACTTGTCATGCTCATTTTTTTATTTAAATATGGCACTATTAGCTATCAAAGATGAGTCTAATTCATAATTCCTGTCATTTAAAGGTGTTGAAAATTAGCATGTGTGCTAAAACACCCAAGCAAATGCATATGGTTCGTCCAATGTAATTGTAAATAACTGATGTGTTTTTTTCCTCTAAATGTTTCCAGCTCTCCTCTCTCGTCTATGGTCTTCGGGACCAACGCTCTGTTCACGAAGCCGGCTCAGTCTCTGGCCCCGATGATGGCCGTGTCTATCCTGAACCAGTACGGCTATGCGGAGATGCATGAGGTTTCCAAGGCCGTGGATCCAAGGTAAGGTTTACCTGTCAGATATTACAATACAGTCTGTCAAAGCAAAACCATGCCCTGGAATATTTGTTTCAGAACATAAAGCAACATAACCTGGGTTGCCAGGAATGTGTAACAAAACTAGCCCAGTGACCCTATCCAAACATCAAGACTCAATATATGCCACCCCATACAGAAAATACATGTTTTACAGTCACTGTTATGCGTTATACACACTTTCAACTTGAAAAGGCGCGACTCCTTTAAGTCAGTAAACGGTCACTGTTATGATTTGTGCTGACAGGCCCTGTCTACACCTGGTATTAGGAAGCGTTTTAGTCGATCGGATCACAAGTGGACGACTCTGAATACAGGAGTAAATGGGGTGTAAAATGTTTTGAGCTTGTCCACTTTCGAACACTTCCAGAGGGAGTGAAACACATTCGACAGTATTGCTTTTGTAGTGTAAACGCTCATGTGATCGAATGTGTTCAAACAGCCTCAAAACACCGTCTTCTCTCTGTCTACTGGACTAATGAGTAAGATTATGAGAAGAGCTCTGGCCAGACGGGGTTTAAACTATCGGCTGGAGACCAAGTTTGATTTGAGGAGTAAAAACACACCAAGCACAATGTTCTCTCGCCATTCCTGGGCCTGTATTTATCAAGCCTCTGAGGATTACTGGATTCTTGACTCAAAGCTGCGCTTAAAAGTTAGTTCATCAAGCATCTTATTTGTAATTGTGAAGTGTAGGACTAAATCTTAATTGTTAGTCTTAATTGTAATGATCCAGGACACTCTGCTGTGCCGCAAACGGGATATTCCCAGATAAATCCACATTGAAGAGGGAAATTCCTAAGAGGAGTTTACATTCAACACAACATTGTATCGTTTGGACAAATCATAAAATCTAGGCTATATATATATGGGTCAGTTAACAGCACAACCGGGGTTAAAATTTGTAATTAAGACATGGTGGAAAACTTGTTTATCTTTCATTTCCAATGTGTATATCATAATGTGTTCTCTTGAAAATAATATATATATATATATATATATATTATGATAAATAATTTTCAAGAGAACACATTATGATATGGGATTTTTAGCTGATAGTTTAATTGATAGTCGATAGTTTAAATCCCACATTATGGAAATGAAAGATAAACACGTCTTAATTACAAATTTGAAAAAAATGACCATATATAGCCTAGATTTTGTGATATAATCGTCCAAAAAAGAAACGAACTGCGAGAGGATGAAGAGCTACTTTTGCTGAACTAGTCGAACAGCGGAAAGATGTTATAAAAGGCAAGTCCAGCCCAACATTAACCAGCGCTGATAAAGATGATGCCTGCACTGTCCAAACGATACCGCTCATCGTCAAAAACTTCTTCCTCTCCTGAAAGATTCACTCGTCTCTGTCTCCTCAATGGCGTCACCTCTCCAGCTGTCTTAAATAACTGTGGGAGAAAGAGAGATTCTTAGCTTTAAGAAATTTGATAACTTGCTTTTATTCTTAAGTTTGAAAGTAGGAGCAAATTTCATGAGCTCTCAGCACTTAAGACTAAAATGGCACTTTGAGAAGCTTGATAAATACAGGCCCTGATTGAACACACACTGGGCTCCGCCCGGCAGCTTTGTCCGTTGTGTGTTTGTTCAGTGTTTCCATGTTTGTTTTGGGATTTGTCTTTATTTATGTTGCCATTACCCTTTCGTTTAGTCCTCGTCTAGTCCTTGTTTCACTCGTTGCGCTCGTCTGGTCCTCCTGTGCTCTACTTTATATTGTGCTTCATGTCTCTGTGTTCCTGTCTCAGATCTTTCTCTAGTATCGTGTTGCAGTTTTCTTAGTCTAACTTCTCTTATTTAGCCTTCTTTACTTGTCTTGTTTTACTTGAGCTACTCTAGTTCTTTCTCCCTGATTTATAGGTGTGGTTACTTTAGCCTTCTCTTTTATTTATTATTTTACCCTGGGTTTATTTTTATTTAATTCCCTAGTGTTCTCCTGTCGTGGACTTATTTTACTTTACTTTCCTTAGATGCATAGGTTTAGTTTTTCAGTCGCATAACTCTAGTCTTTGTCCTGCCTTGTTCTTATGTAATGTTTGAGTGGTTTTGTTCTTTCTTGTGTCTCCCCTGTTGTGTTGTGTGTCTGTGTGTGTTTGAGTCCAGTTGTTGGACTGTCATTGGACTGTTCAACTGTTACACATTGTTCCTTTTATTGTTAATAAATCAGCATTCCCTGTGCTTGGGTCCTGTTTCCGGTGAATCCCGACACTCACAGCGTTCGGCTGGTCTTGTGTCAGTCAGAGCAGAAACTAAAGCTGTTGCTCTATGTGTCTTTTTCCATCGTCTCTGGTCGTGTTCGTATGTAAAATGCGTGAGCTTATTTCGTCCATTAGATTGAAAGATCTGAAAAAGCCCATTCATTTACCCACCCATAAAGAATTAAAACACCAGGTGTGAACGGGAATGTGTCTCCCTCGTCTACTTATGATCCAATCCACCAAAACACATCTTAATACCAGCTGTAAACAGGGCCTGAAAGTGGCCCAATCCTGTGGGAAAACCACAAACTTGGCAACCCTGAATGTAACACACTAAGTTAGTCTGTGAGATTAGAATAAGTGTGTCCCAAAGCATAGTTATGTTGAAAAGAGTATGCCAGAAGGATGGTCTACTATTTCTGGTTAAAAGGTGAGAAATGCGAGACATAAACATGCAATTCTGAGGAAAAAAAAAGTCAGAATTGTGAGAAATAAACTCGCAATTCTGAGGAAATTGGACTTTATAACTCGCAATTGCAGCTTTATATCACGCAATTCTGACTTTATATCACTCAATTCTGACTTTTTCTGATTTCTGACTTTTTATCGCAATTATGAGAAAAAAAGGCAGAACTGTGGGATAAAAAGTTGCAATTCCTTGAATTAATTACTACTTTTTGATTTATTTTTTATTCTGTGGCGGAAACAAGCCTCTATATAAGCATGTGATTCAGACTCTCGTGCCCTGCCGCCAATGGTCTGTCCTCCTCTAGTGGTGGAAAGCTGCACTGCATTCATTTCTCATTGCTCTCTCTCCTCCTCCTCCCAGTGCTCTCCAGTCCCTGCACAGCATGATGTTTTACCTGGTGTGTGTGGTGCCGCTGTGTGTCACGGGCCTGCAGGTGCTGGCCTGGAGACCCTTCTCCATACGGGACAGCCACACACTCGACGCCAAGTACATCGATGGCTGAACTCGGCTCGTGCTGGAGTGATTTATGTTCTCACTGATCTGTAGATGAATCAGGAGTCTGGGGTCTCTTATTACAGTCTGTTTCTTTAGAGGTGTTGTTTCTCAGGCTGTGTGTTTATTGTTTGAGGGATATGCTCAGATTACGTCGCACAAATGCAAAAAAATCAGATAAATTATCTGAAATGTAGCAAACTGTAATGTGATGTAAAGTGGATCTCACTATGCAATATTGACCGACTGCCTATACATTTTCCTGCTTATTTCACGCTACTCGCCAAATAATGTACAGTACAGGCCAAAAGTTTGGACACATTACTATTTTTAATGTTTTTGAAAGTTTCTTCTGCTCATCAAGCCTGCATTTATTTGATCAAAAATACAGAAAAAATGTAATATTGTGATATATTATTACAATTTAAAATAATTGGTTTTCAATGTATTATACTTTAAATTGTCATTTATTTCGGTGATGCAAAGCTGAATTTTCAGGATCATTACTCCAGCCTATCACATGATCCTTTAGAAATCATTCTAATATGAGGATTCATTATCAAAGTTGGAAACAGTTCTGCTGCTTAATATTTTTTCATAACCTGTGATACTTTTTTAGGATACTTTGATGAATAAAAAGTAAAAAAAATAAAAATAAAAAAAAAAGAAGCAAATGTTTTAAAAATAGAAATCTTTTGTAACAACAATTTACTCTACTGGTCAGTCATTTGGGGTCAGTCATCTTTTTCTTTCTTTTTTTGAAATAAATCAATACTTTTATTCAGCAAGGATGTGTTAAATTGATAAAAAGTGATAGTAAAGAAGATTTATATTATTAGAAAATATTTTTTTTTATTTTGAATAAATGCAGTTCTTTTGAACCTTTTATTCATCAAATATATTAAGCAGCAGAACTGTTTCCAACACTCATAATAAATCAGAATATTAGAATGATTTCTAAAGGATCATGTGATAGACTGGATGTCACATGTGACACTGAAGACTTGAGTAATGATCCTGAAAATTCAGCTTTGCATCACAGGAATAAATGATCATTTAAAGTATAATAAATTGAAAACCAATTATTTTAAATTGTAATAATATATCACAATATTACATTTTCTTTCTGTATTTTTTATCAAATATATGCAGGCTTGATGAGCAGAAGAAACTTCTTTCAAAAACATTAAAAATAGTAATGTGTCCAAACTTTTGGCCTGTAGTGTATGTAAAAATGTTGTTTTAAGCAGACATGATTTGATTATGTGTGAAGAGTGACACAAGAGACATGACAGACAAAAGTGAATTCATATATTTTAGCGTCAGAAAGGTTTCTCAAGTAATTCAGAGACAGAGGGTCGTGCAATATGTTATTAATATGTGACATATTATTCTGAGCTGCTGGAGTGATTTATGATCATAAAAGACCAAATCAACGTATTCAATTAACAGTGAGCTATATAATTTATTATTTTATCCCGAAACAAGTACATGAGCATTCCTCTGTGTTTTATATCATTTTATCGGTGCCTTTCCAGTTGAATCACTCAGAAAACTTTTGGTTTTGAATATATTTATTATTTGGTGGTCTCATTTTTGTAGTCGTTACTTGTTATTTTTCTATGTCAATAAACTTGACCTTATGATCAAACACTGTGTCATAATTATGTGAATTTGTTTTGTACATTATGGAACAACGAATGCAATTAAAATCTAAAAATGAATAGGGATAAGTTAATAATTAGGCTACTGTGTTATTACACGAATGACACTCTTAATGGACATCAACATGGAGAATGATGAGGGGGAAAAAAGTTCAATTCAAGTATATAATTTTAAGAAGCATTACGGTACTGAGAATTTGGGCTGAAATATTTACTTAATAGTCATAATATAAAAATAACGTGATGATATTAATGGTGAATTGTGTCTTTGACAGAGACAGATCACCATTCATTCTCACATTACTTGTCTTATTAGCAGCCTGTTTAAAATATGTAACTTTTAAACGTGTATATTCATATTTTATTTTTCTTAGCCATTATATGCTGTTATGTTACGGAGAAGTGTTTCATGAGGCCCACTCTTGATAAGTTGGCCTTTTGTACTGAATATTTGTCTTTTATTTTGAAAGCTTCTCTATTGTGTTTCGTATTCCGGCCGCCATGTTTAGCCGGAGTCACACAGTTAAACAGAAGAACTGCCTTGTCCTGCTTTCGCCAGTAGTTTTACTCTTTTATATGATTAGTCTATATGTGTTTTAGACCAAATTAATTTTATAGCCCCCCTCCCGTGCCTTTGATAAGATGTTGAGTAACTCTGGGCAGTGAAGGGACGTGTTCATCCTCGGGTGAGTGTTGCACTGACACCTGGCTAGCGTTAGCTTCAGTGATAGTGAGTTCATCTATAGCAGTCGATAGATCGATCAAAACATGGCGCAGCAAAGCTCCTTACATCAATACAAACCACATTATTGGGCTTCATATTGATTGATGTGTGCGTATTGAACTGCTTTGCTCTTGGGTTTGTGTGTTAGTATTTATCCTGATGTTGCTGTGGGATGATTCTTGATTTCAGGTGAACTTTGAGAGCATCATTAGAAAAGAGTGACCAGTGTGTTCTTGGTTAAGGAGCACTTTATTTATACCCTATATGGGACATCGTTTAAAAAATAATAATGTTTAACCTATATATATATATATATATATATATATATATATATATATATATATATATATAGCCTAAGTAATATCGTATGACATCCCCTTCAGCCAATAAAGTTAAAATCTATTTGTCATGCTTGACATTTTTGGCAGCAAGGAAGTGAAGGTCACATGCTGTCAAGGTATTCCATATATATATATATATATATATATATAAATCATTGTACATGCACATTTTTTAAAAATCAATAACTCAAAAAGACCCCCAAAAAAATCTGTGTCATGCATAAATGACAAAGTCCTTTTAGGGGATCTTCAGTACTGGCACTCTGGTAGTATAATTGTCTTTTTCCCTGTTTTAGGTTGATGTTGCTGTAGCTTTTCCAGGAGGTATTGATGATAGAGACTGCATTGCTTCAAAAAATGAGGTCATACTAAGAAAGGAAGTAGTTGAGGATCGAAGCAGTGAAAGTGATGGCAGAGATGAAGAATATAGCCTAAGTCATAGATTGTTGTGGAAGTCAGACATTTTAATACACTATCCTATGCCAGTTTGATCCACAAAACAACCAGAGGTCTGGTTTGATGCCATGACCTATTGACCTCTACACTGACACACACAGGGATACGACAAGCCGTTTTGACTTTCATTCCCAGGATATGAATTCTTGATATTTGATCAGAAATTCAATTCTTTTTTGAAATCATAATTTTTCATAATCAATAATTACTTTGTTACTACAAAAAATATAAATTCCTGATATCAAGAACTCAACTGTCACTCGTTGAAATGTTAATTCTTTAATCCTGTTAATGTATTTCAGCATATTTAATTTGGTATTTTCGGATAGGCTATCTGAAAATGTATTTCTGATATCTGAAATTGCTCTCCTAATTATTGATTTCTAAAATGCTTTCTTACTAATATACACATTCATGATATCAGAAATTAACATAGTCACTAGTGACAATCGAATTGTTGATTTAAAAAACTTTACTAGTAGCAGTTTAGTTGTTGATATCAAGAACAGACATTTTGCACTATTAACCATGTAATTATTGATATAAAAATATATAAGAATTGTATTTCTGAAATGTGAAATTGGGACTTCAACTAGTAAGAAATCAATTCTTGATATCAACAATTGAATCTGAATGGCAGCCTATGGTGACATTAAACTAGTGAAAATACAATAACAGATTTCAAGAATTATAGTTTTTACTAGGCTAGTTAAAGTCAAGAATTTGTATATCTGCGAGTGATGACATCATTGATTGTTGATGTCAAGAATGAACATTTTAACTAGTGAAAACTGAATTGTTGATATCAAGAATTCATATCCTGGGAATGAATAAAAAAATTCAAAACTGCTTGCCATAGCAGTGATGCTCCAAAAATGATGACTAAACGGATCAAAATCGAGTTACATGTGGAAAGTGTGGGGTTACAACAAGACTTTTCTTTTTCAGTCTAACCCAGGGGTGCCCAACCCTGCTCCTGCCGATCGACTGTCCTGCACAGTTTATCACCAACCCTAATCAAACACACCTGAAGCAACCAATTAAGGTCTTCAGGATCATTAAAGGGTTAGTTCACCCAAAAATGAAAATTCTATCAGTAATTACTCACCCTCATGTTGTTCCAACCCCGTAAGACCTTCGTTCATCTTCGGAACACAAATTAAGATATTTTTGATTAAATCTGAGAGCTGTCTCACTGCTCCATAGGCTTCTAAGACATAACTTGCTGACCCAGAAAATGAATTAAAGACATCGTTAATATAGTCCAAGTGACTACAGTGGCTCGGTCTTAAGTTTATAAAGCGACGAGAATACTTTTTGTGCGCAAAAACCCCCCAAAATAATGACTTTATTCCACTATTCATTTCCTTCTCTCTGGGCCTCGAGTTTTTTCACGTAGTGTAATAGCGCAGCGCATCTGTGTTGTACGTCACATGCATCACACACATGACCAGCGTCGGCCAAAAGTGAGCCTACGTGTGACGTACAATACAGATGAGCTGCGCTCTTATACTACGTGAAAAAACTCGAGGTCAATTTACAGTCAAAAAAGTTCTTAGAAAATGCATTTCATACCAAAATATTGAGACATCTGTTTTTCTCTCTGTTTTTTCTCTATATTGACATATTCTAATACGCCCAGCAGAGTTCACGTTGACCATGCTAACAGGAGCTTTCGCACCGGAGGAACTTTTCATAGTTCCTAGAACTATTGGCGGAAGGATTTTGGAGTGTTGGCACCGCAGGAACTAGGAACGATTTTAGTTCTAGGAACTCCTTTTGGAGGAATTAATTTAGCTCCTTTCAGAGTAGGGTCTAAACCAGCACTACAGAAAACTACCAGTGATGTTAGTGTAGCCAGATTGGCCGAACGCACGCGAAACACCAGCACCCGCCATTTTCAAAAAAGCTGTGTTAGCACACAGATTATAGCCTATTTATTTACTCCAGAAACTAACTCAACGAACATGGAAAACAGTGATAGATGTGCCTCTTAACCTTTACGTTGAGGAGAAAACCCAACGCAACTTTGAGGCGACTAAGAGAAACATGATTATGTATTTCTGCTCAGCTAGCAACACTGGACATCAACCACACGGCATACGCTAATACCTTTTCATATACTGTCTACTTTCTATGTATAACAGTTATATCTAATAACGTATTAGACAGGACTGTTAGACATAGAAAGTAGACAGTTACAACTACAAGCGCGGCTTACGTCACTTTAGAGTTCCTACTGGCGGTGCGGATGCAACCAGGAAAACGTTCCTAGGGGAACCATTAGTTCTCGGGGAACCACCCTGGTGGCTAGTTCCTAAAACTAAGTTCCTAGAACTACCCGGTGCGAAAGCCTCTATTGACTCCTGCATTTGGTTTCTTTCAGTCATGGACCCTCTGGACCAGGTCGATGTCATGCACCTTCAGGAGTCTCGTTCCTCAGCTCTGGATCTGTCTGTGGGATGCAGGCAGGGCCCATTAAACTCCATGGAGGCTTTGGATTTGGTGAAGAAGCCCAGCTGGTGTGGCATTACCTCAGGGAGCAAGAGCGCTAACATGTCAGAGTCTCGGTCCGGTCGGTACATCACTCGGCCCAGCAAACAGACTCCACCCGATCACCCAGAACCAGGATCAAAGCACCATGGGATTTGCGGGACATCATCCCATGGCTCTTACGCTATGCCTTTACCCCTGATCAATGGATTGCCGTCCGTGGCTCAGATACTGTCTCAGTGCCCACCGACACACCAAGAGTTTGAGGATGACGCAGATTACGACGTTGAAATGGACGAAGCGTTGACGCAAGCGAAAAGATGTCGCAAGACAGTGTTAGAAAACCGCACACTAGGAGGTAGGATAGCACACAATGCATTAGAGACACTTCCATACTTTAGTGACGCACTGTCACAGACTAAGGGCTCGTCATGTTTACCTCAGGACGCCAACGCTGCCGCACACACACTACGTTCCACCAGCTCAGCGGTTGAGTCGACTGCCATTGAAACTCTCGCATCCGAATGTACCGGCGCTAACGAAACGTCTCCCTGCTCCGCTGAATACATCTCCAGTGACGAGGACAGTGACGTCATTGAGGTGCCGGTGAGCAACTCCAGATGCAAGACGCCTTCGAACTGGCGCCCCCGAACTGAAAGTGTTATCGTTAACGACATGAGCAGTGGAAGACGAAACAATTTCTCCATGAAGCAGGAAGTCGACTATGATCATCAAATGGACAATCCCAGAAATGTGAACAACGTCTGTGCAATGGATGAACCGATCTTTGAAGGCCGTGACGGTAGGACTGGCTCCGGATCCAAATCGCTGCTGTCGTGGATGGAGTCGGTCTTGATACCCATATCCCCACAGGACAGCGATCAAGAAGACATGGAAGCTGCTTATTCCCAAAACTTCCCATCTACCTCAGATGGCGAAAACACAAGCAACTTGGCATCTCCACAGATTGGGGCATCTTCTTCAACGCCAAGCCATTCCCAGAAGACTCCGGCTTCAAAAAGTAGGAAGAGGACAAAACCGAGGCCCAAACCTAGATCCCAATCCAGTTCCCAATCCAGATCCCAACCCAGACCCCAACCCAGATCCCAATCCAGTTCCCAACCCAGATCCCAACCCAGTTCCCAACCCAGATCCCAATCCAGGTCCCAATCCAGATCCCAATCTAGATCCCAATCCAGTTCCCAACCCAGTTCCCAACCCAGTTCACAACCCAGATCCCAGTCCAGTTCCCAACCCAGATCCCAACCTAGATCCCAACCTAGATCCCAACCCAGATCCCTACCCAGATCCCAATCTAGTTCCCAATCCAGATCCCAAACCAGACCCAAAACAGCTAAGCAGGCGAGGCCGTCACCAGGCAGTAAATCTGCAGCAAGTAAGGCTAAGAGAAGAAGAAAACCTTGGACGTCTGGAGTTTCATCCCTGTTTTCTCCTAAAGAGCCGGAGATCAAACTCCGATATGCAAACCACAAAGAAGAGAAGACTCACGCTAGGCTGGACGGCTTTGCTCCTTACATCCGTATGAAGTTCTCCTCCTGCTCAATCGTTAATTTTAGGGAAGAGGACGATTATTCAGCAAAGAAAGGGTCCCAGCAGACGGTCTCGGGAGTCATCCCGAAATCCTCCTGTCTGCAGCTGGGCCGGGTCGGCTCCGAGGCCAGGCTTCAGGTCCGGCGCTTCTGCTGCCTGTGTGGACGGGCCGGGAACGTCGAAGGCCTCGGGGACCTGCATGGGCCGTACCACTCCAGCGGAGCTCCGCCCGTCTGTAAGGTGGATCGCAGTCCCGAAGCCCAGAAGCAGGACCCCGACTGCAGCGATCCGGACTCTGTCTGCAGTTTAGAGGACGGGGCGTCCCGGGAGGTCCCACGGCAGGGGAAGGAGAACGCGGAGGAGTCCGGGGTCTGTGCTGAGCTCTGGATACATGAGGACTGCAGCGTTTGGACTGCAGGCATCTTTTTGGTCAAAGGGAAACTCTACGGATTGGAGGAGGCCATCCGACTTGCACAAGGAACAGTAAGTTTTTTACTTTTAAGAGTCTTGTTTCTCCCCAAAATTATTATTAGTATTATTAAAAGATCTTATATTTTGCATTGTGAAAGTGAAACCCGTTTTTAATTATTATTACGATTTTTTTGCATTGTGACATTATTTTCATGACCATTAACACATTTCCCCCCAAGATTTTTTTCCATGAAGCTCTATCTAGTCTATCTATCAGTCCATCCATCCATCCAGTGTATCTATCTATGTATCCATCCATCCATCCATCCATCCATCCATCCATCCGTCTATCTGTCTGTCTGCCTGCCTGTCTATTTATACATAGAAGTGTCATTTGCTGATAGTTATGGTTAGCTTGGTGGTTATTATAACCATAGGCTGCACAATACTGTTGCATCTTCTTTTAAAATCATTGATTTGTTAGTGTGAGTGATGAACAGCATCAAGTTAAAAGATGGTGGATGAATTGATGTGTCTTCAGCAGTGAATGCAATATATGATTTCGCAAGGGATTTTTTTTTTCTTTGATACAAAATCAATTTTTTTTTATTTTGGTTAAATATGGTAATGTACATAATATCAGCAATATAACCAAATTTAAAAAAATGATTTTGTATCAAAGAAAATAAAATCCCTTGCAAAATCATATATATATATATATATATATATATATATATATATATATATATACAATACTGATATACAGATATCGTGAGATTCTTTCCCCTTATTTTATATATAAAAATAATGTCTGGCTATATGTAAAATAACCCTGTTGGCATAGGTCACACAAGATTGACCATCATTTTTTGCTTATCTATGTCCTGCAAGACCCCTCTTTCCTTTAAACATTTTATTAGACTGTCTCACTTTTAATGCAAAGTAGGCAACTAAGGACTTGTTTAGTAAAGGTTTTAGAATTTGTTATCATATGTTAATGTAAAACATCTTGTATAATATTAGTTGTATTTATGCAACTCTTCTATTTTTGTCACTCGTGAAGATGCCTCAGGTGCCGAGTCTGCCGACATGGCATTACAAAGCTATACTACTTCAAACACCGCTGTCTCTGAATCTCCAGAAGCTGTAAGGTGTGTGTGTGTTGTGTTTGGTTGTTACAGGTGTGTTCACACTGTCACATGGTTGGTGCCACTCTGGGATGTTTCTTCAAAGATTGCCCCAATAAGTACCACTTCCCCTGTGCCCTGCAGTCAGGTAATGCTCACGGTCTCGTCACACCGCACCGACTGAAACCTAGTAATGCAGTGTACAGAACAGCTTGTTTCACATGATGGTTCTTCTGATTTAAAAAAACAAAACAACATTGTTTCAAGGCAGTGGTTCTCCACCCTGTTCCTGGAGCCACCAGAACTGCACATTTCCAATGTTTCCTTTTCCTCCTATACGGACGTGCCTTGTTGCCTTCATATCTCCGTGGAGGAAGCATCTTTTAGTGCCAAATCGTAGGCAGTGACTTGTTGCCTCGCTGCTCTACCAGGCAATGACTCTGCAGGGAGTGTTTGAGCACGAAGGCTCCTCACAAAACTGATTTCAGACAGACTTCTGAGATCTTTAATGATCTACAGCAAAATAGAGCGAGCTTTGGTGAAAACTAAGAGAATATTTAATGACTACATTAATTATTGCTTGCTAGAAAAGACATCAGAAGTGGAAAACATTGGTCAAAAACGTACATTTAGACGCCACTTTATTTTTCTAGCTCAACTGTCCCAGAATGGAAAGCACAGGATTGTGGGATATCAAAGGCAGTGAAGGATACATCTATGCTGCCTTCAGAAATCCATCAGATGAAGTATCTCAGGTGACAGGAAGTGAAACAAACATTGCATTCGTCCTCCAAATGCAGCATTTTTAAGCTAGAAAAAAGAAAGATGGCGTCTAAAAGATGTGGTTGGCGGTCAGATGGCGTAAATGTACGTTTTTGACCAACATTTTCCACTTCTGATGTAATTTCTAGCGAGAAATTACTATTATAGTTGTTCGCTCTATTAATAGCTCGCTCTATTTTTCTGTAGATCATTAAACTGTTACGCAGGCATTGCCTGATAGAGCAGCGAGGCAACAAGTCACTGTTGACTGTCTGTCCAAATCAGATTTTTGTGCATATCCGATTGAAATCTGGCAAAAAAACACATTAAATGCGATTTTTACAAATCCGTTTTAAGCTACATTCATATGTGGTTTGAAATCCTATTCAAATCGGATTTGTGTTTCAGTCTGACTGATCTGACTGGATTTCCATGTGGTTTATGTGACTTTCTCACACCATGTCAAGCGTCGTTATAGGACACATGCTGAAAGTCGCTGCAGAAACAACGCCGTGTTGTTGCAAAGTGACGAGCAGAAAATGACAATATAGCAGAGACGTGTTTTGAAACCGGCCACTGAATAAAACCACTCAGAAGACGCAGTAGTTCAGCCACACACTGTCATGATGTAAATAAGACAGCATCTGTGTTTGAAACCCATGTTGATGTTGTTTTTGGCATATTCCTCACAATGAAACACCATTGCCATAGAAACCAATGAAGATATTCCAGAAAACAATCAGATCTGGACGGATGCGTACAGTCAATAATTTAAGATCAGATACACAAATAATTATATGGTAAATGATATGGAGTATTTACTGATGAGCTAATGTGTGTGATTGAGGAGAACTTTAGGAACCGGTTTGGGAACCACTGTTTTTAGTCATTTCAGAGCAATGGAAATATTGATTTAGTTGTATTGTCCAGCTTCTTGTAAGGCATCGACTTATTTCCCATATCCGGCTGTTCTGGAGTTTGGGTTTGAACACTCATCTCTGTTTTGTTGCTCTGATGCTTGTGTGTTTGAGGTGTTTGTCTGTGCTGTTTCTCCACAGACAGTGCGCTCAATGAGGAGAACTTCACCGTAAGATGCCCGAAGCACAAGGTGACTCAGAGATGTTGTTTTAGTTGAGTTTAAGTTATGAAAATGACATGAGTTTGCAGCATAATAGACTGCAGTATTGAATTCCTCAGCTTTATTGTCTTCCTCTTGCATCATCTTCAGTGCCGATAACGAACGCTCGTGGTTTTGTCTTCTCAGAATAAGGCATCCAGATTGAGCGTCAGCAGGCTGAAGAACAGATGACATCTGGGGCGGGTTGAAATGTCTTTGAAGGTATTTTATAGGGCTGGGGATTGACACAAATTTCACAATTTTGGATATCAGGTTCAATACATGGCAAATTTTCTCAAGGAGAGCAAATCTCTTAACTAATGCTGTAAACTATGGGAGTCAGTTGTAGCCTATAGGCTTCATTAGCCTACTACTATTGAAGGTAAAAATTAACTGATTTGTATACAAACACTTAAATTACACTTTTATTTATATTTATTTTTATAATAATAAAGTTATGTGAAATATAAACATTTAAATGGTGGCTGTCATAAAAACTTGCCAGATTTATTCAAACATGCATTAAATATTGAAGAACATTAAAAATTATAATGGATATGGTGCATATATTTAGCAAAATGCTCCTCTCTAGAGTTACTCTAGCTGACTAACGAGTTCATGGTCACTGGTTTTTCTGAGGTAAATGTGACGTTACATGACATTGTTTACAAGCTGTTTTACTGACGTCTTTCCACGGTTAAAACACTGATTGAGCGATTCCATGTGACATGATACGGATTTCGATAAGTTGTACTCTATCTTTTAACACACTTTCAGATGCACATTCAAATTTATTTTGCACTGTAACTGGTGTTATAACACTGCATTTCCCCAATACTGCACCACTTATCATATGACAAACTCTTTTCTTGTTTTGGTGCATTAATCAGCATTAGTGATAACTCAAACAAGTTCATATTTTATTAATCTAAGCGTACGTTTACATGACAACGATGCACTAAAAAACGAAGTTTTTCCTTTTTCCGCTCACAGACGACAATATGCTTTGGTATCTTTGAATTTTAATAATTACGATTATTATCGATTCCTAATTTCAACACATTTAGTCTTATTGCAAAACAATCTAGCCTAACTAATATAAATTTAAAGCATTATTAAAGACAAGTAAACACTCATTAATTTAAAAAAAAAAAAAATTTAAAAAGAGCAATCGCAACAAATAAATACAAAAGAACAAATATATGATTGAAATACAGTGTTTTAAGTTTTTCAGGTATTCAGGTACAGAAACTGTAATCAAATGTAAAATAACACTGCACTTTATAAATAAAACATACAGTACATTACAAATATAGTTACAAAAGTTATCCAGTCAAGAACGAGGGAATTTTCTCTTTGTCCTTTGTTGTTCGATTAGTGTTATTATAGAGACGGCAGCAGGAATATTAGGCTGCTGTCGCTTTAAGAGTTTCCCAATATAGTTACACATGCCCACAGTACTGAAAACAGAGCGCAAGTCGTCTTGCGCTTGAATTGTTTAAAGTCATATTGAAATGCTCACAAAGGAATCGATAAGAGGAATCGAAATTTTTATTTTATAACAAGTATCCGATTCCCGACCTCAAGTATTCGATTCCCAACCCTAGACGACAAAATTGTCGAAACGATCCCCGTTCACATGGATCCTTGAAAACGATTAAAAACACTGTATTATTCATGCCAGGCCAGTAGATGGCGATGTCCGTTTGTAAAGAAACATTATGCACCTATAGACTGAACACATAATACGCATGAACATGGCCTCACAGTTTTCACATTTTAGTTGTTTACACAGACGATAACGGTATCGTTTTCAAAAATATGCACTTTGAAACTGTTTTCAAAAGTTTGTTTTTAGGCCCCCAAAATGCAAATTGAACGGCTAAAATGTATACGATTTCCGTTTTTAGTTGAAAACGGCCCCTAAAGTTGTGTTTTTAATGGTGTATTGATCATTTGTTTGTTGATCTTCCTCCACAGGTAGACTTCAGCAGGGCATCTGGCTGCGCAGTGGATCCCTGAAGTGTTTACAGATTGTTCCAGTTGGTTTTGTACTTCACGTGTTTGAGTGTTTACATGTACTCTCAGGCGTCTGAAGGCCCTGGACCGGATGAGCTGACCATCTGACGGCCCGTCGCTTGAGTCGAGCTGTGCCCTGGACGACGCTGGATGATTCTCACTGCATTCCTTCTGCTCTCTGAACGAACGCTCGATATATTCAACCTCTGCAGATCTTACAACATAAACCCATCTCCATTTCACTGAAGGCCAAATATCTCATTCCGCTTCACACTGAATCCTGTAAAGCCCTTTGAAAGTTAATAATGAGAGCCTTGTTTCATTTAAAGTTACAGTACAAGTGCACTGAGCAGAAGTGCTCGTTTTTTTGTTTGTTTAGTTTGTCATTCTTATATGAACTCCAGCATCTCATTGTTCATTAATGCAACACGAACTGACCATTTTTTAACAGTGACATCTTTATCACATAAAACTGAAATGCTGAGTCTCCTCCAGTGGTATCGTATGCACTAGTATGTGAACATATTTATTTCTATTTATGTTTAATGCATATGTGTGTGTATTTATTTGCCAATGAACAGAGTGTGTTTTAGCACCTTGTATAATTTGATGTTGTTAACAGCTACAGGGTGCTTTAAACATGAATTTGATTAGCGTTTTGAATCTTGTGGCCTGGGAATCGAGGAGTCTGTAGGATTTTTCCATTTCACCCGATGCCTTGTGATGTCTCGAGCTCTGTTTCAATAAATGTTTTTATGTTATACATTCCTAACATGCGACTGTGTGACTGTTCTTCATGTCGCATTGTTATGGATGCGTTGATGCACATGTTTGTCCAGATGGTGGTGCTAAACAACCTTCACAATCAAACAAACCTGGGTCAAGTGAGTATTTCTTAAAAAGATTCTTTCATGTCTCTGATACAGCAAATGAAACTTATACTAAAACCAAACCTTTACGTTACGAGTGGTCCGTTCCTCTGCAAAGGTGGGTGTCTAAGTCGAAAAGGTTTTCTCTGACTGGTTTGCATAGAGCAGTTGCTAACATGTTTTGCTCTCCTGTTGCTAGGATGTTCTATGTGGTTGCCATGGTTTTTGGTTGGTGTTACTAAGGTGTTCGGTCATTGTTTACTGGCCCGGGTCATAAAAGGTAATGGGTATTATTTTTAGCACCATTACAATTCCTGCAAACTCACGTTATGATTTATATCATTTAAAATGCGTTATAATGACCATTAATGTCTTTTAAATAACATGGTTTATATACTAGTATGCAACTCAAGCTATAGGTTGTGAAATCAAGCATTTCTCATTCTTACCGTTTTATTTTTAGTTAGCTTAGCATACATCTACACGATTAGACTGCTAGCTTAGCTTATATTTTATTAGGTATGTTTTTTGCTTCCAATATAGTTCCCAATTACATGTTTCAAATTAATGATGTTTGTGTACTTAGCAGGACAATTAATTTATAAAAAATGTATATTTAATTATTTTTTACAGAACTTAGTATGTTCCAATCAACACACTCACCATGCTCTCCCAGCTAATTAGATGATGAGACATATCAAATCAAAAATGCAAAAAAGGTATGCACTCTAAAACTCTTTTATTATAGGCAGGAGATTAAGTTGACTCTTTATCTCCCGTCTATAATAAAAGAGTTTTAGAGTGCATACCTTTTTTGCATTTTAGAACATAGTATGTTGAAACTATCCTTATCCTTATAAAAAAAATACATTGTATGGTTGCTTTATAGTTTGTTTTATTATGCAATACATAGGCATTCATTTTATATTTCAAGCATGTTGTTTGTGCACTTAATGTAATAAAAATCATACAATAGTTAAATAGGTTATAATTATTTGAGACATCACGAAAACAACTTTTGATCAGGCATTACCGCCTGGGTCCTAAAGGAGACCCATTGTAATCAGTGATGCTGTCTACACTGGATGCGGCACGACAAGACAAATACCCAACAGTAAACTGATGCCCCTTTTTTATTTTTGACGTAAAGTGCTTGTGATACTTCTGATACGAAGGCCAAATGGATTAGCAGCGATCGCTTTGTCACATTCAGTGTGGACAGCTTGTCCGTCTGCATCCCAAATCCAATTTCTGTGTAGGTACTACATATGAATTAATCATGTGTCCTGCTAGCGTCAGTTGTGTAGCTTCACTGCCAGAGTGGTGCAAGGTATGACATCACTTTGTTGGCCAAAACACAGAAGTGAGTTAGCATTTTAGCACTTCCGGTTCCATCGCCCCAAAGCCAATGGGTTTTTTGAATGGGGTTTTGGTTAAATGGCTGAAATAAGGTCTGTGTAGTATGTTCTATATAGTATGAATGTGTGTAGTATGAAAGTAATCCAGATGTAGGCTACTACATCCACCATGTTGTCATTGTCATGTGATCTACTAGTAGCCTCTCCTGTGGCCTCATGGGATAGTAAAGTGTCCATCGTATGCACACTTTAGCATCTCGCCGGAAAAAGTAGGTCATTCGGGTACTTTTCACCTACTCTTTTATGAGCAGTGTGAGTTTGGACATGCTTCTTTAGTCACATACAGCTTTCGCCTACTATATAGTAGGGATGTGATTTCAGACACAATCATACTTCCACTCCCGCAGACTCAATCGCAAGCACAGCTGTCAATCATGATAGACAACCTGTCAGCTTGATAGGAACTATACGTATACGTGTAACGTGTATAAGTGTAATAGTGTTTATTTTGTTTGGCTCACGTGACGTCCCATTCGATTACATGGTGACCTATACAGCAGCCGGCCAACAGGGGGCGATCGAAATGTGTCGCCTTCACTTTTCAGGACTTGTTCCAGACTCACACCTGTAAGTAAATATGTTTGCCAATCCTAAACATTGACAGTGAAAGTGGCATAACTAAAAAGTAGCAGATCTTAGTCAGGGTATAGCGCCTGAACTGCTGTCTAACAAATCTATTGTTCAGCTTTTCAAAAGACTTTCCGTAGACAAAAACTCCATTAAACTGTTTTAAATGTTGTGAGTTTTGAAAAGTACATGTGATCTAGCATCTTTATGCAGTTGCAAAGACTATAAAAGGCTAACCCTCACAGCCTAGTTTTCATTCCTGTCGAAGATTAAACATGGCGTCCACCCTGACTGAGGTCTAGGTATTACGTCAGTAGCAAATGGTGAAATGCAAACAGGATTTTTATTGCTTTTTTTAGTATCTGGTCAGGTATAAATATGTAATTCCTAATAAAGTCAAAGAAACTCACTTAAAAATAATAAACAGATATTAAATAATGATTTTATTTGTAAGTTTAAAGAAGTGGTTTCTCCATTATGCTGTTTTTGTAAAGAGGAAACAAACAATCTTACATTTATTTTTTAGTTGTAATTATACCAAATTATTTTGGTCCAAAGTTTCTATGTTTCTTTTTGAGGGGTTTTACAAGTCTGTCACTATAACTGATATAATGGTCTTGTTTATGGATTGTCATACCGGTTTATTGGAAATGGATAATATAACTAAAATTGTAATTTTTTGGGGGGAAATGTATACATAAAGCAAAATGTATGTTAACCGCACCAAATGGTAGACTATTTTCCACTGACTTAAAGGATTTTTACGACTCTCTGACTTTAATACAGAACAATTGTAAAGCTGTCACATCTCAGCTGTTGAAAAGGATACTTGATGTATTAGATGATTGATGTTTGATACGATGCAGAATTGTGATCTTTATTTATTTTTTTATAGATTCAAGTGTTTTATATGACTCTGTATTCCCCTATTGTTAGTTATTTCAATAAAAATAAATAATAATGTCAATAGCACAAATGTTGGTGGACAAGTTACACAGCAAAGTTGAATAAGGTTAGATGTTTGTTCAAATCATTATAAATAACATATAATAGTAATTATGATTGCCTTGGGATACGTTCTCAGATTCACATACTGACAGTCCTGTTAAACTCGAACAGATCTGTGCTTATTTTTCCTCCAGTCAAATCTTGTGAGTCCTCCTCCTCATTTCCCCATCAGACACCAGTTCTGCTGCTGCCAAGGTCCCTGCGGACATGCGCTTTGTTTGTGATGGAAATAGTGTGTCGGTCTCTTAGCAGTGTGTGAACACACTGATCCAATAACAGTGCAGGTGTTGCTCAGACCTCTGCCTGCGCCTCTCGCTGCTTTTGTGAGACGTTATCATGTCTCACACTGTAAATGAAGTTTGTTCTGTGAATCAAAGTCTTGTCTATGAATCAATATGTTACTTAATATATCGACCAGCATTATCGGTATCGGCCGATATATGTTCATTTTTAATGTTATCGTTATCGGCCCGACATGAAAATTTGGCTGATATATTAAAACCGATAAATAATGGATTATTTCCTTCAGTTGAGACACTTCAGATGCTGTTGAAGGTTTTGAATCGCTTAAAAAATATGATTGGAATCACATCAAGAAGGACAATATGGTTAAGTGCGAGCAAGTCTGTCATATAGGCTACATAAAAATATCACGAGAACATTATAATTGTGTGCTTGGGACATTTCTTTTAATGGTGAGACTTTTGTTTTTGTAATCAGGCTCTCAAAAATGACATACAAATTTGGATTTAGATTTATCGGCCAATATATCGGTTATCGGCTTTCAGATATAAAGAATTATCGGTTACCGGTATCGGCCGAAATGTTCATATCGGTGCATCCCTACTATATATGCGGACAAGGCAAGATTTTTCATTTTAAGTAGTGTCAATGTAAATAGTTCAGTAATAAAACATTAAAAAGTTAACCGTTAATGTAATTAACAGTTCATTCAAAGTAGTAAAAGTTCAGTGAGCTTGAAGTCAGTTGGCAGGGCAGGTTTTGGATGAAAGCCAATGTTTTCATACATTTCGAAACATAATTTCAATCTTTCTGTTAGCTTGTTGGAAAGATGCAAAACAGTCTTGTGTCGAAAGCATCTTTCTTCATCGCCGGCCATTCAAAAGTAGGAGACGGACTCAAAAAAGCATCCAGCATCAGTAACAGTAATAACTCTCGAAATGTCAGGTTAATAGAGTGGAAAGGTTATGATGGCCTTACTTTTCAAGCACAGCACTGGTACTGTCTGCCAGCATGTTGACTAATCTGTACTTATCTCAAAGATTAACCGTGAGAAGATGAGAGAGAGAGAGAGGGATAGAGAGATGAGATGCAGGATCACGCCTGCGAAAAGATGCTTTATGGCTGATGCCTGCAGCTAACATCTCTCTCTCTCAGTCTCTCTCTCTCTCAGTCTCTCTCTCTCTCTCTCTCTCTCTCTCAGTCTCTCTCTCAGTCTCTCTCTCTCTCAGTCTCTCTCTCTCTCTCTCTCTCTCTCTCTCTCTCTCTCTCTCTCTCTCTCTCTCTCTCTCTCTCTCTCTGCTTTCGTTGGCTCTGGGCGTTAGCATTATCTCAGCACGCAGAAATCCAACAGTGTCATTTTTTTTTTTTTGCCTTTATCGTAATCTGCAGCTCTGCCTAAAGGTTTTCTGATCGTCCACAGTTTGCATCTCACTCTCCCTCAGTGGCTAAGGATCTTTTCCCAGCCTTATCGAGTTGTGATGTTGGAGGAGCAAACAGTCTAGCAATGAGTTTTTCCTGAAATATATCTCTGCATCATCTTCATCTTGTCACGAAGTATGCCGTGTGGAAAAAAGAAGTACGCCTTAGCATACTTTTAAAACAAGTACCTATTACGGGGATAATGTACTTTAAAAGAATATATATTTGAGAGGGAACTGAATGCAATGTTTTCGTACACTTAATTGCATGTGATTTACAATTAAGTTCTTTATAAAAAAATGTATGGTTTAAATTAATTTCAAATGTACATATTGAATTTATTAGTTTTTATTTTATTTAATTTTTTTACCGACTAAAGTAAGACATAAGTACAGCTTTATATTTAATAATCATAATAAATTAAAATATGTAATATTTAAATGCAATATCAAAAAACAATAAAATTATAATCAAGTTCTTCACATGTGCTTTAGTCATACTTATTATAGTCATATAGTACTTATTTAAAGCACGACAAAAGATTATATATATATATATATATACTTTTAAAAAGTACACTTTGTAATATATATATATATATATATACTTTTAAAAAGTACACTTTGTAATATATATATATATACTTTTAAAAAGTACACTGTAATATATATATATATATATATATATATACTTTTAAAAAGTACACTTTGTAATATATATATATATATATATATATATATACTTTTAAAAAGTACACTTTGTAATATATATATACTTTTAAAAAGTGCACTTTGTAATAAGCACGCTTCAAATCTTAAAGGTATATTATATATATATTTACTTTTCTGGGTGGCTGCTTTAAGACTCATAAGTCAAAAGAGCACACTCCCATATTGCTATGATATTCTCTCGGTTTTTGTTTGTATTAAATTTATAATAATAATACACTCTAAAAAAACTGCTGTTTTTTTTTAAACTGCTTTTAACCCAAATTTGGGTTATATATAATAGTTTATTCCCAACTATTGGGTTAGAAATTGTATTAATAAATTTAACCCAAATGCTAGGTTTGTCCATATTTGACCCAAATTTGCATTGAAACAACCCAGCAGTTTTTTTTAGAGTGTACTGATAATGATCCAAAATGTGCAGGAAAAGGTTGTTTGATTGTGCTCAGATGATCACCGCAATCAGCATGTTTCACCATGTGTTCAGTGTGAATCACTGTAAAACCCATATGCTACCACACATAAATAGTGTCTGACGAATAGCTCTTGCCACCAGCAAACCGCACTGGATTTCATCGTTTGATTTCACCTTAAAAGAGGCTGACGTTGGGATTTCAGAGTTCTGTTTTGGGCTTTAAGCATTCAAAATCCAATCGGACGAATATAGATCAAGCTGTTCTTCCGGTTCGGACTGCCTGTTCCAGGCTGTATTTCACTACCTCCCACTGCTAGATGGTTGACATTCAACACGATCTCCTATTGAAATCCATATAAATCCTCCTTGTGCAAGAACAGCCACTGAGTCACATCTCTAGATGTCCAAAACAGCACCACAGGGTTAGGATTTTTCGTCTCGCTAAACCGCGTTTGGCTCTGAGGTGTGAACGAGGAGGGATGGTAATAAGGTGGGAGTTTAGTTTGATATATTCTCTCCTAACCCAGCACTTATCATGGGAACAAAATGTACAACATTGCTGTGGTTTTGTTTCCCTTGCAGTTTGAGCCGTCCAGATGGCAGAAGTAGCTACTAGAGCTGGTGCTTTAGTCGAGCATTACCAGCAAATCTTTGACAAACGAGATATCCTCATTACCCCCTTTTAAGTTTGTTTTTAGTGGGTAAATGGATAAATGTTAAATTGAGCTAGCAAGTGCAGACACACGCACCGATTTCTATAGGGCTCTTTCTCACATCTCGCCTCATTGATTCTCATTAGCATCCCATAATGAGTCAATTAGTAATCCTCTGGTGCTCTTCGCGTGTCGGTCAAATATATATATATATATATATTTGCTCAATGAAATGAATGTACTATATTTTAATTTGATAATGTTTTGTATTTTTAGCCGATTTTTTTATACTAAATTATATTTACGCTGTATTTATAATTCATTTATTCACTTTTTGAGCATAGACCTGAAAATTAAATTTTCAACTTAAACTGTCGTAAATCTTGAATGCTTTAGAGCACAGACTGAAGTTTGATCTCTTTTCAAAGACGACACTTGGCAGAAGTGAAAAAAGTTTTAAAAAGAGAATTTTATGTGTATTGTTATGAAAAATGCACAAAAATACTATTTTCAATTTCTATATGAAATATATATTTTCAAATAAAAAAAATCAAGAAAATGACCGAAGAGCACCAACTGGCCAACACTTGCCCCAGTCTTCACCAGCTCTCTGAGGCTCTCCTTCAACAAGAAGCTCCCCGGGTCGAGTCCCGGCTCAGCCAGGAGGCCTTTGTGTGGATTTTGCATATTCTCCCCTGTGTCCGCATGGGTTTCCTCCAAGTGCTCCGGTTTCCCCCACAATCCACAGATGATCCAGACAATCCAAAGGTGAATTGGAGACTCTAAAGTGTCCGTAGGTGTGAAATGCCCATCCATTCAGGGTGTTTCCCCGCCTGTGGCCCAAGACACTGGGATTAGCTCCAGCGCCCCAAGATCCTCATAAGGATAAAGCGGTTTGGATGATGGATGGATGGATGGATGGAATTACCTCTACCTACATTTTTGCAAAACGCAAAAAAACATACCAACACATACAAATCACTGCAGCTTCCAGCTGAAATGAACAGTAGAGGCAGTAAAACAGCAAGCACTTTTAATCATTTTCATACAAAATTATGATTACAGGTGCAGATTATTGATTAATAAAGACTTATTTTTGCACAGTACTATATTATGATGGCAGAACACCAGCTTCATATATGTGTGGCTTTTCAGGCCCTGTTTACAGCTGGTATTAAGATGTGTTTTGGTGGATCGGATCACAAGTAGACGAGGGAAACACATTCCCGTTTAGACGGTGTTTTAATCCGTCTCTTCTGTCCACTTTTAACCACTTCTGTCCTGATTTCTTCAAGAGGAGGGTTTATGGGCGGGTAAATGTATGTGTTTTTCAGATCTTTTCATCTAATGGGCGTAAATAAGCTCACGCAATTTACATACGAACGTGACCGGAGATGACGGAAAGACATTGTGCTTGGTCAGTTTTTAATCTTCTAACCAAACTTGGGTCTCCAGCCGATAGTTTAAACCCCGTCTGGCCAGAGCTCTTCTCATAATGTTATACACATTAGTCCAGTAGACAGAGAGAAGACGATCTTCTGTGGCTGTTTGAACACATTCGATCACATGAGCGTTTACACTACAAAAGCAATCCTGTCGATCCCTCTGGAAGTGGTTGAAAGTGGACAAGCTCAAAACGTTTTAGACCCGTTTACTCCTGTATTTAGCGTCGTCCACTTGTGATCCGATCGACCAAAACGCATCTTAATACCAGGTGTAAACAGGGCCTTTGCTGTAGTAAACTTGCTCGATATCTCACCTGGTACAGCATTGCACTTGTGATGTGGAGCGAAAGGGTACCATTGAGTCCCATGAAACATAAGTCAAGATAAACGAGCTCAAAACCTTTTAGAAACAAGCGAAAATGACATGATTGTTTCAGTAAATATGTTTTTATGTCTTTTGTTAGCACTATTGGGTATGTTTAGGGTTTGATGTGGGTGGTATGATATTTCAAATGCATTAACCTTTTAGCACCACTCACGGGACATTTTAATTCAGAACTGCTGCAATACATACAACAACCAATGTAATAAAACATTGCCAGATTCACGTTCATCTGTCCCGGATCAAACTGAACACGCTTTTAGAGGCACTCATGGGGAATTTCACTTTGAAACTTGTGAAACGTGACCCTGGATCACAAAACCAGACACAAGTCTACATGGGTATATTTGTGGCAATAGCCAACAATACATTGTATGGGTAAAAATTATCGATTTTTCTTTTATGCCAAAAATCATGAGGATATTAATGAGATCATGATCCATGAAGATATTTAGTAAATTTCCTACCGTAAATATATAAAACATGTATTTTTGTGAGTGAATGCAGCACAATCACGAACATAAATGGACAACTTTAAAGGAGATTTTCTCAATGTTTAGATTTTTTTGGAACCTCAAATTCAAAATTGTAACCAAATATTGTCCTGTCCAAACAAACCATACATCAATGGAAAGCGTATTTATTCACCCTTCAGGTGATGTATAAATCTCAATTTAAAAATATTGACCCATGTGACTGGTTTTGTGGTCCAGGGTCACATATATCAGTAGCCCAATGGTGGTTGATTTATTTTGTAATATCACTGCAATGTGAGGGACTACTAGTATGCTTATTTGTAATACTCAAGGTCAGGTAAAGGGAGTGAAATATTCTCAGATAATAGGAACAAGAAGATTAGCAGTCCGATTAATATGGTGGTACATGAAAAAATATAGGAACTTTGCATTTAAGCACTTCAAAAAATCACAGAATGATCCATATATGAAACCCAGCCTCTATAATGCTTCAGAAAAAAAACACAAAAGCCACAGCATTCAGTATTTTAGTGTTTATTTCTACAATGTTTCTCCAGAGCAATGTTGAATCATGCAAATATTTCTGGGTTTGCTTTTGTCCTTTCAACGAAAGATTTTCACAATGGTCTTGTATTCTTCATACATTTCAAAGGGTTAAAATGTCTTTCAGTGTAGCATTGAGTTTCTTCATGATTTATTGTCTATGAGAGCAAATCGATGTCCTGCCCCATCACTGTCGGCCTGCTGTTGTTCTGCACATGAAGTATACAAAAACATTTATTTTATTATTTGCACACTGTCATTTTCGACGCCACTGAAACTTTTACCAAGTTATAGCAAACTTGTGCTAATTGAACGTATTACTACACAATATTTGTCACAATTCTAAAAAGTAGCACAGATACCAACTTTTCTGTTATATCCATGCAAAAGGCCCTTTCAAACATTGTCGTCAACACTTTTATTCTTTTAATTTTAACAACACAAGAGCAAAACAGTTCCAGCACATCACCTTTTGCTACCTTTCTTCGAACAAGAATACAAAATCGAACAAATATAATAAAAATGTTAATTGCGCAAGACTTGTGTGGAACAGGGTAGTACATTCCACTTTATTGTCATTTGAGTCTAAATGCGAAGTATACCAGGTTTAGCAGCTAGTAACATTTTTAATATGTAACTAATGGCTCAAATAAAAGGATCTTATATAGAAATTCAATTGGACCTTAATTCCCTGACACAAAGCAGCAGATTTTTTTTAGACATCACTAACCCATTAGTTATGAAACATAAATATGACACATTCATTTAACACACCCTTCCTGCACATACATTAACAAACTGGATGTTAAAGACAACATGAAGTGGGGTTTAAAACACTTTTTAACAATATTTTTACTAATAACCATAATTAACATTTTAATGTAAAACAGGATGTTTAATGAGAAAAAACAATTGAGGGCATCAACTGAATTACTTTGATTGTGAAGTGTCTCTTACTGTACCAGAATGAAGTCAGGTGTTTTGGAGGGGAAAGAGGGATTGAAAGTAAGAGGGATTTTGTAATGTAATCAAAAAATAAAACCTTTTTAGAGGTTAGAAATCTTTGATTTGAATAATGTGCAGAGTCGGTAAGACCAGTCGTGCACAGTAAGACTAGAAATGTGTATTTAAATAAGTTAATTTTGATTTCATGTTGACTTTTGAATATTACACAGTGAATGGTATACCTGAGAAATCCTTCACTCGGTAAGCAAAGCACACGTATGTCAACAAAGACATCTATGAAAGAGAACATCATCTGGAAAGCATAGCGTTCTTTTTTAAGCATCGCATACATCTGATAAACATCTTGAAAAGAGCAAATTCATATATAAAAAATGTCAATCGATCTAACGTCTGACAGGAACTTGTCCAAGACATGTGTCCAAAACTGACATCTTCTAGAGGAAATCAAAAAGACGTCTCAAGTGAAATACGTGTGCTATCAGGGCCTCCATCCGTGATGCTCAGAGAGAACGCAAAAAAGAGGAAATGTGTGTAATGTGGTATTGTATTGTTCTTACGGTATGAACTGTATGTCAACACACAAAGGCTGAATGGTTTTTTAAACTGTGCTTCTGGGAGCCGTCATGTCTAAATCGCTCTTGTATTTAGCGGGACACCCACAGCCCTGTTTCTCAATGCAAGATTTGAAATATTTCGTATTAGGTGACGCAGGGCCAAGGACTGCATGCCTAGATAGAGAGGAATTACATGGATTGCATGTATATGTTACTCTAAAGAGAGTTTTTGCATCTACCATTCAAACCTCCCTAACAGTCTTCTGCAATTAAGTGACTTTTTCTTCATAGTTTGGGATTAATAGTGAGCAAACTGAGATTTGACAGTGCTGTTTCTCCAAAATATTATAATTAAACACTGTAACGCTACAGTATTAAATAAATAACAAAAAGGTCAAGACCTAAATGAATAATACAACACACGTATAAAGTAATCAATAAGTCATATCCACTGACCGACCACAGGGATACACAAGCACGAAACAATACCAACACAGCTCCTACTGTGCTTCTGAAACCACGTTAAGTCTCCACGTGAAATGTTTTAGCTGTTTTTTCCAAAGTTTTTCAAATCTTTCTGATTTCATTCATTTTTTTTTCCCCGCCAAAAAAGTCAACATATTGCTCCATATTTTCATAGAAGAGTTTGCCTTATATTTTCATAGAAGAGTTTTTTCAATGTCGTTTTGGTTTAATTATACGTGGAAAACATGGTTGACGCACAATCAGCAGACTTAGTCGATTGTCTTACACGTTCCCTCAGAGATACTCTTCATCGGGAACAGTTTCACGCTGTCAACTCTCCTTGGGATGCTCTTGGAGCACTTGTACGCACTTTTCCTAATGATGCTTCGCAAGGACTTGAGTCCTTATTGTCATCTAGTGATCCCAAGTATATGTGCAAGGTAGGTTAATTCAAGTGACCTCTCTACACGCATATTTCAATTGGCGTCGTGACCAGGATCCGACCGCTGTTGCCGTTGCTGTCACGGGAGGCGCGCTCATAGCCGCCATTGGAGGAAGCCGAGCTGTTGGTGGATGTAGAGGAGAAGTGCGCCATCACCGGCTCCATCACGATCCCTTTAGCTACTCCACACACAGGCGACAAGCTCTGCTGCTTCAATCGGTCCACCAACTCATCTTCTTCAGAGGAAGAAGAGCTAAGCTCAGCCTGACGGTTATTCATCACCGCGCCGCCGTTGCAGTTCCCGGCCGAGGCGTGCGTCGTGTTCCCGTTCTCCGTGTCGAGCATCCAGCAGTGGCTGAAGTAGCTAAAGACGTCTTTGACGGAGCATCGGTGGTCCTGCTCGATGGACAGCAGACAGCGAAACATGCGGAGCGCGTCGTCAGTGAAACGACGCCACTGCGAAGGCACCGCGCTGGTCCGCCTCCGCCGCTGCTGCCAGCGCACAAACTCCTCGTAGAAGGCGTCGGACGGCAGCGCTTTCTCCCACGGGAAGTTCCCGGTGAGCATGCAGAACAGAAGCACGCCAAAGGCCCACACGTCGGTGCTGTAGTCCACGCACAGGCCCTCCTGTCGACCGGGGTCGCACAGTTCTGGCGCCGTGTACGGGATGGTCCCGCTCACCCGCTTCACCGGAGAGCCGGCGCGCCTCGTCATGCCAAAATCTGAGAGTTTCACCTTCCGGCAATCTTTGTCAAAGATGAGGACGTTCTCCGGCTTTATGTCACGATGCACCAGCTTCTTGCAGTGCAGGTAATCCAGAGCAATCGCCACCTGGTGCACACACCGCTTGGCAACGTTCTCCGGCAGTCCCACCTACGCACAAGGAGAGAGTACAGAATTAGGCGCCATGTGGTTACATAATGGATATTATCATGATTCTCACAGACTGACAAATTTGAAGACTTTTTGTAATGCAGCAACAAGTTTGCAGGGAACACAAAGTCCTCATTTAGCTTGCCAACTACGTTCAATGGGAAGTAGCTGAAGCCTGCTCAGAAAGTTGCTAAATCTCCCTAGAGAGCGGCTACATATATAAATGATGTAAATGTAAAGTTCATGTATAGTTCATATATAAATGAACTAAATAATAGCTTTTTTACAACAAAAATGAACCATCACAGAACTTACTTAAGCTGGACTGTGACGCTATTTTCTTCTAGAAACAAACTTTGTTGCATTATTTTCCTGTTATCTCTGTAAAGCTGAAACAATCTGCATTGTAAAAAGCGCTGTATAAATAAAGGGGACTTGACTACATGATACGCTCATTTACATATTAGTGACATTGTTACATTGTATCTGTCTAGAGTCAGCCCTTTACGTTTCTTTGTTTCACTCCTACTCTCTGTGCTCCACATTCTTTATTTTAATACAGCCTAATCCCCTATAAATCTGTTCTCATTTACATATTTCTCTGTTTATATTGTCAGGCAATGGAACGAGAATATGAAATAGTGACTGAAACGAAGCCCATTAAGATTATGTGTGTCACTTCTATGCTGCTGCTCTATTTACATGATTTATATTTATATTAAAATGATCGTTTGTCTTTCCTATTTTTTTTTTGACAGCGCACAGCCTCAACTGAAAGCGCTGTCTTAGCCATTCTCTGCAGTGGGAAAGCATGACCCCATGCTCATGGGAGAGTACAAGTCTGGGAAACTAAATAGAGGTTTGCCACGTGGCGCTTTACAAAAAAAAAAAAAAAAAAAAAAAGTTGCTAAATGTGTCTTAAAAGTCGTTTAATCTAGCGTCAAAGTCACTAGGTTGTCAACACTGAACCAAGTAAAAAGGGGAAGATACAGAGATGCAAAATAGTAATCAAACAAAACCCTAACCCTAATTATTAAACTTCACCATGTAAATTGTCCAGACATGAATGAGACTCAAATCATGCGTCACACATTGAAGAGGATCATTACAGAAGGGGAAAAATCCCATAGATTTGCATTAAAGGAGGCACCTGAGTCATATCTACTGACAAGAATATCATAAAGACTTGAGGATGAGCTCTTTTGGCTTAATGCCAGTAAGCAACCACCCAGTACATCCTCGTCACCACATAGCAATGCACTAACAACCAGTCTAAAAACTGTAGCAACTACCTAGCAACACCCTGGCAATCACCCAAAACAACCAATAACATCGTAATAATGAGATTTGCATTGCTTTATATGACTTAATTTTTGGTACAACATGGTGTGATAATGGTAGAAGTTTATTGGTACAACATAGTTTTCAATTCGTTATACATGTTTAAAATGACAATAAAGGTAATCTAAATATCTAAAATCTAAATTTAACATACTGTTCAATAAGAAATTAAAAATATCTTCACAGAACCAAATCATTTTAATGCTTTCATTTAGGACTTTTTTAGCACACAGTCTGAATATGTCTATTAGAAGAGATTCAAGCGAGGTACAGAAGTTCTCGTTGTCTCACCTGCGGAGGAATAATGTCAAAGAGATCGCCTGCCAGCGCATACTCTTGAGCGAAGATGTAGTATTCATCAGTCTCGAAGGCGATGCCAAACATGTTGATGATGAAAGGACAGGGTGACAGGTAAAGAGAGATGCTGTACTCGCGAAGGAAACTCTTCAGCTTAGTGGTTTTCTTTCGCAAGAATTTCAGGGCCATTTTCGTGCCTGGAGGGAAGGAAGAGAGGTAGAGGTTAACATTGCTTAGCTTTTAAAGCATTGCTGATTATTCCGCCGCTGACACAAAGCTAATGGCCTACTTGCAAGATCTGAATGTGCTCTTTTCAAATGTCACGCAGAGACAATGTCAAGTCGTGTATTAATATGGGAATCAACTTTTCAAGGTAACAGCTTTCTTTGACTATAAATTCTAAAGCAAGTTTGAAAGAATACCTGAAGCAAAAAAAGCTAGTCTATTTTCTGTTGGTTAATTCTGCTATAACTTTTTTTGCTCATTAAAGCCATGAAAGCAAGAATGCAAACAGTTCTAGCTACACACTTTGATTAATTGCATTGTCCAACTGCAGTAAACACATTGTATTATGTAGGGGCACCAGTAGATGTTCCTTGCAGTAAAAACTGTTTCAGTGCATCAATGCATCAAATGACTTTCACTAGTAAAATGAGGAGTGCGGTCTCAGACGGACCATCCCCAATCCACGGCAGGCTCGAATAAGATTGGAAGACATCTGCACTGGTTTTTATCAGCCCACCGATAAACAAAATCATGTTTAAAATGTAACAGATGCATCTGAGGAAGAACTTTCACACCTGACACGTTTGGAGGGTTTGTTTCGGATCCTGATGCGTTTTCTCCCTAAGTTTGGTTCATTTAGGCATATTTGAACACAACAATCGCTCTTGGATCTGCACCAAAACAATCGGTCCAAGATTGCCTGAATGAGGCGGTCCAACCCAATGGACCAACAAACTAGGCTGTCTCTCAATATGGGGAATGGGTCCGAGCGCCGAACGGGCCACCTGTATGACCAAGGACCTTAGAATCATCCCCCCCCCCCCCCACTTACGTACATTACGTGAAAGGCAGAAGCCTCTCAAAATGAATCATGGGTTAACCTGGAGCAAAGACGAAGTGAAATTCCTAACTGAAATTTGATCAGACAAACATATTTCAGAACAACTGTCCAAGACACATGAAAATACCCAATTTACAAGGTGTTTAGCGAGCGTCTCTAAGAGATGGGCTTTGATCATCTGATTTAGTCCTGACGGATAACCGCTATGAGCAGAATCCCAGAGGCAGGAATATAAACTGGTGCGCTTTAACCAATGAGAGGACGGTTTAATCACATGTGACTTGTGTTTTGGTCCATTTCTAAATGCTGCCCTGTATAAGCGAACCAAACCAAGAAAAAAATTGCAACACTGTAACAATTTTAATCCCCGTTTAGGAACAAAGCAAGCGATCTACAGGTCTGAAAACGCTCTTAGATATCCACATGCAGAACTGTGTATTCCACTTGGTTTTCTGTCTGTGAAATATTGTGAAATATTTACAAAAACGACACATTTCCATCTATTTCCCCAGACACTCGTGCCATATGCCATATTTTAAATCTGTATCGTTTTCTGCTGTTCAATTTTTTAGGCATATTTACTCACTAAATGGGACAAACTGTGACTGTCAGTCACATAGTCTCATCAATGCCTTGAACAAAAAAAAGACAGATTTTGCTTGAGAATCACTAGAGAAGTCCTTTGCATAACACTGCAGATGGTTAGCAGCTGCTAGGCACTTAAAAGGAAGGTCAAATGGCAAGAGGAACCCCCGCCCCCAACTTTGTTATTACATAACACAACAGACAGCAGAAGCTGCCTGTGTGTACGAGATAAAGGCCTTCACAAAGGACCTTCATCAGAAGCACAGCCGACAGCTGCACCTGCTCAGGCAGATGATAGACAATAGGGGCTTTTGCACCGGAGGAACCTAGTTCCTAGTTCCTTGAACTTTATCTTTGGCTTGTTTGCACCGCAGGGACTGGGAACGAACCTAGTTCTAGGAACGGATGAACTAAATTAACTCCTTCAGAGAAGGGTCTAACCCAACACAATAGAAACTACCAATAAAGTAAGTGTACGCTGATTGGTCGAACACATCCCATTCGAAACAGCACCTAACATTTTTAAAAACCGTGGAAAGTTTAAAGTGGAAAGTGTTTTATATTGTTACAAGACATAAACATACAGAGAGCTAATGTTAACGGCATTTACCTGTCACCTTTGTCTGCGTGTTGTGTTGTTTAACACTGCAAGTTGTCGTAGGAGATTTCATCTTTTAGCCCTCTCCGTCGCATAACTTATACGTCTACATTCCATCACGAATCCAATGACACACAACAAAACAGCTCTAATCACGCCGTCCTCCATTCTCCAGTAGTTGACGTTGTTGAATGCGGCACTTAAATGACGTCACTGTCGGCTGGCTTACGTTACTTCAGTGTTCCTACTGGCGGACCAGGAAAATGGCCTTGGGGAAATTTAGATCTCGGTGGCTAGTTCCTTTAACTGCGAAAGCTCCTAATCTGGGACTGCATTAGGTGGAAACGAATTGGGAATTGTCGAATTACAATTTGTAGTTGATCACAGAAAACGCAAATGCAGTACATCTTTCTGATGTACTGAGACACTACAGTGTAGTCCTCTGTGCAAACAAAGATTTGTAAAGACATGTAATGGTTTGACAAACTCATTGTTGACATATTTCCTATATATATATACCTAAGGGCTTGTCCTTTTTTTAAATAGCAAAAATACTTTTTAAATAATCAGAGCCTGGTAATCCATGATGTTATCCATGCTAGTTGGTTGCAGGTGATATTCTGCTGCATTACATTCTGAGTGTCTGAACTTCCTACTTGGAAAAGTGTAATTGAACACCACTTGAAGTCAGACTTTCAACTTGGGAAATTGTGCAGAAATCCACAATTATGATTTCTCCCAAAGATGCAGGTGTATGACATCAGTTAATAATAAACATTCACTTTTAAGCCATTGAAATACATCAGTGAGTTCCTACATTACAAGATAATTAAGCCGTAGGTGTGTAAAACACAGTATGAAACACATTATCTTCTCTGCTGATAACTGTACAACTGCAGAACAAATGTTAGCATTGCACAGCATCGTTTATTCTCTGCAATTTAGTTGCTTGGAGACGTCTGTTGTTCACAAACCGAAACGATAGCACTCTACAACCTTCAGCCAAATCGAACATTTTAGAGGTCAGAAGTCAGAGATGTTATGTACAACCTGTAGGAGTATTGGATGGAGTATTAAAGTGAGAACTTAAGGAGGTACAGTACAATACATAACCCTGAGCAGTAGACTTTCATCAATATTTGAATCCATTTTAATGGAAGAGACAAACTATATATATATATATATGCATAAAGCAATTCTGGAACACAAAACAATTAATTACAGTCTGAGAATTCCCACAAATAACATGAAACTGTCAAGAACAGCGGAGCCCTTAAAGCAAACTGCCAAAACAGCAAATACAAATTCAGTTCACTCCTCTAGTGATATTCCAGTTGGTAAACACACTTTCTCTGAAGGATGTCCCATGATATAGATGCAAAATCTGTCCGGTATTAGAGCAGATATCCTGAGATGTAAATTTTATGACAGCTCACGAGACGAGTTCTGCTGAGGCCAGCGGGATAGTGGATTCCTCGAACTGCCCCCACAATACATTGCAGCATCAATCCTCTAAGCATGGCCCATACTGCATGTAAATAATAAATAAGGTGAGACTGATGGGGATTTTGGATGCTGACAGATGGTGTGTTTTGCATCTCTTTGAAATCTGGAGAATGCACAAGCTAAACAGGCGGCACTTTATAGGCTGGAGACCATAAATCCGCTTCTAAAAAAAAAGGTAAACGTGACGTCTTGATCAGAACATGTGGATATCCTGAAAGAAGCTGAAACTGTAGCTGGGAGGAGGTGCTTGGTTTTTAAGCTATGCCTTCATGATGGTCACCATCATACCGTATGTTTTGGTAGTTGGTTGCCAGATTTGGTTGCTGGTGTTCCAACAATCATAAGAAGCAGTTTAATCACACACATCCCAGTCAAGTACAGGTGCTGGATCTCATATATAATGCAAGTAACAAAGTAAAGATTCGCACACCGGAGAGCTCCCATTTACATGATTTATTAATATGTGACGTTTCGGGCCTTTCGCGGCCCTTCCTCAGACTAGTTAGTCTGAGGAAGGGCTGCGAAAGGCCTGAAATGTCACATATTAATAAATCATGTAAATGGGAGCTCTCCGGTGTGCAGATCTTTACTTTGTTACTGGTGTTCCAACAAGGCCTTAACCAGCAAGACTTCCTTGGCCATGAAGCACCTCCAGACAAAAAACATATTGGTTGACTAGCTTCACCATCTCCTTTTCACAAAGAACAGCATGGTCATACTGTAATCAAAAGGCTTTTAGTTTACAACTGTAGCAAAAAAAACAAAACAAAAAAAAACATAGCAGCTCAGACGGAGATGTGAGCTGCCAAAAAATGCTACATAGAGAACGGCACTTGTATTTGTCTGGTGAATCTATGTACACTGTACATACCTATGTATAACTGTACACAAGACCATCTATTCAGAAGTCAAACAGACTAAACTTCTATGTCAGATGGACTCGTGTCCATTCCAAAAGCTCTCGTGTGAGAGCGTACGTGGTCTAGAGGATCTTGAAAATATGACAGATGACTGATAAATAATGCATGATTTCATAGGACGGAGAGAAATGTGTGCTTGTGTGTTTGTAAGTGTAGGTGGATTTCATTTTTGTGTACAAACATTCTCAGTCAGTTTGAATAGGAAAAATTCACATAGGAAAGAAAAAAAACACAAATGAGACCCTTTTCATATCTCAAGACATCAATTACTATTAAATGGAGAGCAAAGTCTGCAGAAGGCCCAGTAGCTTACGAATTGTGTGTACTGCTTTTATGGTGCTTGGCAGACCCTGGCAATTATGTGCTTTCATATACTTTTATTACTTATAGTCTTTCAATTTGCATGGAGGTTCTGAACTGTAAAAAATAAAAAAGCCCTGTAAATGAATGGTAAAAAACAAATTTATTATTTTCAATAAAACAACATCTAAACCTCTGTTAATTCTCAACAAGAACTTCTTTACATGTATGAAAGAAACTGGTTTCACACTGAAAGGGCCTTAAGACTGCGGCTGGAAGTCAGTACTTGTGTTTCTGCTCGTCTCTACTCTTTTTTTTCTGGTCTTGTTTCTCTATTCTTCAGTGATTCTGTTTGTCAGGTGTTCATCAGTGTCTGAATTAACTCAAATATTTTTATTCACTCTGTCAAGTGGTCTATATTAGTGAACTAATGTAAAGGAATAGTGAATGATGGTATGAGGTGTGATTTTGAACACAGCCTCTAAAAGTCGACTTTGAGCGCTGTTAATTCACAGTACATTACTGTAGGATACTTTCTCGAAAATGACAAATATGACACATAATGCATTGTTTTCTACGGTATATTACTGATTTAATGGAAAATTGTATGTTAATTTCAGAATTTGGCATTTTTTACAGCAAGGTTTTACAATGTAGATAAGAAGTTTTTTAGAATGTGTTTTTAGAAAGATGTTTCATCTCAACAATTGGCATGTTGTTGAAAAGCCAGTGATGAACATACTGTGCTTCTATACCCTCACAAAATTATCAAGCCCTGTCTATAGCATCCATGCTGTCCATCCCCTTCAACCTACCTCTGATCTTGTGAATGACCAGGTCCACCTTGCCGTAGGTGCCCTTCCCAAGCTCCCTGATGACCTCATAGTATTTATTAAAGTCCAGCTTCTCCAGGTTCTCCGCAGTGATGAGCTGCAGCTCTTCCAGGATGTCAATAGAGGAACGGGACATGTGAGGTGAGGAGCTCATTATTCCAGAGACGGAGAGGCCAGTTACCACGACAACGGTGATGATTTAAAAATCTAAAGGCAGGAGAAGGAAAAAAAGAGGAGATTGTTGATAAACATGATAAAATAGCCTAAAATAACTATTTCCACACAGCTGAACCTGACTGCATTGGACAAACACTTTATCAGTAACATCACAGTTACAGAGATTGTGGGCATTGGTTAGCAACACAAACAAGTCTTTATATAACCTCATGCATCCTGCAGTTCACTGATCTTCTGTCTGTTCTGTGGAGGCCCTTTCATGTGCTCGACATCACAGACTGTATCTCAAATGAGAACGCATGAGAGGAACTGAGCAGAACAAAAGATTAGAGCGCACAGACCCGGGCCGATCCCTTTTGTAATGCTAAAATCATAGTCCCATAGGGCTTTTTATTTCCGCACCACGAAACACTCTCCGAAAGGTGTTAGAGGACAAACTGGCCTGTTGCATAACACCATGTTCTATTGTTTCATCTAACATGCACTATATCGGCTCAGTCAAAAAGAACAATATGAGAAGAATATCATTCATAAAGTAAGTATGTAGTTACAATGCACATCAAATAGTACAAACACAGTCTAAGAGGCTGGGAATTTGCGTCTGACACCATTTGTGAACATGAATGACACCCAAAACATGAAGCTATTGCATGCTATTACTTTTCTAAGCAACTTAAGATTGTCAAAAAATGGTGACCAATGGCCAGTATGATGCCGATATGTGTAACATAATTTAATAATAGAAAATTTGGTTAAACTGTATTTTAAGGTGTCCTTGTTACAGTGTAGTTACACAATTAAGTTTGAGCATTATTAATGAACAACAGGTACTTACTATAGGGTTAGGACTATGGTTTGTTTTAGGGTTAGTTGCTTGTAATAATTTAATTGCATAATTTAATGTTAGTAAGTACATTTAACATGTGTAACAAGGAGGACACTGTAAATTAAAGTGTTACCGAAAA